>NC_139241.1:10092965-11296298 GCF_977018435.1 Lepisma saccharinum | reverse complement strand
GAATTCCGCTACCGGGCACCGCAATACGAGTTTTCTCCGTGAATGCCGAGATTGTACCAGGAATGCAATCGAATGGAAGTAGTCAAAAAGCTAGTTGCAGTAGCACAACCTATGGGAACATTTGGACCAATATTTTATTTATTTTACAATGCAAGAGATAAATACTAGTGATATCACCGATTCGCGAGGTCTAGACTGTAGGGAGGGTCCCGTTGATCCGTTAACTTTTGTCCAAAGGGCAATCTTGACGTTCGCCTCTCCCCTGGTAACGTGATGCATTTTGCGTCGTCTGATACGGAAATTGTTTATGTCAACGTACGCTTCACGCAACTGGCACCACTGGGGTTAAACTGCCCACTAACAAGCTGGTTACTATCAGACTTTCAATTTGTATTTGCTTTTTTTTTACTAACTTTTACTAATAGCGACGATGAGGATGAGATGAAATTGATGACACACTCAGAAATAACACCCATGACCAGGGTGGGACTCGATCCCGGGAACTTTGGTGGCGAGATTGAAAGTCGCTCGACCACCAAACCGACAACGAACATGAAATCGTTCACGACACAGAAAAGACAAACTTGTCGAACCTGCTACGTCGAAATTGTTACTGCTACTGTGAAACAGAAGAATAACCAATGTTGTGACCACTCTCGTCAAAACATTTTTTCCCACAACACAGGGAGAATGCAAATTTATTTTGGCTATCCCTTGTATAAACACACACACCCAACAACATCCTACTTTCTTTCGGTAGGGAAAAGTTCGATCGGTATACATTGTGCATTAAGTGGTTAACTCGGGTAAAAACATGTAAAGTAAAATACGAACGAACAACACAAGTATAACAAAATCTGAAACTAGAATCCCTAGTTTCTAGTTGTATAACTTCACAAGAATAACACCCAAGAAGTAGTTGACCAACATCCAAACGGGATATATTAAGTCGCCATTTTGGGTGACTAGGGAACTGTGTTCCTAGTCAACTTTTGTTTTCTTGAAACTTTAAAATAAAGAATTAGGAAATTTCATTCGCATATCTTTGGCGAGTCAACTGAATACCTTTAGTGGTTTAATCGGGGCTGAGTGTAATTTGTAATAAGTGTATGAGGAATCGTCAGGCAAAAACAACCACCAATACCATAGGCTCGATAAGAACACACGAAATCTAGTTTCTATTCATTACACTGCCAAGCGTTGAAGTGCAATATCGGTAGGTTTTATAACCAAGCTGAAGAAAAAAGTTTCACTTAACAAGATAAGTTTCAATTCCGAAAAAAAATACTCCCTCTTGTCTCATAATTATAGTCCGGTATGCCAAAATGGTAGTACAGAAATGACAGGCGAAGTGGCAGATGGAAAGCAGAATTTGTACTGATCCTTGAGTAGTAAAGTTGTATGACTCATTCCCTTGTTTCATGTTGTTCTTCTGTATACACCAATGTCACAGTTTGAATATCGGGCAATTATTATGAGACAACAAACAAAGGTGCACCGGACAATAAATATGGGACACAGGGAGTAATATATTTTTACATACATTCAAATTGTCAATTTTATTCATTGCTCTGTGTTCGAAATAACGTGTTTTCCGTATAAACTAAGTTCTGTCAAACGTCGTTTGCTACTGGACCGTCTTTTAGCGACTAAAGAATCTCAGGGTGGCCACTCTAGGACTATGATAAAATTCATACATAATTCTCTGACCCAATAATTCAAGCATAATTTCCGGAATTCAAGGAATTTCCGGTGAGTTGTTACCTTGTATCAGCTCTGGCGCCTATCTGGATTAGTTTTTTTACGTCACTTTTCAGCCACTTCTGGCTAATGGGGGCGATGGGGATGAATGATGATGAGATGAAATGGATGAAGGTACGCGCACACACACACATGGGCATAACACAAAACCTCTCAAGAGGATTATACAGTGCGTCCAGACGCCAGCCTCGTTGGGCTGCACCATTGCAGTTACCAGGATGTATATTCTCATCAGGTCACCACGGGAGATTTCACACCGAAGCGACAAGCTACACGTATCGCTTGAGGATGTCGCCAATCGAACGCAGGCTTGTGCGGTCTGTCGAGCCACCAAGATGTGACGCATTGCTGTTGGTTGGCTCGTTCCCAAGCTACACGTGTCGCTTCGGTCTGAAAAATGCCTAAAGCAAACCATTCTCCGCACATGCGCGAACAGAACGAGGCGACAGTGCACGCTATTGTGAAAACGGCAGCTTGCCGTGTCACTTCGTTTCCAACAGTTATTTCTTCGGATGGTAATTTCCAAGAGACACGTGTCACTTGTCGCCTGTGACGTGTCGCTTCGGTCTGAAAGTTCCCTACAAATTACAGTATTTGCCGGCGTTTAAGACTTATTTCTTCCCTTTAAAAATAGGTTATTTTTTGATTACCTTCATTTCTGGAAACTTTGTTCTGAATTAGACGATTTATTTCTTGCTAAATTTGACTAAGATTAAATTGCATTCTTTCCTAGTTAGATTAGGCAAGTTATTTGTTGAAATAGACCTACATGTTACATTATATTTGAAATACTGAAAATTAATTATAAATTCAGTGATAAAGCTTTTTCCTTTAAAAAATGTGCACAAAAATGGGGGTGCGTCTTATACGCTGGTAAATACGGCGTTTTTCGATAAAAAAAAATCGAAAGAATCGGAGCACAAGAACACTGTGACGAATGCAAATTTTGTGTCGATCAAGTATTACTTTTTTCAAGTTTTTCCAAGTTCAAATGCAACCACATTGCCAGCATTTCGACCGGCAGTTAGCACTGTATTTCCCTTTCACGTCCTTCACAACATCCGGTTGCCATCTTCCAGTAATTTCTTTAATTTGAAGAAATACATTTTCCGGTAAAATCAGTTGTTTACTACTTTGAAGTTTCAAGCTTGAAGACGCAAAAAAGGGAAACCTTTTATCCATCTCACTTTCTCTCCACACGTCCTTGACCCTCATCGCTCCCGTCCTTTACTTGAAGCGGGATTTGCTGTCCTTTGCCTTTAAAGGAGCTCGACCGACAGACCTCGTGTGAGGCAACAATTGAAAAATGACCCTTTCCGTAACGAACTACGCACTTCCACAATGAACTCCCTTCTTTGTACGTTGCCATCAGATAGCCCAATTAGAGCGTTGTCCACTCTCCTACACAAATCTCAAAATGATCTTTCCACAACAGAGCACAGATTACACCAGAGTGGCGTAACGTGTACCGTTCGAGAAGTGTGATTAAAACCTGGTGGTCTTCACAGATATGGCATATACAGAAACAAAAGAAACGGAACTGCCAGTAATTGATTGATTTAGTTGGTGTTTTAAGTCCACTTTATGCACAGTAAGGCTAATTGGGACTGGACCTACAGTTTAAAGTGGGATCCAAACCACTATGTGCCTCCACCGGATATCGAACCCGGGACCCCTTGATTGATTGATTTTACTTCGTTTTTGTGCCACTTTTGGCTAATTTGCGAAGATTGGGATGAGTGATGATATGATGACATTGATGAATGGACACTCGCAAACATCGAACCCAGCACCCCTGGCGTCGTAGCGCGATGTGCTGACCACTCCGCCACGGCACGGGGGCCGACTCGGGACCTATTGATTACAAGGCGACGACGCCACCACTGCGCCATCGGGGAGGCACGGAAGTGCCAGTAATCAAGGGGTCCTGGTTTCGATTCCCGCTTGAAGCACATTGCTTACTGTCGGTTTAAAAATTATGGATACTCGAGTTTGGACTCCCAATTAAAAATGAACCAGTAGACCTACATAAAAACAAGTTACATCAAAAATGTAGATTATTAAATTCTGCGTTAATCTATGGTAACCATTTTTTTTCTTTTTCGAGTATGCCTTCTATTTTATATCGTCGTGAGAACAAAATGTGCATCTTTTTTAGTTTTGCAAACTATCACTCTTTTTGAAATTCTATAAATAAAAAATTGTTCCGATCGTGATGAAATTTTAATACCTTGCAGGCAGAAAGGTTTTAAACACAATTCTTCATTTTCGGATTTTTAAAATGTCAAAAAACAGTTCTTATAAATTTTGTGAAAACTTTTTCTTAGTATTGAATAGTCCTACAAATACCACATTGGTCTCGTTTGGAAGATATTTGCATCTGTTTTTAAAATCCATCATCATTGTCAATTCACATTGTGAAACCAATTTTATACATTGTTATTCAATGGAGTAAAGATGTACGTGGAACGTGGCAACACCTGCAGTGACAGGCCGCAGTTTCAACGGACATCTTCAGTCCAAGTGGAATCCAAACCACTGTGCCATGCCGCCACTGGGGATTGAACCCAGGAACTCTCAGTTACAACGTAACATTGTTAAGAGTTTTTGTGCATGTGTGAAGTAGAAGTAGGCCAACAGTACTTGCATTCACAATTTTTTTTAAAAAAAATAGACATCAAAAAGATTTGACCTAGAATGCTTACATGTCTTGCCACCTAGACTCTTGCAATAATGTAGTAATGCTTTTATCATTAGCAAATCATTTACTATTTTATCATTAGCAAATCATTTACTATTACAGCGGTGGAACCTAGTCAGAAGGTCCAAATAACTGATTTAATTGACCAAACACTGACCAATTTAATTACAGCGTGCCGATAAATTAGCATTTGCATTGTATCCCATTACCACTGTTTTCTGGCCTTTGCGACCGGAGCCTGCTACTTCAACTTTTCAAGTAGCTTCCCAATTGTCCTCACTAAGCTGGATCAACGCCGAAATTATGGAGGAACCCACTGGGAATCGAACCCGGGACAGCTCCCACCAAGGCGAGAGCACTAGCCACTTGGCTACATGAAAACCTAAATAGTAAGGATTCTACTAGCAAAAAATTACCTGGCATTCGACCTTGCAATAGTTTAACACCAAACTATTTTTTAAAGAAGGTAAGAATGTTTTCAATATTGTACTAGTTTTCATTTTGTACTAAAACAACAAAAGTGACTTGGTAACGAAGTGGTGAATAAGACGAACCACAAAAGAAAGCCTAACTTTCAATCCAGTATATGTAAATTTTGCTGCAATTGTGGAGAGTCTAAGAAGAGTTTTCATAACTTTTTTTATTAGGAAAAAATAATATTTATAAATGAACCGAAAATAATCTTACTCAAAAGTCATTGTATGTCTCTAAAATGCAATTACAAATTGCAGTAAACACAACAAAAATATTTACTGACCATTCTTGAAAAATGCTGACAAGTAACACATAAAAGACAAAAAACTTACTTTTACTGACTATTCCCCACCCCCTATATTATCAAAACGTCAGTGAATAGGGGAATACAATATCTACAGTCCTGAGTGCTCTGAAGATTTCTTAGCCAATACAATTTTTCACTCAAGATTCAGTAGCATGGATACATGATCTATACCAGCCTCTCCAATATATGCCTGGAATGTGTGTCCCAGTATGTAAAAATAACGAACATATGAACAGAATTTGCTGCACTTTTTGACTCTCTCTGCACTCGTGCATCTAGTTGGTTACACGGTGCAACACAGACTTGTCTACTTTGATGATTTGCTGTCAAGTAGTGTGTATGGGTCACATGGTGTGTGCTAACTAATCCAAATGAACATTTAAAGCAGCAGACAGGCATTTGCTGAACTTAAACACCGCTATTCATCTACTTGGTTGAACATCATTTCCTTGCACAAGCATGACACCGGGATACACCTGCACTACACCTACTGTCAAAAATTGCAGCATACTAGATCGAGGCTAATGCTAGATGGCATAGACCTAACAAGCTAAACAAGCAATTTTGTATGAGGATCCAGACAACTTCTCTGGCTACAAGAAAGGTGGAGGTCTAAAAATCAAGACAAAAATACACTGCTCAACAGAAGTGATACAGAAAATGAGAAGAAAAGAATTTAGATGGATCTGCTATGAAGACTTTGTTCTCCTTGTTAGTAACACCAGAATGTATTCATTTCTAGGATTTCTTTTCTTACTGATTGGGCCTATTATACATTACTTTTCTGACACTTTTGAGGTTGAGTGAAGGTATGATATAATCCATGAACGGACACTGGGTTCAAACTCAGGACTCCTAGCATCATAGTTTGCTGTGCTAACCACTCCACCACAGAAGTCAGGATGATTTCTATTGTTTGGTTATTTCATTTTTCAACTTACAGGTCTTTACTGTAATGACTACCTTTTCATCTCTTATGATGAGTGTCTGTGCTGTAAGTTTGTTTGACAATTCAAATACTTAGGAATTCTTGAGGGTTTATTATTTAAAAAGGAAGTTTACCAGCTTTTCTAGATTAATCACAACAATGAGAATGATTGGTGAAATGATGAAATAGGCAAGCATGCTAACCTAATGGCTTTGCCAAAGGCTGGCACTTATGAAAAAATCATAGGTCATTTAGAAAAGAAGGCCAATACAACAGCAAGGTCTCAAAGTTACAATGCATTGCATAAGCAAAAAAAAAAGGTAAAGTATTCCCCTGTGCATAGCACCACGCCATGAAGGCGTATAGGGGGTGTGGGGGTAACGCCCCACACTTTCTTGATCCGGTCGTGAGTGGGGGTGATGTGATCAGCATCACGCCCCTGACCGCCTTTACCCCCCAGGGTTTCCCCCAGGTACCCATGTTATTCGATGCTGGGTGGACGCCGGGGCCACTTTCACCGTTAGAAAAGTTCCCGGATTTGAACCGGCCGGGGATCAAACCCGGGACCTTTAGCATGGTAGTCAGACGCATTACCGACTGAGCCACCGCGGCCGCTGCATTGCATAAATGCAGCTTAGTCATTCTTAAAACTGCAGTAAGAGGCCAAGAATCTAGAAGACTGTTAGTTATGCGACTAGCAGTACCACAAGAGGCAGAATGTTGACATAACGAATTAGGATGGACATCAAAGAGGAATTGTAGCTTTCCTGGCGATGATGATATGATGAAATTGATGAATGGACACTCAGAAACATACATGCCCAGGCCAGGATTCGAACCCGGAAACCCTGCCATTGTAGCACGATGTGCTAACCACTCCACTAACAAAGGAAATGCAAGAATAGGACAATTGTATCTACTTTGGAAAACTGAAACATGACTGTTAAGAAGCAATTACATTGTTCAATGTATTAATAAGATTAATGCTTAAGTATGCTTGCTTGAGGCAACTACGCTACAATGTATATAAATCACCTCCAATATGTGCAAAACAAAACAGAGACTTGTATGTTTCCAAATGCAGATACGAGAAATGCTTGACCAAGAAACTTATTCGACCTCAAGGAAGAAAAATAATTAAATTTTGGATGAAGTATCACCACCATCCAAACCCTACAATCCATAATACAGGTCAAACTGAGCCAAGACGACAATCAAAATTGATCAAAATCTTGATCAATAATACAGGGACTGGCAGAAAAAGCTAACGGTTTTGAAATGTGTATATAAATAAAACAATTGATGTAATGCAAGGTTTAATAATCAACATTGCTACAAATATTATTGCCATTTACAGTGCTTACATTAATTTTTCTTTGTTTTGAAAATTGTGTCCGATAAATAATAAACCTCCATTCCTTACACATTCATGTAGCCTTGCCTTGTAAGATGGAAGTCGCCCTCACGAGCATTTCATTCGGAATTGCCGCTATTTCGTTGCGAATAGCTAACTTGAGATCACTAATTGTGTGAGGTCTTTCAACATACACTTTTGATTTGATATAGCCCCAGAGGAAATAATCACACATCGTCAGATCCGGGGAGTGAGGAGACCAGGGAACATCATCATTTCTTGACACTACACGTCCAGGACACACTTCCTGGACCATGCCCATTGAGATTCTTTTTCAGACTTGACCCTGTCTCTCGAAAAGTTCTGACCCAAAGCACTATCATATTCCGACTGGGTGCACGGCCTTGACGAACAATGGTTTTGGACAACGGACTCACCATTTTTAAAATATGCTTCTAACACAAAAGCATGGTGTCGCCCAGTCCACTGCTCCATCTTAACTGAAATTGCATTGAACGACGAAGACAATGAGCAATCCCCCCCCACTCTGCCATTGAAAGACCTCGCACAACACTCCAATTGCGTCAAAGGTAAACACCATTTTTGAACATCTCAACCATTTGGATAACAATTGGTGATTTCAAGTTAGCTATTCGCAACAAAATAGCGGGAATTCCGAATGAGGGCAAGGCTACATGAATGTGTAAGGAATGGTCATCATTTATTGGACACAAGTTTTTAAAACAAACAAAAATTAATGTACGCACTGTAAATGGCAATTATTTTTGTAGCAATTTTGATTATTAAACCTTGCATTACATTAATTGTTTTATTTATATACATATTTCAAAACAGTCAGCTTTTTCTGCCCGTCCCTGTACTACAATTAAATGTAACATCACAAAGACAACCAGCATCTCCTTAGGACAATTCATCGATGGGTGACTGACAATCAATATACCATGTTAGAGATACTTACTTTATACTATCAATTAATTACATCCATCTAAACGTAGCATAAGTTGATCAGGGCTACACCTTTGTATATCAGACTGTCATTATATAAGTATATTAGAGATTCTCTTACTTGTTGCTTAATAACCTGGCCATATACATATATCACATGGAAAAATTCTGTAACAGTAGTTGTGTGAAAGAGGGACTCTTCCAAGAATTTCTATGCAGCATTAGGATAAGGTCAGAATTGATAACTTGAAGGCAGGGAGGGCATCTGCCGAAACTTCAACACAAATTTAACCACCATGATGGTCTAGGTAAGCTATTTTGCATTCCCCTCTAGTAATCCAGCTCATTTACCATATTGCTGGATGCATTTTTATGAACAATTATCATCAATTACCTCTGTAGAGTAACCACTTTTGTGTATATGTGCAAGTGTGCTTAGACAATTCTTATGGTTTTCACAATTCACCACTAAGGTATGTTTCCCCTGAATGTAAACAGCTCTACACACTAAATTGGACCAAATTATTGCTCTTTTGTTAGAAGAGAATGGTTTGAAGAGTCACGTATTAAATTTTATGGACTTAAAGGTGGGGAAGGACTTTCGTTGTCTTCTTCTTCTTCATGCCCCTCACCGCTTGTATGGTAGCAGTCTTGGGCAACGGTCTGAAAACATTGAGGGCTGGAAATTCGCGCACTAGTATAAACAGCACAATATTTTGTTCCACTTCACTTCACTGTCACTATAACACTGCAATGATGAGGGATGATATCAAAAGCGAAGTTCACACTGTCGAGCAAATCCATAGAGAATCCACATAGAGGGGGAAGGTGATGAAAGTAAAGAGGGCAAGGAGAGAGGAAATGGAACCTTTTTTCGAAGGAGTCTGTGAAAGAGTGCCTGACGTTGTGTATTCCATAGCGGGCATTGAAAAAATAAATGGGTGGGGGTTTGTTTATGTTCTCCACAGGTACAATTGGGAGAGGGAGTTTGGTGAATTCTTGCCAGATGATCGTTTGTGGTCACGTGTCCCGTTCTAAGGCGTAGGATACAAGTGATCACTTCACGAGGCATTTTTAGGTGATGAAACCAGGGTCGAATAGGGAGTTTATCGTTGAACCATTTATAAGTAGTGGTTTTTGCCACTGCGGCATGAGCCCAATTTTCCCACTGGGAATGAATTTTTTTTTTTGACCCGAGGTAAAAGATCAGTATAGGCAAGTCGGATAGGAGAGGGGGAAGGAACGTCCACAGCTGTTTTGGCATAAAGATCCACTAGGTCTTGATAAGGATTAAGATTGCTATGCGCTTTGACATAAGTGAACTGTACTCGTTGGTCGTTGTGGTGGAGGTGAAAGTACTCCTGTAAAATTAAGGTGGGAAAGAGTTGCAAACGATAAGCTGCCTTACCACAACGAGCGATCGTAAATAATACACTGAGGGCATCTGTGAGAATTAAAGTTTGCGTGTAGTGTGCTTCACGAGCGTGGAGCAAAGCCTGATAAATGGCATAGCACTCTGCCGAGTAAATAGACGCTTCTGACGATAAGGAAAATTGACGTACAACATTGTATCGAGGGACATAAAAGGCACATCCAACGCGGTCGGCATCTTTGGAACCGTCTGTGTAAATAAAAGTGTAGTCGGGCCATAATTCTTTGTAGTATTCGTGTCGACCGAAATCGGTATAATTAATATTAGGGAGAGGGGCGGTGAGTATCGGTAAAGTGTAAATCAAAGGAGATGTAAATGTGAAGCTGAGATGGTAGGAGTCTCGATCAATATTATAACAAGACAAAAAGAAAAGCCGAGGGCGAAAGCGATCGAGGGTTAAAGTTTCGTTCAGTTGTCGTTGAATAGCGAATACGGTATTGAAGGGGTGAGGGTGTCGTTCCCATGTTTTCAATATGTATTTCATGGTAGAGTATTGGTATCTGAAGGAGAGAGGCGGTTCAGTACTCTCTCCATAAACGCTAACATTGGGACTAGAGGCCATTAAGCCGAGGCAAAGGCGGAGTGCCTGACGTTGTAAAATATCCATTTTATGTAGCCAGCGATCAGACATCCCGCCCAATACGGGAGCCGAATAATAAAAAAGTGAATGAAAACAATTCTTATAAAACAATAACATAATGGAGGGGTGGCCCCCCCATTTGGTAGTGGCAAGCCCTTTCAAAATGTTTAACAATTTTTTCCCTCTTGTGAGCAAATATGTAAGATGTGGTTGCCAAGTTAATTTACGGTCAAAATGAATCCCTAAGTATTTACAGGTTTGAACCACCGGAATTTGATGTAAATGAGTTAAATTGTTAGGATAACGAGTAAGCATATACTGATTGAAAATAATGATCTGAGATTTCTCCGGGGAAAATGACAAACCGCGTAGCGATAATTGATCTCGTAATTGAATGATAAAGTTGCGTAAGTCTAAGATGCCTCGAGTGGCATCTGATGTACTATTATAGAAACAAAAATCGTCAGCATATTGAAGGATATGATGATTAGAATTTAGTGTTTGATGTAAGTATTGTGTATATATATTAAAAAGAATTGGACTGAGTGGGGAGCCTTGTGGGACACCACTCCGGATTAATCGTGGTCCCGTGACATTATGGGGAAACCAAAAAACCAGTATGCGTTCTTGATATAAATGCCATATCAATTGTGCTACCACTGGATGAATATGAAGAGTATCAAGAATTTGGTATAATATTGGAATTTGAACCGAATCGTAGGCATGAGCAACATCTATGAATAAACTAAAGCAATATTGTCGCAATATTTGGCTATTCTGAAGTGCCACTGTAAGGGTACATATAGCATCTTGACTGCCAAGCCCGGTGCGAAAACCCATTTGGGAGGGAGGAAAATAATTGCGTTTCTCTAAATTCCAAGATATTCGGTGTTGTAAAGTTCTTTCAAATAGTTTAGCCATAACTGGTATGAGAACAATAGGGCGGTAAGATGTAGCATGTATAGCTGGTTTATATGGTTTTAATATCGGAATAGCAACATGTTGGGTCCAACCTCGCGGGATTTTACCCCTACGATAAACAGAGTTAAAAATCGCAGTGAGAATATTAAGTCCTTGTTCTGGTAAATGTTTGAGGATGTCATAAGTGATACCATCATATCCTGGGGCAGTAGATGGGATGTTCTCTAGAATATGTTGAAGTTCCGGTATTGTAACAGCAGGGAAATCTGCTGTGAATGTAATGTTTGTCTGGTCTATAAAGGGGGGAGGTAAGGTGACTGTAGGAGGTGTGAGGAGATCCATAAATTAAACTTCCCAGGCAGTATTAATCGATCGGGGAGGAGGAATATGGGGGTGTCGTAAAGAGTTGAATTTGCGCCAAATGACTCCGATTGGGAGATTCACATCAAGGGACTGACAGAAGAGTTTCCATGCCTGTCGTTTTGCTTTGGTATATGTATTTTTTGCGATAGTCTGAATGTTGTGTAGTACTAGCCAGGTTTCGGGCGTGGGGTGTTTGGCATAAAGTTTTGTGAGTGCTTTTTTTCTGTTTTTGATGGCGGCACATTGAGTGTTCCACCAATGAATCTTGGGAAATCGATCGACGGTAAAAAAATTTTGGCGAGTGCCACTCCGATCAAGAGCTAATGTAATCATGTGGAGGAATTTGGTATATGTCATAGTCCGTTGGGAGGGTATAGTATCCGTATAATATAATTTAAGAAAATAAGATCGGAAGGTGGTCCAGTTAATAGAGTTACGTGTCCATCGATGGACAGGAATGTCAGTCACGCCTGTATTCGAGAAATTATTCGGTAAACAAAGAAAGATCGGAGTGTGATCACTCCCTCGTAAGTCAAAATCATTGATCCAATTGATATGAGAGAAAAGGTTAGGGGATACTAATGTGAGATCGATACTGGTCGGGCAGGAACCATTGTGTGGATAGTGGGTGGGGGTACCGTCATTCATGATAATAAAATCATTCTCAATGATCCAGTTTTCAATGGTGTAACCTAATCGATCTGTCAGGACATTGCCCCACAGCTGGTGATGGCTGTTAAAATCACCGGTTATTAAATAGGGTCCTGGGAGGAAAGTAAGAAGTTCATTGAGGGTGGATAACGGGATGGTCTGCGAAAAGTGGTGGGGAGGAATATAAAGGGATAAGAGTGTGAATAAGTGATGATGGAATTGAATGCGGACAGCAACAATTTCTACGTTATAATATTGAACCAAAGGGAGAGAAGGGGGGAGAGAAAGAAGAGAGAGTGGAATATTTTCATGTACGTAGATAGCAACACCTCGCTGTGTTGGGGGGAAAGGAGGACCGTAGGAAAGAAAATGTGGTAATCTGTAGTTCTCATATCGTGTGCCTTTCACCTCTTGTAGGCTAAAGAATGTGGGGTTTATAATCCGCCATAAGTCGCTGTAATTCACATTTTCTGGCCGAAAAACAGTATACTTTAACAAGAGTTTACTGAGCAGAACTCTGAAACTAGTAATTGTTAGCCCATTATTGCAATTTTTTTGTTTTAAAATCTGTTCCTTGGCAACACCTCATAAGTAGCAAGGAACAATATTCTGCATGAAATTTGAAAACAGTGATGAAATTATGTACTAGGAAGATTTCATGATGCCACCAATTTATTAGATTTCTGATCCACACTATCACCTAGGACAGTTCACAAGGTATTTCGTGTAACGTATTGATTAGGTGCTTAGTGATTAATTTTAGGAAGGAAATTACAAATCCAAAACAATTCTTCCCAACATTAAAGAAATCCAAGTTTTTAATTCCTAGCTAACACTTGTGGCCATTCCCAAATAATGGAATGGACCAGGATTTCAGAGAAAACACTAGTTGCCTGGAGCTACGAAGGTTGCATGCTGAAATATAATTATTTTATTACAGTACTACACTCTTGCAATGAGTGTCAGGGGTGACATGTATAAGCAAAACCTAAAAACTTTGCCCTTCTGTAACTGTAAAGCATAAGGCCCACGGAAGAAAAAATGATATGGTTCCTTACCTGGGTCAAATCTACAAGTATGTAAAATTTCATTGAAAAACAGTGTCAATGGATGGCACTTCAATGCCTGTTATCATGTAGGCAAGACAAAACATATCCATATCATTTAGATTAAAAGATCATCAATTCAGAAAATGTGATGTACGAACTACTAAAAATCTAAAACTTGAGAACCCAAAGCACAAGTAATATGGCCAATTGTTAAAAGATTCAGTGGAAACAATTTCAATCATGCCGATCTTGAATGAAAAAGTTTGTGGGAAAAAATGTAAATGCCAGCACAACGTTTACACTTACTGTATACTTTTTCAGGCAACGACTGTAAACTTCATGCAATTCTTATACAGACTATGGTACTGTGAGCAAAGACAACTACATAACAAATTAGTGTTCATTTCTACATTGGCAATAATGTAAACATCATAGCTTGCTAATACTTTCACGTGGCAGCATATGTTCACTCTTTCCTATCCTTGTACACAGGAAACAACCCCGACTTAACCCTCTAGCTATGACATTATTCTGCTACAAATTCAAGAGAGACTTGTCCTTTCAACCAATGGAAGGCAAAGATTGGAAAAACTGATCACTACGGCAAGCATACTGCACATGGCAAATATAACTTATTTGATGTTTTGGCCAAAGAAAAGACCCCTACATGATTAAGCCAATATTTGCATCAAAATGATATGGTATTCCATCCACATGGTCTGATCATGATACAAACCAAACTTGGTCCTTTGTTTAAATTTAAGGTTCATAAATTTCAAAAAATATTTCATTGATACAATTCATTGCTTATCAGTTACCAAGTTGTAATCAACAAACCAATTTCATTTATCATTACAGATAAAAGAAATCCAAACAGATGCTATTTCCTGGTATTACTCACATACAAAATTCAAAAATTTCCCAGTTGAAAGACAAACTGACGAAAGACTTCCCCATTAACTAAAATTAGCATGATCATGCAACAGATATAAAAAAAAAAACTATAGTAGCACATTTGCAACTTGAGAAACTAATTTCTAAAACAATATGTACTTTCTTTTCAATAAAACAGATGGAACAACAATCTTCTCCTACTCCATTATGCATAACCAATTGAGGGTAAGGTTATCTAAGCAGCTTTTCTGTAGATGACATGTGGTCACCTTACATTGGCCCACCATAGCTGTTGCATGGACTTCTTGAGTGAAGTATGCCACTATTCATGTCAAGGAACTCCCTAATTATCCTCAGGGTGTTGGATAAACAACGAAATGTTGGGACCAACACCAGAAATCAAACCTGGCAACAGTAAAGTAAAGGCAAGAAGACTATAATATGTAAGGGGTTATATTGCTGCAATCAATTTCAGTTCAGTCACATAATAGATGGTTCTATTTTTACAATGGGTGCATATTTTACATTCACATCTTTCATTTCAGAACATCTATAGGAGTTTTCATCATAGCAATTCATGCACTAGTGACATCCTAAATATAATTTCACAAATTAGAGCAATACAGAAAGTTCAGCAAAATTCTTCATACTTTCTTTTATTATTAAGTTTTATCATCCATTTCTGATCTCTCTCCTCCAACACAAACCTTACATAGCAATTACCAGAATCATGCTGAAAGTTTTTAGGAGTCCTGAACAGTAACGCCAAGGACAATAAGAATGTGTATGTGAAATACTTTTGTTTGACCTTGAAACCATTTTCACAGCCATCTGGTAGCTGTAATATTCCATGAAAGGAGGTAGGAAAGAAAACAAGTTATATATTTTTAAAACTCTTTGAAGGGGGAGCCCACGCAGACCTTTTGACATTCTGACTGGTGATGAAATAGGTATTTACCACCATCACTTCAAAACCACAAGGCAGTTCAATGATGCTTACAAGCAACCTGCTTATCACCAAAGAAAGCCTATGAAACCATACAGGTATCAAGAGTGCCTTTGAAAGACCCACCTTGTCAGTAGATAACAGTTTCCCCTCTAGCTGTAGACAAACTCTAAGACCTCGAGTTGCAGTCACTGTTGCCAGAAACACACTAACTCAACAAGAAAATATGTATCATTTCTAAATCTATTTCTCTGTCTGAAGAAAAGCATTTTCATCACTTCTAGAAATATTCATCGTATTTGTTTCAAGTACACTTTATGAACAGTAAAGTTAATCAGGATTGGACCTAGAGTTTAAAGTGGGATCTGAATCAATCAAATCAGGTGTCCCTTGATTGCAAGGTGACATTGTTACCACTACACCATCAGAGATGTCCTGGTCATTTCATTTAAATAATTATTTCCACAAAGCACTGGAAATGCAGATATATCGATTTCTAAAGTTTGTTTCTTCCATGGCAGGTAGAAAAGCTTTCTAACCGACACATGCAACTGGGTACAAAGAAAGTTGGCTCGTACCCACTATATCTGATTAAAGGTCTTGTAAAATCTCCCAACGTGAGTAAACAAAGCAATGCTTATGCCACTGGTTCCCAAAGTGTGTGCCACAGCATCCTGGGACACTGTGGCTGGCTTACAGGGGCACCGCAAAATGTTCCAATATTTTCACTGAAATTACACTTGTTAGTCTACACACAGTTTTAGTACATTTTATGTAAAAAATGTTTCTGAATTTGAAATGTGTGTTAATATTTTAACTTCAGGCAAGCAATCTAACCACATTAACTGAGTGTTGCAAGTGTTAGATAGGCCTACATTCTGACTTGAGTGCCGTGGAAAAATCTTGAAACACAAACGCATTGAAACAAAAAAGTGTGGGAACCACTGGCTTATGCTTCCCATGCATGAAAAATTGTGCAATACATTTGTCACTTCAATAGTTGAATTAGTTGCTTAAGACCGTGGTATTCAAACTGTGCATTGCAGTGCTGTGGGGGAGGCACGAGGACTTCCGGGAAAAAAATATCGTTTTCTCAGTTTAAAATGTGTCAATAAAAAAATATCAGTTTATTTTTCTGCATTATTTCAAGTAATGTTGGTTTTCGTTCAGCATTTTCTCCCATATTCTCGTACTCAGACAGAAACTGCACTCATATCTTGTACCTAGGTAGAGGAAAACAAAACACCATGCCAATGCTGAAAAATTCATTGATAGTGCCTTTTACAGAAGTTGGCATTACCTATCTGATATTGTCCACAATCTGAATGTACAAGGAAATTCTGCGCCAATCAGACACAAAGCAAGTTGGTGCTTTGCAAGAGAAAGATTATAAACTAGGGCTGAGCTGATACAGATGCATCGGTATCGGAAAGTAACCGATACCAGCCGATACTTTTCAGACATATTGGTCTTTCATGGGGTCTGCAAAAATGCTACATCACACTTTCGCAGAGTATAATTATCCTGGAAATTCGAAGTTTATCTTTATTATGCACCAGTTTTGCAAAAAAACTATATTTTGTGATTACATAACATCTATTTTAATATTCCAATGTATTTCTTGAATATTCTAAAGCAAATTTCCTTCGTAATTTCATGCATATAATTGCAGAAGAATATTTACATATCAATATTGATCAATATTTTGAACAAATTTTTAATTATTGCAATTTTCAAGTATCATTCACAATTGCTTTTGTACATTGAGCATGTTGTTATAAGAAACAGGACTACAATCAAATGAAAAAATCCAAACATTGTTGTATGCCTGATTTTTAACATCCATTATCCAGCTTTCTTACTGCTTGTATTTATCCTTTTTATATCATGAATATTGTATTGCTGTATGAACTGATACCAGGTTATAAATCTTAAGAAATTGTACGCCACCCGTTTTAATCACACACACATTATATTTTCATTACTTGTATATGTACCAACAGTAAATAAACACTGAAGAGACCTTGTGTTGATCCTTCATGATCACATCACAAGCATTTATCTATTATTACTGAGGGGAGGCAAGTGCAGATTTTGGTACCATTGGGGAGCCATGACAGCAAAAAGTTTCAAAACCCTTGGTTTCAGATAATACACACCCACTATTTTTTATGAGCTTTAAAACTTAGTCTCTTGCTCAATACCACATTATTATCCACTCTTGGGCATAGATAGGTTGTGTTTTCATAAATGAAAAGGAATTTTATACAATGTAGGTGGAATTTCTCAGTTTTATACTACTGTAAATATATTTCTAATATGACATCATGCTAAGCACTACCGCACAGGTGGACATTTAAAGTGGAAAGGACCTACAGGACTCAGCATCTATTTTACCAATTAATGATAGGCTGCTGTTGCAAGTAAGCAGTGACATAAATTAATTACTCAAAACCAGAGAGCTTCATTACGAACTCAAGTCTCAAAACAAATTTGAAAAATATGTAGAAGTTGGTTTGACAGAATCACAATATATTCTGATGAATGAGGCATTATGAAAAGCAACTAAATTGCAAAATCTGACAGTTATATATAAAATCCACACTGCTGTGACAATTCATTTGACAATATTGATAATGGAGTTCAGCACCAAACTAAGGGTAATTTCCAGATTCCACCCCTGAACGGGCTGATTCACTGCTGATGCACCCTTC
This sequence comes from Lepisma saccharinum, assembly GCF_977018435.1. NCBI lineage: Eukaryota > Metazoa > Arthropoda > Insecta > Zygentoma > Lepismatidae > Lepisma > Lepisma saccharinum. The sequence goes on along the minus strand of NC_139241.1, from coordinate 11,278,257 downwards.
GGCGTTTCATATTTCACCAGTGTCCACCAGGTTTAAACCATGACATCATTTTACACTGGCCATCAGAACTCGTGAATCAAAATGGTATTCTATGCTTTGAAACTTGTTCTGATTTGTTATATACATTCGTTAGGTAATACTAAGGAATGTCACTCCGATTTTGTTGTACAGAGAGCGAATAAACTGGATGCAGGCATAAACTGTCAACATTTTTAATAGTACTGCTCCTTCACTTGCATGCAAAGTGATATAAAGTATGCCGATGCATCAAAACACGTGTACGTGTTCTGCTGAAAAATGCAGGAAAGTATCCATTCACAATACTCAAGATCTTTACAAAAGAATACCACTGAAATTCGTAGTGCACATGCAAACTGAGATGATGTTAAGTGAAAATATATAATATTTTTTAAATATCTTGCGAGACTTAGTAACTTTTTCCTAATAAAGCAGAATATGTGTGCGCTTTTCTAATCTAGCCCTCATTTGTTTCAGTATGAAGCTTTCCGGATTTCACCGAATTTGATGTCATTTTTGGTTCATCAGTTAAATGCATCCTGGCGAATTTTGGAAAGCATGGTAAGTAGCATCATCATCTTCATGTAGTGCAAAGAACTTACATGTACATATATATATAATCAAGTTTTCACATGACCTCTAATTCTGAAGCAACTGTCAAGTAACAAAACTGCCGGCAACAAGTAAACCCAACGAACCTCAGAATTCAGTACTCTCTCCAAACAAAAGTCTGCAACACCTTATTCGATGCATATGTTGCAAACTTATGTTAGACCCAATCCCATGTAAATGGGTCTCTTCGAAGTCATGTCTGGCATGATGGGTGAAGAAAAAACAGATTCAGACAACTTGAATCACAATTAACCCTTAAACACATGGACGTGACAGACGTGCATGCCATTTCCCTTTCTTTTTTGAGCATACTGTGACTCAGATCACATTCGGAGATACATGTTTTGATTGCACATATTTTTGGTAAATAAAAAAGCAAAATTTAGTTGTTATAGTGGTGAAAAGGCAGTATATAGAATGAAGTTTTGGTTTTAAAAATGTGAATGTATACCCAAATTTGATTTAAAACTGCACTTACTACACAAAATAAACATATCCCTTCTAATAGCACATTCATGTTGTACCAGCATATTGTGTATATTCCTGTACAAAGGGGTCCATTTTTGCTTCTCAAAGCAGAATTAATCAATTTTCTGTGAATTGCATAACTCAGGATAATTCTGACTTCAGAAACTGTCTCGTCGATAAATAAACTATAAATCTTGTTTTTGGAGTCAATTTCGCATTTTTGCAGTTCATTTCGCATTATTTCGTGACAAAACAGGCTAGGAAAATGCACCTCACACCTTTCGTCAAAAACAAAATATGCATGCCTCTCTACCTATTAGTAATTAGTACAGTTTAATTTGATTCTGGCTATATTTATGGGAGAGATATTTCCTGTGAAAAAAAATTACAACTTTTACATTAGAATTTATTTTCTCCAAAAGTATCTGCAGCATGTGTGCAATTCTTGTCATGAGAATGGAACAAATATCAGGCGACATACAAGTACCCTCACCTCCCAGCATTACCTACATGAAGGTACGACGAAGCTCAAATTTTGGCCAAAAATAATTTCATTTCACCTTCTTTTTCTACTACTTAATAAATGAAAATTGGGTTATATAAACCACAGGCTTCTAGCCTAATCTGTACTGACAAAAAGAGCTGAATTTGTAACTCTAGCATTCCTAGTCACCGAGATATAAATTGTTATTTGAAACCTTGCATAATTTTAAAACTTCCCACTTAAAACACGCATGGCGTTGAGGTCGTATTATGTAAAACGGGCCTTTGCATTTGAGGGTTCACGTATTCTGATAGAGCTGCCTAGCATCAAAGATTAAGTCAGTGCATTCCTCATCACGAAAAGTTATCTTTTAAGAGGGAATATGAACCAATCATCATTATAGTGGAACAACGAGCAAAACAACCTGTGCAGACCCGCTACGCCTGTGCACCGTACTCCTACGAGTAGGGGAGGGGGAGAGTGGACCATGCTTCCTTATGGCCCAAGTTGGAGAGAAGAAGGGAAAGCTGTGCAGGGACTATTCGTCCCAAGGTTTTTTTCCTTGTGGTCGATCTATAACTGCTGGCACACAAGTACTTGCGGTTGAAAATTTGTTGACATTTCTTTCTAATATGGAGCGGAAGTGCCAGGATTACTCATCTAGGGGTGATGAGCGGGTGTGATGTTGAAAATATAGAAAACATCATACATGCATCCAAGGGCATCCACAGGATTTTTTCACCAGGGAAGGGGGGAGGGGTAAGATTTCTTATTTTTCCAAGAGCTTATATTTTACCTTTATTATTGTTGTCGCTGTCGTACAAATCACAAATTGAAACTGAATTTGAAATACTTTGACGTTGGTGCCAAGTTCAGGCTTGAGTCCACTATTTAAATAGAAACTGGATTCACCTCGCATCCTTTCCATAAACATCTACATAGCATTTTGTTGATAAACAGTCCTTTTGTCTTTTTGGTTGGACAAAAAAATTATCGCCATGCAACCTCAAGTTCTGCGATTCATAAAAGAAAATACGTACAAAAAATACAAAACCATGTAAATATCAGACTGCTTCCCTTACAAAGAAGTATGTATTAAAAAAAGAACTACCCGGCTCGATACAATTTGCATTAAATAATTTCCCATGCACAATCCAATTATAAAGCAAATAACATTTTACTTGCAGCAATTTTTAGACTAGAGGAAGATCAAATAGCCGGAAAATAAAACTGTTTCTTAGCAACAATACCAAAAAGGAAAACAACATACACTGAGCTGTAGACAATTACTGAAAACCACAATAAGGCCACACGAATAAACAAAAGTAGAAACAATTCTTCGCAATAGTGATGTAAAAACAACTGATGATATTTGTGTAATCACCGCCACTATAGGAAAGTAAATGTGATTTCTCTCTCAGGACCACTGGATTGCCTGTTATATATAATACCGTATTTACCGTGTATAATGTGCACTTTTTCCAAAATTTTTGCACTCAAACTGTGGTGCATATTATGCATGGAATATTATTTTTCAAGTTTACGAAACCTGGATTATACTGTGCATTATACACGAGATAAAATTTTAGTCACTTTCCCCCATCAAAAACCAGGGTGCGCATTATACACGAGTAAATACGGTAATAGCAGTATTACTTCAATACATAACATTCTACACTCAAAGTGACAACATTGTTCAGGTCCGAAGCTAATTGCTCTAGACGGACGAATCAAGTACAGTTATATGCAGAATGAACCATAGAATTGGACTATATAAAATTTATGCAATTGAATGTGTATATATGGATGCAGGGGGGGGGGGGGGGAAGAAACCAAAAATTTCTGAAGAAAAATACCTCTTCCCTCCTCCGCCCCTGGACAACAAAGTACAGGACATTGTCACAATGTACATGGAAATGATCGCAGGCAAGTTTGGAACAAGAAAATGATTGCACTATCATCAAACGAGCAATAGAACAAGACTTGTAGCCCCCCCAAACGACATGTCTGTGCGCCACTGCCTCAGTTTCAAAGGAAGCCGCCACCCCCCCCCCCCCCCCACACACACTTTTTATGGAAGAACAAGATGTGCAAGAGTCCTTACGATGCAGAATGTGTGTTAACGTTAATATAAAAGAACAAAATCACAATTCCAGCGAAAAAGAGCGACATTATGACGTAAAAATTACGAACATGACTAGGTATCTTTTAAAGGATAGGTGGTAAACAAGAGGTTAAGGGGTGGTCCCTCCACCCCCAGCATGCACAAGTTTACAAGAAAAATCATTGAACTTACCTGTATGTAATCTGGTATGGACTTGCATTGTAATTATCATATGAATCTAATCTTCTCCTCTTCACATCTCTCTCATATGAATATGTTCTTGAACGTGAGCGAGATCTCGAGCGATTACGTCTTCTCGAACGAGGCATCTGTAAAAATAAACACTTACTTCAATATGCTGCACAATACGAAAAAATATTACAATTTGAGAACTATCATTATATCAAGATTCCACATGAACTCTAAATATATTTTCCCCAAGATTGGAAATCTTCCAGAATCCATTATTTTCCAGATGAGTCATTATACATTACATTACTATTTTAAATATATTTTACAATGGCGTCCCCTTTCCCCTTGTAGCCATAGAATGCTCACCTTCTATAGAGATGAGACAGGATAATCAGTACTCTAATGATTTTGGCCGATATTGGTAAAAAAAGGTAAAGTGTTCCCCTGTGCATAGCACCACGCCATGAAGGCGTATTGGTATATCAGGATATTGTACTTTTATCAATTACGCATATTTATAAATAGCCTGTAATTTAGTGCTATATTCATTCATTTTGTTGTTATTTTATGGATAAAAACACATAATTCACATGTCATGTTTTTATACATCCTTCAGATGCACTTTATAGGGACTCTCTGATCATTTATTTTCCCTGAGATTTCCAGGGTCTCCAGGTTCCAGGTGCATGGGAACTCTGCTCAATCATTCAGATTGCACCTCATCCCATTCAATATGATTTAACCTTTCGACTTCTGCTGTTCTATATACCATTACTAATGTGCAAGATACCAGTGTTTCGCATATAGACTAGGGAGCAATTTTACAATACTGGACACTTCCCCAATTTCTTTCATATTTCGCATACTCAATAACTTAGGCTTCGTAATCATGAATCTGAGGTGAAAATTTGGCACTCATGTGTAGAACTTGAAAAATAAGCGGGTAGGTCCGTGGTTGCAACAGATACCCTCAATTTCTAAAAAAAAAATGTTTATCGCAAGATTTTGTGTTTCGAATACTTAAAGAACGAAATAATATATTCCTGATATTACTACGAACCAGAAATTTTAACTATGTTAGCCTAACCTAAATGTACATGGTTCGTGGGATTACCCGTGCATCGTTCGAGGGGTGTAAGGCTAATTGCCACCACGAACCTTCAAAAAATGTCACTTTCGTAGCACTTGAGCGACAAACTTTGCTATAAACATTGGTTTTATTGACAAATTGAGGGTGTCAGTTGCGATCAAGGACCCACTTACCTATTTTGCAAGTTCTACACATGAGTGCCAAATTTTAACTGCAGATTCGTGATTACGAGGCCTAAATTATTGAGTATGCGAAATATGAAAGGAATTTGCAAAGTGTCCGTTATTGTAAAATCATACCTAGACTGGTGCTAACATGTCGTTCCTCAAAACTACAGATTATATTTCAGTTCTGTTCATTTACACTCATATATGGGGATGACATTTTCAAATGACAAAATGATATAGTTATTGCTAGTACTTTTAGATACCGGATGGTCGAAATTTTGACTGCCGAGCAGATCGCACTGCAGCCAGGCATTCGATATTTCAACAACCACCATGTGGCACTAATTAACATGGAATGGCAAGGTAACATATTTATTGTTACTATTTTAAACAAATGCATTGTTAAATATCACTTTCCCCTCCAAAAACTGTGTTACATAACTTATGAACAGATATTACTCTTCAACCACAAATTTTTGTTGATATGTTTCACATGTAATAATGAAAATAAAAAAACTTGTCCACAACATGTTGTAATTAGGAGATGTCCCTAACAAAAATTACTCGAAAATTGTAGGGGATGGTCATTACATTACATATCCTCGAAGAGCGGTCTTTTGTCGTGCTACCCTGCAAATGTGGTGAATCAAGCATAATGGTAGAAGTGATTTTCTGGAAATATTTTCAGTTAGATATCAACACTACTTTCCTTATACATTATCTCTTTCTCCTCATAAAGTATCTTCCTATCAACCCAACTTTCCATGCTTGTAGGAATATACCACTGCCACACATACTACAGTGGACTCTCTTTAATTCAAACTCCAAGGGGACATAAAAAAAAGTTTAAATCTGTTCAAATTAACGAGCAATTCTATACAAGTTTGAATTAAAAAGAGTCCACTCTACATTTGCCAGGTCCAGATTGAAGAAGGGGAGGTAGAGAAAAACATTGAATTCATTTTAAAAACAGACTGATTTGTTTCTTCATTTCCATGGAATCATGTGCATCAATTTAGCCCCTGCCCAATTCCCTTCTTCTTAGTTATCGAGCATCATGATCACTCGTGCACAGTTTATGCATTTCCTATGTACATACATGCGTGTACAATTTCTAATATATCTACCATGCTTATTTCACTAGATGTAGCTTCAAAACAGTGAATTAGCAATCATATACTGTGCCTCCATGATATCATAATGCCCAACACTCACACTTTACCAAAGGGGCTTCTCCTTCAATATTTGGTGAATGTGCATTGCACAGTAATTCAGATCCACTTTAAACTTTAGGTACAGTACGATCAGCTAAGCAGAGCTATTTTCACCAGATTTTAAACCACATGTGCATGATCTACAGCCTAGCCTGGCCTGCTACATGGATGTGTGTATTCTTTAGTTGTTCATGTGCATGAAGGTTACATCAGTGTGCATTTATTTTCGTGCAGAAGAGTAGTCCTTTTTTTCTGCACACCATGGAGTTTGAAAAATACTGCAAGGTGTTCTGATATGGACTGATGCTGCTGTCACATGACATAAGTATGAAGTGGTATTACGTTCCTAAATGCTTTCATTGTTATGTTAAGCAGATCAGGTTTAGGGCTATTAACATTACAAGTATTTCTGTAAATACTTCCCCCAACACCTGATCATGATGAGAGAGAAAAAGGGGATGAGTTTTGATCAAGGTGGATGCAAGTGGCATCTTGCTCGAGACAGTTGGTCTTGTGGGAAGAGAACAGGAAAGTTGTTCGGGAGTAAGAAAAGAGGGTTCTTGAGTTTTGGAGAGAGGAGAGAGAGTTTCACTTTGAGGGAGATTCAGGCTGAATTATGAACAGTGAATGTAGTTTTAGGAACTTGTTTGGGAGTGAAGTGCTGCGAAGCTGAGAGACAATTTAAGAGGTGAACTTCAGCAAGCGAGTGAGAGTTAATTTAGAAACTCTTCGATCCACGCTTCAAGAGAGAGACAGGTAATATGCTTTTCTAATGCCATCCTTGCCTTTGCAGACTTAAGGTAATTGTAACCCAAATACAAGAGAGTTGCCATTCTTTAAAAGGTTCTGTAAATTTAAGTTGATTTAGGTACCTCCTGCAGTTAGCAGATGCAGCCAAGCAAGAGATTACGGGCTACCGCTAACCCCCAATGGTAAGAATTACATTCATCTAAAGGGCTCCAGGTTCGATTCCCGAACCTTTCGAGGTTCACATGCTTAGTAAAACTGTGTCTCAATATGACATTTTTAATTTAAAATAACTTCATAGCAGTTAAGATCAGCAACACTCCCAATGAATATAATACAGTAAGATAAAAGACAATGTTATGGTATTTTGCTGGTGAAACTAGCCACATCTGATGTTCTCAGCACCTGGTGAAAATAGTTGCAGCCTTACATGTAACACATTTTATTGGCTTGCGAATTACTTATTTTTTTCTGGAGAATGCTTATCCCTTCTGTATATTCCTTCAGTGAATTTGTTTGCATGCAGCTTTTTATTTACTGCCACTGCTGCCATCTACATGTATGTGCAGTGAGGATTTTTGTGCTTCGGGTATGCTTTAGGCAGGTCAGGTTTACGACTCGCTGCATATATTATACCGTATTTACTCATGTATAATGCGCACTTTTTTTCAAAATTTTTGCCCCCAAAAACGGTGGTGCGTATTATGCATGGAATAATTCAGACAGCCAACATCAAACTGTACAGAGTCACTCCATGATTTCATGACACTTGCATTGATTTTTCATGTTTACGGAACCCTATCAAGTTATATATCGTTGTCAAGCTTGAATCCTGCAGTTTCTGAATATGGAAACAGTATTCCATACAAGATAACAACACTAATGTGAAATGCAGTTGAAAGAAGTTCATCAAAAAATGAAGAAACGTTCTGATTTTTATGGTACTTTGGATGAAAGAAAACTTAAAGAAAAGATAATAAAAATTAAAATGTATTACTGGCCAAACAATATGACATACATGGAGTGTGTAAATTCCTTAATGGAAAAAATCTTGTGCTGCTAACTGCTATTTGGAAGGTCCTGAATGTGCCTCGTATAAATGTTACATTAGTCGTGGAAAGAAAAAGTATATATTTTGAAAAAGAAGGAATGAGCAATTGAATAGGTATTACGTGAATCACTCTTGATCAGCATAGCAACAGATTTACAACCTACAACTAAGAAAGCCATTTCTTGAAAGTGGATTGTACTGCACATTATATACAAGATATAATTTTTTGTCACTTTTACCCATCCAAAACCAGAGTGCGCATTGTACACGCACACGCACTATACACGCATAAATACGGTATATAGTCTGTGTCCAAGATGAGGAATGGGTACTCGCTAGAAGTGCAGATGCTTACATACGGTACTTTTTACATATTTTTCAGATAACTAGTACAGTACCTATACGTTCTCCGTAGAACACCTCTCCCTCGTTTATTTAGTCATTTTTCACATTCGTACTTTCTGCATTGCAAAAAGATTCTTTAAGGTGTAATTTTGCTTTTTCACGAAAATAATTTGACTATCACATTAAGAGTAATTATTGTTCTTCCTTTTTACGCTTGTGTAACACACAATATGGCGGGCACAGCTTGAGTAGCATTGTGGATCATGTGGGTATGTAGTGTTCCAAACTTCGTAACCGAAAAATACCTGAATAGGCCCACAAACCATTGACGGATAGCCCTGAAAACCATTGATGGATAGCCCCACGAACCATTTCTGGCAAGGTTAGGTAAGCATAGTTAAAATTTTATTCGCAAAACAATGCGATACAGCTTTAAAAAAAATAAACTTACATCATCTTCACTTCTTGCAAAACAACGGCATGGTTGGAAACACTGACAGGGGGTTACGTCATGAAACGTACGAAACATCCAGTTCACGTAGAGGAAGCAAATACAAGCAATGGCAATTGTCCGTGGGAGAGATATTTTTCTTCAAAAATACATGAATTCCCGGTCGAGTAGATTACACGATGGAAGAAAATACATTCACGAACTTTCAGAATGCTACAGAAACTCATTTCCGTAAGTAGTTCCGGTAAATGCCTGATATATCGGACACACATTAAAATCCGATTTTTGTGTTTCGGATGGTTCGTACTTACCAATTGTGTATTGCGGAACATAGTGCCATTATGCTTTTTACATGAAAATAACTTCGATTTTTAACATTACGAGTAATTCTTTTGGTTCCTTTCTTCCGTTGCGGAACATACAATATGGCACGCACAGCTGTGGATCATCACGCGTCGTGCTTGTGTTTTGTCAATTTGGAGTGGGTATGCAGAGTTTCCAACCTTCTTAACCGAAAAATACCTACTTTCATTTTCATTATGTCATCACAAACCATTGACGGATAGCCCCACGGACCATTTCCGGCAAGGTTAGGTAAGCATAGTTAAAAAATTCTCGTAAAAAAAGGAACGTTTGGAAACACTGGCGAGACCGTGTGACTTTCGACGCTCGCGCCATCTGCAGGTACATAATGGAAACAACGGCATAATGTTGTCGCTTTGCACAAAATGCAAGTTTATTATATCAAAAGTGCTTATTTCTTGTTGTGCAGCATTCTACGGTGAGAAAATACCTCCACAAGCTTTCAAAATGCTACAGAAACTCATTTCCGTAAGTATTTTCGGTAAAACTATCATATGCGGGAAATTGCATTCTCGTTCATTCTCTACTTTTTTACATTCGTACTTACCTATTCTGCATTGCGAAACATTGTTTAACAAGGGATTTCGCTTTCTTTTAACGAAATTAGTATCTATTGTCGACATATATCGAGTAATTATTGTTCTTTTCTCCCTTCCTGAACATGCAAAATGGCGGGCAAATCTTGACTAGCATTGTGTTTCAACCTTCTTAACAGAAAAATTCCTGCATAGCCCCAAAAACCATTTTGGATTGTATATCCATCCACGAATAGCTCCATGCACCATCACGGTAAGGTTAGGTTGGGCAATATAGTGAAAAAACTGTGCATTTGGAAACACTTTCCAGGGATTACCTCATCAGATGCTCTCAACATCTGGTTCAAGTATATGGATGGAAATGCAAGCAACAGCTTTCGTGCATCGGATGAGACATTATTATAGAAAAATACATGATTTAGCGGCCAAATACATTGAAAAATGCGAGAAAACACTTCTACGACCTTCCGAAATTACACAGAAACTCAATTAAGTACGTTCTCCTGTAAATTTGAAGAAATCAATTTCCTGGTTACGACATTTTGGTAATTATGCGATATAGTTTGAACACCTCTCACTCGTTTATTTTGTTCATTTTAGCATTGATACTAACCTACTCTGTATTGCGGAAGATTCTTTGAGGTGAAGTTATGCCTTTTTCCATAAAATAGTGTCAACTTCTCATGATACGAGTCATAATTTGTCTTCCTTGTTCCGTTTGGGTAACACAATATGGCGTGCACTCGTCATGGATCATCGCGCTTGTGTTTTGTCGATTTGGAGTGGGTTTGCAGTGTTTCAACCTTCTTAACCAAAAAATACCTACTTTCGTGTTCATTATGTCATCACAAACCATTGACTGATAGCCCCAAAAAAACATTCACGATAGCCCTACGGACCATTTCCAGCAAGGTTAGGTTAGGCAAGCATAATTAAAAAAAAAGGCACGTTTGGAAACACTGGCGAGACAGTGTGACTTTCGACGCTCATGCCATCTACAGGTACATAATGGAAACAACGGCATAATGTCGCTTTACAGAACATGCAAGTTCCTTACATAAAAAGTGATTATTTCTTGTTCTGCAGCATTCTATGGTGAAGTTTTCACTTTCCGCGAAAGAAAATACCTCTAAGAACTTCGACAATGCTACAGAAACTGATTTCAGCAAGTCGTTTCTCCTGTACAGTTGAAGAAATCCGTTCGGGCGATATCGCATATTTACCGACATTTTTACCGTAGTTTCTTCTGTAAAAATGAAGAAATCCATTCCTCCGAGATCGTATAGTTACCAATAATACTTTGCAAAACTAAAACTATGATAATTACTTTCTTGAAGTTTGAAATCTACTCTCACAATCGTTCCTAGTATTCTACAAGACTTCCAAATGCTCCTATAAAACTTGTGAAAATCATTAAATATTCAGAACAATTGTCATTTTAATTTGTTGTTTTTCAATCGCAAGTATCCTAAACCTGAATATATAACTCAAAGAGGATTCTCAGGACATTAATGTGTCTTTCCCCATACTACTTATCAATCTTAAAAGTTAGGGAAAAATGGAATAGGACTACTTTGTATAACAGCCACAAAGGATGCTTACCAAGTGTTTACATGCTCCAAACAAAACTTATGCTGGAAACATGGAGGTGGGTGTGATTCGCACAATGAGTGTGGGAGAAGATATAAACTGAAAAAGTTCCACTATCATCAGCTTCACACAATGCAAACAAAAAGAACACAACTTGCAGCCACAAATTAGCAGTCTCATACTTAGAACCACCGCGTATATGGGCAAGTTTTACTTAATGTCAAAAGTGTGTGTAATGGCAAAAAAGCAATTAAATTTAGTAGGCTACATACGTACTTGCTAAGACTGTCTTACAAATTCCTATTTTCCATGTTAACTAAATGAACCCCCAAAATAATAAAGGCTAATACTATGGGACCGCTATCAGCACAGAAATATTTTGGGTACCAGACCCATATTTTTTTAAAATGTTTTTAAAGAAAAGACGCAAACCTTGATTTGTAACTTTCAACGATGCAGAGTATAAGTGTTACAAAAAGTACCACTAAAATTTTGCTGGGAAAGACTGCTTTACAAAATGTAACAAAACAAAAGGATATACCCACAAAAAAATGTATTGCCTATTTAAATAAGCTTTCCAGTTTTCTTAGAATACCGAGGATTAATGTTTAGCTCAATTCCCACTCCAATTGTAGATATTTTCGAATTCAACTTACGTACTGGAGTTCATTCGAATGAGCAACAATTTTTTCTTGAAATATTGAGCTCGCAACTTCAATATTTTAAACTCCCAAATTACATAATAGCAATAAACAGAACTGGAGGTGTACTGAACGATATCATTATATCGAGCAACTACACATCAAGAATTTAGGTTTAGAATCTTACATTCTACTCAATTCGGGCACATGTGAATGGATTTTATTGAACGGCCATCTTGTTTCGTGTTCTGGATAAACGACACGCAATACCAATACACAAAATTCCAGATTCTACCACACCTATAATTTCGTATTTCACTATGGTGATACGTCTTACTCACATTGGATTCCCTGATACTGTTAAGTTTTTCCCAAATAAAGTCCACAATGAACAAAATAATATATCACTTCACTCAAATATCTCTAATAGCTCAACAACGTTCACCCTGCGACGCGAAATCCTGGTTCACGATCCTCTGACTTCTGATTGGTTGTTTCGCGGAGTAGTTTTATAAGATGGACGGTTTGTGAGAAGAAACGTTCCTTGTTTGAATTTCTGCAACTATTCATTTGAATATGACTAACTACATTTTCGTATACATATTTGAAACGGTGCAAGTTACTGATGTGAAGGAAATTATCTAAAATAGACGTAGAAAATAAATGAAATTACTGCACCCAAATATAATTGTGGATATAAAAAGTAATCCCGTCGTTATCAAAAATTATAGCCCGTGTGTTAGTGGCGGATCCAAACTGAGAATCTAATCTAATACAAATTTGGCCGAGTCTGCTGCTACGCACGTGTCAGCAGTAAAATAAGCGTCAAATTTGCTCCTGCCACGTAATTCGTCTGCTAAATATTTTGCAACTGTTCTTTGTCTGTGCTCTTTGGGCCTGTGGCTAAAGTGACATCAGGGGAAACAGGCTTTCGATTCCCAGTGTTAGTTACCGTATTTGCCGTATCTGACGCACCCCTTTTTTTGACAGATTTTAGGAAAAATCTTTATAACTTAATATCAGTGGCGCGCGATTGGGGGGGGCGAAGCTGGCAGTTGACCCCACCTTTACCCCCGCACTATGCTAAACCTTATGTACCAAGGGAAAGTAAACTGTCCTTGACCCCCCCCCCCCCACACACACACACACACTTTTTGCACCTTGCCCCCTAGATTTGGAACCCAATCGCCGCCACCAGTGATTTATCCACACACCCCCAACACCCTACCAAATTTTGACGAACACCCCCCAAGCAGAAGAGTGGATATTTATATCAACAATAGAATGACAATACTTCAACATAAAGGAACCATTGTAGCTCTACAAACAGCGAAGTCCAATGGACCTTTCGATCAATCAAAGTGTCAAAGAAGGAGGTGAAATGTTCAGCATTGTAATTTCCTGGAAACACCAGCTCCCTTGACAAGGCTTCGCTAGGGAAGGGATCTGCCATCTGGAAAATGTCAAACTGACCTCTAGCCCTCCTTCCAGGGAGCACAAACCGCACACAGTATTGACAGTTCAGCGTTTCAATACCTAAATATATAATTCTTAAATATGTTACAGGTTTGTAAATTCAACCCCTGAGTCAATGAAATTTACATTTCTTTTCATTTTCCTTTCAATTCTTTCCATGGGCGTCCGGAAGCCTACCCTCCCCCCCCTGGAAAATGAAAGTCTGTCACGGTATCTCGTGACATGTATAACGCAGTTCGATATAAATTATTTATGTTTATTGATTCATTTTATGTTCAAATATAAAAGTGTGAGGTATTTTATTTTGTGGATAAACTTGTATCCGAGGCAGACGTCGGGAGCTGGGAACGGGTTTTTCTTGAGTGACAGCGGAACTGTCTTTTCGGCTTAGGACATGACATATTTGCACCAACGCGGAGATAAGGAAAGATTGTTTTCGCCGCTACCGAGCTTGAGTCGCGGCAGGCGTTCGAACCCATGTTCACGGATGACCAGAGATACCAGCTGGAGCTCAAGCTTGCAAGGATCGACGACGCGCACTTGACCGCGTTTCAAGACAATGGAGAGAGGTCATTTCCATCCCTCTGAAACAGAAGCCAAGCCACGAGAGCGTCCCTTTCAACGGAAGAATTCGAATCTCTTATATATAGGCAGTACTATGATCCCACAGACAGTTTTTACCCGGATTTCACAGAGAGAGCATCTCCGCGCTACACTCTCGCGTGATCATTGCTTTGTGTCCGTGAATTTTGTTTCCTTGCGTATCGTGAGCGAATTCCAGATAGAGAGTTACCAGTGTGCGCCTTATTTTGGTGAAGATTACGCGGTGATTTGTTTTTGCCAAGCGAGGACTACATAATGATGGAGGGCTAGAGAAGATAGAGAAGGGAGCCGTCGCTCCCCCTGACGCCTGCAACGACGCCGAAGCCAGTCAGCCAACGCCAAAGACGACACCAAAACCAAACACTGCCCAAAGCCCGAAGGACGCTTTCAGATCGACGACCCAACCAAAGCCCGAAGGACGTTTCCAGATCGACGTTCCAACCGAAGCTCGTTACCAGAGAGAGAGAGGGAAGGACGATTCGAGAACGACGCCCAAACGAAGCCCGGCACCAGAGAGAGATGATTGCAGGTCGACGTCCAATTGATGCCCGACACTGGAGAGATTCCTGACCGGCGCGTGACCACGTACATCCGACGCGAGTGACAAGAGGAAAGCCCGAAGTACTAAGGAGGTGCAAGTACAACAGATCGTCGCAATTATTCTTCGTCGCGATCGACCTTGGAGGACAATTTCGCCACAAAGGAACCGTGTGCAAGTCCCGCGTCCAGGAGAGATGAATGACCACGCCATGTAGCAGAGTCTGGTACAGTATACTTCAGAGGGTCTCATGTCAATGTAAACGTGCGTCGTTAGTATCAACACCGTACTGTTAACGCCGAAGTCTCATTTATTTGCAAAGTTACTCAGGAAAACCCGAACCTAACCCCCGCGTCCGATAATTTTTGGTATTGTTATAAAAAGAGTTATTTCATGTTCAGATGTGCTAATTTAATTGTCTGCATTCAGGATTAGAAGCTCCATTTCATTTCTTTAATATTTAGTGTAAATTGTCAAAGTGTGCTCCATTTTTTGTGTAACCGACCGCCCCGTCGCGCCATTTATTTGTCAATAGTTGACTGGTGAGTCCCTTTTAATTGTGGAAAGCGTAGTTGTTTTTATTGCAAGGTCGTGTGCGTGAAATAGTATTATTTGTTGCATAGTGGTTTTTAAGGTAATTTTTGCTCGCGCCGACGATTGATTAGTGTATTCCGGCAGCTGGAGCCAATTAAGTTTTCGCATCACTATGTAATTGAGTAGTTGTTCTCATGGGACGAGAGAGGCTTGTGTGTAATGCCCCCGTCCGGGAAACTTGTATAATGTCGAGCTTGCGACTCGATGCATACGTTCATTCGAACGAAAGATTTAACCACGCCGACCCAATTGTCTTAGTTAACCGCTTTCCGAGGGCTGGCACTTAAGTTAAATTAAAAGAGCACAGGAGCTGGCAGACAAATGCCCTAAATTCACATAAAGGTTTAAAAATTAAAAGGAATGATATGTTAATGAGATCCGTAATATGTATTTATACTTCATATGTAAAAATACCTCATGTGTGTGAAAGAGAGACAGAGTGAATGTTGGGAGAGCTTGAGGAGGCTTTGTAAACAGTTGTTGATTGCAATATTTTTGTTGTTACAATATATATTCACTTTTTTACCGTTCGTCAGTGTTGTTATTTGACGTTTTTCAGGTACCAGATATTATGCTATTAGTGTTTTATGATTGTTCGAATCTACATATCAAAGGTAAACAAAACAGTGTAACATTTCAAGGTATTAATCTCCGCCTCGCAATACTATGACAATAATCGACCGTCTCAGTACCGAACTTGAAAACCTGGACCGAGAGTCACGACCGGTCTCCCGTACACATAACGACGTTTGGCCCCGTGCCGGGGTATGATTGACACGTCATTTCGGGGGCCGGGAGTGCACTCGTTACAAGTCAACCAGAAATTATAGATATATTTTTCACATATAATTTCATTTCAGCCATAATAATATGCGTTAATTATTGCATGAATGTGATAAATTCAAATTTAAGCAATGTTTTTTGAGGGAACAATACGATTATTGGGGAAAGTGTCCCTTGTTTCCCCCCTGGAAAAAATACCTTCCTTGTCTCTTCCTGGAAAAAATCCTGCGGGCGTCCATGATTCTTTCATGTGAAAAATGTACGATAAAAGTAAGGGAAGAAATTCAAAGATAAAGGTTTGACTCTTTAGTGAATTGTGTTATGGTTAGCAACACTATTTTCTGTAATTTGGGCGATATGGATGATTTTGGAGTGGTAGAGAAGAGAACAGTCAAATGCTTTAGGCCAGTCTGAGTGTAGCATCTCAGTTCGTGTGTTGTTCTACTTAGTGTAACAATGTCTAAAACGTTACTGCAAAATTGGCTGAAGAAGATAGAGAAATTGAAACCAGACAGAAAGAAACCGAAAATGGCGAGTAGAAAAGCAGTGACACTATATGTAGGTATAATTTCTTCCAACGGATATTCATAAAGTACCCCCGGGTTCGATACCCGGCGGAGGCACAAAGTGGTTCGTATCCCACTTTAAACTGTAGGTCCAGTTCCGATTAGCCTTACTGTGCATAAAGTGGACTTAAAACACCAAATCAACGAACCATTCAGAAAGTACCAATATAAAATTTACTGACCGAGTATTCGATATAAAATGGCAAGTATTTCATGAAGAACCTAAGTGATTCATTCACGTCTATAGTTGATGCGTGTGACAACTTTTGTGGCCCTAAGAGTTCTTACCTTTGCAAAATAAATTATATTTTATAAGAAATTAGAAAGAGAGTTGTAAAAGGGGGGAGGTCGCGTGGGGTTTGCCTGGGCGCAATGGACAAATGGGCTGCCGAACAAGCAAAACAGATATAAATAGAACAGCGTTAACG
The DNA here is from genome assembly GCF_977018435.1 of Lepisma saccharinum. Taxonomy (NCBI): domain Eukaryota; kingdom Metazoa; phylum Arthropoda; class Insecta; order Zygentoma; family Lepismatidae; genus Lepisma; species Lepisma saccharinum. The sequence continues at coordinate 11,261,196 of NC_139241.1, read as the reverse complement.
TCGTAGTGCCCTGTGAAATTACTGGCACCCTATTAAAGTTATTGTCATTTTGCAAAGATATAGATTTAGTAAAAATTGTCTTCCTCTTTTTATCTAGTCTGTTCCCTGACATAATGACATATTAACAGTGATGTGCGGTGACGTCGACACTTGGGGTAGCAGCCAGTGGCGTGCTCAAGGGGGGGGGGGTTGGTGTGAGTCACACCCCTCCTCCCTTTAGGGCCAGTATTCCTTCAAAAAAGAAGAATGTCAATAACAGGAAAATATTGCAAAATTATGAATGAGTACTAGAAAAAAGTACACGTAACCCCCACCCACATTCGAAAATAAAAAACTATTTGATTTGACTCTAAGCCAGAGATCCTGGGTTCGAATCTCGGATTGGCCATTTGTGTTCTTTGTGTGTGTTCCTTCATCTATTTTGTTGTACCAAAGGTGGCGGAAAAGCGAAGTAAAATAAACCAATTTGAGCAATCGATCAATGATTTGATTTCATTTTTGTTACTTAGCGTCGCTTTTTGTCACATTTGGTTAATTGTTAAGATGATACGATGAAACTGATGAAGGGACGAGCACAGGGAACGCCCATGCCAGGGTCGGGGTTCGAACCCGGAACGCCTGGTGTCGTAGCGCGTTGTGATAACCACTCCCCCGCGCTTGGTTGATTTGGTGACAGGAAACAAAACACAACACACTTTTTTGTAGTTTCTTCAATGATATTCATTTGACTTTTTGAGTTCTGAGATACATTTTTCATTCCAAATTATTTCATTATTCACTGCAACACATAGGACAAGAATGCGCACTCATCACGGGTTCGAATCCTGGCCTGGATTGTTCATATGAGGTCCCTTCACCAATTTCATCATATCATCACTCAATCCTCATTTTCGCGATAATCAAATGTGGCAGAAAAGCGAAGTAAAATAAACCAAACCAACAACAATATGAACCCGCGTTCTCTTGCCAAATAAATACATCCGTATTTATGACTGTTACAGGCCAATATATTAGTATATTTAAATAAAACACTACTAAAACGAGAGTCAGAGAGAGCCTAAGCACATATTTGTAATTTAATCATTATATATTCCATATTTGAAGAAGAAAAAAAGAAAGAAAGCATAACATTATTGTCTGCACATAACACGTTCCCATTTTATAAATAATAAAACTACATCCCATATTATACATACACACATATTGTACAACGTGTAAAAGGTTGTGTAAATACAGAGAACATAAGTACTGCAGAAAATTTTACCCTGTGTTCTTTAGAGGATTTATAAAAATTATGAGAAACCAATCCCCTATCTGTCCTATAGGAGATAGACTGGGGGACCTGAAAGCCTGGGCATTCAACCATTGCAGCGGGGGGCGTGGGGGCAAGGGAAGTAGAGGTAGAAATCTTCCTTTTCCTTTGGCCGGCCGTTTCTACCTGGAAACTGGCCTGGCTGAAGAAGAGCGAGCTAGGGTATCCAGCCTGCTTTGCCCGCGGAGAACACCGATGGACGAGAAGTGCGTGGAAAAGAAGGTGTTGCATATGAGCTGTGGTGGCTTTAACAAGACAATAAATATTGTGATTTGAATATAATTCGAGATGTGAGATTGATTGATCTATCTCTGCTAGACTAGCTACTCCTCAGTGCACGTCACTGCATATTAATTTGTTTCCCAACTTTTCAGAGGAAGCAAAGGAAGTATAAGGAATTAAACATAAAAAAGAAATTTTATTTACATTAAGTCCCAAATTTATATCTGACCATAGGCGCACCAATGGGGGCACGACGGTGCTTGCCACTGCCTGCTGGAAAACGTGGAGAAAAAAATCGCTTGTTTCATTGTGCTCTTTGTGTTGGAAAGTGAAATAAATGCTATTTTTAAATAATTTAAAATAAAGCATTACCTCAAATTAGAAGTGAAAATTCTTTGCCTTCCCTTTGCAGTTACATGCCATGCGTTTATTTGCACATGTTATTTCGTTTTCTTTCAAGGCAAAGAGGCTTAATTCCCTAGAGTCTGTCGTTCAGTATTTGAAAGATAAACTCTCAACAGCGCCAAGCATATTTTCCAATGTTTTGTAAGGGTAAAAATACTTCAATATGAAATTCCTTGACCGATTTAATTCAAAAGCAATACCAGGTGTCTATCAATTGATTGATTGATTGATTGAGTTGGTGTTTTAAGTCCACTTTATGCACAGTAAGGCTAATCGGGACTGGACTTACAGTTTAAAGTGGGATCCGAGCCACTATGAGCCTCCTCCGGGCATCGAACCCGGGACCCCTTGATTACAAGGTGACAACGCTACCACTGCGCCATGTGGGAGGCCCCCAGGTGTCTATCAAACGGGCATATGAACTTCCCACTATATTTTAAAAGTCTTCATGGCCATGCATATAGAGTTTCATTATTTTATTTCAGTTTGTGAATCATTGTTTAAACAGAGATTTGAAAGCACCAGCAGCATTTGGAACTCACTCGCAACATACAACTATTAAAATTATATATATGCATATTTTCTAACTGAAGCTAGAACAGGAGGGGGCAGGGGGCATGTGCTGAGGTAAAGAGGACACCGAACGAGCAAAGCAAGATTGTAAAGAGTACACATTGTGGAATACTGTGAAATGAAAGTATTGTTAACTAACTAACTAACTCTCTAGCCTTCTTAAACCCGAAGGTTCATGGCTGCAGCAACACAGGACTTCCATCTGTCACTATCTTGAGCAAGATCTATATACTCTTTTCCATCCCGACCGATTTCCTTTAGGTCCATCTCAACGTTATCCCTCCATCTTCGTCTTGGCCTTCCTACAGGTCTCTTACCATCAGGTTTCCCAACAAGAATCCTGTAAACTCCTCTTTCCTCTCCCATTCGTGCCACATGGCCTGCCCACCTAAGTCTTCTTGATTTAATCATTCTAATAATATCTGGACATGAATACAAATTATGTAGTTCTAAATTATGTAACCTTCTCCACTCACCTGTCTCCTCATCCCTTTTAGGTCCAAATATTTTCCTAAGGATCTTATTTTAAAAAACTCTCAATTTATGTTCCTCTTTCAATGTAAGGGACCAAGTTTCACACCCATATAATACTACAGGCAATATTACTGTTTTGTATATTTTAACTTTTAGTTTCTTAGATATTAAACGAGAAGACAAAAGTTTATGAAGAGAGAAGTAACATGCATTTCCTGAATTAAGTCTACTTTTTATTTCCTCTTTAATATAATTTTCATTTCTTAATATTACTCCTAAGTATTTGAATTTGGAAACTGGTTCAAACGAGTTGTTATCAATAATTAGATTTTGATTATTACCTAACACTTGGTTTCGGCCTGTAAGCATATATATAGTTTTCTCTTTGTTAACTTCCAAACCTATCTCTTTAGCAGTTTTGAAAAATAATTTAGCATTATTCTTAATTGTATTCATATCATCCCCTAATAAGTCTACATCATCTGCATATGCTAACAACTGAGTCATACCATTTAATTTTAGTCCTTCTATTGCTTCTTTTACCTTCCTAACATCATATTCTAAGGCAAAATTAAAGAGCAATGGAGATAATGCATCTCCTTGTTTTAACCCATTATGAATTGTAAATTTGTCAGACACATTAATACCCACACGAATTTTAATTTCTGTTTCACTGGTACATATTTTTATCATACTAACAAGCTTCTTAGGTATTCCAAACTCGACTAATATATTATATAAGTAGTGTGAATTAGTTGTTTCAAAGTAGTACTTGGTACGAGCCCTTTTTTTTTATGGATTTAACCTCAGTGGTAGCATATTTTGACGATTTTTTTGTTGATTTTATAGCGTTTGACGACTTTTCAGTGCAATTTTCACCGCATCTCATTTTTTTCCCACTCGTACTTGGTACGAATGCCACGATCTTACGTGATATAACTTAACCTATCCTTTGTTTTCTTACGATTTTTTTTACGATCTTCAGTGATATAACTTAACCTATCATTTTTTTTATTTGCGCACCGAACTAACTTACTCCGTTTGTTTTAATATTTCAGTATTTTAAAGTTTTCACATATTTAACCTCAGTGGTAGCATATTTTGACGATTTTTTTGTTGATTTTATAGCGTTTGACGACTTTTCAGTGCAATTTTCACCGCATCTAATTTTTTTCCCACTCGTACTTGGTACGAATGCCACGATCTTACGTGATATAACTTAACCTATCCTTTGTTTTCTTACGATTTTTTTTTACGATCTTCAGTGATATAACTTAACCTATCATTTTTTTTTATTTGCGCACCGAACTAACTTACTCCGTTTGTTTTAATATTTCAGTATTTTAAAGTTTTCACATATTTTATATAACCTAAAATGTGTTGATTTTTTTTTTTAGTATTTGACGATTTTTTTGTTGATTTTATAGCGTTTGACGACTTTTCAGTGCAATTTTCACCGCATCTAATTTTTTTCCCACTCGTACTTGGTACGAATGCCACGATCTTACGTGATATAACTTAACCTATCCTTTGTTTTCTTACGATTTTTTTTTACGATCTTCAGTGATATAACTTAACCTATCATTTTTTTTATTTGCGCACCGAACTAACTTACTCCGTTTGTTTTAATATTTCAGTATTTTAAAGTTTTCACATATTTTATATAACCTAAAATGTGTTGATTTTTTTTTTTTAGTATGTGGCAATTATTTTTTTTACGAATTATTTTTTAAAACTGCTCTGTGACCCTCTCGTTCTTCACGTCGTGGACGAAGGACTTCTCTGCGACCAGGATGACGCTGCATAGAGTATCCTCGGGCAACGGACTGTTGAACTCGCAGACGACCTTGATGTTGGTGCGATCGTTGACTACCACCTGCTTCCTCTTCGTGGTATTGATGACGAACATCGGCCTGCGTGCTTTGAATTCGCTGGGTGTGTAGTACATGTCCACGTTTCCTTCGGTCACGCGTTTGTAAGAGGTGTAAGCTTCGTAAAGTTTGAGATAATCGTCTTTGGTCATGTCGAGGTTGTAATTCTCGCGCGGGAACACTTCGTTGCGTCCATTCTTGAGATAAACGTTCTTGATCTTGCAGTTGTCGAATCCGCAAACAGATTTTTTCTAAGTCTAACCGTTTCCAAGATAACCCCACTTCCGGTCGCCATTTTGGATTTCCGAGCATAGGTTCTATTCATATTTTACTCACGTATAGGCGTACGTGATGAATCCGCAAACAGATTTTTCCTAAGTCTTACCGTTTCCAAGATAACCCCACTTCCGGTCGCCATTTTCGATTTCCGAGCATAGGTTCTATTCATACTTTTTCTCACATATAGGTGTACATGATGAATCCCCAAACAGATTTTTCCTAAGTCTAACCGTTTCCAAGATAACCCCACTTCCGGTCGCCATTTTGGATTTCCGATCATAGGTTCTATTCATATTTTACTCACGTATAGGCGTACGTGATGAATCCGCAAACAGATTTTTCCTAAGTCTTACCGTTTCCAAGATAACCCCACTTCCGGTCGCCATTTTGGATTTCCGAGCATAGGTTCTATTCATACTTTTTCTCACGTATAGGTGTACATGATGAATCCCCAAACAGATTTTTCCTAAGTCTAACCGTTTCCAAGATAACCCCACTTCCGGTCGCCATTTTGGATTTCCGATCATGGGTTCTATTCATACTTTTTCTCACATATAGGTGTACATGATGAATCCGCAAACAAATTTTTCCTAAGTCATGAATTGGAGGGTTCTATGACAACCTATATTAATTCTCGTAAGAGAACAGAAAACACACACAAAAAAAAAAAACAATACTGTGGTCACTACAACAAATAGTCTTCTTCAACCCCAATCCAACAACCCAAAAATCATCATCCTAACTAGAACCATGTAACTATCTGCCATCTGTTAGAGGTTTTGTGAACTAAGTGGTGCTTTGTTTGTGTGTGCAATGCTTTTTGCACTTGGTTATCATCACCTAACATGTTATTAATTGTTTTTTAAAATTAATTACAACTGAAAACTAATAATTAATATTATCTAAAATTACTAATTAATAGTATACAAGTAATTGATATATTTTTTTTGTTATTGTTGCTAGTGTTGGGTAATTATAGTTGTTGCAAAATATAGCTCTCGCGTATGACAGTTTCTGAGTTTTGTTGGGTATATATAGACGAATCGAAATTTTACTTGTTATGTTAAATTGTATGTTAGGGTACATGGTAGGAGAAATCATTGTATATTAGAGCGCTCTTTTAATGATTTGCCTATAACTGCATACAGGCAGCCGTAAATTTGGCATAAAATATCCTGATCCTGTTTCTTCTAGCATGTGCGACGTTTGTTGTGGTGGGCTCATTGGGGGAAATGTGATTCTCCCATGATGTCATCTGACTTACTAGCATATGCGATACGAAGAACAGGTGTGTATGTGGCTTACTAGGATTAGGCTCATGGTAATGAGGTCCTAGTAGCTGAAACGTTGTCGGGGTATTTTGCAAAACATTTCCTTAACAGTTAACAAATATAATATATATTTTTTAAATTCAGACATTAGATGGATTTTACAAATATATTTAAAAAAAAATAGGTTAGGCTTCTACAGCTCGCCAAGCATGGTGCTCTTGCATAAGCTCTTATCAGTCTGTAAGTCAGCAACAAGCAACCTGCGCTAGAGGTAGATGCTCTTGACATTATGAAAAATAGAAGCTTGAGTAACTTTTTTTTGTGTTTTCTGATTAGTTAAAAAAATACGTAATGTGATGACTCATATCTTCTGATTGCGCGACAAGTTATTACGTAACATTGTGATGATTCATATCTAAAGCCCTTCGTTGTATTAACTATAAGGGAGTAAACTATTACACAACATATTGCAACAAGTTATGACGTAATGTGATGAGTCATATCTAACGTGGCGTCTTCTGATTGGTTAATTATTACAGGTGTTTTCAATACGGTCCGCGCTTTTATTATAAAAGACGGCATACACGGCAAACCAGTCAGTCTCGTGAGAGCAGCCGAAGAGTACGGACGTCCTGTCGCAACGCTCCTCGTTTTTTGTAAAAAAAATAGGTATTTAACTTTCTTTGAAGCTTCATACCATCTATTATTTCAAGTTCAAAGGTGTTTCACGTGGTTTTTCATAGTAATTTCGACCAGATTGAATTTTGACGTGATCGTGCGTTGTCTATTTCGCCCCGTAAAATTCTATATACATAAAACATAGCTGAAAATTCTATCGTAATTACAACTATTGTCCTTTAACATATTTTTAAGCTATATTCTATCAATTATCTTAAGTTTTGAAAGTATTTTAAGTACTTTTCCTAGTAAATAGAATCTCATTGAGTTTTGGGTTGATCGTGAGTTTTTGCATTCCATCCCTCTATAAGAAACATACCTTAAAAAATTTCCATCGTTATATTTATTTTAACTTTTTTTTTTTTGGTTTGTGTGATCTGAGAAAGCATAATGGAATCCACCAGTTTGATCGAATGTGTTACTTGCGAAAAATTAATATCTAAAACTAATATTAGCAAGCACAGGGCAAGATGTAGCGAAACAGGTTCGAGAATTAATCGTTCGTTACCTTCTAAGTCTTGTGCTCGATGCGGAAAGATGATCAGCATTACAAATTTAAGTAAACACCTCAAAATTTGCAAACCATCGACCGGACAAGGAACATTGAAAAGGAAAATCAATAATGCAGATACGGAAGCTTCAACTTCCAAACAAATTAAATTATCTAATGAATGCAAACCAATTAGATCTGCATTCAACGACCAACTCCAGGATTTTTCAATTAAGTCAAAACCAGGCCGTGACATCCTTAGTTTCTTGGATGAAACGAAAACATCCGTGATAAATATTCTAAAAGATAAACTTGAAAACAACTCTATAAAAGTATACGTTGTTCTGTTTTCTGAATACGAGAAAGTTGATGGCACAACGAGTATTTTTTATCATCGTACAAAAAACCAGACTCTTCATTTGGCGGACGTCGAAAATTTAGACAACTTCTATTATAAAGTTACCAATGAGCTGGTTAAGAAACACGACGATTTCGAGGCTAAAGGGTCGGGATGGTCTCTGTGTGGAAGTCCTCACACGTTAACTGTTTACGTGAACCGATTCTCGCCTCTTCGCGCTTCCAGCTACTATCCTCTTCCACCGAATATTCAACACAAGAGGGCTGTGTTAAATATACAGAACAGTGATAACAAGTGTTTCCTTTGGTGTGTGTTGGCGGAACTTCACCCGATTCATTGGTCAAATAATCCAGAACAGGTTTATCATTACAAGCAGCATGAACCTGAACTGGAAAATGCAATGTTTGGAATCGAATACCCGATGACCATTTCCGATATATCAAAATTCGAAACACGAGCACGAGATGCAGAAGGAAAACGCTTAATCATCAACGTGTATTCCTATACGTTGGATAAACATGTCGTGCATCCCGTCAGGATAAGCAATGTCGACGATGATGATGCTCGTGTGATTAATCTTCTTCTAATTTCAAACGACAGTGTTCACCATTACTGTCTGATTCGTTCACTATCACGTTTGGTCAGAAGTCAAACTACCAAGCATGCAAACCACATCGAAGTTTGCCCAAGGTGTTTGACCACGTTCGACGATCAAAAACAATCCAATTATCGAAATTACACCGGACGTCAAATTGCTATCGATAAACTTGTTCAACATAAAATTTATTGCGGCAACAACAGACCGACTCGCATGTTGATGCCGAAATCAAAAGAGGTCGAAGAATTTAGGATGCATAAGGCATTGTTGGAGCATCCCGCAATCATCATTGCTGATTTTGAATCTTTTCTCAAACCGTTGTCGTACTGCGAACCAGACCCCGAACTTTCTTCCACAACACCGTATCAGTTGCACGAAGCCTCGAGTTTCGGATATGTTGTTGTGCGACAGGATAGGATAGATGAACCGTACGTTTACCGAGGACCAGACGCAATCAAACATTTCTTTGAAAAGATGGTTGAAGAGGTTGAGACTATTGGCAGCCTCTTACGCGAATCGAAACCAATGCTTCCATTATCCAGGGATGAACTTCAATCTCACAATAACATTGAAACGTGTCCGGTGTGCGATCAACGTTTCACCGACGAGAACCGGAAAGTATTTCACCATAATCACTTCACCGGAAACTACATCGGTGGAATCTGTAACACGTGTAATCTAAAGATCCAAAAACCTACCTTTGTCCCCATATACCTTCATAATGGCAGCGGTTACGACTTCCATCTCTTAATTCGGAATCTTGGATATGATAGACAAAAAATAAATATTCTAGCAGAGAATGAAGAAAGATACATCAGTGTCAGCAAGCGAGTATTGATTCCGGGAACAAACGAAACTGTGGAGATGAGATTTTTAGATTCTTACAGATTTTTATCTGCGAGCTTGGACGCTCTTGCCAGCAAACTTTCGCCTGAACAATTTAGAATAACGAGAGCTAATTTTCCCACCGTAGACATAGAAATGATTAGACGTAAAGGTATTTATCCTTACGAATATGTTAGTGATAATTCTAAATTTAACGACGACACTCTTCCACCTCAAAAAGAATTTTACAGTCGACTTAGAGAGAAAGGAATCACGGACGATGAATACGAACACGCGCAACGGATGTGGGACAAATTAGGATGTAGGACACTCGGCGATTATCACGATGCCTACTTAAAACTGGACGTGACGATACTCGCGGATGTTTTTCAAGCATTCAGGAAAACGTCGGCGAATATTTACAAATTAGATCCTGCATATTTTTACGGTCTCTCGGGCTTAGCGTGGTCTGCCATGTTATTACAGACAAAAATAAAACTCGAATTGATACCGGACGTGGACATGTTATATTTTATCGAGAGAGGGATACGAGGTGGAATGGTGCAATGCGTACAGAGACATGCAAAAGCAAATAACGTTCACATGACAGAAGAATACGATCCTAACGAACAATCGAAATACATATTTTATGTGGATGCAAATAATTTATACGGACATGCTATGATACAAAAACTTCCTTACGGCGGGTTCGAATGGGTGGATGCCACTTCCATTAACATTAATAATTTCAACGACTGTGAATTTGGCTTGTTTATAGAGGTGGACCTCGAATTCCCCGACCATCTACACGATTACTTCAAAGATCTACCTCCTGCACCCGAACTAAAATGTTCGCCTGATTCAAATCAACGTAAGCTTCTGTTAACATTGGATAGGAAAGAGAGATACGTTCTCCATTACAAAAATCTTCAATTCTTAATTGAGAAGGGAGTTCAAGTAATAAATGTGAGAAGAATAATGAAATTCAAACATTCCGAGTGGTTAAAACCTTACATTGAAAAAAATACGTATCATAGAACACGCGCCACGTCAGATTTAGATACAGATTTTTTTAAACTCATGAATAATGCTGTCTACGGAAAAACAATGGAGAATGTCAGGAAGCACGTGGACGTGAGATTAGTTCCCGATTCAAATAAATGTAGAAAATTGATAGCATCGCCGACATTCAAATCACGAAATATATATGATGAAAACCTGGCCCTGTTTGTGATGGATAAAAAAATAATCAAGTTCAACAAACCAATCTACGTGGGGGCGACGGTTTTGGATTTATCTAAACTGCATATGTTTGAATTTCATTATAATGTCATGAAACCCTTCTATAATGAAAATATAACACTTTTGTACACGGACACGGACAGTTTTATTTATTCCGTACAGACATCTGACCTCTACAACAATTTGAAACAACCGAAAATGATTGATCATTTCGACACATCTTCCTTCCCTCAACCAAACAGATTTGATCTCCCTTCTCGCAATAAAAAAGTGCTTGGTAAAATGAAGGATGAATGCAACGGAGAAATCATTCTGGAGTTCGCCGGCTTACGTTCCAAAATGTATGTGGTGAAAACAGAAACCAGCATCACCAAAAAAGCCAAAGGTGTTGGTAAAAATACCGTGGAAAACAAGCTTGTGTTCGAGGATTACATCAATTGCCTCTATTCACAGTCGAGGATTCTACGTTTGGAGACAAGGATACAAAGCGTAGACCACGTGCTTACCACAAACAAAGTTAGGAAAGTAGCATTAGATCCGCATGACGATAAAAGATGTATTTTGTCTTGTGGAATCCACACGTTGCCTTGGGGACACTATCGTTTCGAAATTAGTAAAAATTGTAGGCAATGCAAATGAAAAAAAAATAAACTTAAATAACTATAACTTAAATAAAAAAAAACAACTTTAACTGTCTCACATACACAATAAATAACTAGCAAGGACAATGAATCTCTTTGGTTTCCGAAAGCAAATAATGGAAACTGTACACCGCACGACAGATCATGAATTTCTACCTTCCGTGTTAACTAAACTCAACGGTCTGTTGATCATTCACCTCAACAGCATTTGGACAAAATTAAATGACGATGTGGGTAAAACCTTTTACGTCTTCAATAACAATTTACATTTCTACGAAATTCCGATCGACGGGAAACTTCGGATCACCGTGAATCCGGAGAACGCAGGCGAAATCAAAATATCTACCGGCAAGAACATTTTTCGAATGAAGCACGACAAAATTCTTTCTAACATGGCGTACGATGTTTCTGCAGGCGATTATCTTTACGTTCAACTCCTCGGAGATTACGACAAACTCATTCCTCTCTTCGTAGAATTACGAATCACCTATCCTATTATAAATAACCGTTAACAAAAAAAATGCCTAACGACATTTTCGGCAACACGAAGCGTGTAGACCACGCAGAAGAGATTCTCATGTTGGATGTCCGAATTAAAAAGTTGAGGAGCGATTTGATCGCTTTGCAGGAGACCTTAAACAAAAGTTTAGAGTCGGAGATCGCTACGCTCCAAACGCAATGTCTCGATCCCATTCTGAAAATCGATTCCGAACTGAAAACGCTCATAAAAAATTATGTTGACGTACCTTCTTACGACAACGTTCAAAATATACAGTTGAGCGTGGATTCGCTTCAAAATGATTTGGCCAAATTACAGCAATTTCAATCGAAAAATGAAGATTTGGAAAAATTGAAACTCGAAATCGAAGAACGAACTTCCGCAATCGAAAAGAATTTCTCTGAACTTCAAACCGTCGTGAACGATATCGACGTAGAACGCTTGCATGTCGTCGTTTCCAAATTACAAGAAGAATTCACCGGCACGTTGGAAGAAATTAAATCCAAGCTACAGACTTTGGAAGATACCATGACGAACCTACCATCGTCAGACGAACTGCAGGTCATCGGTAAAAGCGTCGCGAACATAAAAATTCAATTGGAGGCCTATCAAGATTTCAAACACATTCAAACCACCATCGCTACGCTTCAGGCGTCTCTGGAGTTGATCAACGAAGAAATTAAAAATATTAGAGTTCAAGCAAGCGCGTTGACGAGCATTCAAGATACGTTGAGCACGGTTCAGCAGAAGATGGAATATTTAGAAAATTTGAACGTCGAAACGAACCTCGCTCATTTTCATCACGTACTGGACAACATACAGGCTGACTTGGAATCGTTACGGACGAGCGTGCCTTCGAGCGAAGATTTGGAAAAATTGAAAACGGCGGTGACGGCACTATCCGATTCGAGCGACATCAAAAGTTCGTTGAGCGATCTCGAGAGTAGGGTGGCCAATCTCCCCACCTCCAAAGAATTGCACGTTTTGAAAAGGAACATATCTCGAATGCTGAAACGACTGGAAACGGAAACGGCAAACGTGGAACAGATTCGAGACGAAATTAGTTCGCTGGTGTCGACGCTACCCACTTCGCAGAGCGTCGCCGACCTTCACACGCAGTTTACAGAGATGCGAAGCATCGTGAACGATCTTACCGAGAAGAGCTCGAAATTGAATCAAGTCGAGAACCTTCAGAGTATTGTCGTCAACATCAGAGATCAAGTTGGAGTGCTGGAATCCACGCAGGAATCGACGCTGGCCTCTTTCGGTGCCAAGCTGCAAGAACTCAACGAAAACTACAAGCAGTTGAACGTGGAAGTGAAAATCAAACCGTCATTTTCTACAGTAACGGATGCCATCGTCGAACATTTGTTGCCCGTACAAAATACACTGGGACAGCTTCACAGCAACCTCGTTAGCGTCGATACTAAATTCGCTAAACTGCATTCTCTGCAAGCCATCGAAATCAACAGCGTACCCAATCAACAGAGAATCTCCACGTTCGTCGAAGGTAACAAACTGTACATGTTGCATCCTTATCATCCGTACTACAAGTTTCTCCTCGATGGCACGATTCAGATAAATGAATTTTCGTACTGGTCTCACGGCAGAAAAGCTAGCGTTCCCACCATGACCTTGATATCGAATCGTGGTGTCCAGAAAGCAGGAAATATTCCTCTGGCACGTTGGAACGAAACGCGCAACGTATATGAAATACACGAAGACGAAGATCTCACCGTTTTTGACGTGAGTGCCGGCGATAAGCTGATCATTCAAAACACGAGCGAAGTGCCACCCTCTTTGAATCCCATCACGCTGGTGCTTCTCTTCAAACGCAATCTCTAAAAAAAATGTCTAGGCAAGCCATCGTCGAAGAATTGCATAAACCTGCACGCCGCAACTACAAACGTTTAGCTGTGGTAACCAAGGGAATCGATGACCTCTGGCAAAGTGACCTCGTGGAGATGAGTAGCGGCAATCTAAAAAATGTGCATAAATTGAACAAGGGCAGCAAGTACCTCCTCACCGTCATAGACACGTTTTCGAAATTCGCATGGGCTCTACCTTTGAAAGCCAAAACAGGAACGTGCGTCACGGAAGCATTCAAGACAATTTTTCGCGAAAGCGACAGACGACCTCGGTTTTTGCAAACGGACAAGGGGAAGGAATTTTACAATGCCGTATTCCAAAAGTTTATTCGGAAACACGGCATTCGACATTATTCAACCTTCAGTCACATCAAAGCCAGCATCGTGGAAAGATTTAATCGAACCTTGAAAACACACATGTGGAAACGATTCACGCTTCGAGGAAATTACAAATGGGTCGACATACTGCCGGAACTCGTCGACACCTATAATGATACGGTACACAGAACAATAGGCATGAAGCCAGCTGACGTTACGAAATCTGACGAGCAGCGTTTAATTTCTACAGTTTACTGTCCAAAATACACTCCCACGACTACCAAGAAATCAAAATTCAAAATTGGAGACCAGGTGAGGATCAGCAAATTCAAACGCACCTTCGAGAAGGGGTTCACAAAAAATTGGAGCACGGAACTTTTTACGGTGGTTCGAGTTTTACCCGGAAACCGACACACGTATATAATAAAAGATAGTAGCGGTGAGATTTTGAAAGGAAGATTTTACGAAGAGGAACTCTCTAAAACAAAACATCCCGACACGTACCTCATCGAGAAAGTATTGCGTAAGAGAGGCAACAAACTGTTTGTCAAATGGCTGGGACTTCCAGAAAAAAGTTGGATCAACGCGAACGAAGTGATCTTGTAAGTACATGGAACGTGGTGAAACGTCTACCGGATTCGGAAAGTCAAACGAGAAAAAAGAACGGCGAGTTGCTTCCCGACAGCATCCGCTGTCTGATCGTAGGTCCTTCGGGGTGTGGGAAAACAACACTGCTCGTGGACAATTTTCTCCTTGCACCGAATTGGTTAGATTGGAAGAACAGGCACCTCTACGTATTTTCGAAAAGTTTGGAGCAAGCGAAATACAAGCAACTGATAAAACTGTACGATGGTCTGGACATTGCAACGTTCGCTTCGGAAATAAAGCCACTCGACGATTGTCGTGAAAATTCGGTCGTTGTGTTCGACGATGTCATCCTGGAAAATCAAAATGAAATTCGCAATTTTTTCACGCAAGGTCGTCACAAAGGAATAGATTGCTTCTTCCTAGCTCAAACGTTTTCCAAAATTCCAAAACAGTTAGTACGCGACAACGCTAATTTCATATGTTTGTTTCGTCAAGATCACACCAACCTCAAGCACGCGTACGATGACTACGTAGGCGGAGACATGAACTACAATCAATTTTCGGAACGCTGCTGCTCCCACTGTTGGAACAGTGACGATTTCGGATTCGCGACGATCGACATGACGAGGAAACCCAACGACGGAAAATACAGAAACAAAATCAACAACTTTCTAAACGTTGCAACGTTGTGAGAAACGACGTGTATAAATAACGTTATGACGAAACGAAAAATCGAAGACGAAAATCTCAAGCTTCGCGATTACCTCGCGAAACGCTTCAAAGGTTGGAAATCCGAGAATCGCGGATTCTACGAAGAGAAGAAACGACAAGATCAACCTGTGATCGACGCCATCAGTGATCTAGGTAAAGAAATTAAAGGCGTCACGGAACAAAATAAAAATTTGATCAACGAACTCGTACCACTTGCAGCTAAAAGTTACACCGTACCCACGCCCATTTCGAGCATTCCTTCGACGCCGTTCGAACTAAGAGACGTACCGCCACGACGTCGAGCCATAGGTAGCACGTCGTCGTCTTTGGATAAGATCGAGTTGGGACCTTTGGCACGAGACTACCTGAGCACGGGGAAATTCGACAAGGATGAAGTGTTCGGATTGTATCCGAGCATGGAGAGCAACGAAGGCGGCGGTGTGGTTTGGAAGATTGGAAAATCGAAGGTGACCTTCGAAGGCAACGACATTAAAGTTAATTTAGGCGAGAAGGATAGTTGGAACAGGTACCCGGGTACGGTGGGACTGTGGGAACTTGTTGCTAAAAAGCAGCCGAAAGATTACACCGACGAAGATTACCAGAGTTACAAGGAAATTTTGATCATGACGGATGCCTTGTACCAAAACAACGACGCCTCGCAGAATAGGGTCAAATCCAGCAGCGGCGAGAAGTACAGAAATCTCATCAAGCCGATATGGAACCAGGTGAAAACAGGCAGCGGCGTCAAACTCTACAACACCCTGCCCAAAGAGTTTGTGTGGGTGGACGACGTGCGCAAGCTCATAGACAGGTTGTTGGTTATTGCAGGAGAGGAGAATGCAGGCAATCGTAATTTCTACAACGAGAAGGTAGGAATTGTGGACATGATCAGCACAAAATTTTCCAACTTCATCGTGAACGACGACAAGGGCATAGGTTACCTCATTAAAATTATCAACACGCTGCCTCCGAGATTCTGGAACGTGGCCGAAGGAAAGGGACTTGTGAACGACATCATCAACAAGTTACCTTTCGAGATGCATTTACCCGGCTACCAGTACTGCGGACCAGGTACCAAACTCGAGAAAAGATTGGAGAGAGGAGACAAGGGTGTGAATCCGTTGGACGCCGCATGCAAAGATCACGACATTGCCTACAACACCACTCGCACCGATCTGGATGCACGTCACAAAGCAGACAGAAAGTTAGAGCATGCAGCTTTCGAAAGATTCGTCAGCAGAGACGCTTCGCTGGGAGAAAGAGTTGCAGCACTGGGCACCACCATCGCCATGAACACGAAACAAAAATTTGGATGGGGTGTGTAGAAATAAAAAAATTTCTCTACCGTGAAAAAAATTTCTTCGGCATATAAATAACACTACATAAAAAAAAACCTCCAATTGTGTTTGTCATATAAAAATGAGTAAACAATCACTAGACGCCCAAGCATTAAAACAAATGCTAAATTCATCAGTCGAATATGTAAAAATTCAGGAATTGGAAGTGGACAAACCTTACACCATAACTTCCGGTTTAATTGTTTCTACCCAGTATGGTCCCAAGGCGCGTCTGTTGCTCAACGCACAATACAGTCTATTTTTACCAGATCGATACGCTGACATGTTATCCGACGAGAAGCTAGCTATTTTAATCGAGAACAAAACTCGAATCGTGTACAAGGGTACAAAAGAACTTCTTGGTAAGAAAACAAAGCACGTAATAGAATTTGTGTAACGACTCTGCGCGAAGTATATTCTTGAAAAAAATTACACGGAACAAAAAAATCTCAGAACATTTATATATAAATAACATACCAAAAAAAATTACACAAAAAAAAATTCTAGAACATATATATAAATAACATACCGTGAAGATAACATATAGAGCATCAACATGAAGCCCAAAGGTGTCGTGTACCAGATACCATACTCCAATCTGAAAAATCTAGGTGCCCTCGATGGGTTACTCACCAAGAAACAACGCGAGAAGAAACGTTCTTGCTTGATGAAAGGACACGGAATGAAATTACTTCTCAGCACACCTCAATTGAGACGCTTGCAGCGTTCGCGGAAACAGCAAAAGATCGGAGGTTTCATATTCAGCATCCCAGCCATCCTGGCAGCATTGGGGGCCGTTGGAAGTTTGGCCGGCGGTAGCGCCGCCATCGCGAAAACCGTCATCGACTCGAAGAAGAACAAGGCGGAATTGGAAGAACAGAAACGTCACAACCTGGCTATGGAGAAGAAAGGGAAAGGTATAACCAAAAAACAAAAAAGCAACCTCGATGCTTTGAAGAAATATAAAAAAAAGAAGAAGCCCTGTCCAACTTCGATATTGAATCTCTGATCAAACTGTTGGGAATAAAAAACTTCAGGGGTGTTTTCATGTCCGATTCTCTACCCTCTGCTGTGAAGAAAAAGGAGTATGGCGTGGTCAACCTGGATAGTTACAAAAATCCTGGTACACATTGGATATGCTACCTCAAAATTGACGATAACAATGCATTTGTTTTCGATTCGTTCGGTGGCACACCACCTGCCAGGTTGGTAAAGTATCTCAGTGTTGCCAACCTCTACTACAATGACAAACGCATCCAGGGTTTCACCGATGTTAACTGCGGCCACCTATGCCTTTCTGTTCTCGCATACATGTCTAAAATAAATAACCCGTCGGTGGAACATTTTCAGAAAGCATTGTGGAATCTTAAACACGATGGGCGTGTTTCATCTCACAAGCGAATCTTCAATCTTGAAACTCACGCTGCACGACGACATCGTCTATCCTAAATCCGTAGCTCTGCGTGCATTCTACAGCATGTACCTCATACCTAACGTTACGCAGCACAACAACAAAATTAGCGTCGGAAGCGAACACATCGTCGTCACGCCAGGCCAATACAATCTTTCCACTTTGCAAGCTCAATTACCCAAGGGCACGTACCTTTCTCAAAATTCGGTCACGCACAGAGTGGAAATCGTGTCGGCGACGGAGACCGTTGACCTGGGTACCATAGGAGAACTTTTAGGTTTCGAGAACAACACCAAACTCGAAGCTGGCATCAAGCATACGGCAATCAATATTCCTAAATTTCTAGCCATCGAAACTCTGAACGTTCACTGCAACGTGGCGGAAGGAATGATCACGAAATCCTCGGATGGATTGTTAGGAAGTCACAAGCAGACGGGAATCATAGCTACGTTCAAACCCAGTTCCGAGTTCATGGAACCGATCATCTACACACCCTCTTCGCCGATCTATTTTCCAGTATGTCGCAACCGCATAGACGACATAGAGTTGGTGGTGACGAACGAGAAAGGAGACGTGGTGGATTTCGCAGGTGCCACTACGACGGCCATCGTGGAGATCAACATATAATAAATAACACGCATAGTAAAAATGGAGCAAATCGAAAGTTACGAATTGCAATCTTTCCCTCCCAACCGTCGCACGTTCGCCAATCTCAACGAAGCGAACAGGGAGATCGAATACGACGTGGACGTAGGCGACGGGTTCGTTCATCCTCACAGAGCGGACCTCTACCTTCAATTCGACGTGGTGAAGAAAGAAAGCGGAGACGCGTTTCCACCCAATGCAAATTTGATACTCGTGGACAACTTCGTGCCTCATCTGTTCTCGCAGGTGGAGGTGAGGAAACACAACACCGTCATCGACAGAATAGACTATCCAGGCATCACGTCGACGGCAGTGGGAACATTGAAATTATCCAAAACAGACGCAGCATACTACCAGGCGGGAGGATTCGAAGCAGGAACGAAAATATCGACTAGAAGTCACACGGTGCTCTTTCCCATGCGTCTGCTGCCGGGATTCTTCTCGGACTACAAGGAGATCATGTGGAAGGGGGGATTGCGCGTCACGTTTCGAAGAGCAGCCAACGACAACAACGCACTGATGCGATACACCAACTTGAACGCCGACGGCACGCCGATAGCCAACACATTACCCGAAGCGGCCAAGTGCGTCATACGGAGCATGGAATTGAGAATGCCGATCGTGGAATACGAGACGAACTACGCCCTCAAGTACAAAACAGAGATCTTGAAGAATCCGCAGGTGCCGATTCACTTTCACGGTTACCAGTGCGTGCAGAAGATGGCATCGGGAAGTCACATGGAATTCGACGTGACAACTCAGTTCAACAACATACAGTTCGACATGCCAGATTTCGTCGTAGTGTTCTTTCAAACCGGGCGCGATAACAACCAGGAAAAAGATTCCAGCAAGTTCGACGACTGCAAGATCAAGAACGTTTATCTCAAGAATGGACGCAACGAAGTGTTCCCGCGCGAGAATTACAACCTCGACATGACCAAAGACGATTATCTCAAACTTTACGAAGCTTACACCTCTTACAAACGCGTGACCGAAGGAAACGTGGACATGTACTACACACCCAGCGAATTCAAAGCACGCAGGCCGATGTTCGTCATCAATACCACGAAGAGGAAGCAGGTGGTAGTCAACGATCGCACCAACATCAAGGTCGTCTGCGAGTTCAACAGTCCGTTGCCCGAGGATACTCTATGCAGCGTCATCCTGGTCGCAGAGAAGTCCTTCGTCCACGACGTGAAGAACGAGAGGGTCACAGAGCAGTTTTAAAAAATAATTCGTAAAAAAAATAATTGCCACATACTAAAAAAAAAAAATCAACACATTTTAGGTTATATAAAATATGTGAAAACTTTAAAATACTGAAATATTAAAACAAACGGAGTAAGTTAGTTCGGTGCGCAAATAAAAAAAATGATAGGTTAAGTTATATCACTGAAGATCGTAAAAAAAAATCGTAAGAAAACAAAGGATAGGTTAAGTTATATCACGTAAGATCGTGGCATTCGTACCAAGTACGAGTGGGAAAAAAATTAGATGCGGTGAAAATTGCACTGAAAAGTCGTCAAACGCTATAAAATCAACAAAAAAATCGTCAAATACTAAAAAAAAAAATCAACACATTTTAGGTTATATAAAATATGTGAAAACTTTAAAATACTGAAATATTAAAACAAACGGAGTAAGTTAGTTCGGTGCGCAAATAAAAAAAAATGATAGGTTAAGTTATATCACTGAAGATCGTAAAAAAAAATCGTAAGAAAACAAAGGATAGGTTAAGTTATATCACGTAAGATCGTGGCATTCGTACCAAGTACGAGTGGGAAAAAAATTAGATGCGGTGAAAATTGCACTGAAAAGTCGTCAAACGCTATAAAATCAACAAAAAAATCGTCAAAATATGCTACCACTGAGGTTAAATATGTGAAAACTTTAAAATACTGAAATATTAAAACAAACGGAGTAAGTTAGTTCGGTGCGCAAATAAAAAAAATGATAGGTTAAGTTATATCACTGAAGATCGTAAAAAAAATCGTAAGAAAACAAAGGATAGGTTAAGTTATATCACGTAAGATCGTGGCATTCGTACCAAGTACGAGTGGGAAAAAAATGAGATGCGGTGAAAATTGCACTGAAAAGTCGTCAAACGCTATAAAATCAACAAAAAAATCGTCAAAATATGCTACCACTGAGGTTAAATCCATAAAAAAAAAGGGCTCGTACCAAGTACTACTTTGAAACAACTAATTCACACTACTTATATAATTTATCTCTTTTGACCGAATCATATGCTTTTTTTGAAATCAATGAATAGCTCATGGACATTTTGATTATATTCCCACTTTTTTACAAGTGTCTGCCTGATGTGAAAAATTTGATCTGTAGTTGATCTGTTACGTTTAAATCCACATTGATAATCACCTATAATTTCATTAGCATATGGGGTTAGTCTTGTTAAAAGAATGTTAGATAATATTTTATATGTTGTTGAGAGTAGAGAAATTCCACGGTAATTATTGCAGTTCATTTTATCAACTTTTTTAAACACAGGAACAATTATGGATTCTTTCCACTGTTGAAGGATTTCTTCTTTATTCCATATTAAACAAATTAATTTATGAATTTGAAAGTATTGTTGCTATGTTTAATTAATAATATGCATTATCAGTTTGCAAATAAATAGTTCTAAAAATTTTCTTGCTCGCTTCGCTCGCAGTATAGTAATTTATTTAAGAGTCATATTAGCTATATCAGCAAATACATGCACTTATTACTACTATTTCGGACAGGCAAGATCGCACGCGCCCATGCAATGCATTCTCGCCGATATTTCATCGATGAATTGGGACCCCCCCCCCCCCAAGATAATATCTGAGTTACACCTACGATAAGAACCATACAAATACAGCAAAAAAAATATTGCGCAAGTGTTCCTCATTTCTTTATAACTAGCTTAAGAATTGCATGAAATTATCCCTGGTAATAATATATTTAAATTTTGTGTTTTTCAATGTCATCTCTTGCGTTTGTCTAACGATTGATTAAATCAAGTACTGAACTGTAGACTGAAATGTTAACATTGTCACAAAAATATATTTTCCAGCATTTGACATCTTTTTTCTTCTGAAATGTTACGTGAAGGGAAGGGAGGGGGGTTAATCTCTGGAAACATGTATGAACAAATCGACTTAGGGCAAACATTTTAAAACGGTCCAAAATATGTACTAAACATTCCCAAACTTACACCCTCCAAAAGTTTCCAACCCCCCCCCCAGGGAAAAATCCTGGATAAACCCCTGGCCGCCACTGCTTCATATTATAATTAATGTACAGTATTTCCAGTGACGTGCACTGAGGAGTAGCTAGTCTAGCAGAGATAGATCAATCAATCTCACATTTTCAAATCACAATATTTATTGTCTTGTTGAAGCCACAGTTCATATGCAATGCAACACTTTTTTTTCACGCGCTTCTCGTCGCTCGGTGCGATTCAGCGGGTAAACTCCTACCAGCTTCTCTAGCTGGCTTTTCCTCCGTCTCACCCGGTTCCAGGTAGAAACAGCCACCGGAAGGGAAAGGGAAGATTTCAGACTACTCTACCTCCCTTGACCCCTCGCGCCCATCTGCAATGGTTGAAAGCCCGTGCTTTCAGGTACATCAGTCCGGACATATGATCTATGACCAGTCTATCTCCTAGAGAAACAGATAGGAGATTGGTTTCCCTTCGATTCCTTTGTAAATTCTCTAAAGAACTCAGGGGAAAATTTTCTGCAATACTTATGTTTTCTGTATTTACACCACAATTTTTTACACGTTGTACAATATGTATGTATAATATGGGATGTAGTTTTATTATTTATGAAATGGGAACGTATTATGTGCAGACAAAAATGTTATGCTTTCTTTTTTTTATTTTCTAAATAACAAATATTTGCTCACGCTCTCTCTTGCTCTCGTTTTAGTAGTGTTTCATTTAAATATACTAATCTTCTGGTCTCCAATAAAAAAACATGGATAAGCTAAACAGTCATAAATACGGATGTATTTATTTGGGCAAGTGAACGCCCGTTCTAATTGTTGTTGTTGGTTTGGTATATTTTGCTCCGCTTTTCTGCCGCATTTGGTTATCGCGAAAATGAGGATGAGTGATGATATGGTCAAACTGATGAAGGGGCCTCACAAAGAACGCGCATTCTTGTTCCTGTGTGTTGTACTCTGCAGTAAATAATGAAATAATTTGGAATGAAAAATGTAGCCCAGAACTCAAAAAGCCAAATGAATATTATTGAAGAAACTACAAAAAAGTGTGTTTTGTTACCTGTTTATCCCCTCTAATATATTGAATTTTTGCCACCTCCCATCACTTTTTTTTAGCTGTATAGATTTAATCGTCATAAGTAGCTAATGAGCTTATGGAAGTCATGAGGGACAATCATAATCAGAGAACTCGGGACTCCTGATTTCACAGTGCCCTGCAGATGCACTGGGAGAATTTTGTTTAGCGTTGCTCCTCCACCACTTTACCTAACTTCTGCCATGACGATTAACGTTGATTAAATTAAACGGGTGAAGAGTGGTTACAAAGGAACACTCATGCACAGGCCAGGGCTCGAGCCCGGATCCTTCAGTAACGAGATCGTGAGATGGAGAAATTAGGGATATCAAGCAATGCAAAGTTTTTGAAAAAACGTATCATATGCAAAGATGGTCTTTCAAAAATCCAATTGAAAATTACCACTGAGGAAAAATACAGTTTGCTTTACCGATACCTACGTATCCGAATAATTAGAGCTTTCCACTCATCTTTGTCGTCAACCGACCTCCGTGAGGTAGTGCAAGTGGTCCCGGATAGGTACCCGGTGGAGGCACATAGTGGTTCGTATCCAACATTAAACTGTTGGCCCAGTCCCGATTAGCCTTTCTGTGCATAAAGTGGACTTAAAACACCAAATCAACCAACCGTGGGGGAGTGGTTATCACAGCCCGCTACTACACCAGGAGTTCTGGGTTCGAACCCCGACCTGCGCATAGGTTTTCTTTGTGTTTGTCCCTTCATTAATTTTATCGTAATTTTATCGATTAACCAAATGTGACAAAAAAGCGACGCTAAGTAACAAAAATAAAATAAAATCATTGATTGATTTGGTTTATTTTACTTCGCTTTTCCGCCACTTTTGGCTAATCCCGAAGATGATACGATAAAATTGATGAAGGGACACACACAAAGACTACCCATGGCCATGCCGAGATTCGAACCCGGGATATCTGGCTTAGTAGTCACATCATATCGTTTTTTTATTTTCGAAAGGGGGTCGGAGTTACGTGTACCTTTTTTTAGTAGTCAATCGGTCATTCATCATTTTTCTTTTCCTGTCACTGACGTTGTTTTTTTAGGAATACTGGGCCCTAAAGGGGAGAGGGGTTATGAACCACACCAACCCCCTCCCTTGGGCACGCCACTGATTGCTACCCCAAGTGTCGACGTCACCGCACGTCACTGAGTATTTCAAACATAAAGTAATAGCTTATGTAATCTAACTAGGAAAGAATACATTTTAATCTTCTTTGCCGCACACCGCAAGGAAATTGCCTAACTTAGAACAGAGAAAATTTCCAGAAATACAGGTAGTCAAAAACTGAGTATTGGCGTATAAGACGCACTCCGTTTTTTAGACCTATTTTTAAATTTAAAAAGTGTGTCTTATACGACGGCAATTTTGGTATATATGCAGGCACGTCGAAACTCGAAACCAAGTGAGACGAATTGCCCCTCCCCCAAATCATTATCGGAGAGGACAAAATTGTATTTTTTCAAATTTATAATTTGGTTATGAACAAAATTTTGAATATATTTTTGAAGATTTTTTTAGTGGTGTAGCAGCCGCCACCGCAATCTCCGCAATGCGGGGAGCGAGCTGTAGGGGACTAACAGTGGCCCCGCAATGTTTTCGCTTTTCTCCATGCTCCCGAAATTTTGCATGTATATATTTTTGACAAAAAACTAAAACAAACCACAGGGTCATTCCATAGTGTCTACATAACAAACTAAGGCAACTGATCAGAATATTAGAGCATATGCACAGTATGAAGATAGTTAGAAAATTGTTGTTAAAGGTCCAGGAATCCATAACTTCTAATGGGTTCTTTTGGGTTCCGATGCAGGACCAGAACCTTTTTCTCACACAATTTAAATTCGGTTAAACTTGCGTATTGTTTAATTAAAAAAAGGTTCCTGGACCGTATTTAAATTCTTCCGGAAAAAAGGTTCCTGGACTGAATTGAAATACTTTAGAGATAATAATGTTATTTTTGGTCCAGAACCCATTTAATCTTGCTGATTTTCTCTCCTGGACCGGAATTGAATTTATTTAAAATTCCTGGACCTTTAACGACCCTGGTTAGAAGACACCTAGATAGCTCATGGCAAGTACTGGGCATAGTACGTTCTTGGTGTGAGGTGTATCATAAGTAAAATATAATACCTACTCATTTTGTAAATCCTTATTTTATTATCGTTTCAATGTTGCTAACATAACAAAAATTTAAATGCGAGAAAAGACAATAGTGCCTATTCTACAAATCTAATGAATATATTTTCTGCAGTGTACTGAACAACTGAATATTGAAATGTCGAAATATTAGATTCTAGAAATTCAGCAAATGATTGTAATAAATTCATGCACACATACAAATGCTGTGACTAACGTATCATGAAGTATCAGCTTTAAAAACACATACAAGGATGATAGCAATGTGATATTCTTTACATTACAAATTTGAGTCACATAGAGAATACCAAACGATATGTGTTGTATCTTTCAGCGCCCTCACGAAATGCACAACAACCCCGTGTGTAGAATAGTTGGAGGCCATGACAGATGGAGGATACGTAATGATATATGATGCATCTTTAAGTGCTTCCAACGAAGGCAAAATAACCCTGTGTGTAGAATAGTTGGAGGCCATGTCAGATGAAGGATACGTAATGATGTATGATGCACCTTTCAGTGCCTCCAACGAAGGCGGAACAACCATGTGTGTAGAATAGTTGGAGGCCATGTCAGACTGAGGATACGTAATCATAGATGATTTAGATAGCTTTCATTAGCTCCACCGAAGCCAAAGCAACCTGTGTGCAAAGAGTTGGAGACAATTGCAGATGGAGGATACGTAATGGTATATGATGTAGCTTTCAATGCCTCCACCGAAGGCAAAATAACCCTGTGTGTAGAATAGTTGGACGCCATAACAGATGGAGGATACGTAATGTATATGATGCAGCTTTCAGTGCCTCCACCAAAGACAGAGCAACCCTGCGTGTAGAAGAGTTGGAGGCCATGACAGATGGAGGATACGTAATGTATATGATGCATCCTTCAGTACCTCCACCAAAGGCAGGACAACCCTGCGTGTAGAATAGTTAGAGACCATGACAGATGGAGGATACGTAATGTATATGATGCATCCTTCAGTACCTCCACCAAAGGCAGGACAACCCTGCGTGTAGAATAGTTAGAGACCATGACAGATGGAGGATACGTAATGATATATGATGTAGCTTTCAGTTCCTCCAGCGAAGGCGGAACAACCATGTGTGTAGAAGGGTTGGAGACCATGACAGTTTGAGAATACGTAATGATATATATTGTAGTTTTCAGTGCCTCCATCAAAGACAGAACAATCCTGTGTGTAGAATAGTTGGAGACCATGACAGATTGAGAATACGTAATGATATATGATCTAGCGTTGAGTGCCTCCATCGAAGGCCAAACATCTTTGTTTGTAGAAGATTTGATTGATTGATTGATTTAGTTTATTTTACGTCGCGTGGGATTCGATCCCGGGACCCTTAGCGTCTCAGCGCGATGAACTAACACTCGGCTACAGCTTGTAGAAGATTTGTAGACCATGTCAGATGAAGGATACGTAACATATATGATCCAGCTTTCAGTGCCTACACCAAAGGGAGAACAATCCTGTGTGTAGAATAGTTTGAAACCATTACAGATGGAGGATACGTAATATACATGATGCAGCTTTCAGTGCCTCCATCAAAGGCAGAACAACCCTGAGTATAGAAGGGTTGGATACCATTTCAGATGGAGGATACGTAAATATATGTATTGTAGCTTTCAGTGCCTCCACCAAACAGAGAACAACCTTGTGTAAACAATAGTTGGTTACTATGACATATGGAGGATACATAATGATATATGATGCAGCTTTCAGTGCCTCCACCAAAGAGAGAACAACCCTGTGTGTACAATAGTTGGAGGCCATGGCAGATGAAGGATACGTAATGATGTATGATGCAGCTTTCAGTACCTCAAGTGAAGGCAGAACAACCATGTGTGTA
This sequence comes from Lepisma saccharinum, assembly GCF_977018435.1. Classification (NCBI taxonomy): domain Eukaryota; kingdom Metazoa; phylum Arthropoda; class Insecta; order Zygentoma; family Lepismatidae; genus Lepisma; species Lepisma saccharinum. Next base: position 11,234,266 of record NC_139241.1, on the reverse strand, counting down.
GAATATTTGGAGGCCATGTCAGACTGAGGATACGTAATGATAAATGATGCAGCTTTCAGTGCCTCAAGCGAAGACAGAACAAGCCTCTGTAGAAGGGTTGGAGACCATGACAGATGGAGGATACGTAATGATATATGATGCAACTTTCACAGCCTTCACTAAAGCAGAACAACCATGTGTGTAGAAACGTTGAAGACCATGACAAATGGAGGATACCTAATGATATATAATGTAGCTTTCAGTGTCTCCACCGAAGGAAAAACAACCCTGTGTGTAGATGATTTGTAGACCACGTCAGATAGAGGATACGTAACATATATGATGCAGCTTTCAGTGCCTCAAGCGAAGACAGAACAACTCTGTTTGTAGAAGGTTTGGAGACCATGCCAGATGGAGGATTCGTAGTGATATATGATGTAGCTTTCAGAGCCTCCACCCAGGGCAGAACAACCCTGTGTGTAGAATTATTGGAAACCATGCCAGATGGAGGATACGTAATGGTATATGATGTAGTTTTCAGTGCCTCCACCGAAGGCAAAACAACCCAGTGTGTAGATTTGTAGACCATGTCAAATAGAGGATACGTAACATATATGATGCAGCTTTCAGTGCCTCCAGCGAAGGCAGAACAACCATGTGTGTACAATAGTTGGATATCATGTCAGACTGAGGATACGTAATAATATATGACTTAGGTAGCTTTCAGTGGCTCCACCGAAAGCAAAGCAACCTGTATGCAAAGAGTTTGAGACCATGACAGATGGAGGATACGTAATGATATGTAATGTAGCTTTCAGTGTCTCCACCGAAGGGAAAACAACCCTGTGTGTAGATGATTTGTAGACCATGTCAGGTGGAGGATACGTAACATATATGGGGCAGCTTTCAGCGCCTTAAGCGAAGACAGAACAGCTCTGTTTGTAGAAGGGGTGGAGCCCATGTCAGATGGAGGATAAGTAATGATATATGATGTAGCTTTCAGTGCCTCCACCGAGGGCAGAAAAACCCTGTGTGTAGAATTGTTTGGTAACCATGACAGATGGAGGATACGTAATGATATATGATACACCTTTCAGTGCCTCCACCAAAGGCAGAGCAACCATGTGTATACAAGGGTTGGATACCATGCAGATAAAGGATAGGTAATGATATATGATGCAGTTTTCACAGCCTCCACTAAAGGCAGAACAACCATGTGTGTAGAAGGGTTGGAGACCATGACAGACTGAGGATATGTAGTGATATATGATGCAGATTTCAGTGCCTCCACCGAAGGAAAAACAAGCCTGTGTGTAGAAGATTTGTAGACCATGTCAGGTGGAGGATACGTAATGATATATGATGCAGCTTTCAGTGCCTCCACCGAAGGAAAAACAAGCCTGTGTGTAGAAGATGTGTAGACCATGTGAGATGGAGGATAGGTAATGATATATGATGCAGCTTTCAGTGCCTCCACCGAAGGAAAAACAAGCCTGTGTGTAGAAGATTTGTAGACCATGTCAGATGAAGGATAGGTAATGATATATGATGCAGCTTTCAATGCCTCCAGCAAAGGCAGAACAACCATGTGTGTAGAATATGTGGAGGTCATGGCAGATGAAGGATACGTAATGATATATGATACACCTTTCAGTGCCTTCACCAAAGGCAGAGCAACCCTGTGTGTAGAAGGGTTGGATACCATGGCAGATGAAGGATAGGTAATGATATATGATGCAGCTTTCACAGCCTCCACTAAAGACAGAACAACCATGTGTGTAGAATATGTGGAGGCCATGGCAGATGAAGGATACGTAATGATGTATGATGCAGCTTTCAGTACCTCAAGTGAAGGCAGAACAACCATGTGTGTAGAATATTTGGAGGCCATGTCAGACTGAGGATACGTAATGATAAATGATGCAGCTTTCAGTGCCTGCAGCGAAGGCAGAACAACCCTGTGTGTAGAAGGGTTGAAGCCCATGTCAGATGTAGGATACGAAATGATGTATGATGCAGCTTTTAGAGCCTCCAACGAAGTGCGAAAGACAAACTTACATCCTCTACAACCAAGTGTTAAAGCCGAATCACGTAGCTGAATTTAACTACTGGAATGTCGCTGTTGGCAAAGGACTGTCAGTAGGGAGAGATGCCTGCCAGGCTGGCTGCTTGACTGGTGGTACGCACTTGCTTCTCTTCTAGAAGCTGTGGTAACAACCAATGACACGAACGTTTGGTTATGTGCAGATAATCTGTCCCTTTTGCAAGGAATATCGTTTCTTGTCTGTGGTTGACAAGCGTTGGTTGTGCGATTTTTTGTTCGCTGCTCGATAAAAAAAAGTAACAGAAATGAGGTGCATTTGTGTTTATTAATATTTAGAGATTTTTACACGATTGATGTAATTAGGCGATAATGAATAACTTTATTATTACCAGCGTGTTATATGCTTAACATACAAGAATTTAGTTGAACAAAATATTTTTATTTTTAATAAATTAATACTGCGATACTCATGTACGAGTACGAATGCATACCCGAGTTCATTTAAAAGCATATTGAGTACACCTTCAGCGAAAAATGCAGGGTCAACGAGGACTCGAACCCGGGTCTCTAGCATACCGTGCCATTGCTCAGAGCAATGCTGAGGGCAAAGGCACGGCAGAATAGAGATCCGGGTTCGAGTCCTGGTAGAGCGTGCATTTTTCCCTGAAAATTCTACGTAGTACATCTCCTATGTGTGCCAAATATTAATGAGTACGTCTTGATTACCATATTTTATTCCGAGCCAATTTCTAGAACATTTTCTCAATTGCAAGGAAAATAGTAGCATACTACTTTCTTCCTGAAGTTGCTCATCCATTTTTCTTAGTTTGTCTTCTCTGCACAATGTCTTGTGGGAACATAAGTATACCAACAAGTACGGTAACGAGTATTGTGTGAGGCGAAAACTAGTAGAAGGTGAGAATGTTCAACACCACTAGTCCAAGTCCAACTGGAAAATCCAGCAGGGTTTCTAAACTCGTGTGATTCAGCCTTTACTCCAATTAACATACGAGTGATGACTGAATCACACGTACTAGATTTGCTGCTTGTACTTGGAGCAGTACTTTCTCAGCTTGCTCGTTTCCCCCTCACACGCAGTGTTCGAAGTGGGAGTGGGGCGATAATCCCTTCCGTTAAGAAAATTCTCGTAAAAAAGCGTCCCCCACCTATCCCCAAACTCGACAAAGCATCCTCTCAGCTAGGAATTTACATTTCAAGCACTGTAGTCTTTTTAGTCTAATTATAGTTTGGCGCTATTTTTATATTTTTGTTATTAGTTTATAATTATTAAAGTTATTATTAGTTTCTAAATAATAATATAGAATTTTATATCAACAGGTTGACATTTCCTAGAAAAATTTCTGGTAACACCCATGTCTATGTTTTCCATTAGTTTTGCCCTTTCACATTTTGCAACTTACGAAGTCAGAGTCGATACAATAACTTGACCCATTTACCTGCTTACACACACACACTAACACACACACACACACACACACACACACACACAGTTACCAAAATCACGAGACTTTTATAAGCTTGTGGTTGGAAAAAGATTGGGTTGGATTTGGTTAGTATCTAAGTGTGACAACAGAATCGAACATGGCTTTTGATTACGAAATTCAATATAAATACAGGAGTTACAAATGTCAATAAAAGAATATTTTTCAACTTACGTGGTTGCAGCAAACGCTGTTAGAGGCGGAAACTGTCCAAGTTTTTGGCATGTGAGTTAAAATTACAATCTTTTTGATACGCTGATTCCAAATATGGCCTGCATCACGTAAGGATTTTCCACAAAAAAAATCACATTCTCCCTTGGCCCCCTCGTTCCCCGGATCTTACACTGTGCGATTTCTTTCCATGGAGGTTTATTAAAGACAGGGTTTATGCACAACCAATGTCAACTTCCATCCAGCAACTTCGTGATCGGATAATGAATGCAGTGCAGAACATTACAGTGGACATGTTACACCGTGTCTGGAACAATTTTGATTACCGTGTTGATGTGTGTCGTGTGACCAGAGGACCTACAATGAAGGATTGTAATTTTAACTCACATATCAAAAACTGAGAGAGTTTCCGTCTCTAACAGTGATTGCTGCAACCACGTAAGTTGAAAAATATTTTTTTATTGACATTTATAACGTCACCATTCATTTCTGTGTACCCTGTACTATTTTTCAATTCAACCTAAAAAACAATATCTTCTACTATGTATTTTGCTCTTACAATAAAATTGGAACACAAATTAAGAATATTTGAAAGTAAAATCCTTAGGAAAATATTTGGACCTAAAAGGGATGAGGAGACGTGTGAGTGGAGAAGGTTACATAATGTAGAAATTACACAATTTGTATTCATGTCCAGACATTATTAGAATAATTTAAATCAAGACGACTTAGGTGGGCAGACCATGTGGCACGAATGGGAGAGGAAAGAAGAGTTTACATGATTCTTGTTGGGAAACCTGATGGTAAGAGACCTGTAGGAAGGCCAAGACGAAGATGGAGGGATAACGTTGAGATGGACCTAAAGGAAATCGGTAAGGATGGAAAAGATTGGACTGAACTTGCCTAGGATAGGGACAGATGGAAGGGTTGTGTTTCTGCAGCCATAAACCTTCGGGTTTAAGAAGGCTAGAGAGTTAGTTAGTTAGTTATGTATTTTGGAGAAAGAGGTAACATTGGGAAAGAAAAGGGGAGTAAACAGTACCGTCCCAAAAATAAACTTTTAGAGGTTATCCCAAATAGGCATTAAACCTCGAAATAGGCATTTATAGGCACTATAAAATGCGTTATTAGTCTGGCCTCGAAACATGAAAAATGCAAAGAAAAAAGGCAAATAAGAAAAAAATTATCGCCCTACTGAAAACTTATGATTATTGGGAAATTGTTGTTAAGGAAAGCTATACCATACGGGTATTGATTGATTTGAGTTTTCTGACACTTCTAGCTAATCGCGGATATAAGGATGAATGTTGGTATGATGAAATTGATGAAGGGACATTCACAAAGAACAGCAGGCCAGGATTTGAATCCGTGGCCCCTGGTGTCGTAGCGCGTTGTGCTAACCACTCCGCCACGGAGGTCAGAATCAGACGGATATAATTGGCTAAAATGAGCAATATAACTCAACACCATTACCCTCTCCCCGCCCATACTGAAGAATGAGTTTCATGGTAAAACTTGTATAGTAGTTGGTGCATTAAACGGTTCTTCCAAAAGAAAGGGATCAGACGCTGGGTAAAACTGTGGTAGATATTCACCGATGGGACTAGAAGCATAGTTTTGACAGAATAAATACAGTTTTAAGGTGTGACCCTTTCCGAAGGCACCGAATTGTCAACCTTCCATCTACGCAGTACACCCTAGACTGCATTTTGCAGAATAGCGAGGCTCTGGCGTCAGTGGGGCTCCTGTTCTGTTGTCCATATATGTTTGCGATCGTCCCTCCATTCATATCATCTCATCACCATTCATATCATCCTCATCTTCGCGATTATCCAAAAGAGGCAGAAAAGCGAAGTAAAAGTCAACTAAATCAAATCAATCAACACAGAAAATCCTCACTGTAAAATGTATTTACTGTAAGTATGAATTAATAATTTCCTTTCAAGCTACAGTTCACTATATCTAGTTTAACCCAATACTGAAATAATTGACACTAACATGAAATCTAGTGAAGTAAACTTGTGACCTAGATAAAAGCATTACACTAATTTTATTATTATAGATGAAAGTGTAATTAATGTTGTGTAAAGATAACAGCCTTATTATCCGTTTACCTTTCAAATATGCTCACTCATTATGCCGACATCACTTTTATATCCCCAACAACTAACCTGAAGAAGCTTACGTGTGCATATGCGCGCGCATGTAACGAATGTTCTAAATATAGTTCGCAGCAGTGCAGTGAATGCAGTGTTCGGAATAATTTCGACTTCATATTCGTACTACGCGAGGTCGATATACCGTTTGCTCTTTAGTGACAGTTAAAATGCATGCTGAAAGAAATAAACATCTTGTTGTAGGAAGTGCAGTGCACCTTGATTGAAACAAATAAGAACAAAGGCATTTTTGGCCGAGACACTTACCGGAGAGCGTTGGCTGTTCTCAAGGGATGGCTGCCAAACTGTTCAGTCTACTGCCCTCAACTGTTTATGGCTCTACCTAACAACCTAACCAACGTATCCACTTGGATCGGGGAATATTTTTACCACTGTCTTCCACCCGTCTTCTATCTCGTCGCCATATTACTAAGAAACAACTGCTGACGTTGACGCTTGCGCATTAATCATCGATACACTGCACGAATTAATAAACCATATCCCTTTTCCATATTGCTAACTGAACGTACCTGATTTCTTTTCAAAATATCACCTCTAATAGAAGGCTGGTGCAGCACTGGAACCTCGAACACAGGTGAACTTGCAGTCCCTACATACGTCTGCACAGACGCCGGTCGATAATCGTTTCTATGGAAACCTTTGGGCATGTTTCTCTCTCTCTCGGACCGTGTTCTCGGCTCTCTCTCGGTTCATAGGAACATGCGTCGGCATTGTGGGTAACGAAGGGCAGTATGGCTTCTTCGGGGAGCATAGAGTAGGGGATCTGGTGAACTCCGTGTGCACAGGCACTGGGGTTATCCAGACCCGATCTCGTCTTTCTTCCGTGTCCAGTACCTCGAGTACTGCTACGCTCAATATGCCCGGCTGTGTTTAGCGCTTCAGGACAAATAATGAAGAAAATCGCCCGGTGACGAAAAGTGCAAGCCTTCGTTGTTAGGATAAAAGTGCACCGATGCAATGGTTTAAAAAAATGCCTCAGTCGCCCAATAATGCTTCTGTTGCTAAGCAACGGGAGCTTGTAAGAGAGTTAGTTTACGAGGAAAACAACATCGAGGGACATTCGCGTGCTCCAGGTAGATACGAGAGCAACAACATCAATGCTACCAGTGCCAGGGCAGCTCCATCCGATGATCTCTTGCAGTGGCAAGACATGCCGCCTCATTTGCAGTTCAACCCATATATTTTTACTGGATACAGGCCAATGTTATCGGTGTGGGGAAGCATCATCAGCCTTTTTTATATTCACAACGAAACGATCAACATCTTAACCCACGGTAAGTACCCAGAATGTTTTTTATTACACTGTTCTCATCTTAGTTATTGTTTGAACTTTCTGTCAATATTTGAGGTCACACTTATATTGCTGGAGTTGACATGTCCTTACTTAGGCTAGTAGGATCTAGAAAATTTACACTGATAAGGCATAGACAAAAATTTAGGGAGTTACGAAATAACAAGCAAGGTTTGGTTTGATCTTTCATATATGGATTAGCTTAGAAGCATAGGAGCTAAGGTAAGTCTTATTTTGCAATGTGATTATCCAGGTTTTATATTTCGAACACATGTACCCATATATTAGGCCGAGCCCGTACACAGGATTATTTCAGGGGGTGGGAACAGATCCGAAAATGGGGGGGGGGATATGCTGTTGGGGATGTGAGTGACCCCCAGTTCTATGGTAGGCTTCTGAAGCCTGCTTCTTTCCACAAAGAACTCATTCATTCTTGCAAGGATAATATCCAAATTCGTGACAAAATCTGAAAAGTCACTAATGTTACTTTCATAGATTTTATAGATTTACATTCATTAAATTTTTCCTGGTTTCAGAGGAGGCCCCCTTTAGCCCCCTTGGGTACAGGCCTGTATTAGGCTACATACACCTAGACGTAACACTTCTTAGACGTGCCATATTTTTTCTTTACGTTAGCTTAGTGTTGTTCGTACTACTACAGTTCTTTCACGATATAATATACTGAAATTATATAAAATTTCAGTTATCGTTTTAGTTAAACACGTTAAACCCATTTCCGAAGCAATTCGCGTTATGAGTTTACATGTTACGGTTTATGAAACCCGAAACCTTAGCAGTTAAAGTGTTTGGTGTAACCTATGTCGTAGAGAAGTTCCTCTTTAATGGGCGACTTTTTAAAAATCACCGTACAAACATGGACGGTTGCTGTATTTATACCACCTTAATCCTGTAGAATCAGGAATATCTAGGGGAATTATCGGTAAACGCTCGTTCCTTCGGCTCACTATTGGAGTGTGTATTAGCTCTAGTTGACGTTTTGCTTCTTCATGTGATTTTACAAGCCGCTGAACGTATGTCAAGTTACATTGAAAAAAATATTTACTGCAGTTGTTTGTTTCAGCATAATCTTTCCATTAAGAACAACTGTAATAATTTGGTATTTATGGATGCGAGAAAAATAATCTAAAAATTAATTTTCTGTTGTATTGCAGTCAATATTAGGGGCTTTCACGGAAAGTGGTCCTACTCCGTGTACATACAAAATGAATCAATCTGGAAATTGTTATTGTTTTTAATAAAATTGATTAAGGTTTAAATATTTGTGAGTACACACAATTTGCACATTACACCAACCAAAATTGTTAGCATCTCGAGCCTATATGCTTCACACAAAAATGAAGACAAAATTTACTACATTTTCAAAGCGTTACACAAAACATTTTTGTTAATGCTTTTCATCTATTCAAGCTAGTTCATCATTCTAAATTTTTTTATTTGTTAGCAGACACCACAAAGTACTTCATAATTCTATTAAATCAGTTCATTATGAACTTTTTAATCAAATCGCATGTTTATAGAATGTCACACAAGTAACGCTGGAATGCCCCAATACCGATATCGTCAAACATCTTTGATGTGCAAAATAGTGTTTTATTTGTTACAAACTAACGTTATCATATATTGAAAATTGACCTCTGGATGTATATACTTACCAGTTATAAAAGGTCTCATATAGTCTCTTTGAAATCCTTTACATAATTCAAGAGAAAATTTGTCATCGATAATAGAATGTTTGAATAGATTAAAATGTTTTTAAGATGCTTCAGAACGCAGACATCTACACACCAGAATAGATATGCATATGTTTACACCACTGGTCAACTTGAAGTTAAAAAATCTAGGCTAGGCAACTGAGGCATGGTTGACAGCTTGACGAGCACACTGTTAAGTTTCTTTATATCTAGTGGATTAAGATTCAGTGGTTGTTTCAGGTTTCCGCCAATGATTTGTACTGAATCCTTCTCCTTCATTTCTATCACTGTAGTCTTCAATTAACTGCTTCAACTCACACTTTCTTTCACATACTTTCATATAATTTGAATTGTATTGTTCTTTTAAATTAATGTGTTATTAATATTAACTGAAGGTTTGAATCTGTAAGGAGACTGAGAATAGAGTAGAAGCGTATATTCTAGGCCATCTATACTACCAACAAATCCCGAAGGTCAGAGACTAAATTACAGAAGAAAAATTGATTTTAAAATGTGCATAAAATTGTTCATTTCAATAAGATGATAATTCTTCAGGGGTTGGCAACCTGCCCAAATTATTCTAATAACACAGCTAGTTAAAACTTTAAAAAATATACCATGAAAATGTTCGTATTCCATATTGTTTTTTCGCCAGGTGATAATGTGACATATCAATAATTTTATTTTTCATATTGCCTCGTTAATTACTCATCGCATTAAACATATAAAGTAAGAATCACGAACCTTCCGACCTTCTGTAAACAACCGTCTCACTTCGAGTAACGTATCACTACGCGCCAGCTGTTCGTGAATGACGCGGCCATCATATGCTGCTCACTCGCAACCTTTGATTTTACGTAACATGGAAAAACATATTCGTATTTTAACTGATAATCTATACATTGAAGTATAATAAATTTTCTAGAAGTGATTAAATACGTGTTCTTGTTCAAGAATGAACATATTTTTCTACGCCAAAAGTCCCATTTATCTGACACTGGGTTAACATATCCCCCTTCCCCCCCTCCTCTCTCAGTATGACAGAGCCAAAGTTATACGTACAAGAGAGTGAGAGATTCGTTTCAGTAAATTCAAGCCTTTTGGTTTTATTGCTTCCTCTTCCACCAAATTATTGCCCAACATTGTTGACATGTAGAGTATTGTTTTCTCCTTCGTGCAACAAATATACCGCCAGTTTCAGCAGAAGTTAAACAAACATAAGCCGGGGAATAAAAAGAGATTGTTTATCTTTCTCTCGGTTTCTTGTGCACTAGAAAACAAGAAGACGATAATAAGCACATTATTTACGCACGTCTCATGCAAGTAATGTATTTTCTTACCTTGATTCAGCAGTTCCTTTTTGAACTTGAGGCATTTTCGGCGCTAGACATCATCCTGTCACAGTACGGTCTGTCAAATTTGCTTCCCAAAAAGGAACTCAACGTGGCACAAGAGGCGATTTAACGTCGACTGCTAAAATGGGGGAGATCGTCATCAATCATCACTATCAACATCTTCCCCACAGTGGACAGGACGGCTCTTTGATTGAAAGAATACGAAAGCACCTCGCGTTATATTGCGCTTCTCAAAATCGGTGTACTTGTTTATACGAGCAACAACGTGTTTTTCTCGCGGGAATCACAACTTGACCGGTAGTTTTCCTTTCTTTCACCACACCGAAATTACAAAGACGCAGACACACAATTACACTTGGACACCAACTTCACTGCTTGCTCAGGATAGCACCGACACAACGTCACATAAACGTTAAGAACAACTTGCTTCTTGCCACTTTTCAAACGGCTGTATTTCCGAAAGACTACTCTGAAAACACGGGAGACCTTCCTGCACGCATGGAAGTCGCCATGTTCGAAACTGGCGCTATTTTCTTACTGTTCACGTGATCGATTGTAATTTATACAATAACCACGTATTATTATTATAGACAGAAACCTTTAATGAAAATATATTTTAAAATGTATAATGCAATGTAATTTACACATTCTTCTTCCATTAGCTTACTTTCATAGAACGGACTACATGATGCGGAAGAAATCCGTTATTAGGCTGTTGCCAACCTCAATACTTCTCACTAAGTCAAGTACAGAAACGGAAGTGGTATGTCGAATGTCGGCATATGATAGTGTGATTTCATATTATCAGTGACGATCCTCCGGGGATGGGGGAGGGGGTGGGGGTGGGACACAGGAGCCGATCTATAATCCAGAGGTGTTTACCATCCGCATGGTTACATCCTCACACTCCGGAATACTTTTGCGGGTGAAGAAGGGCAGGCCGTAGGGTGAGGAAGGTTGATTTAAAATGAACACCTCTCAACAAAGGAGAAGAAGAATGTGACAATATTTAAAAATTCACCCCTAAATATGCATTTTGTTTTATATGTAGCGTACAATAAAATGTGACTGCCTCAAAATATTTCTGTATTCTGCAATCTTCTTTCCCCACTTTTATGCTTCTCTAAGTTGCCGTTTTAATTTCCCTTGGTGTCTTTGCTGCATAATCCAGCATTTTTGAACGGGATGATAAGGACATACGAGTGTGTTTTTGGATGAAGTAACTTTAGAGATGTTGAAGTACACTCTGGAAGATACTGGAATGTGTGACATTGAGGTGTAGATCGACACGCATATTTGTCATTAGTTACGAGACGATGAGGATAGGTGATATTTGAATTCCAAATTAGTTAGCTGCCCCCGTGACGGAGTGGTTAGCACATCGCGCTACGACGCCAGGGGTCCCGGTTTCGAATCGTGGCCTGGGCATGGATGTTTGTGAATGTCCATTTATCGATTTCATCATATCATCATCATTCATCCCCATCGCAAATTAGCCATAAGTGGCACAAGAGGGGAAGTAAAATATAGCAAATCAATCAAACCAAATGAGTTATTTCCATTATTTTTATCTAATTAATAATTATTAATTTAGTCAATCAAATCATATGTATTAGCTTACTTTCATTATCTATAATAATAAATCATAACACTTTCAAACATGAAATAAATTTAATGAAGAGACCTCGGTTTCAAAACGTAATTTATCTCAATGTGTCACATTCTTCTAGCAAGGTTTTTTTAGTAAAATATGAGAGAAAATTAATCCTTTGGTACGGAACCGTCTTACTCCTGGGGGATAAGATGTAAATTTTGTATTTGATTTTTTTAATTTAGCGTTGCTTTTCTTCCACTTTTGGCTAATCCCGACGATGAGAATGAGTGATCGTCAGATGAAATTGATGAAGGGACACTCACAAATAACACCCGAGCCAGAACTTCGGTGACGAGTCTGAAAGTTGGCCACCAGGCAAGATGTACATTTTTAACTTTTTTTTCACATACATTCAATAACTTTCAACAGGTCATCAGTGATACACTGCTTATTCCGCATCTGTTGACAAATGGAATGTTTTTACACCTTATAGGCTATGTGGATTATTTTTTTTCATAAGTTTGCAACACTGTTAGGGTACACGTGCTTTTGTTTACAGAAGGTCTGAAGTTCTATGATTCTCACTTTAGGTATTTTGTTACTTCTTTCTTTGATGTTTCACCTTTATGAGCATAGATTATCAGATATTACTACTGCTACTGCTGCTGCTGCTACTACTACTACTACTACTATTGTTATTATTATTATTATTATTATTATTATTATTATTATTATTATGTGATTCCTGATTTCAATTTTTAATGTCAAAATGTGAACATTTTTCTTTTCCAATTCGAATACTACTGTATGCCGAGATAGCCCACAACTTGATCAGTATACGTCACTGTGTAAGAAGTATTGAAAATTCATGAACGCTTTCTAAAACGTATCTCGCGTTTTCGTATTTTGGACATCGAAAAATATATATGACCTGTGTCATAGCGTGAAGCTCTACAAGGGTACCCTGCAGGCTTACATTTTCTTTTATGTAAATGAGATTTTTGCTCCTGAATATCTTGGACTTATTGTTAAAATATTTAATATTTGTTTCCTAGGAAATAACTAATTTTGCATTAAAATACACGTAGTTATATATGAAATAGCCAACTTCTATCTGATGAAAATGGTATAGATACTCGGAGAATTCCATGTAATTTGGACAACTTAACGCTTAACTTAGATTATTCCCGACGAAATGAACACTTGGTAGTTCCTGTGACAACAGTCTTATTGGTGCTTGACGTTCCTTGTACCGTCCCTTCCGCCGAGAAGAGGTCAATTTAACTCGGCTTCGTATCGGACACAGTCGTCTCACAAATTGCCATTACTGCAAGGACTGGACCCTCTGCTGTGCGATGGCTGTAACGTTTTAAGTGTTTGGCAGATCCTTTTTGAATTCTTATTTCGTGTAATGTGAACAAGTCGAACGTGTACTTTGGTCTCCAAAGTAAAACAGTTCTCTTTAGCGTCACAATAGAAAACACAAGAAGGTTAAAGGACAATAGGAGTTATGATTGAGCTGTTGTTTTAAGTTCACTTTATGCTCAGAAAGGCTAATCGGGACTGGACCCACAGTCTAAAGTGGAATCCGAACCACTATGTGCCTCCACCGGGTATCGAACCCGGGACCCTTTGATTACCAGGCGACGACGTTACCACTTACTTTTCTTTAAGGAATACCACTATCCCCCGTTTTTCACTTTCTTGTCAATTTTTACATTTCTCAATTTTCAGTTTTTCTCATTAGGACAAACACAAACATTCATGTCTTACCCGAGATTCGAACCCAGGACCCCTGGCGTCGCAACGCGCTGTGATAAACACTCCGCCACGGAGGTCGACAACCCACTACACCATGGGGGAGGGAGGCCCACTAGGAGTTATGAACAATTACTACAATATAGGTAGCAGAAATATTAGACATCGTGTGTTAATTCAAAACAGTTTTCATACGAGCACCAATAGCACTTTTCCCGCGTTGTCCAATCCTCATCATAACATTCTCTTAACAGCAAGTCATGGTACTGTTCCACTGTGTCATCTATTGTTTCTGAAATCTTAGTTGTGACGTTTGCTTTTCTGTTCCCGAAGAACTTGTTTCTCAATCTAGATATTGCAGAATTAAATGTTTCCAGTGTTTCTTCCTGTAAGGACTATTTCTAAAATTATCAACAGAAAGGCCACTTACGTACATTCCTGATAAATTATTAAGCTTCAGAGTTTCATGTTGCTCCAATCTGCTCGCAAATTATCTTAATTGATCTCTGTACGCGGCAAAAGAAGAGAAAGAAAAAGGATCGTCTGCGAAGTGAAATGCTTTGGTTTGGTTTGAGTTTAAACTCCACTTTATGCACAGAAGGCTAATAAGGACTGGACCTACAGTTTAAAGTGAGAACGGAACCACTCTGTCGTGGTGCAATATCTTTGCAGATTGGTGGGGGAAGGAGCAGACACACACACACACACTATATATATATATATATATTATATTATATTATATTATATTATATTATAATCGAATTCTTTTATAAAATATACAATATATTATATTGAATGCCCATTTAAAATTCGATTGCAAATTTTAGATTATAATATGCTACCAATGCAATGAACAATGATTTGCGTAGGTAAGGGGCAAAAATTAAGTGACATTAAGAAGATAATTGTTTCCTGTATAAAATGCACATCTAAATTCTATTAAGTGTTTGATTAATATATTTATGTACAATACTTTGTGGTAGCTGACGAAAGGTGATGAGAAATGGAGAAGAAATAACAAATCGGACTAATTTGTGTGTTCCTGGAATTGCTGGGTTCAGAAGTTCCTTTAGAGATGAGGCTCTTTGTTCTCCGTTCCTTATGTGTTTTAAATATTATTCCAGTACAGTATATTCGACTCCCAACCGGAAAAGTTTGGTGAGGGGGGTGGGATTTCAGGACATGATCGTTGGTGGGGGGAATTCCCCCTTGTCCCCCCCGGGATTTCGCACCCTGCACTATGTGCCTCCACCGGGTATCGTACCCTGGACCCCTTGATTATATGGCGACGGAAGTGACAAGCGACAAAGGACATGGATCTCAGGTCTGCCTCCGGAATGGCGTGGAAGTGACGTCGCCTTGTAAACAAGGGTTCCGGGTTCGATACCCGGTGGAGGCACATAGTGGTTCGGATTAGTGATGGCTACAAATTCCGGATAACGGTTATCCGGATTTCAAATTATCAGATATCCGTTTCAGATGCAACGGATAATTCTGATATACGGGTAGAACAGATTTGATGAAGGATTCGTAGAAAATACGAACATGATGAATAGAAGAATATGTGTATAGCACGTGAAACGGACAAGCGAATAAACTGTTCGAATAAAGCACACATTTAGATATCCCGACATTTCGGATAATCAAAATATCATATATCCGGATCTTTGTTGAAATCCAGATAGAAAATTATCCGATATCTGGATAACATTTCGCCATACCTAGTTCGGATCCCATTTTAAACTGTATGTCCAGTCCCGATTAGCCTTTCTGTTCAAAAGGTGGAGTTAAGACCAAACTCAAACCCTCCGTTCTGCAAACAGGCATTCACTTCGCATGCACTACCAACGGACAAAGCGGTACGATGCACGCTATTCAGAAAAATACCCAGGTCAGGCGACCCACAAGCCACGATGGAAATTGATTTTGTTTTTATGTCCACTTTATGCGCAGAAGGCAAATCGAGACTGGGCCTACATTTTAAAGTGGCATCCGAACCACTATGTGCCTCCACACCTTTCCATTTATTTCTTGAAAGTTAGTTTCCAAGTACAGTAAAACCTCGTTAATCCGGATTAATGGGGGGGATAAGCTTACTGGTTTAACGAAAGTCCGGTTTAACTGAAATAACCTAAAAGAACAGTAGAAAGTGCATTAAAACTCCGTTTATAGCAACAAAACACGTTTATTATGGCGTATTTAAAGGGCATAGGCCTAAATACACTATACAGCAGTGGCGTCTCGTGGTCTCAAATTTGGCCGGGGCTTATTTTTTAAAGAATTTAAAATATAATGACAATTCACATGAATTACAAAAAAACGGGTATTTATCTTCTTCTAAACTACAAAACTGGACTTATTTTTTTAAAGAATTTAAAATATAATGACAATTCACATGATTACAAAAGAAGCAGGTATTGTTGTGAAACATACCTTTCTACGAACGTTGACTCCTGTTCTTCTGCTCAGCAAATTTTGTTATTACTTTTTCGTTGAAGCCCTCTATGTTTGAAATGTATTCTATCTCTATTGTAAGCAAGTGCCAAGGCATTTGGTCTGTCTTGTCCCATTGCATTTCTTAAGCAGGTTTTAATACGCTTCAATGTGCTGAAACATCGTTCAGATTCAGCTGTTGCCACTGGAGTTATTAAAACTATGTTTGTCATTTTTACTGTTTCTGAAAAGGTAACCTATAAATAATTTTAAATAAAAAATGAATGCAATCTACTGATAGAGTTTATGTTTTTCAACTCTTCACTACAATAAAGAACACGAAGTTACCTCTTCTATGAAGGGATAATAAATCTGGGAAGATGCCTCTGTTTAAAGATTGTTCTCTTTCATTATGTCCTCGTAGAGCAAGTTCATGTCGACCACAGAATTTTAAGCAATCGATAATTCTATTTAATATATGCCTATTTTTCCGGACAAATTCATTGTGTCTTGTAATTGACAGCCTATGTCCTTCATCAATTTGTTTTCGAACATCAACCCTGCCAAACTCACTCAAACATAGCGAATGAAAGCCACCAAAACACTACAGAACAACACGCGAGATCGAACGCGACGCAACGGAAGTAGCCCCGAATCAGCACTCAAATCCATTGCACTCTCCCCTTCTCTAGCATGTGACCTTTACTGTAGCGTAGGTGGGTGTAGGCCCTTTGCGACGTGCTCCGGAAAGCGATAATTGACATCAATGCCGCTAGGAGCGCTGTCGTATCCATTGCAACAGACGATGAATTTACGTGGGTAAAAATCGCCTTTTAAAAGACTGTGTGATAGTTATGCGCTATGGTGATTGATAATTACGTGAATACGTCCGTTTTTCTTTAGGGGCTAAGCCCCGGAAGCCCCAAGGGACGAGACGCCACTGCTATACAGTACAGTAAAATGTAAAGCAATACTGTACATACAATGCAGAACGTACATACATATTATGATGACGTGCGATTGTTGACTTCTAGCCACATTTTAAACCTTGCATTCTGCTTTTCCTTTTTTTTTTTTTCTTTTACCTGTCCGGCTTATCGGGGTCCGGATTAACGAGGTTTTACTGTAGCAAGTGTCGTTCGTACCTTGTCATTTCGGTCTTGACTGTTTAATTTCCTTCTGTTTCCTGTATAATCACTGTGTATGTTTGTCATTTCCACCTTGGTTCGGTGGCCTTTGAATACAATGGAGTAAAAACCCACACCGCATTCTCCATCCTACACACCTGAAACTTCCATTACCGCCAGTATAGCTGGGATGGT
This sequence comes from Lepisma saccharinum, assembly GCF_977018435.1. Classification (NCBI taxonomy): domain Eukaryota; kingdom Metazoa; phylum Arthropoda; class Insecta; order Zygentoma; family Lepismatidae; genus Lepisma; species Lepisma saccharinum. The sequence goes on along the minus strand of NC_139241.1, from coordinate 11,216,928 downwards.
CTCTAAAATGGCTGCGTTTAACAAAGGCTCCATTCTCAATGATTTTCCCGTGTCAGTGACAATATTAATAATGAACCAGTTACGATATTTCAGGTTTTACTTCTGCAATTTGACAGCAAGTAAACTATTCACACATGAAATAACAAATTTATAATACGAGCACGAGGGGTGTTCAGAAACTAAGATCCAGTAGGCTGCTAAAAAAAAGCCACAGATTTTTGTCACAAATGTATTATGCCAGAATTCAAAATAAAGCTTCTTAAGGCGAAGAGTGACAGTTTTGCACAATGTATGCATTTATTTTAGTATCGTCGGAATGTGCCCTGCTACTGATAAAAACTATACATAGTACATGTGAATTTTTCCCCATGTTGCAAGTGGAAGCGGTTTTTTAAGCTGATTATCAAGCTAGATACAATCTGTAAAAATATGATTATTAATTATTTACAGAATCCCATGTATTCCTTCTGGACAAACGACTCCAACTTACTACTAATCAAATGGAAGTTTCGACTTTTCCCCGCCTCAAACAAAATCTTCAACCCGCCCTCTTTCCGTTCATGTTTTTTCTATACCATCGGAAGTTTGGTATTCCCAAGAGAACAAGGATAATAATATTCCCATGAGCGTAATACAAAGTTGTATCCCCCTCCTACAAGCATCCAGGGCAGAGACCTCTCTTTCGCCAACTCGCCGCGAGGAAAGGTAGGTGGGGAGGAGCAGTTTCGGGACCTCGCGTCTGGCTGGATGTGAAAACTGTTCCTCGTATCCTTAACTAAAGCAAGTTGAGGATAGGCACCAAACAAGAAAATAAAGCATATATGTTAAAAACTTCCTCACTCAAGTTTTACAACTAAAACTATCGTGTAGCTATACTGTCTCAAAGAATAAAAATTTCCATACCCTAGTTAAAAGCTGAGGTTGTAATGGGACACTCAGCACACATAAGGGCAAACACAGGACAACACGACCACAAGGAGGATTATGCTGGCCGTGTGTCCAGGCACCGGGGCCTCGTTGGCGTGTAAGAATGCAGTTACCTGGATGTCAGTGTTTAATCCAGCCACTTTCCTCCGGGGAGAATATCAAACTTTCATTGGGGAATGTAATAGGGAACAAATTATAATACGAATGAAAACAATACTATTATTTTTAAATTGCTCCTTATCTCTAATACTAGTTAAATTAAGTGTAAATTTCGATAAGACTGCACAAGACCATTCCTCAGCAAACTGTTGACTGAATAACCGTTAAAATAGCTGTAACAAGTTGAAATTTGTTACAACAATAGAAGCTAACATTATTACACGAGTCCTGACGCTCTACACGTGTACATTGTTGAGTATCAATGACATGGTATTTGATTATATGCCAGCTGATTAGCCGGCGTTGCCCGGTTATTTATTTCTCCGAATCTTCTATTAGCCAGGAGAATAATGAATTCTAACTATAGTGTAAAATGTAATTAATTTTATTTCATCGCGAATGTCACCAATTAGCTTAGAGACTCGGAAAACTATGGATTCGACACTAATCTAAGTCATTTGTGGCATTTTATTTTTCACCCCCTCTCACCCACCATGCCGATAGGTGATGAACTTGAAGTTGAACCGCATTTGGAGTGTCACGAAAACAATGGATTCCATTCGCGACACAGCCTGAATGTTATACAAGCCGAGAAACACTATCATTGTGCGGGATTGCATAGAGTCACGGATGTCTGTTTGTGCGGAATTTTTTATCGGTGGTTCTCGATTATTTTTATATGTCACCCCTTCCCACCCCACTCCTAGGGGTGCCAGGGGTGTCTTACCCCAAAAATATTCTTTCCAGATTATAAGTGATACGTGTACCAAGTTTGGTTGAAATTGCTCCAGGCGTTCGAAAGTAATGCCGGAACAAACAAACATACACACCCACACACATACATATATTTTTATATATAGAGAGATAGAGATTAGTAGTTAGCTGTTATCAAAATGGACGATAATTTAAATTGCTTCATTATTTTGACTTTTAATTGTAAAGAGGACTGAAACAGTGTTTATTTTTACGAAAAAGCCAGAAAAAGTACGTTCCTATGTTAAAGCGATTGAGAAAAGCCAACGTAAACTTGGTAGCCAAATTTCTTCGCTATTGTCCCAAGGTTATTGACATTTTGTTTTTTTGTTTAATATACGGGGGACGATTCCCCGCCCCGAGGGCCACCCCCTGAATTGCGGGGTGTACTACGGGGAAGTGAGGTTGACATTTGGTATGTACAGAATCACCCCGTACACGTCAGAATCATTGAATCATCGCAGGCCTTGTTATAAGATGGCATAGAGTTGGTGGCGCCATCTCGATGATGTCACCACATAACAAAATCATAGGAAGGGAAGTGAGTTCTTTGATACTTGGAAATGATTAGTACTCAAAGCAACCCGCTCTCCAAATCGAAGGACATTCATTTCAGCATTACAAGCTATCATTATCTAAATGACACGATGGTACTGAGTACCAATCATTAAAGCCATATTCCAATCATGCATGAAAGTGTAATCAATAGATATAGCGTGTATGTACACCTGGCGCCTTGGAAACACGAGGTAACCAAAGCACAATGTGAATGTCTAGTTTAGACTGACACACATTGTACACAAATGTACTTCCAAACTAAGATGCAGATTCCATTACGAGATATTGCGTTAACAACTAAAATATTTTGTTAGAATATGAAATTATCAGAGTAAATGAAACGGCTCAGATTTACACGTAGTTCGTAATAATAAATCGTATTTAAATTGCATGCAATCATCACTCCTACGAAAATTGTGCCAAACTTGTTAATGGATGACATTCAACTTGACGTCATCGCGCAGTGTACTCTGGGAAGACATCGGGCAAACATATTCGTGGAAAGCGTATGAGAAGCCTTACAGCGACAAATTTTGCATTTCACCACTCCACACTTTTAACGTTTTCTCTAGGGCTTCGGAAAACGTAAAACTACACATTCCTCACATGATCATGATAATTGACCTTGAAATTATTTCTGCAAAGAAACATACCCACAATGCTTACCCTGCATGTTTTCAACGCAGGATCTGATCTGTTTGCAGCGGGTGTGATTTAGCGCAATGGATTGTGGGGGAAGTTATTCGCTGAATATCATCCATACCCAGCGAACAACAATGTAAAATACTTTCAATTCAGATACGTAAGGTCTTAAATGTGGTTAGAACATATTATCAAATCTTGACAAGAACAGCTCTAATCTCCCCCACAACGTTTACATACTTAATATTATTGACAATAATTCGATTATTAAATTAGAACTCCATAATATGAATCCTACAATTTAAAAAAAAAGTTGTAAATAAACTATGGCAATTGATGTTAAGGTTTTTCTTCGTAACAAGCTGATACTATCCATGCAGAAAACAAAATGTGTAAGTACAAAAGTTTTGTCAATTGACAAAAATAGACACGGTGAAACATGTTAAGATCTCTTTAATTGATATGACTGCTCTGCTTTTATTTATTCTTTCACTTATTTAACACTTATGACTTCCATCTTTGGCTATTTTGGATCCTAAATATGTACATTAACCACATATTTAGTGTTCCATTTTCTCTCTTCTTTTGACTCTTGTCCAATATGTATTTTCAATAACTATATTGCTAAAATTAGAGAAAATGCTTATCACAGTATATTTTTCATTGCGGTATAACAAAATGTTAGAAGCATAATACTGTAGATGTCATGTAACTTTCTTTTACCTCTCACTAACAGTATTATTATTACTAATCATTATTAATCATAGTTGTGGTTTATATAGGCTTACTAAGAATAACAACTTTTGCATGTCTAAAAGTGGCTTGCTTACTTTTCGTTATTGCGAAAAGCTGGACTCTTCCACCGTCTGTGAGGGGGATTTTAGTTTTTTTCTGACTTTTTAATGTGTTCTGTTTGTCTTTACAACCTTGCACTTTTAAATTTTCCCAAGGGGCTTTTTACACCCCTTGTTTTAATCCCTCTAGTCAGAATTTTAGGTAAGGGGATATTTCCCCGAATATATTGAAGGGTGCAAAATGACCTTAAGTACCGACGCACCCAATCATTTTAATTAATTCATTCATTCTTCTCGTTATTGATGTAATGGTGGGAAAACTCGACAAATTACAGGAAAGACATTATCTTCAAATTCAAGCAGAAAGAAAGAGAAATACGAGGCGTATTCGGAAAGTAAGTACCGAAAGGGTGTAAAAAATAAAGTAAAATAGTTTCGTGCCTTTTTTTATTTGCATTGCATTTTACAGACCTTAAACTACTTTTCTACGTAGTTTCCACCATTGTTCAAGAATTTTTCGTAGCGTGGCACTAGTTTTTCTATCCCATCATCATAGAATGTTCCCGCCTGTAACGAAAGCCATCCATGCACTGCTGCTTCGACGTCGTCATCCTCGTCGAAACGCTGACCAGCAAGAAACTTCTTCAATGAAGAAAGAGATGGTAGTCACTTGGTGCCAAGTCAGGGCTGTTGGCGGGTGAACAAATTGTTCCCAGCCGAATGACGTGATGACATTTTGAGTTTGTTGGGCCGTATGCGGACGAGCATTGTCGTGAAGCAACACATTGCCTTCGCTAAGCATTCCGCGTCTCTTGTTTTGAATTGCACGACGCAGCCGGATTAAATCTGACACAGCAGGCATCTTTGTTGGTGGTCTGTCCTGTCTAGGCAAGAATTCAACCATTCTTGCATTGAGAGAACAAATCACAGACCGGACATCACAGTCGGCGAGCCGATTGGTTTTCTTGAACATTTCAAACCTTCAGAAAACTACGAAGAAAAAGCATGACCTGCTCCCATGCGTGCCTGTGGCTAACTAACGGATGAAGGACGTCAGCGAGAACTCACACGGTCGCGACTGCATCGCTACAGCGGCAATATTTGCAAACGGTACTTACTTTACGAATACGCCTGTTACAAATAGAGAAATAGAGCAGGTCATAAAAATAAAACGAAAAACAGAGAAGGAAAAGGAAGTCAAGTAAGAAAGCAAGGTACAATAAACATAAGTAAGGGAGAAGAAAGAGGAGACAGAGGAGTAAAGTAAGAAAGAGAAGATAATAAAGGGTAGAAGAGCAAGAAATAGAGAAAGGAAGCAAGTAATGAATTATAAAACGGAAAACAAAGAGGTTAGAGAGGAAAGGAAGTGAAGATAAAAGAGAGGTGGCGAAAGAAAAGAGAGAGAAAGAGAAGTAAGGGAGACATGGAGGAGAACCAGGGAGAGAAAGAAATACACAAAAAAGAACTTGCTATTCCATGGAGTTCTGCGATGACTTGGTGCTCGTAAAGGTTTTGTCACCACGTGGATTCCAGCAATTCCGAAGCTTTGTGATAACTTACAATCCATGAAAAGAATAACTCCACGCCCTGTCTACACAGTCTGGAAGAGATAATCGAGTGTATTGTGTGGAATCGATCCTTAGCATCGATTTCTATCGGTTCTCAATGGGCACGTAATGATTAATGGAATATGCACAGCTTTCTAAATGATAGCTGCTATCGTTTACTCAGCTCATGATGATAGGAATAGAGGTTAAGTCGCTTCAGTTGTTGACGCAATAATTCCATTCGTCACATCTGTCCCTGTGTATGATGTCAGCTGTTCGTTTCGTAGCTGATGAAACAAGGTAGTGCAATTCATGTGTGCAGAACGTGATACAATGTAGCATTTACTACTGCATTTGTCGCTGGATTGTTTTACGTTCCTATATTATGACAAGCAGTGGCGGATTAATGTTCATATATCTTGGGGCGATTACTTTTCTTCCAGTTACCAAGCTGGTTGATTATCTTCCATTTCTGTTAAGCCTGAACAACACGGAACTGGATATCCAGTAGGAATGCTCTAGTTGACGCTGGACTGACTACCCATTTGCTAGTTTTCGCCTCACACGATACTTGTTACACCGTACTTGTCGATACTCTTTTGTTCCCATAATGGCGGCCGCGTGAGATGTAAACAGCGTATCACTTCACACATTTAAAATACGATAACTATTCAACCGAGAGGAATATTACTTCGTATTAAATGGTTTTAGGTAGAGGAGAATGGCACTGATAAAATACATACTTTACAACGTTTACTGTGCACGTATGGAAGAATATTTTAGCTTTTTCATGTGTAAACACTGTGCACTCACCATAGACGGTGTAACTCGACTAGCCTTTGGTGCTGTATGTATTATACATTGTAATTGGAACAGCTAACCGAAATGATCCATGAAATGCTTTGGTGTAAAACTGTAAAGTACTACCTGTTATAAGATTTTTGGAAGCATTCCCAAGTAACCAAAAGTGGTTGGTCCAACGTTGGGCCAACCGTACTGAAAATGGTTGGCCAACGGTCGGCCCAACGCAAAAACATACCGTTAGCCAACGGTAATTTTGGCAGTGGTTCCAACGTGTGGTTTTTACGTTGGGCCAGCATATGGTTTTACCACGTTGGCACAACGTACTGAAAACTAAAGAATGGATAAGTTCGTTTTCTGATATATTCATAATTTATTGTGAGTCCAAATGTAAACAATAGTTCAAGTTATTTATGAAAATAACAAAAATACACAGCACTTTCTCAGTCACATGGTAAGTTATCATTGTTTTCAAGGCACCATACCTTCAAGTGGTAGCACAAAACACTTTCTGGAGTTTACTTAGTTTCCACCTTTCATGGAATTTAGTCTACACGTAACATTGCTTAACCACCTTCACAATAATACCTGTAAGAATGTTATGTTTTACTACAGCAAAGGAGACAAACAATAAGCAATTCCCAACACATCTTTCGGCCTCCACGATGGCGCAGTGGTAGCGTCGTTGCCTTGTGGTCCCGGGTTCGATACTCGGTGGTGGCACATGGTACAGTGGTTCGGATCCCACGTTAAACCGAAGGTCCAGTCTCGATTAGCCTTACTGTGCATAAAGTGGACTTAAAACACCAACTCAAACCTAACCAAACCCGCACATCTTTCATTCATGGCGACTGACAAACGACTGGTGAGTGACTGCAAGTTGAAAATACCTTCTACTTTCATTAAAAATATATTATATTCCCATTATGTGCTGTGACTGAAATATTCGAAAAGAAACACTGTTACATGTCACTTATTTTACACTCTAGAATTTTCAGCATTCTCCTGAAAGTTGTTCATAAAACTGATTTTGATTCATGTTTCCATGGTTGGGCAAACGTTGGCCCAACGTAATACCAAAGTCAATTTGCCAACCAACGTAAAGCCAACCTTTCCCACGTAAAAACTGACCGAGTGGAAGCGTCGACCCTTCAATGCCTTTCAACGGACAAAAGATATGGAAGTCGCATGGCGATAGATCAGGGCTATACGGTAGGTGTTCTAACACTGTCCAGCCAAACGTCGCCAACGTATTCTTTGTAACGGCGGAAGTATCTGGCCGCGCGTTGTCATGCAGCAAAACCACTCCAGAGGACAACAGGCCGGGCCGTTTGGCCTTGATTGCTACTCGGACGATATTGTTTCCCGTCCGCCTACGCATATCACGTGCTCACGCGCGACTATCTAGGGCAAGTTCATTATGCAGTAGGGGTTCCCTTCCTTACCTCCCGCTCCACCTCTACACAGGTTTGTCGCCACACACATACATAAATATAACCCAATACATTCACTGTTCCGTTTCCATCTGATCCACCCTTATATATATATCCCAACTCAGAATTTAGCAGACCTCCGTGGCGAAGTGGTTACACACCGTGTTATGACCCCCAGGGGTCCCGGCTTCGTATCCCGGCCTGGTTATGGGTATTCTTTGTGAGTGTCCCTTCATCAATTCAATTTCATATCATTCATCCTCATCCATGCTATTAGCCAAAAGTGGCAGAAAAGCGAAGTAAAATAAACCAAATCAACAAAGAAAATCAATTAAATCAATTCAACCTTTACTGTAATACTATAACATTACTATCAACATTTTTTGTGGGCGCCCTGTTGAGGAAAGTTTCCACCGCCCTCTTGACAGTCCCAATCCAGCCCTGGTATGCACATTACAATAACACAAAGCTTATAAAGTTCGTGAAAGGCAATTGTGAACGTTTGACCCGTTGCAAGCAGCTGCTGAAGCGTTCTTATTTTGGATTCCTTTCTGCCTCGTAGCGTGCCATAACTTTAGACATAAGCTTTAATTCGGATTTGAAACTTTCCATATCACAACAGTATACCCTGTCCCAGACAACTGTGGAGCAGGACCGCGCATAGCAGCAGAGGAGGAGGAGGAAAATCGAGTGCTGAAAGCGCAGCGTTGCCAACCGTACGGTCCTGACTGTACATGTAAGGAAATTTCGTGGCATGTACGGACGTACGGTCCAGACCTGAGTCCGTACGCTAAATGTACAGCTTGTCAAAATTTGCACTTGCTGTTGTATCCCTAATATTTCCATAAGAAATTCTTAAATCAAGCGTACGGACCTAGAGACAAAAATAAGGTCCGTTTGCCATGTGCGTCCGGTATTTTCGTTTTCAAAAGTTTGCAACGCTTCCAGATCGAAGCAGAGAAATCGGGTAACTCCAGTTCCGTATTACGCAATCCCGTTTCTCTCACTGTTCATTGGTGGAGCCGTCTCGCGTCACTACTTGCGCAGAGACGTGTTCTCGTTCGCCTGGTCTACAGTTAGCTGGTACAGGGTATAGTAGACGGCGAAAGATGGTACTTCGTACTTAACAAAATCGTCACTTTCTGCATTGAAACGACTAATTCCAGTTAATACATCGCTATCCTTAGTAAGGCTTTCCTTTTTGGCTACTATGACAGCTCAAAAATGATAATTAATATGTAGGCCTAGGCCTATTAGCATAGGAATTGCCCAAGGGTGCTAAGTTTTGCAACATATTGCAGTATTACGTTAGTTGGATTTGTATTAACGACCACTATATGCACAGAGGCTGTACATAGAGCACGAGTGGGCAGGGAACATATCCCCACATCCCCTAATGCTGAATGTCAATTATCTTAATACGCAATAATATGATATGATATGTTCCGAATTCTCTATTGAGGTTTTACATTTCAAATCGAAATTAATTAATGAAATAAATAAATAACGACCCTAATGTTTAACGTAGCTATATCTTCACATTTTCTTGGCTCAACAGTGGCAAAATGATTTCAATTTGGTTAGGTTTATTTCATTTTACTTCGCATTTATGCCACTTTTGGCTAATCGCGACGATGAGAATGATTGATGATGATATATGATATTGATGGAGGGACAATGCCCAGACCTGGATTCGAACCCGGGACCTCTAGCGTCGTAGCGTGGTGTGATAACCACTCGTCCATGGAGGTTTATCGCAAGATGTAATAATGATGGTGGAAAATTATAAACATCATTTAATTATCAGGGATTCGGACCCAGTATCCCTATTTTCTCGTTTATCCCTATAGATCATGGAGTGGTGCCATGGACGTTCGGAAGGGGGGCAATGGAGGGCTGCGGCCCCCCCCTGGAAAATGAATATCCACCTGAAAATTATATATTTTACACATAATTTCATTTCAGCCACAGTAATTTATGTTATAAATACGTTCAAGGAATATAATAATTTCAGACTGAAATAGTGTTTTTGAGGGAACATCGCTATTATTGGGAAGAATATACTTCCTTTGACCCCCTGGAAAAAATTGCCTTGCTTGTCCCTCCCTGGAAAAAATCCTGCCGAAGTCCATGAGTGGTGCCATATTGTTTATATAAAGACAATGTAAATAGTGATTACAATGGACTTGTGCTAAAATCGCCCCTCCTAAGTGGAATCCGCCACTGAACGCACGTGGCAACTATTGAGACGCCACCACGTGGGGCACAATTCCATTGTCGATATTGTCCGATAAGCATCTACAATAAGTCTACAGCGAACAATGGCAAACTTGTCACCGCCACATTCACTGAAACAGCCTACGCTTCTTGTCCATCACCAAGCACGACCCACGCGGGCAGCAGGAGATCCCCTGGTAGCCACCACACCCAGTGAACAACCATATGGCCACGGAGGGGAAGGGTGCGCTTTTATGGCCTCCGCCAGTGAGTTTGTTTTCACTTCGGGCAGCTTATAGCTCTGTCCCTGAGCAAGTTCGCTTAATTTTGCTGGGTTTGAGATTGGGTGGCAACAGCGTTCGGTATTGGTGATAGAAGGTGCAAGGTACAGGAGACATTCACGTAGCCAGGGGGCGGGCAAAGGAGGCTGAAGCTGCCCCCGAAATCCTACAAATATCTAATTTAAATAGTGTATAGTGGTAATTAATTTTACTTCCTTAGCAGGATTAAACATTAGACCGAAAAAGGTTTAGTGTATAATACACGAACCAGGATATACAGGGTGGGCAAAAAGTAGGTATACATTATCCCATCACAAATATACTATATACTGTATACCTACTTTTGGGCCACCCTGTATATTCTTATATTATAGCATTTTGGAACATGTGAATCCATTTATTCCTTGGATAACACTTACACTATTAAAATTAGATATTGAAGATTTCTTTGTGAGAAGTCACACAATATAAACTTTATGAGTAAAATTTGCCCCTAACTTTTAAAGCCTTTTTTTAACGGAATGTGTAAAAGTTAATAACAAAGTACAATAACTATGAATTTCAGTACACTAAAGGAAAAAAATGTAAGAAAATAATTGACAACAGTTGTGTTGGATATTCACTAATACGGTGCATCCAGTAACAAAGTTTCTTCATTTAAATAATATTAATAATAATAATAACAATAATAATAATAACAATTATAACCGTGGTAATAATTATGTCCTTATTAATTCTACTAATCAAGTTTTATCAGTGGCCTGCCTCCTCTCTACAATTCTTTCTGGCGACGCCTGTGCCGATAAGGGATGACCCCTTTCCCCCCGAAATATAATCCTGGCTACGGGCCTGTGGGGAGAGGTGTTTCTTAGAGACTCAAACTACTGCTGACACTTTCGGTTTCACGAAAACAAGTGTAAAATCGACAAACGGCTTTGAAAATCGAAACCGAAAAACGGTATTAAACACAGAAGAAAAGAAAAATCTTTACAATTCTATCCCCCATGCGAAATAATCCTGTGTGCGCTAGTGCTAGGAAGAAGATATTATTCTTCTTACACGAAATACTTGTTGTAAACGTACACTCACCGGCAATAAAAATGGGATCGAGATCCTGAAATTCTCGCTTCCCTGCAAGGAGTTGTATGTTGCCTAACTCCACGGCGGTTTTGGAAATTGGCATTGAAAATTTGGTATCCACTCCACGCCGTAAAGATAGGCAACACACAAAACGCATTGCAAGGAAGCGAGTATTTCGAGATCTATGTGTCCCATCATTATTGCCGGGCACTGTACATTTTAAATAATGTGGATCAGTGGTGTGCCAGGAATTTCGTGAGGAGAGAGGTTATGGCAAATGGTGTGTTTAAGGGACGTTCGTGGGGGCATAAGCCTCCTTTTACCCGACGCTCCAGAAGAAAATATAATCAACTGGAAAACATGGTAAAATATAGGACTAACCACTTATAAAAAAACAACAACTTAGGGTCACATCCAGTCTCCATCTTTCCAAAATCCAGGTCACGCCATTAGTTATAGTCGCCCTTCGTGGGAGTGGTTATCACAGCGCGCTATGACGTCAGAGGTCCTCATCCTCATCTTGACGATTAACCGAAAGTGGGAGAAAAGCGAATTAAAATAAACTGAATCAAATTAAAATCTAAAAATCTATCTCTGTGTGAGTTATAAAGTGAAAAGCATATCTTTACTTCATGATTACTGATTACTGTAATAATATCACATTGTTTTCGGGATCGAGAAAGAGGGGTGGGGGTAGATACTGGGGCATCTCAAAATTCCTTTTATTTTAAAACACGGAAATTATTTTCATTATTTTAATGGTAATTTGTACATTTTTATTTTTTGAGAACACATTACTGAGTGCCCAAGCACCTATGGACGTACAGTCATGGAAAAAAGTTCTTCCCCATAAGGCTTTAATAGGAGCAAGTAATGCAGGAGGGTAGGCAACACATATTGCACCCTTCGATGATCGGGTGATTTTGCCTGTCTTAACACCGAGAAATGTGTTCCACGCGAAGGTCAACATGGCAGGAAAGCAAAGAGGGTCACGTGACTATTGGTTACGTGGAGTGTTGTGCTTCTCCACGTCCCCAGTTCTTGATCCACATTGCAGAAAAAGTAGAGCTGCATGCAATATATGAAAATAGGTTGTTTTCAACTACACGCTTAATTATGATTTTCCCAATTGTAAATCTATCAGACGTGTCTCCCTATTTAGTCGGGACAGTCTTTTACTTTGAATTCCTGTTTGTCATAGGCGTAACTTGACGGGAGCAGAAAGGGCATTTGTAATCCCCCCCCCCCAAAATCAGGTTTCTTAAAGCTGCTAAAACAGGAATTAAATACTATGATTTGACGCGTCCAAAAAAAGTATTATATTGAAAGATTGTTCCCAAATACGTAGATAGCAATTTAATACTTTGAAAGTGTCTCAGATTTGTTTATTATGTCACATCTTAGTGTGGCACAGGTCTACTACAAAAGTGGAATTTCGTAACAGAAATATGAACCCACTCCTTTTATTTCGTAGCCGATTTCATCTTGAAACTGAAATTAAGAATATTAGTTAACAATGTCATTGGTAAACAACAAAAAAATGTGTTAGACCCAATTCTTTAATACCTTATGATAATCTTTATCGCAAGTTTAAATTTTGTTGTAAGTCCACTTTATACAAAAAAAAAAGGTAAAGTTCTCACCTGTGCTTAGCGCTACGCCATGAAATCGTATAGGGGGTGTGGGGGTAACGCCCCACACTTTCTTGATTCGTTCGTGAGTGGGGGTGATGTGATCAGCATCACGCCGCCCCACACTTTCTTGATTCGATCGTGAGTGTGGGTGATGTGATCAGCATCACGCCCCTGACCGCCTTTACCCCCAGGGTTTCCCCCAGGTACCCATGTCATTCGACGCTGGGTGGGCGCCGGGGTCGCTTCCAACGTTAGAAAAGTTCCCGGGCTTGAACCGGCCGGGGATCGAACCCGGGGCCTATAGCATGGTAGTCAGACGCGTTACCGACTGAGTCACCGGCACAGATAGACTAATCTGAAATGCATACAGTTTAAAGTGGGATCCGAACCACTATGTGCGATCACCTGGTATCGTACCCGAGACCCCTTGATTACAAGGCTTTACCACTACGCCTTCAGTGAGGCGCACACAATCTTTGTATTTCGACCTTTTTAAACCTATATGTATCATATAAGAGGTTGTTTAACGTTGCTATGCCTCTATGGATTATATTTAGCCAGTATTCGAGCACATAGCGTCAGGTTTCATAGAATATAAGCTTCTCTTCCATGTTTATGGTTTCCTGTCTGCAGTAGAAAAACTGGCAGGTTCCCATTGCTTTTCTTTCAATAGTCTTCCAATGGTTGCATATCATATCACTCAAATTTGATTCATTCGTTGCGAACACAATCCCCGATGGCGGAGTGGGATCGTGGGCGCCTTGTAATTAAGGGATCCCGGGTTCGATACTCGGTGGAGGAACATAGTGGTTCGGATCCCCCTTTAAACTGTAGGTCCATTCACGATTAGCCTAACAGGACATAAAGTGGACTTAAGACACCAAATCAAGCAACCAACACAATCCCGTTATTGTCCAGATTATCGAATCCAGAACCTTCGTCGCGAATAACATAAGCAGGAAGACAACGTGAAATAACCGAACAGAAACAGAACCTAAAACCTACATCGGATAGATTGGATTAAGTCGACGATACAGCACGGGTTCTGAAATGAAAAAGAATACGAAAGTTGAAGGACCTCTATACGCACCCACTTTTCCTCCACTCAATGGGGAAGATATCCTTCTAGCTGAGAAGCCTTTACGTAGGAGTGCCCTGAGGGAACTTCAAGGCCACGACGATAAAGTGTTCTACGTGCAATGACGGGACCAAATCATACGTCAGATAGCTGTGTTCCTCCTTATTTCGTACGCCATTGATAACTGGAACACGTGACCTCGTCTTTGGTAGAGCAGAAGCCTGCTTGCTTGCCACCACCCTTTAGTTCAGTGACCTTCGCCCGTAGTCAGCAAGAGTGAATGACTCACCAGATACTTGTTGTCTGTGAGGCTACACAAGAATAGATATTTCGTTAGTGGCTGTAAGTATTGTTTCATCTGTAGTTATATCAGTTAACATTTCAATAGTTTCCTAATGGTTACGTTAGTGATAAACATGTAAATTAGTTCTCGAGAGTGAACGTTTTATCTATTTGAACGGGGGATTTTTATACAGCCTGCATGTATTATTTTTTCCTGAAACAAGAAGAAATTCGAAGACGCAAAAAGAGTTGTATAAGAGTAGTTAACAAAAGGAAAAAAGAAGAAGAAAACGAAAATGTAAATGCTGAAATAAATTATGGTAGAGATCGAGTGAATAACATTTTGTCATGGGGCCTCCTCGATGGCGTAGTGATAACGTCGTCGCCTTGTAATCAGTGGATCCCGGGTTTGATACACGGTGGATGCACATAGTGGTTAGTATCCCACTTTAAACTGAAGGTCGAGTCCAGATTAGCATATCTGTGCACCAAACCAAAACTAAGAAAGAAATTGTCACAGTGTAAGAAAATTTCATGTTCAACCAGATACGAAACAAAAGGGAATAATATATTGCAGGTTGGAGTTCACATCTGTAGCATCTAACCAGCACAATTATGAATCGCAACATATCGTATCAGATCCATTTTTATTATACATGTATGATAATATAAGGGAAGTAGAGGAAAGAGAAAACCAAGCGAAACACGGTCGCCTTCTCCAAAATTTCAAATCTCGTTACGTAAGGTTCTGGGTTGGAGTCCCGAACAGGCATGACTTTCTTGTTCTTGCCCTTTTATCTGCTTCATTTCATCATAATTCATCGTTATGGTTTACCTGCAGGGAAAGAATAATGACAATAATTGCCAATACAAAGCCAATGACAAACAGAACAACTCGATTACGGAGGTGCCAAGAAGAAACGAGACTTGACAGTTTCTCCGTCTCTCGGTTTGTCGAATTGAAAATTGCTCTCCCGTTCTCGGTCTCGATTAGTTAAATATAGAAATCGAAAATGTATGTGAATGAATATACATGTATTTTATATATTCCGGTTTTGTAGGAGATTTCGTGAGAGATGAAGTAAGTACTCTTTCATCGTATTTATTTTTATAATTTTTATTCCCTGTTCGATGATAGCGACGATAAGGACGAGTGACCATTACATGAAATTGATGACGAAATAGTCAAACACCCCCGACAAGGACGGTACTCAAACCCGGGAACTTTGGCGACGATATCGAATGTCAATCACTTAATGAGCTTGACCACCGAGCCTGCTTAATGTTGTTTCTGTCAGGTAATTCGTAATAACTATAATTTGCTTCATAATTTATCTTATTGTTGTGATTAACCTGAATTCAAAGAATTAGTTGAAAGGCAAAAATGCAAGATTGAATGTCTCTGATGTTACTTCGTGCCGAATAATATGACGTGGTATTATGATATGAATTTATTAATCATATAATATGCCTATTCATTCCATTGATTGATCCCAATTGAGCACACAAAATATGCTATAATGTCCACTCCATGGAGGAGTGGTTAGCACAGCGCGCTACGATGCCATGGGTCCCTGGTTAGAATCTCGACTTGGGCGTGGGTGTCCTTGGTAAGTGTCCCTTCATCAATTTCATCACAGCATCACTCATCTTCATCGTCGCTATTTGCCAAAAGTGAAAGAATAGCAAATCTAAATAACAAACATCCAATCAAATCGAACATCTCTACCGATTTAATTCTATACGGTACCGAATTCCCACTTTATTACTGCATCTTAAGTCATTTTACAGCATCTCAATTGTTTTCCGATTCGAAAACATTTGGAATGTTGTTTTGTGCAGTTGATTGTGCATTGTTTTGTTGTTTGGATTGTTTAATTAACGTCGCATTAATTAGTTTTAGACCAATCGTGACGGGGGAAGCAAGAGCACAAAGGAAGCGAAAAAGACAAGGAAGAGACCACGGCTTTCTTTAAAGATAGCATCCCGTGAATACAACTCAAGTGACTGCAGAATATTATGAATAAAATTTATTTCGCTTTTTCCTTTTATTTCTATTTCAGTTATTTTACTTCGCTTTTCTTCTACCACTCGCGTTACTCGTGTCGGTGAGGAAGAATTATAAACTCGTGAAATGGACGATGGTACAAAAAAATATATGCCTCTCCCACGGTTCGAAACTGTCAGTACAAAATATTGTCTTATTTTTAAAATTTACGGGCAAATATGGTTTGTCACGTAGCAATTTTCGCTTATCTATTTCTCAAGGGGTTCCATTGCCTCTCTGATGTCGTAGTGGTAACGTCTTCGCCATGTAATGAAAGGCTTCCGAATTCAATACCAAATAGAGAGGATTTGGTTCGGATCCCATTTTAATCTGTAGGTCCAGTGCATGAACTGGACTTAAACAATTAACGTGTGGCATGTGGTCTGTGATGAGAACCATCATTTCAGCGAACCTTCTTGACAATGACTCTAATATCACTTGAAAGAATAGTATTTCCTTACGAGTAGCTTCGTCAAGAAACCAGTTCCTGAAATTTTCTTCTGGAGGCATCGTAGCACCCAGCTGTTTGTTGTGGCTGGGGCACGAGTCATGTGACTCATGCTATCAAAGCTCAATCCTTCCCGAGAACTCAGAATCACCAGGCAAACTTAAGCGAATATTTTGTTATTTGGGTTGCATAAACAACAGGCTTAAGACGTTACGAAATTCTACGTCCCGTGGCCCAGGTATTTTTTTCTAAGACTGTACGTCTAGCTATCGAGGAGATAAGGGGGTGGAAGCAGAATATTCCGAGCAGTGATAGCGAAGGAATGCCAGAATTATTAAAATATGGAAGGTGTATCGAAGCATGACGTCGTCACATCGGTTGGGTTGCCTGCCATTCCCCTGTCTCAATAATTACAAGCGGGTCCATAATGCAAACGGTCGCTGCACGAACGTCAGTGCAAGTTGACCTGTTTAATTTTTAGTGCGTGTGCACTGCCCTGGGATTCGTCCAAAGCGGGAAATTGTGTTTGCAATTCAGAAGCGTAAAAACTATTGTGCTTCTCCTACACCTCGCTTCTTCGCAGCCAAGACCTGGGTTATTTCTAGCCTCCAATAGCAAATGAGCGCGGGCAAGAACATACTGATGTGATTAGTTGTCACGTCCACCTGGTGTGACGTGTGGACAACACACCCTCGTATGGGCCAACCACAACGTCTAATTTCTGATATCGTCTGGGAATTTAGTTTGGGCGGTCTTGACATATTCTTATTGAATGTGCTGATTTTTCTGTCTTCAGACAAGGTTTTAATCTTCTCGGCTGTTTATCTAAATGTTGGGACATGATGAGAGTGTTTAATAAATATTTTTACTAGGGCTAAGCCGATACCAGTTGGAACCGATACCCATACTATTACCGATTCCCTCCGATACCAATATCGATTCTTACAAATTGTAACAACTAAACATTTGTTCAAAAAAGTATTAATATTAATGAGTCACTATTCCAGTCCAATTATAAGTATTATAATTTACCAGAGTGTTTATCAAGGGGTCCCGGGTTCGATACCCGGTGGATGCACAAGTGGTTCGGATCCCACTTTAAACTGTAGGTCCAGTCCCGATTAGCCTTACTGTGCATAAGTGGACTTAAAACACCAAATCAATCACCAATCACCAGAGTGTTTACTTTAAAATGACAAAAATTGTCAGAATATAAAAAAAATACTTGTTAAGAAATCACATAATAGTTGTGTTTTTTTCGTTTTTTTTTACAAAATCGGTGGAAATGGAAACTACGAATTTTGCATAGCTTCCAAGATTATTAGACCTCCCGAAAGTGTTACGCTTTATTTTTGCACACCCCGCTCCGCGAACAATCACGACGCCAGGGGTCCCGGGTTCGAATCTCGGCGTGAGCATGGATGTTTGTGAGTGTCCATTCATCAATTTCATCGCATCATCACTCATCCCCATCTTCGCAAATTAGCCAAAAGTGGCACAAAAAGCGAAGTAAAATAAAGCAAATCAATCAAACAATCAATCAAAACGCCGGAAAATTATCGGCCGGTACCTGAAATCAAACCCAGTCGATACTGTACCACTGGTATCGGTCGATACCGATACATCGCCATCGGTATCGGTTCAGACCAAGTTTTTAGCTATTTTAGAAGATCGGGCATCTTACACTGTTTCTGAGGAAGTTTTTAGACCAGCCTTACCTTATTAATGTGTTGTGTATTTCCTGTACAGGTCCCTTTACAATCTTTCTCAAGGGGCTCTTTACACCCTTATTCTAACATTAAGGTAATGGTATACTCGTACACTTCGAAGGGTGCAAAATCCAGGAATTTTAAATAAATTCAATTCCGGTTCGGGAGAGAAAATCAGCAAGCGTAAATGGGTTCTGGACCGTAAGGAACCTTTTTTATCTGTAACGTATTTCAATTCGGTCCAGGAATCTTTTTTATCAGATCAATTTAAATACGGCCCAGGAACATTTTTTCTAAATAAATTTAAATACGGTCCAGGAACCTTTTTTCCGAAAAAAAAATCGGTCCAGGAACCTTTATTCCAGAATCAATTTAAATACGGTCCAGGAACATTTTTTCTAAATAAATTTAAATTCGGTCCAGGAACCTTTATTCCAGAATCAATTTAAATACGGTCCAGGAACCTTTTTTCCGAAAAAAAAATCGGTCCAGGAACCTTTATTCCAGAATCAATTTAAATACGGTCCAGGAACATTTTTTCCGAAAAAGAAATCGGTCCAGGAACCTTTATTCCAGAATCAATTTAAATACGGTCCAGGAACATTTTTTCCGAAAAAGAAATTAAATTCGGTCCAGGAACCTTTATTCCAGAATCAATTTAAATACGGTCCAGGAACATTTTTTCCGAAAAAGAAATTAAATTCGGTCCAGGAACCTTTATTCCAGAATCAATTTAAATACGGTCCAGGAACATTTTTTCCGAAAAAAAAATCGGTCCAGGAACCTTTATTCCAGAATCAATTTAAATACGGTCCAGGAACATTTTTTCCGAAAAAAAAATTAAATTCGGTCCAGGAACCTTTATTCCAGAATCAATTTAAATACGGTCCAGGAACCTTTTTTCCGAAAAAAAAATCGGTCCAGGAACCTTTATTCCAGAATCAATTTAAATACGGTCCAGGAACATTTTTTCCGAAAAAGAAATTAAATTCGGTCCAGGAACCTTTATTCCAGAATCAATTTAAATACGGTCCAGGAACATTTTTTCTAAATAAATTTAAATTCGGTCCAGGAACCTTTATTCCAGAATCAATTTAAATACGGTCCAGGAACCTTTTTTCCGAAAAAAAAAATCGGTCCAGGAACCTTTATTCCAGAATCAATTTAAATACGGTCCAGGAACATTTTTTTCTAAATATATTTAAATTCGGTCCAGGAACCTTTATTCCAGAATCAATTTAAATACGGTCCAGGAACATTTTTTCCGAAAAAAAAATCGGTCCAGGAACCTTTATTCCAGAATCAATTTAAATACGGTCCAGGAACATTTTTTCTAAATAAATTTAAATTCGGTCCAGGAACCTTTATTCCAGAATCAATTTAAATACGGTCCAGGAACATTTTTTCTAAATAAATTTAAATTCGGTCCAGGAACCTTTATTCCAGAATCAATTTAAATACGGTCCAGGAACATTTTTTCCGAAAAAAAAATCGGTCCAGGAACCTTTATTCCAGAATCAATTTAAATACGGTCCAGGAACATTTTTTCTAAATAAATTTAAATTCGGTCCAGGAACCTTTATTCCAGAATCAATTTAAATACGGTCCAGGAACATTTTTTCCGAAAAAAAATCGGTCCAGGAACCTTTATTCCAGAATCAATTTAAATACGGTCCAGGAACATTTTTTCCGAAAAAGAAATCGGTCCAGGAACCTTTATTCCAGAATCAATTTAAATACGGTCCAGGAACATTTTTTCTAAATAAATTTAAATTCGGTCCAGGAACCTTTATTCCAGAATCAATTTAAATACGGTCCAGGAACATTTTTTCTAAATAAATTTAAATTCGGTCCAGGAACCTTTATTCCAGAATCAATTTAAATACGGTCCAGGAACATTTTTTCCGAAAAAAAAATCGGTCCAGGAACCTTTATTCCAGAATCAATTTAAATACGGTCCAGGAACATTTTTTCTAAATAAATTTAAATTCGGTCCAGGAACCTTTATTCCAGAATCAATTTAAATACGGTCCAGGAACCTTTTTCCGAAAAAAAAATTAAATTCGGTCCAGGGACCTTTATTCCAGAATAAATTTAAATACGGTCCAGGAACCTTTTTTCAATGTAACAATACACAACTTGGACCGAATTTAAATTGTGCGAGAAAAAAGGTTCCGTTCTTGCAGCTGAACCCATTTTAACAACCCAGGCAAAATGGCCATACATGCCGACGCACCCAGTAAATTGTAATTACTTCATTCATTGCGGAATCTTATTTCATTCTTTCTCTCTGTATCACTGCCTTGTGAAAATGAAAGTAGCAATCCGTGCATGTGGCCGCAGTTACGGTTGGATCTTCAGTGAAAGCTCAAAGAAGAAGAAGAAGAAGAAAAAAAGATCCGAAAACAGATGCTGCATGGTTGCATTTATACATTTAACATGGTTGGTTTTATTGCATATACAAACTCACGAATACTAAAGGTCTATTTAGATTGAACTTTTAAAGATATCTTCACAAGGAAGGAAGTACAGAGATTCTACTTCGAACTGGGAGTTAAAGTAACGGCATGTTTAGCCATCAGTTGACTCACGCGGTAGAACACTACAGGCTCGCTCTCTGTACTTCTATGTGTTGGCCAGCATTATTTGAACGTTGGCTAGCGATCCTGTGGTATCACTGGGCAGCTCAATTTGCAAATAAAATATCAGTTTGTTTTGGTTAACATCATAGGCATAACTTGGCAGTGGCAAAGGGGCACTTGCCCCCCAAAATATTAAGGTTACTAAATTTTAAAAATAAGGATACTTTTCTTAACCTCCTGGGATCTGAGTAGCAAAGAATTGAATTTTATGATTGCGCAAAGTAAGTTACTTAGCAAAATAGTTCTGGACTTTTTACAGGATGGAAAACTTGTTGACCCTGGCTCCCAAAGTCTCAAGTTTGATTCTGCCCCCGAAAGTTAATTCCCAAGTTTGATTCTGCCCCCAAAAATTAAGTCCCAAGTTTGACCCCCTCCTTAAGTTCGATTTTGCCCCTCCAAAGTTACAGCCCAAGTTACGCCCATGGTTAATATAAACGTGTATGAGACTTCTTCACTTAGTATGTTCAAAGAAATTTTACATGGAATGCTACCAAGTTAACTCAAAACTAGAACTATATTTTCGGGCAGAAGAGATGTTCTATGTCTTTCAAATATGGATTACAATCTCACTATAGATTTTCGGGTTGCATTTAGATGGCATATAATATATCACTATGGAACAAAGTAGTTCCGTTATACCCTATAAATTCTTCACACTACCATTATAGGCTTAAAAATTATACTGTAAAGCATTATTCAGCATTTTAATGTGGAGTTACTAGATAGGAAGATAATATGGATTGTGGACAAAATAAACTTTTTGCGTTTAGGGAAATTCTTTAAACAATAGCAACGTGCGTCTGTCAATTGTATGAAGGGGGTACAAGGGGCACAAAGGATTTAGTGAGGTTCGATGAAACCCTGTACATAGGGACGGCTCAAGATAACATTTTTACCCGGGTGAGCTGAATTTTTAGCGACCCCTGCCATCCCTAACTTTCCACCCTGGTCTCCCCTTGTTTCAGTTCCAATAAATACTTGACCATGTTACATATTTACTGTTAAAGAATATGTTTATTGTAGGTATACATTTATTTAGTAGTACCTACATAATGATATCTCTTAGATTAAATTTCTACATGATTTTGCAATGTATGTATTATGTTATACAGTAGTAAATTCATAAATGTCTTCCTTGGAAGATTGGTTATTGAATTATGCTTCTAGTCCTTAAATTTTTATTTCGTTGAATACTTCTTTATACATACCTAACTAATAATTGACTATACGATTTAACTTGTTGAGTGCTGAAAATTACTTCTATTTTCCTTTCCATCTCTTATCTATTTTTACACATAGTTTTCATCTTTTCTTCATATGTTTATCATATTTCTACTTTCACTAAATCGAAACTTATCCCCCAAACAATTTATTTATATTCTTTTACCTTGTGCTGCCATCTATGTTTCTTTTCTGAAACTTTCTCTCCATCTCGTGTTATCTGGTTTCTAACAACATTTTTTTAAACAAATGGCCCCGCTTATATAAATATATATATATATTATTGTTACTCAAGGAGGACACCCTGGTTTGGCGCCCCGGGAAGCCGCCCCTGCCCATACACGCCTGTTTATGCGTCACTGCTAGCGCTTACATCTTCAAATGCAGCCATTATTTTTCTATGTTCTATTTTCTCTGCAACTGTCCATATTTTGATTCATCAGCTGCCTCTCGATTCTCGAAGCATAGCAAAACAGAAAGAGAATTTGACCAGACGAAAAGAATACAATGAACATCTCTGAATTGAGATTCCTCACAGGCGTAGACGGGCACAGACCAATTTGTTACATGTGCCTCACGAGAATAAAAACACACACACAATGCATCAACGTATGTCGAGGTGAACAGCTTGCTATCCTTCAAACATAATGCAAGTCAGCTGATCTCGGCTTGGTCGATCCACCCAGAGGATTTTATTCACATCCGCGTGCGTTAATGTGACTTTGGGATCATTATTTTTCTACGATCGCCTACGTTAACAGGCAATATGAAAAGGGATGGGTTCCATGCTGTCACAAGGCAAGCTTGTCTATCGACATGAATCATCACTCGCATGGACAGGTTCATATAAGGGGGAAGAGGGTTAAAAAGACAAACATTTTCTTTCTAAAGCCTTGTCCACACGTAATGTTGTATCATCAGTCTTGCGCGATGATGCCAGACGTATCAAACAAAACGTTACGTGCGGCCGGCAAGTTTGACGTCTTGAATGAACTGAGGGAGGTTTGACGACTGCTCGAAAAATGGATGGGCTGGAGCTTGTTCTCAAACAAAACGGACAAACTTCGCATAATTTTGCGCCGGGTCTCGTTGAAGTTGGATGAGCAATGTCTTGTTTTTCAATTTCTGAAGCTACTAGCGTTAATAATTTGCAGTAGTGTTCACATCCACACATATATCATTATGCCAATCCTCATGTTCCTGCCGTAATTCACGGAGCAAATTGACATGTAAGAATTTACCCCACTCTCGAGAGCACAGTGAGTGATGCGCATTTATTTCCCATTCTCACCTTACACACTTAAATTATACTTGTCAATAATGCTTCATCCATGGCGTTTTTGGATAGACTGACAGGAAGCATGAATAATGTAGCCGCTTCTTTAGCGTCAGTCGTATTCTTATCTGTCAAACTTACGTTATGATGCAAGACTGACCACAAAACATTACGTGTGGACAAGGCTTAAGTGAAAAGCTTGAGGGTACACGAGTATCAGCAAGTACTAAAATTAAATAATGAAAATATTCTTGTTTAGCATTTGTTAACACTATTAAACCTTCCTTGTTTCCATGTTTAATAGAACACTAAAATGCTAACCAAGGCAAAATTTATTGTAAAATAAGACTGTAAATGGAACGTTTCAACCCTCTAACAGGGTAGGGTCTTCTTCACACAAATATTCACAATAAATACGGGGCGCCCACTTGTCAAAATTATTGGGGGGGGGGCCTCTGATCACTGAAATAAATGAATGAATGACTCACTCTCTCCCTTTTTTAAGTTTTGGTCTCAGTGTTCGGAATCTCATAAAAAGCCCATGAATTCCTCAAAAATATCAAAATTTTTATTCACAGTTCGAATGCAGAATATTAATTGTCCACGGATGCATATGTCACAAGTTTCGTCAACCATAATGGCAAAATATTCCCGACTTTTAATATCTGCTACCACGGAGCGCAAAACAGATCTCCCTAATATATCAACGATCTCGTTCTGAATGTCATGCGAGAGCCATTTGTAGCCCGAACGTCCCATCCACTAACCTAGTTCATGCACATCGTCTTTTGAAATTCTTTTTAGTAAAAATTTTTAACAATACTCATAATTACATACTTAGTATATAGTAATAAGTCATGTGTTTTGCTATCTCTGGTCATACCCCCCCAAAGTTGATGGTTTGGCGGTCTCAGCCCCCCAAAGTTGATGGTCTAGTCTAGAACATTACAAATGTGTATTTAAAGTTAAGTTCATGTGGCACAATTCAGAGTAAACTTTACAAGAGAAGCAAAATAATACATTAGATCCTCTTAAGCAAAATTATTTGGGGGCTCTGCCCCCACATCGTTAACATGGGGGGGGGGGCTCGAGCTCCCCCCCCCCAAGCCCCATGGAGTCGGCGCCTATAGCTTACATACAATAAATACAGCTTACATACAATAAATACAGCAATAAATAAAGTTAATCAAGAATTTATTGTGAATCTTTGTCTGAAGAAGACCTCGTTAGAGGGTGGAAACGTTCCAATTACAGTCTTATTTTAAAATAAATTTTGCTTTGGTCAGCATTTGCTGTAGCTATAATCGAAGATTATTTATTTCCGCCCAACTTACAGGAAGGCAAGGATTATATTGGTATCATACGGCTTTGAATGACAGTACCAAAGAAGATTTATGCACACTACTACTTACAATAATATACTTAAAATATTAATCAGAAACTTTAATTTTCGTCAACTGGATCTAACATCCTTTTTTTAATCAATAAATGTTCAGTTCTTTATGTTCTTGACATTAATCTCTGTAACAGAACAGTTGTTTAATACAAATTTTGTCTAGAGTCACTCGGGGGAATACGCCTAACTTTTTTTTTTTTTGCTGTTTATAGCTTCGCTAAATGAAGGAGTGTCGCAATGAAAAGGATGTCAATTGAAAGCTACATGTTTTGTTATTGTTACCTATACGTTTTATTACTGTAAGTCTTATAGCAAAATAACCATACAAAAATAAACAGATGAACGTCAATTTGAGCAAATCACCCCGTGTTCAGGGTAAAATGCCCACCCATTAGGGGTAAAATGCCCAATACAAGAAACAATTGTTGTAATGCTTGACATGACATATTTAAAGGAAAATAATACACAGCATTAACTGGAAGATTATTAACGTTTGTTTGGTAAACAGAACATCATTTGTACAGACAAGCATAGCGTTTCTAACAACATTTATTTTGAATTTACCATAGCCTCTTTTACTGTTTACATTTGTGAGAAATTGCATTGCACTTTGGACACATGGACGTGAATTTGATACATATTTCATGCATCCACATACTACAACGAATACACTGGATCCAGTCAAATTGTGGTCCTTTCTTCTCATAATAATGCCCATGGGCATATTGTACTTAATTGCTGTGAGCATATCAGCCCACAGTTACAAGCAGAACATTGAATCACTGGGTTGGTAACTCTGAACACCATGTGGCAGTTTCATTCTGCAGATATGTTTGCCTGACTCTTGATCTTTACACCAAATATAATTCAGTTTCTTTCTCTCTTGGGAATATTATTATTGCACACTGTTAATACAGCAACGTCCAAAAAATTATTACCTCAAAAATTGTCTTCTTACCTCATGAAATTAACCCTGGATAGCTTCAGATTCTTCTCACAAGCTCCAAACCTGCTGCCTCGTCTCACCACGGAGGGCGCTTTCAAACAAGAGTCGCAGAGTTGCCATAACATTAATGTTGTACGAGATACGAGAGGGTGGGCATTTAACCCCGATGGGCATATTCCCCCGAGTGACTCTATATTAACTACACGTAATCTAGATAATGACGTTCTATTATATCTCTAAGTGTAGTTATACTTATTCCAACACTGCGTTTTGGGGGAGCAACTCATCTCTCGTCTTCAAGCGAAGAAATGCCTTTTGTACCGGTGATGGGGATCGAATCTACGACAGACCTTCAAATCCGGTATATACAGTGGCGTGCCCAAGGGGGGGTTGGTGGGGGTTATAACCCCCCCCCCCTTTGGCCCAGTATTCCTAAAAAAAAGAACATCAAATGCAGGAAAAGATGGCAAAATGAGGGCTGACTACTAAAAAATGTATACATAACCCCCTCCATTCGAAAATCCTGGGCACGCCACTGGGTATATAGTAGTACAGATGGAGCAAATATTAGTGCAGAATTCCGTGGGGTGTCGTGGAGTAGTTGGTTAATGCAATTTGTCATTTTAGTTTGCTCAGCAATTTTGCCTTAACAAACTTTTTGAAGGGAAAATATTGTGATTTATTGGATTTTCTCGGTGTTGCAACATACCGATGAAAATCAGCACTTACCAAATTCATTTGAAACTGTCGGCCTGGGGAAAGTAGATTTCACTAGGTCCAGTGGTTCACAATTAATTTAAACCTAATGTTATATTTGTTAACCCTTCTAGACATAATCGAACTGTGTGATTACGTCACAATTGATTTATTAATATTTAATTTCAATGGGATACATGAGTATTACCGTGCAAATTGTCTATCACAGTGGCGTGGCGTGACTTTTTCAAAATTGTTACCGGCTATCAGACGTTATCATCTCCAACCTACCCCCCCCCCCAAATGCCTTCGATCTAGATTTTTGTTCATTTCGTTCTTTTTTTGTAATCAGCTCAGTGATTTAGCCACAATTACTCCTAGAAAGAACTGCCACTCATGAGAGTTACCGCGAAAATCCAGTGAATGATGGTCGAGCCTTGTCAATTCTTCATCTGTTTCTTTGCAAATAGATGGAAATGGGACGAAGAAGAACAACACATTTCTCGGGTCAGTTTGACGTTTATGCGGTGAGCAGACGACAGAATTTCGCTCCTCCAGCGGTTTGAAGGGAAGTCCAGCTGTACTTACGTACTACTGTTGCAAACTTAGTTTTTTGGAGCAAGGTTTGTCCAAATCACGAATCGCACCAAGCACTTATATTTTCGTCTATTACCTAACTGGTCTCAGTTGTAGTTAAATCCAGCATTGGTTTTGTAGTCTACCCCTAGTTGTTTCACAGAAATGGACTGTTTAGTCGGGATTTAGCTCTTTTCTGTCAATCCAATGTGACAACACTGACCTGTGTCCGGCAGGCCTGGCCGGTAACTGGGCCCCTCAACAGGCATATGAATAACCCCGTAACACACTTGCCTCTAAGTATTTCCCCGCTCTTCCCTTGCATTGGCGCCCTTTCTTCTTGTTACCTCTTGAGGGTAGCGAAACGGCCTGCCTCTTCTCTTCTGTCGGCTGCAGAGAAAATGTCTTCTGCAATGTACACTCGACTGCAACGTTGTCGGTTAACGTATTTAACAATGTTGTTATTTTATTGAAATAACTTTTTAATTCTTTTACATTTTGCTGTTATCTGCGGCAACACCGGTGTCTATCACCATTTTCGTGCACTTTATTTGACCCAATAAGAGCTTCAAGTATTAAAAGTAAACTCAAAACAAGCTGTTGACAACTTCTGCTTCAGCATACATAAAAATTCATCGTTTAAAAACACATAGGACGTGAGAAAAAAAAATAATGAAAATAGTCATGGACAATTTGCACGATAATATTCATGGATCCCGCTGTACATATTAATTAATGTATAAAGTTAAACAGATTGAAAGCAATAAGTTGCTGACCAAGGCAGTTTATTAAGATAAAAACACTTAACACGTAACGTTTCGACCCTGTATCAGGGTCTTCCTCAGACGAAGAACCAAACTAACTTTTTTTTTTTTTTTTTTTTTAGTTTGGTTCTTCGTCTGAGGAAGACCCTGATACAGGGTCGAAACGTTACGTGTTAAGTGTTTTTATCTTAATAAACTGCCTTGGTCAGCAACTTATTGGTTTTAATATGGAAACAAGGCTTAATTATATTACAGATTGAAAGGTATTTACGAGTAAAATTGTTGGGATCTATTTCTCATACTGCAACGTCAGGAGTGTGCTTACGATGAATCATTCATAACGTAACAAACAATGCATAAAATTAACAAAACAGATCGATGATATCTTTATGCATTAATAATAATTCCACGTGGCATGAAGAAAATAACAAGGGGGATATGTCGTAATGAAAATAGGAGTACACAAATCGATGTTCGCGAAGTAGGAAGTGTTTCGCAATGTTCAAGTAGTCGTTACCAAGTGCACCACTTTCATAATACAACCTTAGTGACAATGAAGTTCGACCAGTCACAAATATAGGAGTGCGTTGTGAAAGAAGGAGAGCACATGCATATGCTGAACATATTTTATTCAGCAGGCTACATGGAACAAAAGAAAACATAAATTTCCGCTGCAACGCAGCAATTTATGGTGTCCACACAAAATAAAACATTTTCGTCCATCTACACGTGACATTGAAGTTCGACCACTGTTAGAGGGGATCCTGTTTACCATGGTGTGACGCCGCCCCGTCGGCGAATAACTGTGGCAATGCGTCGGGGCATGCTGCGGACGAGTCGTTCAAGGTATTCCACGTCGATGCGGTGCCATTCCTCCTGCAGGCAGGCGATAAGAGCAGCCACTGTCGTGGGTCCCCTCTGTTGCACACGTCGCTTAAGAACACGCCACACATTCTCAATGGGCGAGAGGTCGGGACTCGATGGTGGCCATGGCAGAGTTCGCACGTGATGGCGAGTCAACCATTCTCTTGTCAGCCGCGCTGTATGAGGCTTGCCATTGTCGTGTTGAAAGATGAGACGCCGCCTGTGGAACAGGTGCCTTCGCACTGTGGGAAGATGCCGCTCCAGTATGCGTGTATAGGCGTGTGCATTCACAATGCCCTCACAGACGTGTAGTGGGCCAACCCCAGATGCCGTCATGCATCCCCATACCATCACTGATGCAGGTTTCTGTACCCGACGTGCATAACATTTTGCTTCATTCTGTTCCTCCTTCCGACAAATGACTGTTTTCCGTATTTTCCCGTACACAACATTGAAAATGAATTCCTCCGTCCACAAAACCCTGTTCCACTGCCGAAATGTCCATCCACGGTACATTCGTGCCCACCGTAGTCGATTGCCTTTGTTCAACATGGAAAGGAAGGGTTTACGTTTCGCCTTGTACACTCGGTAAAAGCATCGCTGTAGGTAACGGCGAATGGTTCTGGTTGACACTTCAATGTGAAAGCGTTCTCGAGTCCAAAGTGGTAATTCGGCTACAGAAACATGATTGTTGGTCCGGATATAGCGCCTAAATATCCGTAGCTCACGCACGCTCAGCAGACGTTTTCCACCGGGGGCCTTACCTGGCTCTGTAGTACCCGTATTTTGGTGGTGTTTGATGATGCAGTGGACGGTTGACTTGGGTAAGTTCAGTTGGCGCAATATTTCCCGTTCACTGAGTCCATCCCGTTGCAACTCCACCATTCTTCTCCTCACGGTGTTGTCAATAGGTTTGCCCCTGGCCATGGTGATAATGCACTGCGGTTCCTCGGTGCACAGCACGCGCTTATATACGGCGGACTCCCTTATCGTGTCCGTGACGTCATGCTTCCGTCGAATGCGCCACTATCTGGAATTTTTCCGTATGGGTCTGGTGCCTGGTCGAAGTTCAATGTCACGCGTATTGTTCCCCGTTTTCGTTCTTTACGTGACCTTGGGTGCAACATACTGGGATCACGATTCTTGCCTGCTCACACGCCTCCTCTTACACACATGCGTCACTTCTGCGGGTCACCCATTCCACCGCCTATGACTCTGTGCATTTAATCACGTATTCCTTTCTGGTCGAACTTCATTGTCACCAAGGTTGTACTTCCAAGATCATGTAATCAAGCGGCCCCAGGATCAACCGCCGGCAGAGACAGATCCCACTTCAGACTGTAGGTCCTGTCCCGATTTTCTTGCCTAAGTAGAGAGTGAACCAAAAATTGATTTGTCTTATTTTACTTTGCTTTTCTAACATTTTTGGCTAATCGTGAAGATCAGGATGAGTGAAGATATGAGGAAATTGATGAAGAGACATTCACACCCATGCCCATTCGAATCCAGGACTCCTGGTTTTCTTTGCTTGCTTGAGTTGGGTTTTAAGTCCACTTTATGCACAGATAAGCTAATCGGGACTAGATCCAAAGTTTAAAGTGAGATCTGAACCACTGTGCCATGTGACTCCACCGGGTATCGAACCCTGGACTCATTACAAATCAACGACGTTACCACTACGCCATTGGTAGGCCCAGCACCCCTGGCATTGCAGTGTCCAATAAAAATTATTCATACGGGATCACGTGATGCTTGATGAACTGCCAACCTGCAAAATGCATGCAGCGTGGAAGGTTGGATAGATTTCATGCGAGTACCGGACATGTGCAGGAATATTCACTTCCATGCATGTAAAAATGTACAATAATGTACCAAAGCATCAAATGTTGAGGAAGTTTGATGTTTAATGAAAAGGAATGCCCCTCCTGTTCAAATCCTGATATAGAATACATCAAGCCTACTCAACCTGCTGCTTTGATTGGATTATTTTACTTCGCTTTTCTTCCACTTTTGGCTAATCGCGACGGTGAGGATGAGTGATGATATGAGGAAATTGATGAACGCCCATGCCGGGATTCGAACCCAGGACCCCTGGCGCCGTAGCGCTCTGTGGTAACCAATCCACTGCAGAGGGCGGCCCAAACTTCTTGTTCACCCAAATGTGTATTGTTCGAAACGATGTTGCGACATTTCTCCTTAAATGATTATGAACAGAATATCTCGTCTCCACTAAATTCATATCGATGCAAATCAGAGGATCTGAAAATGACGTTTCTGTCAGTCTCTGACAATACCGGATCAAAAAAATTAGGGTGTGTTTACATTTCGCGAAGCATGAATGGGAACACGCATTGTGGTTGACAAGTTACATTTCCAGGGTCCTATGTTTTCTGTGGAAACGTATAGTGTGATGCATAAGTATTAGCAAACAACTTGTCCATCACCTTGCTTTTTCTCTTTCTTTTCCACATTGAGAGCTTCAAGCTTTGAAACAAGTCCCAAAACTAGTTGCTGACAACCACTGGAACACAATACATAGAACTTCATCCTTAAAAACACGCACGATGTAAGAAACATTAACAAAAATAGTCATGGACAATTTTCCGAGCAATACTTGTGCATTCCACTGTACCCTCCCGATTGTATTACTTCGAATCCCGACCTGGACATGGATGTTCTTTGTGAGTGTCCTTTCATTAATTTGATCATATCATCACTCATCCTCATCTCCGCGATTAGCCAAAAGTGGCAGAAGAGCGGTCCAGATACGTAGAATGATTAAATCAAGAAGGCAGGGCATGTGGCACGAATGGGAGAGGAAAGAAGAGTTTACGGGATTCTTGTTAGGAAACCTGATGGTATGAGATCTGTGGGAAGGCCAAGACCAAGATGGAGGGATAACGTTGAGATGGACCTAAAGGAAATCGGTAAGGATGGAAGAGATTAGATTGATCTTGCCCAGGATAGGGACAGATGGAAGGCTTGTGCTCCTGCAGACATAAACCTTCGGGTTTACGAAGGCTAGAGAGTTAGGCAGAAGAGCGAAGTGAAATAAAACCTAACCAAACGAAATTCAAAGGTGATTATTTCGCCGGATATGCAGATATGGCCATGGGCGCCTCTTTATGAGAGTTCCTTCATCAATTTCATCAAATCATTGTTCAACTTCATCGTCACAATTAGTCGAGAGAGACAGAAGAGAAACGTTAAAAGGTTGACAGGGAAATCGGAGTTAATCTTATATACTGTATGGCACTGGTGTAAGCCAATGTGCAAACTTCCGCATAAAAACCTAACATTCATGTTGCTTGGCTTACATAGATATCCGTAGTATTTTATTGGATACGATTTCCTCGGGTCAATGAACGAACTTTGAACACTTAGAAGATAAGATTTTGTAAACTCCTATTATTTCTAGCATTTTTTAAAAAAAAAACTTTATCCTCTATACTATTTGGCGGAGGAACTTAAAGGTCAAATTTGGGAAAGTTTCCTTATTATATTTAATACTATGTCTTCGCGCCTTAACAGCGACAAGTATATTTTCTAAGTTTGGTAATTATGCGATATCGCCCGAATACCTCTCACTCGTTTATTTCGTTAATTTTTACATTGATACTTACCTATTCTGCATTGCGGAAGATTCTTTAAGGTGAAGTTATGCCTTTTTCCATAAAATAGTGTCAACATTTCATATTACGAGTCATTATTTGTCTCGTTCCGCTTGGGTAACAGACAATATGGCGTGCACTCGTCATGGATCGTGCGTCGTGCATGTGTTTTGTCGATTTGGAGTGGGTATGCAGTGTTTCAACCTTCTTAACCGAAAAATACCTACTTTCGTGTTCATTATGTCATCACAAACCATTGACTGATAGCCCCAAAAAAACATTCACGATAGCCCCACAAACCATTCACGGATAGCCCCAATCACCATTCACGATAGCCCCAAAAACCATTAACTATAGCCCCAAAAAACATTCACGATAGCCCTACGGACCATTTCCGGCAAGGTTAGGTTAGGCTGGGTTGGGTTAGGTAAGCATAGTTAAAAAAGAATATATATCGTAAGAAAAAGGCACTTTTGGAAACATTGGCGAGACCGCGTGACTTTCGACGCTCGCGCCATCTGCAGGTACATAATGGAAACAACGGCATAATGTCAGAAAATGCAAGTTCCTTACATAAAAAGTGATTATTTCTTGTTCTGCAGCATTCTATGGTGAAGTTTTCACTTTCCGCGAAAGAAAATACCTCCAAGAACTTCGACAATGCTACAGAAACTGATTTCAGTAAGTAGTTTCTCCTGTAAATTTGAAGAAATCCGTTCGGGCGATATCGCATATTTACCCGTCTAGGAAAATAGATGTTTTATTTTCACAAAACAGTTTCAAAATAGCGCACGTCAAATACATTTGCAATATTTACCTTCCTCTATTTTGAAAAACCAACACACTTACACACCGTATTAAGTTTCATCAACGTTAATAACACTGAAAAATTAAGGAACATGGAACTTACATTCATATCCTTGTCTTTTACAACGAACAGTCTCCATTATCACATTTTTTAGAGTTCGACATAAAGGTTGGTCGTCAACAAGCACTCTTACAATTGCGTCATAGTACTCGTAGTTACTGGCAAGGTCGTTACAAGCCGCTGTGAAAATTTAAGATGACGGTTGGTGTAGTCTGAACATTGGTGATTTGAGCTCCACTCTGGCCGTCCAATCATAAGAACAGCGGACTATAGTTAAAAGCTTCCACGGCCAAGAAAGCACCTAAGTGATTTTCTAAAATTCGTAAACAGAGATTGGAAAGTGTCAGAATAATTTGGATTACCGGAAACATAGGAAAATATTTTTTTCACCCACTGTTTTGACAGGCATTGATCTCTTTTACTCAAATTGAACACCAAATTAGCTATCTAAGGTATCTGGATATGTAAGACCTGTATGGATTTTACGTTAAAACCTTTAATGTTGCTACAGTTATCGTAGTCACAAAATCGGCGACTTTCTCCCATTTCGACTCCACAGTTCACATACAAAGTTAGATGAATACTGCATGATATCTAGCAATTACCAAAAAAATATATATTTCAATTATTTTAAATTTATATTTATTTATTAACAATGTCAAAATATTTGGGTTTTTCCCCAATTCCCCTTCTAAATTACGCAACTACTTCTAAGAATATTAAATTTTTGTCCCTAACATTACCATGAGTTTAGTTCCCTTCGAAAATATTTTCTCGACAGAGTTTTGAAGATTATTCTGCCCGTCAGGAGAGTTCACATATCATAGGAAAATTAGGTTTGTCGTTCACCAGTTTGAATCTTGTCGTCTAATTTTGTAAAGCTATTCCAAATATTAGCGATATCTAGCTCCAGTGTGAATTTGAGCTAAATTGACATAAAATTACGATAGTCGTTTGTTTTGCAATGATGGCTTGCCCCTTTTTGCTCCCCACCGCTCCTACACATGGAAATGTATTTTAAAGTTTTTATTGTTGAGCTTCAAGGCAACTGATGACGTAACAACCCTGTGTGTTGCGTATTATAAGCTAAAAAAAACATGATACGAAGATCGCAGAAGCAAATAAAAAATAAAAAAAATAGCCAGAGAAAGAGATAAACTAAGCGAAATAAAGAAAGTGTGAAAGAAAGGAAATGCACGTGGTCTGGGAGAGAGAGAGAGACAGACGGAGAGAGAGAGAGAGAGAGAGACAGAGAGATAGAGAGAGAGACGGGAAGAGAGATAGAGGCGGGAGAGAGAGACAGAGAGAGACAGAAACACAGAGAGAGAAACAGAGAGAGAGAGAGAGATGGGAGAGAGAGAGAAAGAGACGGAGAGAGAGAGACAGAAACACAGAGAGAGAAACAGAGAGAGAGAGAGAGAGAGAGATGGGAGAGAGAGAGAAAGAGACGGAGAGAGAGAGACAGGGAGAGAGAGATAAACACAGAGAGAGAAACAGAGAGAGAGAGAGAGAGAGAGAGACGGAGAGAGAGAAACAGAGAGAGAGAGAGAGAGATGGGAGAGAGAGAGAAAGAGACGGAGAGAGAGAGACAGAGAGAGACAGAAACAGAGAGAGAAACAGAGAGAGAGAGAGAGAGAGAGATGGGAGAGAGAGAGAAAGAGACGGAGAGAGAGAGACAGGGAGAGAGAGAAACAGAGAGAGATAGGAGAGGAGAGGAGAGAGAAGTAAGAGACAGAAAGAAATGGAAATAAAGTAAGCCAGGAAGAGAGAGAAAAAGACATTTGAAGGGGGAGAGAGAAAAAGAAATAGAAATAAATAGAAATGAAAAAGATAGAAATAAGCCAGACAGAGAGAAAGAGAGAGGAGAGAGGAGAAACATTGAAAGAAATAGAAATAAAATAAGCTAGCTACAAGGAGATCCGGGTTCGATTCGCGAGGTGGGTGATGTAAGGTCTGGGGCTCACCCAGCCTCAAATCAATGGTACCTGGCTGGGGTCAACCCTGGCGGGCAAAGGCGACCGGAGCGTTGTGCTTATCTCATCACCTCCAAAATGGCCGAGATCGAATGTGTGGGGCCAGTGGCGGATTAAGCTTCCTCGCCGCCCCTAGGCACAAACTTAATGTGCGCCCTTCTCAAAAGAAAAGTAGTAACTTATTTGCACTAACAAGTTTACGAAAAAAACACTATTATTTAAAAATCTTGTCTTACCTGCTATGAGTCTTTGCAATTTAGAAAAATCGTTTTCAGCATTCTGATTAATTCCACGTCTTAGAAGAATGTCAATTGTAGACTCATTCAGACACCACTCGGCATGATCGTCACTAACGAAATTTGCACTCTCACTGTCACAATCATTAACTCCTACGAACTGAGGGGACACTACCTCAGGTGCACTTTCTTCCTCCACTAAACCCCCAATATTTTCGACATTTTGCGTTTCACAGAGTTCACTCGATGTAGCCGCTTCCACTTCAATTTTTGGACTGTTTTCGGAAATCACTTGTTCCTTTCGCCTTAAAAACGTGTCCACTGTACCAAGCTTTTTCTGTAAGGTTGCTTCTCTTTCACGCTTTTCGTTTGCAAGTTTGCGATAAGCCGCCCCACTTAACTTTGTTCGCTTCATGCTGCCTGCTGCATAAAAAAAACCACCAAATCGCAAACGCACTAGCAACAAACTGAATGCACCAGCCAGAGAATCCAGTAAGACAAAAACTAGTTGCGGTCCACACGAAAGCTGCACTCACTCACTCACTTATCAGCAGTGTTTATGTGTTTATTTTTTTTAAAGACTGGCATTGTTACAGATGCGAGTTTCAAACAATCAGTCTTCTTTCCTGCCTGGCCATTAACAAACGCTTAGTGGAAGATCGAGGGGTATGTATTTACAAAAACAAATCAACAAAGGCTAGCCGGCTTGCATTGTCATTGTAAGCGATAAAAGCCACAGCACGGGTTAAAAACAAATTGATTGGTGCCTGAAGGAGGCAGAGCAACGAAACATTTCTTGATAACACATATATCCGATACATCAAGGTTTCTTTCGTATGAAGCGAAAGTGTTGCAAACCGTTGATTTGAAACATTGGTTTCATAGGTCTATATTGTCACTGTGTACGTAAGACACTTTTTATTATTCTTGATATTCTGGAAAAAAGATTTGCCGCCCCCAAGAGTTGCCGCCCCTAGGCACGTGCCTAGTGGGCCTAGTTGGTAATCCGCCACTGTGTGGGGCCCTACACCCACATCCTCTAAATGTGCCTTCATGGTTCGGTGCTGTACCCACGCGAAACTTTACCTTACCTAGGCACAGAGAGGGGGAGACGAGACGAGAGGGAGACAGAAAAATAGAGAGAGAGAGTAAGAAATAAATAAGAGTCAATCAGTATGAGTCAAGCCCTTCGCTGGCCCGGACCAGATCAGACCAGATCGAAACTTCTACGTATGTCCCTTCACCGGCCGTCGAACGTTGGTCCCTTTCATTACAAGTCGATGACGTTAACACCACGCCATCAGGAGTCCATAAACACTAAATCTATACAGAAGATACAAGAAAAGAAAAAAAGAAGAGATAATAATCCATATTTAGCACAGCGCGCTACGACGCTAGGGGTTCCAGGTTCGAATCCCAGCCTGGGCATGGGTGTTCTATGTCCGTTCATTAATTTCATCATACCGTAACGCATTCTCTTCATCGCGATTAGCTGAAAGTAGCAGAAAAGCCAAATAACAAAAATCAAATCAAATCGTCATGAAATCCGAAACAAGAACGACGTTTCGATGCTGGTCTAGCTAGACCGCTCCGAGATGCCTCCCCCGAACCAAATATGTTCAATCCAGAGAACGCAAATTACCAATAAATATTCTAATAATCCTAATTCATTTTGCACGAACATGATCAATATTCATTATCTGTTCTTAGTTTCAACAATAAATATTAATTACAATGGTAATTAACTCTGGTTGCCCCTCCCTCTGCTAGCTTAATGGTCCAATTGAGAATTCTCTATTGCACAAGCTAGGAACGTGGATTCGGTACAGATAAATCTGGTCGTCATTTTGAGGTTATTGTGTGTCGCGGTGGAAATCAGCTCCCAGGAACTTTCTTCTGCAGAACAGCAAAAAGGCGGGGTGCATAAAATTGTGTGGACCATGGAGTTCGAATTAGAAACGCAGAGGGGGAAATTTCAGAAACTTCTTTTTTTCAGAATTAAACAATTCTAAACTGTTATTGCGTACCTCATAGAAGTCAATTTATACCGTATCATTACAGTAAAAATAGCCAGAAAAGTTACATTGAAGGCATGTTTATTAATAGTAGGAGACTGTTTTTAATTTAAAACACAATTTTGTAAAAGTTATTCTAGTGTTTGGAAAGTACTTTATAAAAGAAGTTGAATTACACTTACTTAACGCATAAAGTAAATCAGTTGCATTGCAGCTACAGTTGCTTATTTGATACAGCAACTTAGTTTCAGTTATTGTTATTTTAATTACGAGTAGTTAAGTTTTACAGTTACTGTTTGTAAGTTGCTTTTACAGTTAGTACAACTTTTACAGTTACTGTTACTTTAAGTTACTTTTATAGTTACTTTACCTAGGTTACTGTTACAGTTACCGTTACTGTTACTTCAACAGTTACATTAGTTACTGTTACTTTTAAAATTACTTTACCTAAGTTACTTTTATAGTTAGTGTTACTTTACTTAAGTTACTATTATAGTTACTATTAATTGTAAACACTGTTACCGTTTGATTATCCCCACTATTATTTCTTTCGTACGAAGGCAGACAGACAAATAATAATCAAACCGGAATTTTCTGTGCTTTGAGAGCTACCCATTACTAAGTACGGCTCATATTTTACAACATTCTAAAAGCTAGACTGAGGGATTAAAATATAATCTAGTTGATTAACTTTCCTTGTGCACTGATTTTTATCAAAATACCAAGAAAAAATATATGTATCTCCTAAATTTGGTATCTACGTAGTTGCTTCCCATTCAGGTAATAGCACCACAGGTAACTCCAATTTCCTGTTTGGGAAAATCTTTAACGTTTCATCCAGACTGTGCACGATATTATTTATACGTCAATATGCACAGACTAATATCCTTCCATCAGGAACTTAAAAATTAATCAATATCAGGAACGACAAAACAAACACTGAATTCCCATGTAATGTGTGCCCACAGCTGCCTACTGTTTCAGCCTCTCGCGTTCATAATTGATAACCATGTTTGCGTCGTTTTTTTGTAACGGTATGCCTCCTAAATATTCGTCGGAGGCCACGCCTTGAAGCCTTATCAAGGTCACTTCCACTTGTTCTTCCTACAAAGTATGGCTCCTCCACCCTTCTACCTTCATTCCTGCTTCTAATGGCTCATTGAAAAGGATTCCGTGTTCTTGTGCAAGGTCGTTTGGGCTAGGCATTGAACAGAGGATTAAAAATCGACTAAAAACCAGATCAAACCAATGAACAAATGTTGAGCTTCCTTTTAGCATGTACATAAATGTTCCTTCGCTTCTACTTTAGGCTATTTGGCAGTGTTGCTAGACATGAACTGTTGATAGTACGTGAGATTAGAAGCAGATACACTGTAACGTGCAAAGAAATGTATGAAGCAAATTGTCCATCAGCATTTTCATCCACTTCATGTATTTGCGCACGATGTTGCTGGTAATTTCTTGACGCTTTCTGTTTCAATAGTTACACGTTCAACCTAATCACATGTCGCAAATCAAAGTGGATAAATGTAGGAATTGAAAATTTGTGAACATGTTTGTTTAGCCATTCTACTAACAATGTAAGGGATCATAAGGAAGTACATACAATCTCTCATAAAAGAGATGAGCCTCCCCGATGGCGCAGTGTTAGCGTCGTTGCCTTGTAATGAAGAGATCCAGGGTTCGATACCCGGTGGAGTGACATAGTGGTTCGGATTCCACTTTAAACTGTAGGTCATAAAGAACACTTATTCCTAGGTAGGGATTCGAACCAGGAGCCCTTGGGGTCGTAGCGCGCTGTGCTAACCCAGAACTGCAGACGGGTTCAAGGGAATATTCATTATTAAATCAAAATAGTAAAGAGTCGGGATTTAAAATGAATTGCACGAAAAGAAAACTAAAACGCAGAAAAGCAATAGCTTTATGAGATAGAAAACAAAATGAATTAATTACAAAACAAATAGGTGTTGAAGATCTCATTGGATACGAAAAGAGAGGAGCCTCCCCGATGGCGCAGTGGTAGTCCCGGGTTCGATACCCGGAAAAGGCACATGGTAGTTCGGATCCCAATTAGCCTTAATGTGCATAAAGTGGAAATAAAACATCAAAATACGAAAAGAGGATTGGAATTGAAGTTAACTGAAAACAGAGCAACGGGAACAAACAGACAGACAGACAAATATCTTGAAAAAATACGAGTCGAACACGTCCATGGGGTCCGGACTCCTCTAAATACATGTGTGTGTGTGTGTGTGTGTGTGTGTGGGTGGGGGTGTGTGTGTGGGGGGGGTGTAAAACAAAATGAATTGTAATTCTTCTTCTAAGACTGTGACATTTTATGCATCTGCTCTTCAACTACATTATGTACACAGTTCTTCAGCGCGTTAAATACATCAATGCATATTTATAAAGCTTTATTTTACAGAAATTCATGATAACAAAGTGGTTAAATATCAAAGGGTTCCGAGTGTTATTCCCGGCGGGGAAAATCCCAGTGCTTTTGAATCAAGTCTAACGATACTTCCGGTTTCGATTAAACTCAATGCTTTGTTCTATATTTTTCAATATCATCTTTACTGAGAATGTAAATATCATTCATGGTAGGAATAGAAATTGCACTCTGTTTATCCCCGTCTGCATGTAGGTCAAAGTTTATAGAGCATGCAGAGGGTTTAATTACTGGAAAAGCCAACAGATGTAGCTATTAGCGGCCTTTGTTTCGAGAGAGAGCGAGAGATATGTAATGCGCTTGAGAATCGATAACACATTGCAACTGACCATATCCACAATGGAACGAAACACAAAAAGAATAATGAATGTCACAGGTTCATTTTCTGGAATTCTAACTACCATTTTAAATTCGATGCAGACACCAGACCTATTTCGTAATGATATATCCCAGCCACCAGAGATTAGGGTGCGAAATCCTGGGGGACGGGGGGGATTTCCACCCACCAACAATATTGTCCTAAAAAATTCCCCCACCAAAAATTTCCGAGAGGGGGAAGAGTTTATGTTATAACAACAAAATATAAGCAATTAGTTTTGACCTAAAAATACTTTACTAAGGATAATATCGAAAACACGCACATAGTAGTGTGGTTTGAGTGTTGCATGCTTTCCCTCTCTCTGTGTTTTCAGAGATCATTAACAGATCTACACCAATAACAATATGCGCACAATAAAAGTAAAACAAGAATGCAATACATATATTTATTACGAGTTTGTAGGACACTGGTGATATATATATATATATATATATATATATACAGGGTGACTGGTAATTAGATGTATTCCCTGAAAGGGGTTAAAGTAGAGACAATTTGAAATATATTTGACCATATGATACCCCGTCCGAAAATTAGTAGTTTTCGAGATAATCGAATTTCAATTGTTTTTGAAAAAAATGACAATTTTCCACATAAAAAGATGAATTGAGAAAAAACTGCTCATTGTATGGAACTTATTTCAGCGTTTGCTGATAGCTAACATCCCCCGATCGATTTGACGCCTTGCGACTTTTACATTTGGAGCCACATGACAAGGCACCGGTAAACTCTCAAGAAGAGCTCAGGGAGAGGATCTTAACAGCTGGTCAACACGTCAAGGCCACCATCACATCACGAGTTACGAGACCAAATGACCCGTAAAAACCTGCGTGCCTGCATTCGTAACGGAGGTGCCCACTTTGAGCAAGACGTGTAATGTTCTTTAATTGTATTGTTCATTGAATCCATTCACATGAAGATGAATCAAGTGTTATTTCTTGTACACAAACGTGAATGTCAGCAACATTTGTACCTTGTTGGATAGCTGATGAATCAAGGAAGTAATTTACGTAATTTGTACGCTTCGTGTCATACCATTTTTTTATTAATACGTTGCCAATTAATCTAAGAGTGCAATTTTTTATCACCACTTGTAAGTTTAGACCCACCCGTTACTTACATGTGATTGTTATTTGGGAAAAACTTTTTTTCAACTAACCACTTATTTGTTAGCTATCAGCAAACGCTGAAATAAGTTCCATACAATGAGCAGTTT
Source organism: Lepisma saccharinum (assembly GCF_977018435.1). Taxonomy (NCBI): domain Eukaryota; kingdom Metazoa; phylum Arthropoda; class Insecta; order Zygentoma; family Lepismatidae; genus Lepisma; species Lepisma saccharinum. The sequence goes on along the minus strand of NC_139241.1, from coordinate 11,175,410 downwards.
TTTCTCAATTCAACTTTTTATGTGGAAAATTTGTGCCTGTCTTCTACATTCACAAATAACCAATATTTACTTTATTTCGATTGCGTACAAGTTTATAAAATTAACAGGGAACTATTGAGATTAAGAACGCTGTATCATTGTCGATATTTGTTTTAAGTTGTTGATTCCGATTCGTTTTTGTTATTTATATGTAAGAAGATTGAATTAAAAATGTCTTGTGTTAAAAATCGAAAAATGAGTTTATATCAAATGTTATAAAGTGAAATAATATTTTGGAAGTTGTGTTGTGTTGCTTAATTCTTGCAATGTAAGTATAATAACATTATGAAACCCAGTTGAGCGCTGAGGACTTGCAATTTAATTCTAAAATTGTGTTAGTCTGCTCATCCTTCGCGTACAATATATATTCAGTGTGAAGTATCGTTGCAAGAAATTGGTGGCCAGTGTGCGGGAATTTGGTTACACTGAAGAATTATAAATTTTAGACTTATTAGTGTCCCTTCCTTTGTGTACTTCATATTTTCGTTCTATTGTCGTGAATACAAATTAGTGCAATGACAACGAAGAATGTTCCTATCGTGCCATTACCTACGGGTACTTCAGATTTTAATGCTCAATTATTGGTCATGTTTCGGGAATTGAAGGAATCGAATGACAGCGTAAGGCAAAAGTTGTCTGAGCTTGAAAAATCTCAGAAAGAGCAGTTGTCATCTCAGAAAGATCAGTTGTCAGAGCTTGAGAAATCTCAGAGAGAGCAGTTGAGAGAGCAGTTGTCAGAGCTTGATAAATCTCAGAGAGAGCAGTTGAGAGAGCAGTTGTCAGAGCTGGAGAAATCTCAGAGAGAGCAGTTGTCAGAGCATGAGAAATCTCAGAAAGAGCAGTTTGCAGAACTTGAAGTCAGAACGGTGAAGTGTATGGAAAATATGAACAACACTGTTAAGGAGTTGGGAAACTCACTCCGGATGGAGATTGGGCAGGTTGCTGAAGCTTGCAAAACAGCAAATGATCAAATTAAGGAACAAGTTAAAGTGTTGGATGAAAATTTCCAACAGTTAAATATATCTGGTGAAGCGAATACCAACAGCATTCGTAATTTAGAAGATAGTGTTGCTGGATTGGGTTTGCAGGTAAACGAGCAGTGGAATGTTATCAGCCAGATTAGGGAAAGTAATAATGAAGGTTTAATTCAAAGTGTTGAGATCTGTGAAGCACGATTAAGTGATGTAACAGCTAAACTGCTGATGACTAATACTTCAACAATCCATAAAGCTGCAGGGAACAATGGCAACATTACTGAAATATCACGTAATCCAGAGCATCCTGTATCTTTATCCTTGTCATCTTCCAGTGCTTCAGAAGATGAATCTTTTCCATTGCATATGTCAGAAAAACGCAAATCTACAGGAAATCCTAAATCTAATTTGTCAGCTCCTACTTCACCAGTTAATGTGCGAAATTCTCGATTAAAGAAGCCTCATAAAACTTCACATGTTAGTTATGTTGATCCAGCAAATAATGCTTCACAATCTAGCAATATAGACTCTGATATGTCTGAAGTAAACAAAACTAGATATAATTCGCAAGGAACTTCTGGCAAACGATTTAAACCTAATTACAACACGAAGCATCATAAGCACGCTACTATCATTGATTCTGATACAAATAAACAATCTACTTCTAAGGAACAACCACGAAAGTATCTACGATTGAATGACTTGAATATGTTGCCTAAATTTTCTGAAAATCCAGAGAAATCTAGCCCAAGGAAGTTTATTAAAACCTTAACTTCACATTTGGATTTGCTTCAGATTCCAAACGTTCAGAGATTGGAATGTATTCGGAATTGTTTTCAAGGACCAGCCGAGGGATGGTACAATACGCACGTGGATTCCTTTATGACATACAAACATTTTGTACATGAGTTTCTCAACCAGTACACTTCATACTCATTGACGCAGGCTCAGTTGTCCGAATTGAGGAACAGAAAGTATGATCAAAATAGCGGTATGAGCATGGAGGCGTTTGCCACTCGTACTTATTCAACATATTACAATTTGGTAGAGCGTCCTAAAGATGCAGAAGTCATAGATATTTTGATTAATCAGTTTCCATCGATTACGGCACAGACGATATTAGGTGCTGGCCTAACGAAGGTTGACGACGTTATTAATTTATTGAAGAGACTGGATTTGATAAAGACCAGATCTGGTAAGAAGTGTGATTTGCCTATTGATTTTGAAGTGAGAACATCCAGGTTTACTAAGGATTCAAATGCGTCAGATTTCAGAGATAAGCAAAAGTACAAAGTTCAGACAGTTAACACGCAACCAAGGAACAGCGAGCAAAATCCTAATCAAAGGAATAATGGACAGTTTTCTCGAAACAATAGAGATCCTAATTCTGGTTCTACAGCCGGTGGTAGCTCGTATAATAGAGGGCAAAATGTAAATGACAATTCTGATCGGCGTCAGGACTTTACATTCAGAAGAAGGAATCAAAATAATTATGGCAATCAACAGTTCTTTAGAAGAAACTTAAATGCAAATAACAGAAGTTATAACAATACCCAATTTCGACGAGACAGTGCGACACCACAGAATGATAGACGTTCTAATACAAGGCAAGGTTATCTACAAACGAGGTCCAATTCAGATCCTAATGTGGCTTGTTTGCCTTATTCCCCTAACAATAGTCAAGGTTTAATCAGTGAAGTAAATTTATGTTGTAATTGTCGTCAGCCCTGTGAACAATCATTCGCTTCTCGTAACAGTAATGCTATTTCAGGTAGCCGATTGAATGAAAACGCTGTTTCATTTGATCCCAGGGAAACACAAGTTAAAGAAATAATACAACCAGCGATGGAGTCACAATCAAACGAACGCCGTGGGTAAATGAAGCCCGATTTACTCGCAGTGAGAATACAGAGGGCTGTGTTGCAAGTTTTAACACAGAATATGGTTCACAAAATGTTCAGTCACAAATTACAAATATTTTTCCTGTATATGATAATTTTAAAGACAATGACCAGCTAGCAGTGTTTTTCCAACTGGAATGGTACGAAGAGGAACCCACTTGGACCATGGATGATAGTGGTGTACCATTTCCTATTACTGATCAACATGTTATTTTTGGGTCTATTTGTAATTTAACAATTCGATGTATTATTGACAGTGGAAGTCAATGTAATCTAATGAGTTACGAATTATGGTGCAGTATAAAGTCCATTGTACAAAGTGCGAGATTGGAATCGATAGATCAGGTAAAATTATTACCATTTGCTGGACAACAAAAATTTCGAGTTGTTGGTAGGAAAATCCTTCACCTTTCAATACAGTCGGAGACTTTTCCGTTGGAAATGTTTGTGTTAAAACAATTACATGCAGATATAATTTTAGGTATACCATTCCTTAGGCAATATAAAGCTATACTGAATTTTAGAAAGGAAGAAGTTACATTGGTATCTCCTGCAAAACAAGAGGTGACACAGTCTTTGTATCGACTGAAGTCTAACGATCAGCATGTTGATAAAAGAGTTCAGTGCATTACGGCAGAAAATTTGCCGATGAACACAAATTCCGAAGAAATCTACATAGTAACTGAAGAGAAAATTGTATCAACAGTACAAAATTGTAGTAAACTCTCCTCACGTCAGCAAGCGCTCTTACGTGAGTTGCTATTAAAATATAGAACACAGTATTCGAATAAGCCTAGACCCGCTCATGTTGAACCATACAAGATAATGTTGGATACTGATGTACCAATTCGTGCTCCAATTTATCCGATTCCTTTCGCTAAAAGAGCAGCTTTGGAGAGTGAATTGAATAAATGGAAGAACTGGGGCATTATAAAGGAAATGTCGTCCCCTTACCTCAATCCATTGCACATAGTTCCAAAGGCAAATGGAGAATGGCGTCCAGTGGTAGACTTTCGTCGTTTGAATCAGCATGTGATTTCCCCTCTCACTCAAGTCGAACCCATAACTGAACTTCTGCAACACTTTCATGGTGCTACATTCTTTAGTTCGATTGATTTATCATGTGGATATTTCCAGATACCGTTAACTCTAGACTCCTATCCATATACGGCTTTTTCATACAGAGGGCGCCAGCACGTGTTCTGTTATTTACCTTTTGGTATTAAATCAGCGGTGTCTGTGTTCATGGATCGCATGAACAACCTTTTTGGACCGGAAACCAGTTCTTTTGTGTTGGTATATATTGACGATATTCTTATTTTTAGTTCGAATGCTAGTGAACATTTCAAACATTTGGAGTATACATTGCAGGTTCTTCGAAAGGCAAATATGTCGATTAAGTTTGCAAAGTGCAAGTTTTTCCAGGAAGAAATTCTGTTTCTTGGACATATAATATCTGGTACAAAAATTAAAGTGGATCATTCTAAGGATGCAGCATTGTTGCAATTTCCAGTCCCAAACAATAAGAAATCACTGAGAAAATTCATTGGATTGGCGAACTGGAGAAGCCGATTTATTCCTAACTACTCGCATATAGTCACACCATTATACAGCCTGTTACGTAAGGATACTATTTATGAATGGAGTCCGATACACAAGAAGCTTTCGTTAAGTTAAAGAATGCATTAGTAGCTGCCCCAGCCCTACGACAGCCGGATTTCAGTTTGGAATTCTCTATATCCGTTGATGCGAGTCAGAAAGGATTAGGAAGTGTATTGTGGCAAGAAGCAACTGATGGAACACGTGTCATTCAATATGCCAGTCGTACACTTCGTGGTACAGAGGCGACTTACAGTACTCATGAACTAGAGTGTTTAGCTATTTTTTTTGCAGTAGAAAAATTTTCTATATACCTTAAGGGAAGGCATTTCAACATATACTCTGACCATAAGTCACTTTCCTGGTTGGAAACTGCAAAGTCATTAAACCCTCGTTTAACGAGATGGGCACTGAAATTACAGTCCTATGATTTTACCTTTCATCACGTGTCAGGTTCCTCTAATTTTATAGCAGACACTTTGAGCAGGTTCCCAGTGAGTGAATATAATAAAATATCTGGAGAATATTTGTATATAAATCAAGTGATACTAGATTTTAAACAGGAGGAAGTCTCAAATATGTGGTGCACTGCACAAAGGTCAGATGAGACCTGTAATCGTATTATAAATTCACTTAAGGATGACTCCTTGCATAGAATTTCAAGTAAATATTTTCTACATGAAGATATTCTGTTCTATAAAGCAAAGCCTGAGGAAAAATGTAAAATTTTTGTTCCTGAGGAACTTATTCCCTTAGTGCTGCATAAAGTCCATGATTTAAAAGGTCACTTTGGTTATGATAAAGTTTTAGCACAGTGTCAGAAAGTTTACTATTGGCCACGCATGAGAAGGAGTATTCGACATTATCTAAGAGATTGCTTGGAATGTGCAAAATCTAAATCAATATCATATATTATCTACTCAGCCTCACAAATTTCTATCAGTAGATCTTATTGGAAAACTTCCCAAATCTAAATGTTACGAATATTTGTTGACTATTGTGGATATTATGTCAAAATACATTATGATTTATCCTCTGAGAAAGGCCACTACCAGAGAGATTGTTAATCGTTTTGAGGATGGTTATTTCAAGCATTATCCTGTGTGCAAACTCCTTCTGTCCGATTGTGGTAGCCAGTTTACTTCCAAAGAATGGAAGTTGTATCTGATTTCAAAAGGAATAATTCATTTAACAACAACGTCTTACAATCCCAAAGCTAATCCCATAGAAAGGTATAATAAGGAAATTGTAAGATTACTAAGATTATTTTGTCATCGTGATCACACCACATGGTCACTTAAGATCGATAAGGTTATAAAATTAGTAAATGACTCCTGTTCGAGCATAACCGGTTTTACACCTAATGAATTATTTTTGCACGAGGAAGTCCGAGACTCCATAACATCTGAACTCAATTGGCCCGAGGAAATGCGGAAGTTGCCATGGAAGGAAAAATTATATTTGGTAGAGATAAATTCAAAGAGGAAGAAGAATAAATCAAAAATAAGGAATGCTCCCAATGCAGTTAAACTGAAACCAGGACAATTAGTGTTGGCAAGAAATCGACAAATGAGTTCTAAACTGGATAAACAAATTCATAAGTTATTTCAATTATATATTGGACCATTTATGGTAAAAGAAGTTAAAGGAAATTTCGCATCTTTGTGCACTTTACATGGTGATAATTATGGAAAAGTAAATTTCTCTAATTTGAAAATGTTCAACTGTTCCGAGGAGAAGAAAAATCAGTTATTGGGAAGCAATTGTAACGAAGTTAATTGAAGTTAATTGAATTTAATAATTGTATTGTTCTATTTAAGCATAAATTTATCTCATTGTGATTGTAGAATGATATGTGCAAGTCAGTCATTATAGTTGTGAAATGTGCTACTTTGAGGAGAACGTTTATTAGTAAACTTGTCGCATATTGCTGTATGTCTAAATATTATGCAAGGATCAGGCATGTTTTAACCAAATGTCTTGTATATATATAGGGATCAAATAATGATAATCTGAGGCAAGTTGTTTATTGCATGAGTAATGTTTCAATAATCAATGTACTGAAGAGTTTTGTAATGACTCCGTATTTTGTATGTTATTTATATTAATTAGTTTAGCCAACAAGGAGAGTGGGTTCTGCAAGGCTACTACTAAGTATTGTTTCACGTATGTGTGAATTATATATGCCTCATAATTTGACCCATACATTTTATGTCTTGAGAAAACTCCTTGTGATCTGTACACTTTAGATAACATACAGGGTGATCATAAAATGTTTGATCCCTCGAGTAGTTTTCTATACAGAGTGGGGGACTATGTGCCTGTCTTCTACATTCACAAATAACCAATATTTACTTTATTTCGATTGCGTACAAGTTTATAAAATTAACAGGGAACTATTGAGATTAAGAACGCTGTATCATTGTCGATATTTGTTTTAAGTTGTTGATTCCGATTCGTTTTTGTTATTTATATGTAAGAAGATTGAATTAAAAATGTCTTGTGTTAAAAATCGAAAAATGAGTTTATATCAAATGTTATAAAGTGAAATAATATTTTGGAAGTTGTGTTGTGTTGCTTAATTCTTGCAATGTAAGTATAATAACATTATGAAACCCAGTTGAGCGCTGAGGACTTGCAATTTAAATAATATTTTGGAAGTTGTGTTGTGTTGCTTAATTCTTGCAATGTAAGTATAATAACATTATGAAACCCAGTTGAGCGCTGAGGACTTGCAATTTAATTCTAAAATTGTGTTAGTCTGCTCATCCTTCGCGTACAATATATATTCAGTGTGAAGTATCGTTGCAAATTGTCAGTTTTTTCAAAAACAATTGAAACTCGATTATCTCGAAAACTATTAATTTTCCGACGGGGTATCATATGGTCAAATTTATTGCAAATTGTCTCTACTTTAACCCCTTTCAGGGAATACATCTAATTACCAGTCACCCTGTATATATATGCATTATATTATTATTTGATTTATGTTAATAGAAAACCAAAATTGAACACAAACCTGTATATAATAAAACTATTTAAATGATTTTGCAATTTATTGACATCTTTAACCAGCGGGTAAAGAAAGGAATTGGTTTGCAACTTTATAAATTTCTGATACATATAAAAGTAGCAAGTTTATATTCAAAATCATTAATATGCATGTAATCAAATCAAGACGAATGCTGGGACACTACCTTCGATGAAGGCAAAAGAGTATCCGTCTCATCTCCTTGTAACTGTCCTTCCTACGTTCTCGTAAGGTAGTTACAGCTACCAGTTCACCCAAATTACGGAGTGACTCATGTGCAAGCCCACTCTGGCACAAAATCTGCTTCTTCTTTTGTTTTTATTTAAACAAAATGGAAGTTATTGATCCAGCGCACCCCCAACAGCAAAATGTTTGGATATCTTATTTTCACACGCACATACCTTATCTGGAAATGCATCTTGTTCTAACTTTGCCAACACTCCTAGATCACGCAAGCAACTGTCGAGAGAGTGCACCAAGAAACCTATCATAAGAGCCTTGATCGCTAAGCTGTGCTCAAGTCACTTTTTGACATGGCTTTCAACAGCGTGAATACGTTTTTCTTTCTAATCTAGAATATATCTTCTGAATCATCCTCCAGTCATGCATTTAAAACATTCATCACCTCACTACTGCAAAGCCTTAATCGTCGACACTTCATTACGAAGGTTCAAGGCCTTATTAAGAGGGTTTTTCAGGCTCCAGGAGAAGAAATGCAAAGGGTTGGAAAGTTCAGAGTTAAGAATGAGGATATAATGCGATCTCCAAAATTGTAGTGCTCAATTCTCTGTTGTAGTTACCCCTTTAAGAATATATTTAATGCAAATGTTAAATAATCCAATAGCGAGGCTTCATGTCCGTTAACCGTCTAACTAGTTCATGTAAATATTTAGGTTCCTTTTATATATATTTATATGTCCAAATTGCCCATTACAGAAAGAACGATAAATAGATTAACCTCCGTCCGAAAACTAAATAACAAAAATAACACACTACGGAAAGTTTTTCATAGTCGCAGCGATAAAACAGTGGATTAAACTACCCCCACCCAGTGAAGACGTCAGAGGAGGGCAGGGGGCGGGCGCCCCCCAGTCAAACACTTCGCCCCCCCAAATGAAGTTAATGAAATATCAAATAATAAGAGAGTTCATTTCTAAGAGTATGACGATTTTCACTATTTCTGTGGTGTATTCAGCATGATATCACTTTCCTGCTTATAATACCAACTTCATTGGACTTTCGTTTAAGATTCGAGCGCCGACCTGGCTGTAGGCCATTTCTCATTCATTTATGTCCTGTAATCGGTAATCGTCGCGATTAACCTAAGTTTTAACCAGTTTTAAGAACTGGAAAAAAGCGTTGAATGTGGATGGTTTTAAAACATCGCGAACATTCTGAGGACCACAAAACACATCTGTAGTACGGGCAAATTATTCTAATCGTAGGACATTAGTGACAACGCTATTTAGTAAAATACATTCAAAGGTGATTCAAGATTTGGTTGGGTGGTTGTTTTGGTGTTTTTAGTCCACTTTATGCACATTAAGGCTAATCGGGACTGAACTTACAGTTTAAAGTGCCTCCACCGGGTATCGAACGTGGGACCAAAAATGATCGAAGAAAGCCGACACTACATGTCAGTTGTGGATGCCTCGCAGTTTCTTATTATTCAGGGACTTCATTATCGAGATGATGAGTCTGAGGCAAACCTTACCAAAAGGAATTTCTTCCATACTCTTAAAGTTAATTTCAAAATGAGGGGATATTATTCGGAAATGTATTGAACTTGAACCTTAAAATGTAAATTACACTGAAAATTATATTCAAAACAAATTAATCTGCGTAATGTCCACACTTATTCTCAGCAAAATAAGCCAGCAAGTGGATGAGGTAAGAGTATTCGCACATGTGTCAGATGAAACAAAATACATTGCGAGATAGGAATAAGAAAGATATTTGTATCGCGGGCAGGTAAAAGAACGCTTTTTAGAATTTGCCACTCTACAATCATTAGAAGCAGGTTCGCTTTTCTCGTACATATCAAAATCGAAGAACTTCTTCCCAAAGAACTCCATAGGTGTAATTGTGTAGCACAAACATACGTTGAAGTGGTAGAAAGAGAGATGCACCAGGGTCAGAATATTGCTTGAATTATGAGATAACTGTAACCCTTTTCAGATTTTTATTCCTGTGATAACATTTCCCTGAAAGATGAAACGCAGATTTTGCCCAAAACTCTTCACTCTAGTTGTATTCTCTCCAATGCAGCATGTGAAAGAACCTTTTCGTGTTTGAATCTTTGAAATGCTTTGCTCGAAACAGGATGCCGGATGCCAGCTGCCTCATTTGGCTGCCCTTGCTATTGAGAAGAAATGTCAAGTCCTGGACGTCCCGAAGGTGGGCAATGTGTTCTCCAAAGCACATACAGCAGAATTGCACTTCACTTTCTTCCAACGTTATGTTTATTTTGCAAGAAAATTAAACTCTTCGAAAAGTTTTTCGTCATTTATATTATTATCTTAGCTATAACTTGAATATTTATCAGTAATTTCATCTCACGAAAGACGATGAATTATAAAATTATAAATGTCTTTCAATGCTGAAATAGGGCATTAGATACAATGCAATGCAACTTGCGGCAGTTCCCACGAATAAAAAAAAAGAATTAATGACTTTATTAAATCGAATCAAATGGAGATAAACTCGTAATCAAGAATGAATTTAGGCAGTAAACGTCCACTCTGAATAAAGGACAATCACCAACACCATAATGAATATAGCTAATTATAATAATAATTATTATTAGATATTAATAGTAATATAAGTATTATATATAGTGTTTTAGGACGTTTCAATGTGACTGCCCCCAACAATATTTGTCGCCCCCCTTCCGCAACCTTCCGCCACCCCCCCCCCCAGCCACTTTTCCCTGGCGCCGTCACTGCCCCTCCCACTGACCCCAGGAGAGCTCCATCCTGCAACACACAAATTAAACCTGAAGAAGCGTTTATTCTACAAACAATAGTGCCTGGCATGGTCGTTGCTGCAATGAACAGAAATGAGTATTTGTTTTATCAGCAGTACATTCATTGTTTACATTAAAAGTATGCGTTTTATTTATTATATTATACTTAAATTGTCTAACTGTAAGATCGTTATAAACAGGGCCCGTATTTTGATGACCTAAAAATATTGAAAAATGACCGAAAAGATGACTCGAAAACCTTGTCTTTATTTTAGAGTATGACAGTTGGTCCGACACAGTTCTCACTTTTGTAACGTTAGAACTGAAATTACAAGGTTTATGTGAACTTTAGGTAGAAAAATATGCGAAAATCTTATCTTATTCAGAATTACCGGTATTGCAGTAAGTATTTTTTTAAGGAATGTTGAGGCAAAGGGAGAATGATCCCCACCAATCCTCTTTAAGCACGCCACTGACTCTTTGCCCTGACTCGAAAGATGTATACTTCGTTAACGTCGAAGAACTAAAGAAAGCCACCGCCAGAACGTGGGTGGGGATAAATAGCGGGCGAGTTGTTTTCGTCCAATCACACTCAACCTTCAGCCAATGGGCGTAGCTGTCATTCTGCTCGTCTACTCCACGTGGGGTCTCAGTCACATGTCTGCAAATACGCTGTTGCCGTACTTTCCAATTTCAATGTGGAAACAGTGGGAAGGTGATTGTGCGCGGAGGGACAAGGTGGCGTAGAGTAGATTTGGAGAGTAGATGTGTGACAACACTTTCTGTTGAATGTGATTGTTGCAGCTGGTGGGCGCGCTCCGTGGACTTGAAAGCTAGCTTGTTTTTATAATATCGAGCAGCATGTTGCTTTGTTCCTAACAATCGTCTGGCAATAGAATTCTTGTTTTCACTGTTACCGACATCAAGGCGATAAATGTCAGTTCCTGGATAAAAATGAGTGGGTGAAACGTAATGCAATTACATTACGTTTTTTTGCAATTGTGCAAAAAAAGACTAGAAAAATAGTGGCATAAATATATATAATGTATCCATACAACACTGGCACTTGAGTGGCCCATTAACAGAATTTGACATGTGTTCAACTGTAGCTACATTAATTTCGTTCAAAATTATGCCGCTTGCAGTGATAATCAACTTGGGTTTCTTACAAACAAATACATACATTTGACATTGTAGTTGTAGGCAGAATCCGTAGACTTTTGGTCAAAAAATGTTTGTTGCACTGAACAAGTTGGGATTATCTCCAGTAATCATTGTTTCTAAAACAACTGTTAGTTTCAAACACATTGCAATACACACACACATTATGATACCAAACCACCACCTTACCACCACGAACACTTCTGCGCAACTTAGATCGCATTTGGCTTATATGCATTTCATCTCTAAGCAGACACGTAGCTCGGGGGGCTGAAGCCCCCACCCCGAAATCCTACAAATATCTAATTAACATGGATTATAGTGGTAATTAATTTTACTTCCTTAGAAGGATTGAACATCTTGTATCATAAGACGAAATATACTGAGAAATTCATCTTCAGGGTGTCTACCCCCCACTTTTTCACCTTTAGAAAGCGGCTGCTGATAAGGGATGAGCCCCTCCGGAAATAAAATTCTGCCTACGGACCCGTCTCTCAAGCCTACCCTTTACAAAAAAAATATTAAAAAATCATAAGAAACCACTTCTACTGTATTTTCGTTTTCTTGCACTTAAGGGAAAATAACTTCCTTTTTTGTCGTAGTTTAATCCAAGGCTCGGAGTGCTCTGTAGAGGTTTCTGACGAATACAAACGGTCTCTAGAAGAGAATCGATACTAACTAAGTGTCAGTGGGTACGAATTGGGGAATGCAGGACGTTTTAACTGCACGTTTTGAAGCTACGAAAACACTGTCCCGAAACGTTTGAATTCCGTTCTTCCTACAGTCTGATGTAGGATCAAAATACAGGTTAATTCATAAGCCTGTGAAACTATTTTTAGACATTTTCTGCAGATAAATGATACAACTGACAATTCAGACAATTTAGATTAGCAGAGTAAACTTGCTGCAACCCTGAAGCAAGCTTGCTATGCCTAGTGAAGAAACTTGCTCCATGGCAAGCTGCAGCTGTCTAGTTACCATAAGTCGAAGTCGCAGCAAATTTGCCAAGGTAAGCCTGCATAAAGTTTGTCATAACGGGCTGTAAGATTTCGGCAGTAGCCTTTCTGCAAAGCAAACATTCCAGCGAACACTCACTTGCCGATCACCACTTACATCGAACTTGCATCCAGCTTGCCATATCAAACTTACTTTGACAAGCTATACGCAAGCTATCGTATGCTTGCCACAAGCTTACGTGCTATCTGGGTAGAAGCTCATGGAAACCGGAAATAGGTTCAGCTTCCGGTATAGATGCCCTGGGCTAATAGACAACTCCACTGTCGGCATGACAAATCTCAACCAAAATCAATTTGGTTCAGATTCAGATCGATATTTTTATCTATTTGTGTCGTAAGGGAAAGTGATCTTACCAAACTAATTGATAAAATATGAAGATAAAATGTGCTTATTGAAATTAAATTGAAAACTTCTAAATGTCTATATTTCACTAACGAATAGTCCGATTTTGCTGAAACGTGCGACATTTGAAAGCTAAATCTTTAGTTCTTTCTATTGCGTATAATGTATATTTTTCAACGTAAATTCAATAATTATGAATTAAATAATAACGCAAACAATAGTAAACAAATAAAACATAATAGCCACAATTTAAAGAAGGCGTAACAAGCGAATGAGGTTTGAAGAGCGAGAAAGAAGAGAAAAGTTGAGAAAAGAGGGTAGAGAGATACGTATACAGCCAGAAAGTAAAAAAAAAAAAGTCGGAAAATGAAAAGGGAAAACGAAGTTAAAGAAGGTAATTAGCAGGAGAGGGAGTGAGCAAGATGAAATACATTTCAAGACAGATAAAAGAAGAAGAAAATTTAGAAATAATACAAAGAAAGTAAACATATTATTATAATTTCTGTCTGCCGCCATAGTTCGTAACTTTTCAACTGTATTTTTCACGTAACTGTTTCACTACCTTTTGAGGAGAATCATGTGCTGTTAGCTTGTACAGTGGGATCCATGAGTATTACCGTGCAAATTGTCCATTCCTATTTTCATTAATTTTTCTCTGAGTTGAGTTGAGTTGCTGTTTTAAGTTCACTTTATGAACAGTAAGGCTAATTGGGACTGGACCTACAGTTTAAAGTGGGATCCGAACCACTGTGTCTCCACCGGTATCGAACCGGCGAACCATTTTTTCTCTTACATCCTGTGTGTTTTTAAGTGATGGATTTTTATGTATGCTGGTACAGAAGTTGTCAACAGCTTGTTCTGAGTTTTAATTCTTGAATTGGGTTAAATAAAGTGCATGGACATGGTGATGGACAATTTGCACGGTAATACTCATGGATCCCACTGTATAGGTGATTGATAAGTTACACCTGAATTAACTACAACGTTTTCATATTTTCAGGTAATTCAGTTTATATAATTCCTTCGTGTTATCTTTGATGGGCCTCTTCGCTCAGTCACCATTAAAAGCACACGCGAGGGAGCCATTTGGCCGGGAAGTTGGACCGCGTCCACTTCGATTTTATGAGCTCTAGGTCAGGTTGCACAGACGGAAACCATAAGATCAGCGCGGCTATTACGGGATAAATTGCACAGACACACTGACATGGTAGCTTTGTTCCAACATCAAGGACGATTGGGGAAGAGGGGGGGATGATTTATTTCCCATCATTCAATGTTTATTGAACGAAGAAGATGACACAAGTCACATAGTAAAAGCCAACGGAACAGTTCGATGGATACCAGCCAAGTTTCACTATTCTGCGTACAGATGGCAGGGCAGAGCAGTAATCGCTATTCAATTCTTTCTTTTTAAAAAACAAGTTTGTCGCAATATCCCCAAAGGGGTGAAATAAGCAGTGGCGTAGCATGGACATTTCGGGTGGGAACGCCAAGTCCGAAGGAAGGGTCGGCCCTTTCTTGCTTAATAACGTACTTATGGTATTAGTCGCCACAGGTATTGTTTATTTGCCTGAAGTCAGCTGGGTTTTCAATAAAACATCATCCATGCATGTTTTAGCTAGACAATTAGATGCCTCACTATGCCACAAATGTTTTGAACTCTGGTGTTCTATACCTTTTTTTATATCTTTCTGCATGACGCAAGTCATTAAAAACCTACCTGAATCACAAGCAAATCTGCACAACAGTAGACGTCTTTTTTATTGGCGATCCAACTACTGATTGATTTGGTTTATTTTACTTCGCTTTTATACCACTTTTGGTTAATTGCGAATATGAATATGAGTGATGATATTGATGAAGGGACACTGACAAAGAACACCCGTGCTCACGCCGGGATTCGAACCAGGGACCTCTGTCGTCTTGGCGCACTGTGAAAAGCAGAGTGGATGATCCAAATATCGTACACTCTACTGACGTAACAGTGCCGATTAGTAATTCAGACCACTGTTTATTACATCTTGAGAATGCTGATAAACATTTTAAAATAATTTTCTCCAGAGACCATTCGATGTTAAGAGTTTTCAAATGAATGCTAAACATTTCCATTCACACAATATTAAGTAGTTAGATAATAACGAAAAAATACAATAAAAAATAATAGTTTTGCGGGTTAAGTGGTAGAGCAGCCACAGGCTGAATTTCTACCACGAGCACTTCACCAACTTATTTGACAAAAACTGTGTTGATCTTTTAGTTTCTAATACACATCGCTGTTCGTGCGATAAATTATACAATGCAGTGGCCATTAAGAAGCAGTATATTTGAGATTGGTAAAGTTACGTCAGTCAATATTGCGTATTGTAGCATCACACAACACGAGTTGCATGAGCGCGAAGAGCGAAGAACCGGGTAGGAATTATGCCGCTGTCGTCTGCTTCAGAAGGCAGGAAGGGTCACATGAACCAATCACGGTAGACCTCTCGTACGCGGGCGTAAGAGAGCCCATTTACGCGCGTGCTGTAGAAATGGAAGCTTTCCCTCCATAAAGGCAGCAAGGAATATAGGAGTCCTGTACGCCGAACCTGCTCGGCGTCCGGCCGGGAAAGGCATTGAAAAGAGATGCTAGAACGAGTGTTGAGAGTGGAGCGTTGCAAGCGGATCGCGAAAAATAGCCATTATAATGCCATGAAGGTCAAACATATATGAAATTAGTCACGTTTTACTTTATAATCACAGCATTTAAGCATTTTTGAAATTTTAAATCTGGGAACGCCGGGCGTACGGGCGTACTATAATGCTACGTCACTGGAAATAAGACGTGTGTACGTCATTCTAATATTTTAAATACTATTTAGATAATCCAAAGAACAAGAAATATACTTCTAAGCGCAATTATTTGTTTGTTATTACAAGAGGTGGTGTGGGATTTCGTTTCCTTTGCCAGCTTATTTCTGCTGCTTTGTCGTTCTAGTTGTTTCGTGCGAGAAACGGGAAAATGTGGATATGCTTGGAACGCTTGAGTTTTCTATATGATTCTGAACCACGAAATAAAGCGAATTTGGCCGAAATGTCAGGAAAACACCGATTATTTGCTCACTTGCAAATATGGAGATTTTAGATCCAAGCGACACGCGACAAACGTCAAGAGATACTTGTCGCTTGGAAACCATTCGTCGAAATAAATACAATTTTTCGAACCGAAGCGACAATACAAGTCGCACGTGTGGCTTGTCGCTTGCGTGCCTCTCAGACTAGATCGTTTCCTCAATACCGTGCATTGTGTCGCCGGCCTGTCATGCAGCCACGGTGTGAAACGCTGATTCTCATTGGCTCGTTTCCAAGCGGCACGTGTCGCGTGTCGCTTGTCGCTTCGGTCTGAAATCTCCCTTAGACAACTTATGTGGAATTTATTCTCGTCTTTACTGCATTTTAAGGCGAAAAGTGACAGTTTCGCACCTGGTATGCATTTATTTCAATATCGTTGGAATGAGCACTGCTACTAAGAAAAACAGTATGAGAGGGTATGAATTTCTCTCAGTGTTGCAAGTAGAAGTGTTTCTTCTAAGTTGGTATTAAGCTACTAGAAAAAAAAAACGATCTGTAAAAAATATGATTAATTTATAGACTCTCGTGTATTCCTTATGGACAAACAACTTCAAGTTACGGCTAATCAATTCGGTGTTTTCAAAATTTTTGACGACAAATCAAATCTTCAACGTGCCCCCTTTCAAAAAAAAAAGTTAAAGTGCTCCCCTGTGCATTGCACCACGCCATGAAGGCGTATAGGAAGTGTGGGGGTAACGCCCCACACTTTCTTGATCCGGTCGTGAGTGGGGGTGAAGTGATCAGCATCACGCCCCTGACCGCCTTTACCCCTAGGTACCCATATTATTCGACGCTGGGTGGGCGCCGGGGCCGCTTCCATCGTTAGAAAAGTTCCCGGATTTGAACCGGCCGGGGATCGAACCCGGGACCTTTAGCTTGGTAGTCAGTCGCGTTACCGACTGAGCCATCGCTTTCAATGCATGTCTTTTTCTACGACATCGGAAGTTTGGTATTTCCACGAGAACAAGGAAAATAATACTTCCATAAGCGTGATGCTAAGGGCCCCCCTTCCTATGACCATGGAGCGCACAGATCTATCTTACTCCAGCTCACCACGGGGAAAGGTAGAGGGCGGGGTAGTTTCGGGTCCTCGCGTCTGGCTGGACATGGAAACTCTTCCTCGTGCCCTTAAGTCGCATTTTAGAATGGTCTCAATACCGGAAAATAACATTGTCTACATGGATGGCCAGTTGGAACGACTCTGCAAGTAGATTGTTGCAGACAGCGACTCTCTCGGTGAGATCTCTGCGATAATTTGAAACTCCACATTTTCTATTTTCTGTTAATGAGAGTCTCGGAATCAATCTCCTGGCGATGAAAGTCCTGGAGGCTGTAGAGATGTTTTCAGAGATAATCAGATTCGTATGATTTTAATGGGACCCATTAGCGTATGCTCATCAAGAAGAAAATTGATGTTTCCAATGCTTTAGAAAATGGAATTACCGTGTTCAGGGTTTTTGAAATGGGGGGGGGGGGGAGTATGAAGGAAAATTTCCTCCGCGAATTATCTATCTATTGCACGAAATGTTTTCTCGCAGACCAGTTGAATGTGGGAGAAGGTAGGGAAGTCGAAATGCAGTTGTGAATCTCATCGTGGACGTACCTTGCTTTGATGGATTCATTGATTAATTCATTTTACTTCTCTTTTCTGCCACTTC
The DNA here is from genome assembly GCF_977018435.1 of Lepisma saccharinum. Lineage (NCBI taxonomy): Eukaryota > Metazoa > Arthropoda > Insecta > Zygentoma > Lepismatidae > Lepisma > Lepisma saccharinum. Next base: position 11,157,615 of record NC_139241.1, on the reverse strand, counting down.
TGTCTAATTGCGAAGATGATGAATGATGAATGGTGATAAGATGACATGGATGAAGGGCACATGGACAGGACACAACATAGGCTGTGAGTCCAGACGCCGCAGCCTCGTTAGTCTACAAAATGCAGTCCAGGGTGTACTACGTGAAAGAGAGGTTGACATTAAAGGGTCACTCCTTAAACTGTGTATTTTGGTTCGAATTGTTGTTGTTGTTGTTATTATTGATGCCTCATTTTCAATGGAGAGATGTAAGGGTATTGATGGCACCCAAATGTCAATGCCTGTAACGTGATTACATGAAATGCACCCTCCCAGTTGAGAGTGCAGTATACCTCCCTTCCCGGAGTAACGGCGACCAGTTTGACCTCACAAACACATTCTTAGAACAATTATACATTTAACTGTCCTCCTCAGAACCTACCGTTCTGCCTCCCCGATTATGTCTGTTTAAATTTCTATTTTCTGTTATTTAGCGTCGCTTCTCTGCCACTTTCGCTAATCGCGACGGTGATGAGTAATGATTAAATGAAATTGATAAAGGGACACTCAAAAGACACACATGCAAAGGCCGAGATTCGAACCCGGGATCTTCGTTGGTGAGTCCAAAAATTGGCCAATTAACGCGCTCGCCTCTCATTTTTCTGACGTCGTCATTCAACCCTCCCCCTCCCCCCGTATGTAACACGGTTGCCCACAGGAAGGTTCAGGGGATTGTCAATCGACTGTTAATTAACATCCAGCTACTAACACTCACTAAAACTAATTGCAAAGAGCACTAAAGCTGGCGCTTCTAATCTAAAAAGGTAAAAAAAAGGTAAAGTGTTCCCCTGTGCTTAGCACCAGGCCATGAAGGCATATAGGGGGTGTGGGGGTAACGCCCCACACTTTCTTGATCCGGGCAATTCCTAATATAAAATTCCACTTAGTTCTAATAATGCATATGTGGTTAGATTAGCTTTCTCTCTAACTCTGTCTAACTCTCTCTATCTCTCTCATTTATTTTCCTCTCTGTATCTCTGCTATTCCGTTCTCTTGTTTTTCCCTTTTGCTCGAGCTTATTTCCTTTCTTTCTTTTTTCTTTCTCTCTCTCTGTTTCTCTTTCGCGAATGGTTATTTTATTTCTCTTTTTGCCTTTTTTTCTTTCACTCACACATTCTGTTGCATCTTCTCTTCCAATCTCTTCCTTCCTTCATTTATTTCTCTCCATCCTTTCTTTAACTTGTCTTTCTCTTCCGAGTTTATGTTAATTCTCCCCCAACCCCTCTCTCTATCATTTGTGTTACATTTTCTCACTGCACCCCTCCCTCTATTCTGTTATCTCTTCTTCCCTTAAAATACGTACTTCTATTTTACGATGACCTATGACCATGACGTCCCAAGATTTTCAATATAGGCAGGTCCTACTTCAGAGCATATTGATCAAATTGACTTTTGTCCATGTCATGTAAACAATATTTTAAATTATTTAACATTACGTATTAGGTAAAGACACGGAAATAGAAGTGAATGTTCTGTCCTTGCCCTACTTTCAAAGTACTAGTCCAGCGTTCACTCAAGTGACTGAGAAAAAACGTTTTGGTCCGTTTGAGAGTCGCCAAGTTATTGGATGTCCCCCCCCCCCTCCTTTCTCGCCAATAAAGACCACCGGTAACAACACGTAGTTATGGAAGTGCTTAAGCAACGCGACGAATAATCTTCATAGCCTGTTGCATCCGATTCTTCATATTCATGAAGCAGCTGTTGTGTAACCGGTCGTTGTAACGGGGAACAAGGTCTGCGTCCACCTACACGAGGTTTCCCCTCGTCTCTTATCCGCCGCAATCAATCTACACACGGAACGTGAACCTCCTAATACGGAACTGGCAACATTGTCTTCAATCTTTTAAGCCAACCGTGGCTGACAGTTTGTGGGTGCGCTGGTTAGGTTAAGCCTTTCGAAATTCTCTCTTGTGATATCGCAGAGGTTTTACAGGATTGAAACATGTGCGTCCTCTTCTCTTTTATTGTCTCTGTTCACATTAGAAAGCGTTTTGTTCCTTCGGTCAACAGCGTTGGAACAGTGTTGCCATATGAGGGAAATTTCCCTTTTGCGGGAAATTCGGACTGAATTTCAAGCGAAAAGGGAAATTCTATGAAAGATTTCAAAATTTCAGGTAAATCTGAAAATATCAGACCAAATATTAATGCAGATTAATTAGATTCCATTTTTATACCATAATTTGCTACTTCTCTGTTTTACTGTTATTTCTCCTTTTTAGTCCTTTGATCTATAGACCTCCATTTCTACTAATATTTCTTTTTAACTTATTTTAAATCTCTTTTCTACATATTCGATTAATAGCGACAACGAAGATGAATAACAAACTTAAGAAATGGGCATAATTCTACCAAGATGACCGCGACCAACTCGCAAACTAAAGTCGACAGTCATTTGTTTGCTCTTGGATTAGACAGCAAGCAGCTGATTGCATCACCCACGTTCTCTTAGGGTTGAAAATTCTGCAACAGCGCCAGTACATTTCTCTCCTCTTGGTAGAGCAGTAACGGAACACATAAAACTACATTCATATCTGACCACGGTGTGAACGTGGAACATCTGTCCTCGTAGCAAAAAGGCTATAAGCACGTATGTGATTCATTTGCTTAGCATTTTTAACATATATGAACATGGGCGAGCGAAAATACTACTACTACTATTACTGGCTATTATTATCGAATATTATTGTAATATTATTTTAGATGAAGCGAAATATTGTGCAAAAAAAATGGATTTTTTATCCCTGCAAAGGGATATTGTGCCCTCATATTATGGCAACACTGAGTAGGCATGCATTTGTTATGCTGCGAATGCGAATACCACACACATGGTAATATATGGTCCTTCCACCAATTTACATTGTTATCCTTGTCACAGCAGATCTGTTGTTGCTAAGGGGGTTTTCATGGTATGAGCTGGCATCATTGTGCCATGACAACTCTTTACTTGTTGGGTCAGCAACAATATGGATGCGTGTAGAAGATAATGAAGACATATTCTAATGTGATTCGGACAGGCAATTAATCTACTGTGCGAAATTCAATTTGTGTTTGTGTGTGCTTCGAATTGAATACAACTAATGGTTGGAAAGATAGATGCTTTGATTGTATTCCAGATGGAAAAATCCCTGAATGTTAACGAACGTTCCTAAAACGGAAATTCGAGGAATCAAAAACGTGAACCTGCTTGGAAATTATATTATCGTTATCCCTGAACTTGTTAATACGCAATTGCAACATAAGACCTGGATTTGGTACATACAAAACATTCACTGCTGCGTCCACGCGCGATAATAAATTTCATATTTTTTTGTTGCCTTACCTTGCCATTTGCGTATTTAGGGTAATCGGGAAGATTGTGGCGCTGACAGTGGGGGGCACGGGTGGGCTTTAGCTAGGCTTGCCAACCCTTTCGAACTCGATCTTCCGGACAAACTTTGTTATCTCCAGGAATGACGAGACTTAGGATTATATTATTATTATTATTTCCTTTTGATATGCAATGAAATTTGGTATTGCAAACCAAACAATTAAACTTCACAATGTTATTTTGAAGACTCGTGAAAAATAAGTAATTCTTAAAGTGTGAAGAGAGAGAAATAGAAAGATAAAATACATTGTTGCGCCAAAGCTTCTACACAAGACCTGCAGTAAACAAAAAAAAGAAGACATTCTTGCGTCAAAGTCTTGAGACTTCTTCATTTCCCTCCATCCAATTTTCATTCATTATGTAAATTTAGTTCCTGTTACGTTATAGCGGGATTAAGTGCGTTTCAGTGTTCGTGGTGTTGTCATCGCCAATTCGGAGTCGAGAGAAAAGAAAACAAAGTAATACTGCGTATTCAATGAAGCATGGAAATGATCTTTCGATTGGTTACTGAAGATAGAAATTTTGAATTTAAATTTAGTTTTTGGTACAAATAAATTTGATATTTCATTTTGTTATAATTTTGTTACATAGTATTACGACTTCAGGCGAGTCTGTATCAGTGGCGGCGCCGGGGGATACGAAGGGGTAAGCACCCCTTAATTTTCTTCCGTACCCCCCTTTTCAAAACGTTTCAATCGAAAACACTATTGACTCTTGCAGTGAGACGTTGTCATGTCGTCATATTATGTCCTCTTCGTAACTTACAATGTAACTTGAAAGTTTACACTCCATGATCACTTTCTTGGAGTGTAAAACACAATATGTGTCATTGGACTGCATTCAAAAAACTGTTGCTTTCAAATATACAAACTGGCAGAAAATGACGTAAAATAACATAATCCAATCAATCAAATCTCTAAACATGTGGTTGTTATGGTAAAATCTATCAAAAATGAAGCAAGACACTTTTATTTCTCAGTTTCATTGCCATATTATCACAGATGACTACTAAACGTTCATTGGCATTTGATGTAGTGGGTAAAGGTTGCATGTATATTTCGTTTTCCTTCATTTACAACATCGCACCCCTTAAATTTCAATCCGCACCCCCTCAGCACCCCTATAGATGATTAATATTGGCACCACTGTTTGTCTGTGCATACATTGATTATGTTTTGTTTGCTTACAAATTGCGGTTGTTTGGTTGTTTTGATCAAGTAGCTAAATATCAAATAGTCTCATCCTACTACCAACTTTCCCACTCAAATAACCTGCAAGAGATATTTTCAGAAAAACAAAATTCACACGCACGTAGAAGGATAAAGATAGACTAACAAATTAAGATAAAAAGTGATAGAAGTCAAAGAAAGATAAGAAGTAAGTAAGAAAATTTTGAACAGAGAAAGAAAATGAAGTATATATAAAAAGAAGACAGAGAGCTAGAGCAGCATTAGAGAGATATAGGAATAAGGAGAGAAAGTGAACAAAAAGTATGAGGTTATGGAAATAGAGAGAGAAAGATGCAGAGGAAAGGAATGAAAATAAAAGAGGTGGACGTAGAGAAACAAAAATAAATAAAGGTGAGGGAGAAGAAGAAAGAAGAACTAGAAACAGAGGAAGATAGCGGAAGAGATGGAAGTAGAGAAACAGAGAGGAATAAAGAAACTGAAAAATCTGGAGGTAGTGAAGAGGAGAGAGAGAGAGAGAGAAGGAAGATAAGCTGAAAAAAAAAGAAAGAGAAACAGAGAAAGTAAAAAGAACTAGAGAAACAGAAAAAAGAAAGAAAACGAAAAAGATAAAAACATGGAGATAGAGAAACAGACGAAGAAAGGCTAAAAAGAGGAAGATGGAGGTAGTGAATCACAGAGATACAGAGAATAAATGAAGAAACAGAGGAAAAGAAAAGAGCGAAAAAGATAAAAAAAGATGTAGGTAGATAAAGAGAGAGAGAATGACAAAGTGGAATAAAGGGGAAAATGTGAATAGAAATTCAGGGAGAAGAGAAAAGATGGAGGTAGAGAAACAAGACAAAAACAAAATGAAACAGGAAAAGAAAACAAGAATTACAGAGAACATAAAGATTTTGAAGTCCGGGTTTATCCATTTTCCTCTGCTATTCAAGGGCGTCCGCAGGGGGGATCAGGGGGGAATTCCCCCGCCCCCAAATGAGATATCTGGAAAAAAAACATTTTGGTGAAAGTTAAGGGATGCTTGCATGGATCAACATGGAGAAAATGCAGTGAGTGGGGACATTCCTATATCCTATTGGGAAAGTTTTATGAAAATGTTCTTAACTGGAGGGATAGTATCACCCCACGTTCCTCACGACCGCTGCTGCCCTTCCCCCCTTGTGGTCGGTCTTGTTGCTGTTGTTATTGATTTAGTGTCATATGTTACTGCTGGATCTCAAATCGGCTGCCACAACTGATCCCTGCGTCTCTCAGTAGCAAGTGTCATCTATGTTGGGAGACGATGACATTATTTTATCCATTGATTTTAGCTTTATGAGAAGAGCAGGCCTTTTCCACTGTTTCTGAGATAACTAACTAACTCTCTAGCCTTCTTAAACCCGAAGGTTCATGGCTGCAGCAACATAGGCCTTCCATCTTCCTTCTGAGATAGTTTTTAAATTATCATTACCTTTTTCAATGTATTGTGTTCGTCTATGCAGGTCCATTTACAACCTGCATTTTTAACCTTTCCCAAGAGCCCTTTTACACCCCTTCTTAATTTTGAGATAAGGGTTTTAGATAAGGGGATCTTCCCCTCATACACTGAAGGCTGCAAAATGGCCATGCATGCCGACGCACCCAAAAATTTTAAATAAATCAATCAACGATGCGTCTCTTTTGTGAAATTGAATAGAATTAGAAAAACTGAGGCGCAAATGTGGAGAAATCCTTACATAAAAGAAAATGGCTAATTCAAAACGGGCAGTGAACATTCCAGGTATTCCCTGTTCTGTACAAGAAAATAAAATGCGTTCGGCTTACTTTATTTATTTGAAAAATCCTGAATACAGAAAAATCTATTTTACATCAGGATATCAACTGGAAAAGAAATAAACAAAATAATAAGATCGACACGTACACACACACATATACAAATATAACAAGAACAAGAACAATTAGGGCAACAAGAACATTATTTACTCTTCAGCTGCTTTATGCACGCCCTTCTGTAAGTCTGCTTTGATAAATGGAAGCCAGGAGCTTCTTTTAAAGATTTGTAAGTGGTTTGTAGTCTGTAGAGAAGTGATCTTTGTTCTACAGGGTGGCTCAATAAGTCACTTAACACCCCCGGTACAAGGCCACTGCAGCGCGCAACATGGAAATGGTGATGACCAATCGTTATCAGGCCAAGGGGGAACCACACTGACGCCACCCACACGGTCGGCGGCCATCTTGATGTCCGCCATCTTGAATTCAACTTCAGAATTTTAAATGGGAAGGGGGTCGTGCGACATATCAAAATGGGCTAGAATTTCATGAGAAATGCAATGGTGAAGGTTGTTTCGACGTATCTTTAACCAGTAAAAAGTTATGACTGAATTCTTGTACCAATTTGCTCCTTTTCGAGGTGTTAGAAAAATGCTTTTAAAATTTGTTTAGCGCTTCGGTAATGAATCGAGATTAAAGTGACGTCTATGGAGAGACGTTCGCATGCCATTGCACATTATTTTAATCGGATACATCCATGAAGAGCTGTGCATTATGAATGGTTGTCGCGAACAATTTACAGTGTGACGCTTCCATTGAATTAAAAGTCCTTCACAGTGACAAGGCTAATGTTTATGTTCATAAGGAAGTTTATAAACAGAATATGTGACCCTTGTCATCTGATAGCTAACTTTGTACAAAAACTGGTTCATATCATAACGTTCCCATAAGTGTTCTGGTGTTCTTCCCTATTGAAAAAACTCTGTAAAAAGTACCTTCTTCCATAAGCAAGGATGAAAAAAACTGTTTATTTAACAAATCCAAGTAGCCCTAAGCATTTAAGGTTCCGTTGTTGGAAAATTGACTAACCAATAGTGTTCCACACAGCACGCCACACCATTAACTTACCAACACTAACCATTCAGCTTTGATCTGTCGAAAATGGGTTATCAGATAAAAATCATCGAATATTCTTTTTATGAACTTCCTTATGAACATAAACATTAGCCTTGTCACTGTGAAGGACTTTTAATTCAATGGAAGCGTCACAATGTAAATTGTTCGCGACAACCATTCATAATGCACAGCTCTTCATGGATGTATCCGATTAAAATAATGTGCAATGGCATGCGAACTTCTCTCCCTAGACGTCACTTTGATCTCGATTCATTACCGAAGCGCTAAACAAATTTTAAGGCATTTTTCTAACACCTCGAAAAGGAGCAAATTGGTACAAGAATTCAGTCATAACTTTTTACTGGTTAAAGATACGTCGAAACAACCTTCACCATTGCATTTCTCATGAAATTCTAGCCCATTTTGATATGTCGCACGACCCCCTTCCCATTTAAAATTCTGAAGTTGAATTCAAGATGGCGGACATCAAGATGGACTGAAATAATGGATTACCAAACTTTCTTAATATTGACTGAATCTGCGTTCAATGTTGCATGATGTAATCGGAGTACTTTTGAAATATGCAATGGATTTAACAACGACTGCTTGAGCATGCATTCTCTATTATTGACAAAGAATGTTAGAATAACAGATGCATTGCCTATTGTCAAGATACAAAATAAACTGGAGAGTACAAGACGAACAGAATACAGATGAAAGGAAAACCTTTGGTATTTAACACAAGAAATGAAAATCTAGTAATAGCGGGAATATGGAATCGGAAAATGTTTGAAAACATGAAAATTATATGTAAAAATTACTAACATATGTGCTAAAATATGTAAAAATATGGAATATAAAAATATAATTTTTCAAGGTAACATACTACTATTCGCAAAGATAATGCGCGCTACGACGGGGTCCCGGGTTGGAATCCTAACCTGAGCATGGGTGTTCTTCGTGAGAGCCCTTTCATCAATTTCATCATATCATCACCCATCCTCATCGTCGCGATTAACCAAAAGTGGAGGGAAAGCGACGCTAAATAAAAATCAAATGAAGCAAAGATAATACAAAATAAACATTGATTTAAGCATTTATATGGAAGTTATGTACTTCCATATAAGTGCATTCCTTGCTGATGGATGAATGAATGAATTGATTTATTTTACTTGGCGTTTCTGCCACTTTGACCCGTGCCGTACGAGAAACTTTTACTTTCCTGAGATGGGGGCTCACCCTACCCTTTTCTTTATCATAAAAATTCAAGAAACAGTTTTGTTTATTGAATCACTGCTTTCTTTGTTGATTATACATGTGCAGATATTTATTAATTATAATAATTAAAAAATATACTCGGTGAAGCACAAGGACCCTTGCTCATCGCACGGAGCCCGGTCAAGCCATAAAAATGTCAGGATATATTGAATGAACCGACTGTCGACAGGCACCTTGACCACCATTGCACAAGCTTGCAAAGGATAACTCTGTCAAAGGAAAGTGGGGAAACAGGAGGGTGTCTTCCAGGAAAGGGAGAAGTGACGTTGAGTGGACCAATCACAGAGCCTTCCACTTGAAACAAGGGACCCAAGATCAAACCGTTGTTCCTGGGAACCTCTCGCCAGCGGGGCTCCAATATGTTTTCCCCATTTAACTCCACGGTTTTGAATTACCGGAAACTTTTCCCCGTGAGTTTCTGGCGATGTGCGATGTGTGATATGCTTCACTGTGTTTTTACCCTTAGTATCAGAAACGCGTCTCACTATATCTGCTGCCACGAGCTTTCTGTGCACAGTGCGGTGCTGCCATTTCTCTCACACATTCACCAACAGTGCCGCATCCAGTGTGCCAAACCGCATGTTGGTATCTGCCACCAGTCCTGAAAAAAATAGGAGACCTTAGAAGTTGAATGCACCTCGTATTAATTCATTTAGGATACAAAGTTGTTTTTTATAGTTAGATAATAAGTGTAAAATAGACTGTAAGCTTAAATGTAACCCTACTTGAATAATAATTAAAAAAGGTAAAGTGCTCCACTGTGCTTAGCACCACGCCATGAAGGCGTATAGGGGGTGTGGGGGTAACGCCCCACACTTTCTTGATCTGGTTGTGAGTGGGTTGGGGAGATGTGATCAGCATCACGCCCCTGACCGCCTTTACCCCCCCCCCCATGGTTTCCCCCAGGTACCCATGTTATTCGACGCTGGGTGGGCGCTGGGGCCGCTTTCAACTTGAATAATAATAATAGTTGCTGTAACTTACTTCCTGCAAGTCCCAGAAAACAATATTTTTGTTGCAAAATATCGCTACAATTTCACCATTCGAATTTCATGAACTCTTTCCAGAAATCTCAGGGGGGCAAGTGGCTTCCCTGGCCCCTCCCTGCGGGCGCCCTTGGTATGGACTATTTGTTTATGTCTGAAGTTGCCCAGGTATCCGGGACATATTCAGATATTTGGTTTTACAATATAAATGTACTTAGATACATTATATATATATATATATATATATATAATTTTTAAAAGCATAAAGTACTTCATAAGTAAACAATATGTATCGAAGAGGGAGAAGCATTTTGATGGGCCTATAAGAGTTGCAGAAAGATCGCATTATGCAAAAAATCGCAGGTCGGTTCATGAGAAATGGTTGTTTCTATTATTTTTTTCGCCTTCGCCTCAATTATTGATACTTAATCTCCCCAGCCGTGGTCAAAGTCCATCCTCGGAGGAATAAATAAATCAGCTCCGTCGGTTCTACAGTCCTTTAAATATTTGAGCCCTGAGCCGGCGGAGTGATCTCAACTCACGCAACATCCTCGTCAATTAATCAAAGGCTCTCCGCAAATCCCACAGAGCGCGGTAATTAGTGCAGCACGGATAAAAAATCAATCGCTTTGCGTGACGCAAGAACTTTGTTTGAAGGATTATTTGTTTATTGCTGCGGAGAGTAAGCTGGTTCTCGTGTGCACTCTTATTGTACTTTTGTCTCACAAAATAGATACCATGCGCTTTTCGCAACGGCAACAGTGTCATGCAAGCATGTACACTCTTGTGTAGATGAAGTCACATGTTCTTCAACTGGTAAGCACTATACAACTCACGATTAAAATTATCCGATATGCCATCTGGTGAGATTTTATGAAACTACTGTATGTAGGACAACGAGTGGCTAGGAAAGCCTTAGCAACTAGCAAATCGACCTGCCTAACGTATGCATAGCTTTAATAAACAAAATTTGACCTGCTTAACCTATTTACATGCTTATTTCTGCTGGTATATGCCTACGTGAATACGTTAGGCAGGTCAGGTTTGCTCAAAACATGGGTGAGGTGTGAAAAATTAACGTCTACTATTCACTTTTTGGCTGGTAACCGTTTTGTGGGTCAGAACGTGTGAAAAGTTTTCATGTTTCCACCCCGAGGAATGAAAAAAGTGAAATTTGTAAATAAATTAGGGAAAAGAGAATTGATTGACAGAAGACTTGCTGAAATGTGGCAAGAAAATTACGAAGAATGCATGAGTCTGTTCATTTCATTTTTTCGAAAATTTATAAATAAAACGTGTTCCCCCACCCCCCGCGGAAAGATATTAAGCGTCTTGCCCAATGCATCCAGATAAATAAAAATCCATCACCACAGAATAGAAATACATAGCATTCTGTACAGTGGGATCCATGAGTATTACCGTACAAATTGTCCATGACTATTTTCATTAATTTTTCCTCTAACATTCTGTGTGTTTTTAAACTATAAGTTTTTATGTATGCTGGTGCAGAAATTGTCAACAGCTTGTTTTGATTTTTGTTTTAATTCTTGAAGCTCTTATTGGGTCAAATAAAGTACATGGTGATGGACAATTTGCACGGTAATACTCATGGATCCCATTGTACCTCGATGATTCTATTCGATAATCGACTTCAATGGCATGTGGTCTGATTGGTCGACAGTCCGTCACGAAAGGCCATGACCTGTGCTCTGACGTCACTTCTCTTAAGTATGGCCAAGGACTTGTTCGTGTTTAATTTGATCGTGTACACATAGCTTAAGGCAGACTGGATTATGCAATATATCACAAGGACTGAGGGGAATAAAAAAGTAATATTTAGATGTGCGAGAAAGAAGAAAACGTGAAATAACGCAATAAAACGAAAAAGAACGGCTTATACGAATATGCGTTTGTATGGAAATGTTCCTCTCTGGTGTTCCATATGTCATATTTCGCTTTCCATTGAAGTTGGAGCTGTTACAAGTCCCATTTCACCTTTTTTCATTACAGTGGAAACGAACATCGTCCCTCTAGGGATTTGATCTGGCAGAAACAAATTCTGAGTGTAACGGTGGGATCTAAACAAGATTCGATTTCCGCCGATAGATGAGGCATGTGAGTGACGATGAAGTTTGAACGGACTAAATCCGAATGTAGATCACACAAAATACATTGAAGTTGCATTTACGATACTGTGGAACGTGCAAGATATGTGTGGCGATAGTCGACAATGGTATTTTCTTTGTACCACCTCCCCACGTGGTTAATTGTTGCCTCTCAGGAAAAGTAATGGACATTCTGCGAATTACGTTTTATGCTTTTGATGATGCGGGGATGCTACTTCAGTGGCATATTTTTTTTAAATTCCATTTCGGGGTGTAGGTTTTTTGGGTATGCAAATTTGTATGTATATCTTAGCAGTTAGTAAAGTAAATTATTGTTTTGTTGTTCTAAATACAGTGGCTCTTACATAAGACATTAATTATAATGATAACACTTACATGTAATTTAAAAACACTTAGTATATTTACATTCTAAGAAAACGCATACACAAAAAAAGAGTTATTGAACTACAGTAAAACCTCGTTAATCCGGACTAATGTGGGGGGATAAGTTGACCAGTTTAACGAAAGTCCGTATTAACTGAAATAACCTAAAAGAACAGTAGAAAGTGCATTAAAATTCCGTTTATAGCAACAAAACATGTTTATTATGGTGCATTTAAAGGGCATAGGCCTAAATACACTATACAGTACAGTACAACGTCTGCGGAAAACAGAATTTCATCAGTGGTTGACTGCCTTTTCTTTGGGAAGTTCTGTTGTTGACTTCTAGCCACATTTAAAACCTTGCATTCTGCTTTTTTTGGCCTTTTGCCTGTCCGGATTAAGCTAAGTTCGGCTTATCGGGGTCCGTATTAACGAGGTTTTACTGTATTACACTGAGGAAACTTGACAAAATTTCTATAACGGCGTGCGGCGAAAAATGCAATCTACCTGCAACAAATAAAGCTAACGAAATCAAATCTATTTGCTATGGCGGTAGGTTTTCGTAGTTAACAATGGACAGAGTAACGGCTTTAGCTTGGGAGCTTTTTGTAAAACCTCTGTACTCGACGACAATGTAGACAGTAAACAATGGGTTATTTAGAACTTCAGATGCGTTCAAGGATGCAATTAAAGGTTTACTACAGTCCAGCAGAATTAACTTGAGAGAAATGGCCGCTCTGTGAGTGATGCAACTGCGCTCGAATTGGCTAGAGCGGGGGACTTCCCGCTGTAACGGGCCAATGGAAACTCTACAAACTCTACTCTAGAGATTCCGTTGGCCCGTTACAGCGGGAAGTCCCCTGCTTTAGCCAATTCGAGCGCAGTTGCATCACTCACAGAGCGGCCATTTCTCTCAAGTTAATTCTGCTGGACTGTAACTATTTTCCAGAATGATATTTCAGTATTTGTTCCACAGTTCAGAAATGGTATATTATTTCAATTGCGTTTTCTTTTGGGGGAGTGGAGGGGTATTAAAACATCCTTGACATGGATAAAGAAATTATCTTCTGCCTGGGATGAAAATTTTTGTGGGGGTGGAGGAAATACCCATCATCCCCCCGTTAATTCGCACACTGACAATGGAGTCAAAGTTCCTTGGAGACTTTCTTTCTCTACATTGTTAGAACTTAACGTACAATGCATGATATTCTACATTTAAAATGTAAATCTGCCTGTCCATTTACGAAAACGAGACACACTATTTCTTTTAGGCATGCAGGCATGGGCGTCGCCAGTAATTTTTGTTGGAGAGGAGGGATCAGTCCATTTATAAAACTTGAATAGTAGAAATAACAATTGAAGCATTCCACCGAATAACGCTGTATGGAACTTTTAGGAATGTGCTGAGTTACCAGTAAAATCATGCTGTGGCCCTGCTTCCACAGGCTACAAGCTGGCCAGTCATAAGGTCGGATGTTGCCCAAAGATTGCTACTGTGTTTGCATAGGGTTTTATGTTGTTTCTACTTATAGACCAGTAACATACTACAGGTTTCATCCGTTGTTCTTGCATTCACTGAAATGTGCCATGCAGCGTTATTGGGTGGAATGCTTCAATTATTATCATCTAGGGCTAGGAATTTTATGACCTAAATATCACCAAAATATGCAAAATAAAATATGCTCTTATGACCTAAAATTTAAAAAAATATATAACTGGACTGTTTCAAACATCAATATCTAACTTATGCTGAGATATTTTCACATATGTACTATTTTTAGTTCACTTTATGGGCCCTGAGTTGCAATGCACAATGAATACTTTCTCTAAATTTTCAAATAAAAAAGATTTTGGTACAGTCCAAAAGAAAAAAATATATCTCGAGTAAACATGGGAGTAATTAACGAATCCACTTGAAAAATGACTGAATATTTCTTGAAAATGCAAGAATACGCTGAATATGACCGAAAATCCATCAAAATATACTATATCAGGCAAGAATGGCCAAATATGCCGAAATATGCCCTTAAAAAGGTAGTTTCTTCATAATAAGAATTTCTATATGTTTGGGGAACACATCACCCTAGCCTTAATAATGATTATGATTATTATTATGGAATAATAACGATTATAAACTAACAAAAATAAACCAATTTATTCCAAATTTATTATTATTATTACACTCTGGGGGGGCTTTTCAAATCGATTCACTAAATGAGTGAATATCCATCCCAACTGCTTTTCATTTTATTTTACCATTTCATCCACTTAGTGTGCTGAAATGCATAGTTATTCAATTTTTTTTATTAACGTTCAAGAACAACTTTTAAAAGTTAGGGGGAAATTTTAGTCATAAATTTTATGTTATTCTACCTCTCACATAAAACTCTAGATTTTGGAATCTTGAAAACTTTAACAGCTTAGTACGTTGCACCTGAACATGAATGACCTCTCCAGTGTCGACCTCCGTAGCGAAGTGGTTAGCACAACACAGAACGCCCCGACGCCAGGGGTACTGGGTTTGAATTTGTCTGTCTTGATTGAAAGGGTAGAGAATTGAGATAATTTGATACAGGGTTGAAGTGGGGAAGACTGCCACTTAGAAGTTTTCATTTTAAATAATATAAAAAAATGTAGCAACGGCGTCGCCTTGTGGGGTCCCGGTTTGGATGCCCAAAGAAGATACGCAGTGCCTCGGATCAACTTTGGATACAGTTCCGATTAGCCTTTCTGTGCATAAAGTGGACTTAAAACTCAGCTCAGCAACAACCTGAACGTGAATTTAACATCAGCAGAAAGAAAAAAAAATCATTTATTTTCCCTTTGCATTGATTCGCTCTAGCGGAATCTGTCCTTGTCACTCACGATGACCATAATAACTTAATGCGATCAAGCCTTAAAAAGATAGATCAGCTGCCTGTGACGTCAGAGAACTCCTACACTTTTCACGGAAACGCACTCCAGGCAGTTTCTATTCGCATAAAGGTAAAAAAAGAAACTTTGCTATTTTTTTTGAATGGTTGAAGCCCAATGCTGCAAATCCTTAAAGCTCCACGAGTCCTGCAAATACATAAAAAGTCATTTGTTTAGTAGAAATTTTCATTTATAATCATAATTCCTCTCCCACTCACAACAAAGAAGATTTTAAAAACATCTCTTTTTAGTTTCTCTTGCTCTTGTCTATGTATTCGCATTAGTTTATTCGGCTTACGTAGTGTTACTAGTCTGCCCCCCACACTTTACCTCCGCACTCGAGGTTCGGTGCACTTCGTACTCGGCTCAGATTTGTCTAGGGGTATCTTTCTTTGTACGACAATGCACGTGGGTTGCTACAAGTCAACATAATTATATAATTAACTACAAGAGACAACGGAAAACCTTTTGCGAAGCCTTTATGATCAGGGGGATAAATTACCTTGTCCAGCTTTTGTGAAATTAAAAACGGAAATTTTGGATAATTTCTATAGTTTAATTAACGTAAAATTTAAAGTAAATACATGTCGTTTCCGAACGTTCATTTCTCTAATTATTTATCGGGCCAAAACTCTAATTTTGATGTTGGAATCTCTATTGTTTGTACCTGGATGCTTTACATTTCATGAATTACATCTGAAGTACGCTTGTCACAAGGTAGACTCGCGTTACTCCAAGAAACGTCTTAACAGGCGCTAGGCCGCCCGACGTGTACATTTCTCAACCTCCACGGTGACAAGGCACTAGGCTGCCCGGCGCACCGTAATTACTTCAAAATAACATCCAGTACAAACTACCTTTTTACCTGTAAATCGGACACCAAGGCACTAGCTTGCCCGGCAATCCAATTTCTTACAGCATCCGTTTCGGGAGATCTGTCCTCCGGTCCTAGCTAACCGAAGCAAAAACAGCCTCTCCCTTCCAAGTCTCAGTTCCAACAGCCGACCTCCCCTACTCTCATCTGGGAGTTTATATACGTTATGGTATTTATACATGGAATAATATGAACCTAAATATGCATAATAAATTGAGTTACCCTTATCACATAATATACACGTAATTACCTAATTAACATATTAATAAATATTACAATAAGAAAAAAACACTGTTGCCCTGACACGGGGCAGGGTAACAGATTCCCCCTCCCCAGCGTTACAATTCAATCTGAAATTTAAATTTCAGTCTGTGTGAATTGTCTTAAAGTCACTGAGAAAAGTCAAGCACTGTATCTGAAAAGAAGAAAAAGTTCACTGAAAAAGTTATTTTCACTACACATCACAACCGTCTCTCTGAAAAGAAGAGTCTCGATTTCACTGCACTAAATAGCCTATTTCCACACGGTTTCTTCCTCCGGGAATCCTGTAACCTCCTGGACATCTCGGTCATCTGGTCATCAGGACTGCTCCCAGGTGCAGACAGCTCCTCCACCTTCCAAAGAACACGTCCGGCTCCCGCTCTAGGGTCGACTCAGCCTCCTCCTCGGTCCATCCGAAGAACCCCCGGCTTCTCAGTCCCCTAGTCCTTGTGTCTGGGACTTCTGCAGTACTCGGGTCGACTCCTGCCGAATTTCAGCTTCAAATGCTTTCAAAAGTTCTATCGTTCGATCACACGACCCGACTTTAAAATGGCTTTCTCTTTTTTCCATCTATAAGGAAACTTTCCCTTCCTTTTCCGGGCATCGAACTGCCATCCTTCAGCATTCTCTTAGCGACGAAAATCTCGTGTGCAAAATATTCATTTACTTTTTTCGGTAAAAGGTTTACATAACATAAAATCCAACAGTCCGTAATTAAATCTTACATTCACATGAAATAAATTTACCAGAACTCAAATGTGTAGCGACAATAAATCAGGAACTTAATTACTACTGTACAAACAAGATGTCGGTCACTCGGCTTCTTTTCCATCATTTCTCACAGCCCTTCTACCCCCTCCCCTTGAGATGGATTCTCAGGGTAGAATTTAGGGACGAGTGCTTTCCCTCACACTTCTCAAATTTCTTCTCGGAATGACCTTCAGCTGGTCAACGTTAGCCAGAACTCTCTTCCCCTCACCTTCCTTTTCCAAAACAACATTATTTGGAGTAGTGAAATTCAGAATTCTGTAGATCCCTTTGAATTTCGGGAAAAAGCATGCAGTTTGCTTATTAAAAGCAGACGAAATTCTATGCTCTTGAAGCAGTACTCGATCTCCGACACGAAGATTAACCCTTCTTCTGCCCTTATTGTAGGCCTTTGACGCCTTTTGCCTCGTCTTTTCTTCTTTTTCTCTTGCAAATTCGAAAGCCGCGCCCATTCTTTCCTTTATCTGTATGACGTAATCCATCTGTCTCTCAGCCGTGACGTCCTCCCCGGTTCCATCTTCCCTCTGAAGCTCCATTTTCCGAGTGTCATGCGGTGTGTACAAATCACGTCCAAAGAACAAAAATGACGGCTTCAATCCAGTCATCGAATTCGTTGCATTATTAATGGCAAAACTTATCGCGTCCAAGTTTTCAGCCCACGACGAGTGTTCCCTGCAGAACTTCCCAAGTGCTTGCTTGATTATCTTAATCGCTGCTTCTGATTTATTTCCTTTCGGTCTATACGGCGTAATATAGACAGGCTTGCAATTCACAGAACGCAACGTTTGTGAATACAGTTTGCTTCGAAATACACTCTGGTTGTCACTGACAACGTATTTCGGGAATCCTGATTGAAAACAGTACTTCAAAAATGCTTGCGAGATCGTCCTCGCCGTTGTAGTTCTAAGTGGTGTCAAACTAATGTGCCTTGAGAACTCATCTTGAATGACTAAACAGTACTTGTATCTCCCTTTTGTACTTGTAGGCAGTGGTCCAAAAATGTCCAGAAACACTTTGTATCCAGGCGCAGTAGATTTTCTCGAGTTCATAAATCCCATCTTTCTGCTGTTGTCAGGATTATACTGAAGACAAGTGATACAACTTTTGCAATAGTTACTGACATCTTTGACTACTCCGTCCCAAGTATAATTCTCTAGGACCTTAAACAATGTCTTTCCATGTCCTAAGTGCGCAGATAATAAATCATCATGCGAAGATTTAAGTACTTTATTCTTCAACTTCTCTGGTACCCACAGCTTCAATCTGGAGCTAAACGGTGGATAAAGTCCAGTGTTTTCGTCAACGAAACGGTAAAGCAGTCCATCATCATCGAGACAGGAATGTTGCAGATAAAAGTCAAATTTTCTCTTCTCTCGAGAATCCTTTATTTCAACTTCTTCTCCATTTAAACATCCAATTAATTTCGACAAGTAAGGATCACTCTGTTGTTCTCCTTTCCACATTTCTTTATCGTTAAGATCTACGGGCGGCGAAATTTCTGTCTGTCCGTCCGTCTGTCTTCCATTTACAGTGTTGCCAGCTGCATCTGTAAACATCGCTTCCGTTTTCCTTTTCTGCTTCCGGTCGAATTTCTGACACACTTTGCCTTCGACTTTAGGAATCTCGTGGTGTTCCATTATCGTCCCATCAGGCATCTCTAATCTGAAATATCCTTCCGGTTTGATGTCCTCTATTGGATAATTCTCTTCTGCATCCGAAGATCCAATGTAATTCTCCCTTTCAGAGAATCCCGCTTCGATCCTCGACAAGTAGTCAACCGCTGTGTTATTTCTACCGGCAATGTATTTGACGGTAACTGGAAACCTGGTCACCCTGTTTATCATTCTGTTTATGTGGCTCGGAATCTGAGAAGATTTCAAGATATCCACGAGCGCAGAATGGTCAGTGTAAGCTATCACTTCCGGTGCTTGCAGAAAGTAATATTCAAATTTCTCCAGACCCATGGTCAACGCAAATAACTCTTTCGCTGTGACAGAATAAGAACGTTGAGTTTCAGACAGCTTCTTACTCCCAAATGCAACAGTCTGCAATTTTCTCGTTTTGTCGTCCTCCTGAGCGACGATATAGCCAAGCGCTATGTCAGAGCAGTCTACAAACAAGTGAAACGGTTTCGAAACGTCAGGAATCTTGAGATCAGGACTATTTACAATTGCATCCTTCAACTTCTGCAAACTCTCTTCTTGTTCTTTTCCCCAAGAAAATTTCCTATTTCCTTGTAACAAGTCCGTGATCGGTTTGGATATCTTTGCTTGGTCCTTTATGAAATCTGACAGAAAATTTAAGAAACCTACTAGTCTCCTAACTTGCTTGATATTTCTCGGGCGCTGCAATTGCTCTGCTTGTTTCCTCTTACTTTCTGCACAAGAAATCGTATTTTCTGAAATTGTAAACCCAAGAAAATCAATTTTCTTTCTGAAGAGACGCGACTTTCGATAACTAATCGTCAGTCCTTTGTCTTTCATCTTTCCCAGGACAGAATCCAACACACTCAGTTGTTCTTCCTCGGTAGCGTTTGCAATAACTACGTCATCATAATAACATATTGCATCAGTTTGATAATGCTCCCCTAGCGTCTTCTGCATCAGTTCCGCAAGGTGAAAAGGTCCACTACGACAGCCATAAAATAACCTCTTGTATCTAAACGTTCCCATTTCTGTCAAGAAACCTGCATATTTTCTTGTATCTTCAGAAATCTGCATATTTGCAAATGCAAACGGAATATCCAGAACTGTAAATATAGTTCCCCCAGAAAGCTTACATATTGTCGACCTAATATCAGGTATTTCTCTACGTCTAGCCTCCAATCTCTTATTCAAGCCTTTGCTGTCGATGATCACTTTACATGTGTTATCTCTCTTCACATGAAGAATAGGCGGCGAAAGGTAATCTGTATCACCCCTTTCAATGATCCCGTCTTCAAGCATCTGCTCAATCGCCTGATTCATTAATTTCCTCTTTTGCTCAGAAAGTGGCCTAGGTTTCGCTCGGAACGGCTTCTCGTTATTCACATCCAAACGAACCTCGTAATCCTTTGCTAATCCCGGTTTATCTTGAAAAACATCAATATGCCGTCTCAGTATGGCAATCAATTTCGGCTTGTTTTCCTCTGAGATATCGGTACCCTCCATCAGCATGGCAATCCTTCTCTCTTCGTCAACCCCCTCCCCTTTGATGTCGCTGCTACGTGTCTCCGCTCCGCAAGCAGAAACGTTCTCTCGGACTCCTTCGAGTCCATCCGGGGTCGAACCCAGTCCCCTAGAACCAACAGCATCAACGCTGTCACGTGTCGGCGGCGAATCAAAAGGCATGATTTTCGAAAGATCAGGCTCAATTGCCCAACCCGTTACGATGAATCATGGGTATAAGTCCCAGCTTAGCCATTAATGTCCTTCCCATTAACATTTCATGATTAGCATTTGATAACACAAATATCTGATCTCGAGCCTTATGTCCGTGAAACTTAATATTCACGTAAGCGCTCCCCAAGGATTCCACATTTCCTTCCGCAAGTATTACTTTAGTTCTGCAACCCTTCAATTTAAGTCCATTTGTCTTCATTTTCTCGAAGACCTCCAAAGACACAAAGTTATTGGACGACGCCGTATCAATACATGCGTGTACTTCCACATTAGCCACGTTGCATAAAACGATAGGTTCCCTTACGTCTTTTACATTTACATTGTGAGGTGAAAAATTTTCCTTCCGCGTAAAATTTGCAGTTTCCACGCCACGAACTTGACAAATTCGTGGCGACTCTACGAGTTTTTTGTTACGTCCTTCCCACGTTCATTAATCTTGTTTTCCCTACGGTGATTTGAAGCTCTGCAACCTTTCTGTCCACAAGTGTAGCATAATTTATTTCTCTGGCAATCTTCCTTCGAAAAGCGGTTCTGTTTGTTTTCATCCCTCACCGCAAGCCGCGAGGGTGGAGGGCGTGAAACCACATGTTCAGCCCTCAAGCGCTCGACTTTCGGGCGGTCAAAACCAATACTCACAGGGTCCAAGAAAATATCAGATTTCTTTCTCCCCCTCTCCTCTTCGCATTCCTGGTTAACGGACTTTCTCAACGACCAGCTGTAAATTTCGTCTTCCGAAACGAAAGACTTGAATCTCTGCCTTTCCAAAAACTCGGCTTGTAATTCTATGGCGTACTCGCTCATTTCTCTCATAGAAGTGAATGTCTTGTTGTACAAATAATCCCTAAATACCGGATTGCAGTGCGACTTCACAAAGTCAATTCTCTCCTGTGCAGAAGCCGAATTCCTTATCCTACTAAAATGCCTGTCAACTTTGCGAACGTATTCCGCCAATCCCTCGTTAGCAAGTTGAAACCTTTGCGACAAAAATAACTCTGCTTCTCTCTGATAATCCAATCCGCGAAAAGCCTGCAAGAATTTATGCCTGAATTGTGAAAAATCACCGAACGGTTCCGTGAACAAAAACCACTCCCTCGCTTCATTTCGCAACGAAAGAGGAATAAACTCCTTCAGAAGATCATCTTCAGAAATTTTCAGCGTTCTCGCGTAATCTTGAATCCTATCCAGATACGAAAAAGCATCTTCCTTCCCTACATTTCCCTCAAATGTCGGAAGCGGCAAACGAATTTCCTCCATTGTCACTCTTGGAACGCACCTCTGTTCCTCAACAACAGAAAGTTCTGACGCGGTCGGGCTGGACCTACTCGAGTTACCAAGCGACATTCTTGTAACTTCCCCTTTTCTGTTTCGCAAGATCATCGGTTCGATCCTCGTCCGTTTCTCTCCTTAACTTTCAAAGCAAATATCTCTTTCAATATCCTCCGACAAGACCTCAAATAACTAAGTTCAATCGCGGACAGAGTCCCCAAATAAATATGTAATCCCGGACAGAGCCCACAAATAAATATGTTACTAGTCTGCCCCCCACACTTTACCTCCGCACTCGAGGTTCGGTGCACTTCGTACTCGGCTCAGATTTGTCTAGGGGTATCTTTCTTTGTACGACAATGCACGTGGGTTGCTACAAGTCAACATAATTATATAATTAACTACAAGAGACAACGGAAAACCTTTTGCGAAGCCTTTATGATCAGGGGGATAAATTACCTTGTCCAGCTTTTGTGAAATTAAAAACGGAAATTTTGGATAATTTCTATAGTTTAATTAACGTAAAATTTAAAGTAAATACATGTCGTTTCCGAACGTTCATTTCTCTAATTATTTATCGGGCCAAAACTCTAATTTTGATGTTGGAATCTCTATTGTTTGTACCTGGATGCTTTACATTTCATGAATTACATCTGAAGTACGCTTGTCACAAGGTAGACTCGCGTTACTCCAAGAAACGTCTTAACAGGCGCTAGGCCGCCCGACGTGTACATTTCTCAACCTCCACGGTGACAAGGCACTAGGCTGCCCGGCGCACCGTAATTACTTCAAAATAACATCCAGTACAAACTACCTTTTTACCTGTAAATCGGACACCAAGGCACTAGCTTGCCCGGCAATCCAATTTCTTACAGCATCCGTTTCGGGAGATCTGTCCTCCGGTCCTAGCTAACCGAAGCAAAAACAGCCTCTCCCTTCCAAGTCTCAGTTCCAACAGCCGACCTCCCCTACTCTCATCTGGGAGTTTATATACGTTTGGTTGGCGTCTGTTGCCAACCGCCCTTCTTTCAAAATTTTTAATCTTTAGCAGCTAAACTGCCCGCCTTTCTTTTGAACGTTCGAAACACGAAGAAAGAACAGAGAGCTACATGGTATTTATACATGGAATAATATGAACCTAAATATGCATAATAAATTGAGTTACCCTTATCACATAATATACACGTAATTACCTAATTAACATATTAATAAATATTACAATAAGAAAAAAACACTGTTGCCCTGACACGGGGCAGGGTAACAGTAGTGACGAAACTATTGAGCATATCTACAACGGTGAAAGCAAACCACACGATTGCAGTGAATACTCTAGAAGGACTTCTAAGCAAATGTAATTTTGCAGATTTTGGAATATCAAAGCTGTTTTTCGAAAGAAGAGGAAATTTCGAAAACAGATTTTCTTTTCATAATGGTGTTAACGAAATGAAATACAGTAAAACTTCGTTAATCCGGACTAATGGGGGGATAAGTTGACCGGTTTAACGAAACTCCGGATTAACTGAAATCTAAAAGAATAGTAGAAAGTTCATTAAAACTCCGTTTATAGCAACAAAACATGTTTATTATTGTGTATTTAAAGGGCATAGGCCTAAATACAATACAGTACAAAGTCTGCGGGAAACAATTTCATCAGTGGTTGACTGCCTTTTCTTTGGGAAGTTCTCTTGTTGACTTCTAGCCACATTTAAAACCTTGCATTCTGCTTTTTTCTTTTCCTTGTCTTCTGCCTATCCGGATTAAGCGAAGTCCGGCTTATCGGGGTCCGGATTAACGAAGTTTTACTGTAGTAGATATTAATTTCCATGTGCCACAGGTTTGTGATGTCAACTATAACAATTCACCCTTCCTATGTGGAGTTCTATTTAAAGTAGCAGCCAATGGCGCCTGCAAAAGGTCCGGGGGTGGGGCACTAGCCCTTTCTCCCATAATATATTTAAAAAGAAACAGCTTGAGGAAAGCTGGAGTGATGTTTGTATATATCAGCATGGAAAAATGCAGTGGGTGGAGGGATAATTATGCAATTTATCTTAGTGAGGGATGGTTTATGAGGTGTGTCGTTTGCCGCGAGTTATTTGCGCCAAGGCTTCTTATCGGTTCATTTCCGCCTGACATATGTCAAGACCTTCCTTGGCTGGTTTTCCCACAATCCAGAGTGTCAGCACCGCCGCGCGCACGTGTGTTTATGGCCACATGGTGCATAGTGCATAAAGTGGACTTAAAACATAAAATCAAACGTATGTTTATGACGATGCACAGCTGTGTTTACACCGAAATGTTAAACCTATCCAGAGAGTCAAATATGACTTTTCTTTACTTATTTCAAAAGACGTTACACAGCATTACTTGTATCAATTTTATTCCACAACAGAAAATACATATATCAGTATCAGCCTATTAACTATTAATCATGTGTCGTTAATCGTAAAAAAAAACACCATTGTAAATACAGTATTGTTAAAATATTGAAAGCATTCTACAAGTACTACGTAAATGTACACTTTGGAAGCAACATAAATGTGCCAGTCTATTACACTTCATTATTATACACTACATAAAATCTTCAAAAACATTATAAATACAGTGTAACTTTTTGCAAACATTATATATAAAAACACAATATTTCGATACACTTGCACAACAACAATACAAACGTTATTTGAATTGTTTCCATGCGTTCTTTCTATCATTCCATATTCTCAGCCATCTTGTCGTCTCTCTCAAGTCTCAGTTTTACATAAATACTAATTTCCCAATGTAGATCCCTCATATATACTTTCATCTTACATTCATTTACCAATCACCTTCCTTTTCAATCCAAGATAAACACAGCTGGAGCTGGGCAACGTCATAAACATACATCCGCGCGGCGGTAATGACACTCCGGATTGTGGGAAAACCCACCAAGGAAGGTCTTGACATATGTCGCGGCGGAAATGAACCGGTAAGAAGCCTCGGCGCAAGCGACACGGACTCGGTTTATGAGATTTTTTTTTAAACTGGGGAATATCATCAACCCCCTTTCTGCCCACTTTGACCACTGATGTCCTCCTGAGGAAAAAAATTCTGCCTTGGTAGCAGCATTTTGTCATAAAAAATGCCACTTTTTCTAGATGACATATCAATCCTCTCAAGGTTTAAGATGTTTTCGGGAGAAACGTTTATCTCACTCTATACTCTAAAATCATCTTGGTTCATTTCTTTGGTTGGTCACTTTGTGGCCTTGAGTAGCCCAAATATCAATGCAGTACGTGAAGAAAGTTCTTGCTTTCAATATTGACGCAACAAGAACCGTTTCACATTTTTTTATACACTTCCTTGAACCTGTAGTACAGTCAACGTCAAAGATAATGGTAGGCAAATTGTCCACAGCTATTTTCACTACTTTTTTATTCTACATCCTGTGTTGTTTTAACTACAGAGTGTCCGAAAAGTCACGCAACCCTGTGTCTACGACCGTATAACGGAATAGCGAAACGGAATGAGAAGATTATATTGGGATCGTATGGCTTTCAAGAACAGTACAGTGCGATCCGTGAGTATTACCATGCAAATTGTCCATCACCATGTTCGTGCACTTTATTTGACCCAATAAGAGCTTCAAGAATTAAAAGAAAACTCAAAACAAGCTGTTGACAACTTCTGCACCACCATACATAAAAAAATAGTGAAAATAGTCATGGACAATTTGCACTCATGGATCCCACTGTACCATGTAGAGGCAATGAATTCTTGATTTTCTTATTTACCATTATTATTTTTATTTTTGGGGGGGATCTGCTTCCCCAATGGAAAATGTCACCGCACGCCACTGGTTTCAAACTATATTCCAATTATGAATTTCTCGCCATTTACCCTTGTGGAAAAGGACGTATTTAGTGAGGGGTCCGGACCCCTCCCCACGAAAGACTTACCAAGTACTTTGTTCGAAGGAAGCATTGTTCTCTGGTTATTGACGTCTTTATTTCAATTCATTGTCATCACATTGTGTAATTCAGACCGAATAAAAATGGTGGTGGACAATTCGCTTACTGTTTCTTTCGCCGTTGAGTGTACAAGTGGGAGGAGGTATGACATCTAGCGCCGTTAAACAAATAGCAATAGAGTATGCGCTTAAAAACGACACCAAATTTACATGTGTGCGATTCCCCTCAGTAAATTTCAACTGTCCAACCCTATAAAATATGCCACAGGAGTGGGGCCCCGGGTTCGAATCCCTGCCTGGACATGGGTGTTCTTATGAGTGACCCTTCATCAATTTCATCATAACGTCACTCATCCCCTTGTCTTTGCGGTTAGCCAAAAGTGGCAGAAAAGCAAAGTAAAATAAACCAAATCAATCAATCAATGTGTACATGATTGTCAAACACAGAAGACTCGCGAAACCCTCGGCATTACTTATGGGAGCCTTCGGTAATATACCCCCCTCCACACACACACAACTATATGGCAAGGTAAAATATACAGAGCAGTATTTCCTACGCAAAAATATAGGATTTTTAATCTAGCCAAAGGTCCCAGACATTGCGTGTGTCCAATCACAATTTCCTGAGATCATCATTCATCGCCATCGATGCGACTAACCCAAGAGATCATGCGCCTCGGGAGGGAGTGTAGAACGGGTCGGTGGACCCCCCTAAAAATTGACCTTGTTCATTTAAAGATACAAGAAAGTCGAAAGTTTGTTACTCTTATTGTCAAGAACAGAAATAAAGTTAATTTAGTTAGTATTCGAAAAGAATAATCAAAGTAAAAATGCATTGGATCGAAAACATTGAATGAAGAATAAAGCAACAAGGTTATATTCTACCATTTCATCCAAAGAACAAATGGTTCCACAGTTTTCAAAATTATAATAATCTCAGTTGTAGGTGAGAGGTCACACAACAAACTTTTTATATGAAACAATCCTCCTAACATTTCAAGCCTTTTCTTGAACGAGACGTGCAAAAGTTAATATCAAAATGCATTCAGATAGTAACTGCATAAAATGCAAGAGAAATAATGAAGAATAGTTTTGTTGGTATTCACTCGTTTGGTGGATCGAGTCTACCCATTTATATAATAATAATAATTATTATTTCGAATAAAATTTATTTTTGTTAGTTTATATTTATTATTGTAATTATAATAACATTTATAACCGTGGTAATAATACTTCTTATTTATCTACTATTCAACTTTTATCATTTGCCCGACCCTCCTGCAAAACATTCTGGCAACGCCCATGCAAGAGATACAGAAGTGACGTAAATATAAGAAAAATGGAAATTGAAATCTCCGGGTCGGTAGTCGAGGATGTGAAGTGTTGATTTTCGATCTTGCCACCGAAGGTCCGGGGTTCAAGTCCCATCATAGGTTCGTTGTGAGCAGTGGTTTATCCTGAATTTTCCATCGGGGGGTGTAAGTTCATATTTAGGGGTTAAGGGTAAATGGAAAGACAAATTTCCAAAAATGGGGCCTTTGTTGAAACTTTTGTGGAGGGTGTTGAGGAAATTTTGGGGGAGGATGTTAGGGGTTCTGTGTATGAATCACTGTTCGTGAGTTGTCCTTCATCAATTTCATGTAATCACGACTCACCCCATCGTCGCGATTAGGCAAAGCAACTTAAAATCACAAGAATACAAAATGCAAATACAGAAATAGGAATAGAAAAGGAGTAATATAGGTGCAGTAGTAGATCTGGGAATTGTTACCATCTTTCTGCGTATTCTTTGAGTGCGGTGGTCAAGTCGGGATTAGGGATGGCCAAACGGTTCCGGATCCGGGTCCGAAAGTTCAGGATCCGAGAGTTATATATTATATTATATTATATATTATATATCTCAATCCCATTATAATATTACCACACCTTAAAAGGTATTATGATCTTCGATTACAAAGAAATTTTTCATTACTTAGTCCTTCAAGATTTTTTTCAAGTATTGTTCCTAAAATACTTTGTTACGCATCGGCTAACACACTCGTGCAAAAAATAATCTTACTTGTTTAACATAAAATGTCAGAGGTAATTTTGTAAATGCCATTGAAACGAATATGTATTCATTCGAATGTATTGGAAATGGAAACACACATAAATGTGAGACATTCCATTCCAGGATGAAACCTTTAACACATTTAACAAGATAGAAATGTTATACAAAAATTATACAATTGTTCTACAGTTACAGTTTTACAAATTGAAATAAAACATTATAACATAAGCAGTGTTATATAATTACAAAGTGTAAGACTAACAAGGGAGGTTACCTAAGTGTCCCCCTCCGATGTCCATGAAACTTGGCAGGCGTATAGAGGGGCCCAAAGGAAGAAATACGTGTTTTTTTGTTTCAGCTAAGAAACTGTTTTAGAGGGCAAAACCCCCTCAAATGTCAAGATGAGGACACATTTAAGTAAGGATCTGACCCCCCTTCGATTTCAATGAAATTTGGCAGGTGTTTAAATGGCCCCAAAGGAAGAAATACGTGTTTTTTGTTTCGGTTAAAAAAAAAATTTAGGGGGCAAACCCCCTCAAATGTCAAAATGAGGACACATTTAAGTGGGCATTTGACCCCTGTGTCCCCCTTCGATTTTCATGAAACTTCGCAGGTGTATAGAGGGGTCCAAAGGAAGAAATACGTGTTTGTTTGTTTCGACTAAAAAACTATTTTAGGGGAGAAAACCCGCTTCAAATGTCAAGATGAGGACAAATTGACGTGGGAATTTTACCCTTGTGTCCCCCTCCGATTTCCATGAAATTTGGCAGGTGTATAGAGGGGCCCTATGCCCCCTGTTTCTTCCCATGCCATATTTACGTGGTTTCGGGGTCAGCTCCCCACTTCAATTTCTCCTCATCTTGACATTGAGGGGGGGGGGGTTGCCCCCTAAAACAGTTTTTTAGCTGAAACACAAAAACACGTACTTCTTCCTTTGGGCCCCTCCATACACCTGCCAAATTTCATGAAAATCGGAGTGGCACACAGGGATCAGATCCCCGCGTCAATTTGTCTTCATCTTGACATTTGAGAGAGGTTTTGCCCCCTATAACCGTTTTTTTTTTATCTGAAACACAAAAACACGTATTTCTTCCTTTGGGCCCCTCTATATACCTGCCAAGTTTCATGGAAATCGGAGGGGGACACAGGGGTCAATTCCCACTTCAATTTATCCTCATCTTAACATTTGAGGGAGGGGTTGCCCCCTAAAACAGTTTTTGAGCCGAAACAACAAAAAAAAAAAAAAAGTATTTCTTCCTTTGGGCACCTCTATACGAGGGCCACTATTTATATTTTGAGCCTTTTCAACACTGATTGAAGTTAGGCGCGATTTGACGTTTGCACGGAATCGTCTGGCATTATTGACCATAACGTACTTCAAATGTTTTGTCAATAGCCTCAATTGTGTTGTTTATGTTGCCTTGGAGATTGCGCGACAACAATAAAATGGAATTAACTCGTGAACATTTTCGTGCGATGATTTTTTACGATTTTCGACGTGGATTATCAAGACAAGAGTGCATCGATCAACTTACTTCCACATTTGGCGATGAAGCCCCATCCTTTGCCACTGTGAAACGCTGGTATAACGAATTTAATCGTGGCCGCCATTCGCTCACCGACGAGATTCGCGAAGGTCGTCCAAAATCAGTTGTTGTTCAAGAAAACATTGATGCTGTGCAAAACCTAATACTGCAAGATCGTCATGTGACATACTGTGAGATTGAGGCAACCATAGGCATTAGTTCCACCAGCATATATAAAATATTACATGATCATTTAGCTGTGAGAAAGGTATGTTCTCGTTGGATCCCACACAATTTGACAAAACCTCAAAAAGACGCTCGCGTCAATTGGTGCAAACAAATGCTCAATAAATACAATCGTGGTGCTTCAAAAGACGTATATAAGATTGTAACAGGTGACGAATCATGGATATATGCATATGAGCCGGAACGTAAACAGCAGTCGACTGTATGGGTGTTTCAAAATGAACCCAATCCAACAAAAGTTGTTCGCGCTCGAAGCACATCGAAACAAATGGTCGCCTGTTTTTTCGGGAAAACTGGTCATGTGGCAACTGTGCCTTTAGAGGAACGTAGAACGGTCAACTCTGAATGGTACACAACAATTTGTTTACCATAGGTCTTCGGTCAAATACGGAAAACAAACAAACGCCGTCGGATCATTCTTCATCAAGACAATGCCAGCTGTCACACATCTCGTCTAACAACCGACTTTACGAACAGTCAAAAAATCGAATTGATGGGTCATCCGCCGTACAGTCCTGATTTGGCACCCAATGACTTCTTCTTGTTCCCGAATGTCAAGAATAAATTGCGTGGACAACGATTTTCGTCGGCGGAAGACGCCGTTGATGCGTTCAAAAACCATATTATGGAGGTGTCTCAAGAAGATTGGAAAAACTGCTTTGACAAATGGTTCGAACGAATGCAAAAGTGTATTGACCATAAAGGAGAATACTTCGAAAAACAATAAAGCAGTTTTCAATGCCAAATTCCTGTTTTTTCATTGTTAGGCTCAAAATATAAATAGTGACCCTCGTACACCTGCCAAGTTTCATGGAAATCGGAGGGGGAGACTTAGACCTCTCTTGTAAGTGTATTAATTACAAATCGCGGACGCACGCGCACACACTATATATATATGTTTGTATATATATATATATATATATATATATATATATATTAGCAGGTAACAATATGTTACAAACACATTCTTACTTTGCAAAGAAGCGCTCATGTGGGATTGCAAAACGGATCCGGATCCGAAAAATTTTAGGATCCGGAACCAGCCGGATCCGGATTTCGCCTAGTCGGGATGGCGTCTGACTGCCACGCGGGAGACCCGGTTCGATTCCCTGGGTGGGTCATCTAAGGTCGCATTAAGCGGCTCTGGGACTCACCAAGCCTGGGGAGAAAAGGTGGCCGGAGCCTGGTGCTGATCACATCACATCCAAAATGGCCGAAATCGAGAATGTGTTGGGCCCTACCCCCACATCCAATAAATGTGTCTGCACTGTTCTAATGCACGGGGAACTTTACCTTTATCTTGCTGCGTATTCAAATTTCTTCTGAGGAACTCTGACTCATCCTCATCGTCGCGATGAGTCAGAAGCTGCAGAAACGACGTTAATTCAATCAATCAATTCTGAAGATATGTAGAATTCCATTGCAAAATTATATCCATAACATAATCCTGAGGGCAGTTTTAGAATTCCATTGACGAAGCTTCTGAAATTGATAATAATAATAAGGAAGGGAGTTTTTCGTTCGATGTTTCTGAACGGAATCGTTGGGACAGACGCCAACCGAGACGGAAAATCTGGCAGCGAGCGGCTTCCTCCGTCACTGTCAACAGCTACAAAGCCCCTACGTCAGCTGCTATCTCCCATCCCACCTACTCGTCGCTGCATTGTTGCCAAGTCCTGCTCGAGTTCTGGAAGCGAGCGAATTATTATAAGCGGAAAGTAAGCAGAACGGGTAGGGGAAAGTGAGTGCTCAACTGAAAGATGTTCCAGAGAGTAACTGGATAATTTATCTAGAAATTAACCCAGTTTCTAGCTATTCATTACATTTACTAATTTAAAGAGGTTTCCAGCTTGCAAAATGATAATTTCATATCCACGTAATTTATGTAGTCATGGTTTTAACGTCCAACAACTTCTGGGAGGTGGGGTCATGGCTATTGGTTTGAGTTTTAAGTCCACTTTATGCACTGAAAGGCTAATCTGGAGTGGATCTACAGTTAAAAGTATGTTCTTCAAGTGAGTATTGAACCCAAGACCCCTTGATTACAAGTCGAGTATGTTACCACTGCAACATAGAAGAGGCCCAGCATGCCTATTGCCTATTATCTATTTATGTGTAGGAGAGAGAGGGGGAGAGCGTAAACAATATATCTACATATCAATGGCGTATCCTGAAAATTTCACCTGGTTTACCGCAACAATTCTTATTTATTGCATACATTTATTATACACCTCATCTAAATAATTGCATGTAATAGAAATAAATACACCAATACAGGCATGCAAGTAAAGCCTGAACTGGCTACCATCCCGGATGTGATGGCTGCCTGCCTGGCTGGCTGGCTGGTTGACTGGTTTGGGGGAATAGGACATTGTTCTAATTGCTACTGGCTCTCCTCGACTGGATTCTGTGGAACAGCCAAAGTTTGGCTATGTGAAGATAATCTGTGAGTTTGCAAAGGAAAGTTTTTTGTCTGTGATTTCCGAGTGTTGGCTGTTTTTGTTAGTTTCTCGATAAAAAAGGGCAAGAGATGACATGCAGTGTATTCGTGCTCAGTTCATTAATATTTAGGTATTTATGCAAAGCGATGAGATGTGTACGTGACAAATACGATTAACTGAAAATGAAAATCCTTATTATTATAAAGTGTATTAAATTAAATGTTTCCTTTCTTTAAAATGTGTGAATGAATCCTGCGAATCTCATGTATGAATATGCATACCCGAGTTAATTAAAAAGCTTGTTCAGTACGCATTGATTACCATATTTTTTTTCGAGCCAATCTCTAGTCCATACTTTCAGTTTTTTTTAGTTTTTTTAATAAAAGCTCAAAGCAATAATTCTCCTACAGCATTCTTCAAATTGCTCGTCCATCTTTACAGATTGTCTCCTCTGCGCAATGTCTTATGGGAACAAAAGTCTATCGACAAGTACGGCAACAAGCATCGTGTGAGGCGAAAACTAGTAAACGGGTAGCCAGTCCAGCGCCAACTAGGGCATTCCTAATAGAAATCCAGTTCCGTGTGATTCAGGCTTAAGACATAAAAATAATTCTGACAACTTCAAATTTTCCGGTAATTTCGATATTTTTCATGAATATTCCCATTTTAACCGAAAATTGGACCTGGTTTACGAAGGAAAATGTCCGTTCATGTAACAACACTGCTTCTGCCAAGCGCGGCACAGAAACAGGAAGGAGTCAACGCTTTTTCCGGCGGTGGAACTGACCCGCACACCTTTTCTTCTGTTCCCTCGCCCTTCCCGCGTACAACCGGGGAGGAAACGATGGAGAACTATCAGTGGCGTACAAGAACCAGTCTTTAAGTTCTTTCATTAATTTATCTACATTCAGGTTTAGAAGCTTGTTTCAATAGTCTGCATAATACATACATACATACATATATATATATATATATATATATATATATATATATATATATATATATATATATATATATATATATAATATGCTCGTATAATGAGCGATTTCCCATATATTAAAGCTAAATGTTGAAAAAAATATTTGAAAAATGTTGGTTTACAGATGGAAAAACGCGGCAATATGGAGAATGCTCCACTGCTACATATGAGTTCTACATGTGATGTACGCATATAATACATTGACTTATCAGATCGGTAACCGACATTGGCATCATTTATACCGGACCGCTAGAGGTTCTCCTGAAATTTATAATTTCATCAGATGCAGTGCTTGGCAACTAATTTAAACTTAATTTTATATTTGTCAACAAGCCTGGACATAATCAAACTATCACTCATTATTATTCCTTAATTTGCTAATATTTTACTTGAAACGTACATATTAATTTATGCATAAATTCAAAAAAGAATCAAAAAGGTATTTCTGAGTTAGGTTGTTGGGCTCGGGACCAAAAGTAATAAATGCAGCCTTTCGAAGGGAAGCAACACGACAAGCTGCACGTGTCGCCTAACTTGGCCGTTTTCTCATACATCGTGTATAAAATAGCGTCGGTCTGTTGTTCGCGCATGCGCAATGAACGCTTGATTATACACTCAAGGGCCCATGTTGCTTGTCACTTTTGTGTGAATCCCAGCTGTCGCCCATAACTTGTTCCCTGTTAAGTTCAAGTACATGTTCTTCAATACACACTCAATTTATAAATAATAATTTCTTTGAACCCAGAACGTGTACACCATTCCTCCACAATCCATAAGCACAACGTCACAGAATATAAACTGTTAGGTCAAATCCGGCCTAGGCCATTTAGCCAACTTTATACATACTCTTAACAGCTTTGGTAGAGTGAGATCTATGCGTATTACTGTACAAAATTGACCATGACTATTTTCATGAATTTTTCTCTCACATCCTGTGTTTTTAAGCGATGGATTTTTGTGTATGCTGGTGCAGAAGTTGTCAACAGCATGTTTTTAATTTTCTTATAATTCTTGAAGCTCTTATTGGGTCAAATAAAGTGCACGAACATGGTGATGGACAATTTGCACGGTAACGCTCATGGATCCCACTGTTACACTCATGCGCTCGCATCCACACTTCCAGTGATCTAACATCTGCTTCCCATGTATAAAAACGTTTTTTTAAATTAAGTCTACACCAGATTATGAAGCATTTGAATGAAGTTTTTTTAAAAAATTGTAAACATATATAAGCAGTATGGATACAATTTCCTTACACACTGCTATATTTCCTGTTTTCCAAATGAAATGGAAAACAACGTAAAAACCAGTATGACCAGTGTTGGCAAAAATACACGAGGTGGGTGTAATTTGGTCACTGCAATTTTGCAAGTTCTATGCCAACTGCGCGTTCTCCTTGCCCAGTAGGAGATGAACAAAAGCTGATACACACGTCTTGAAAGATATTGAAGGAGAATTAACTGTTGATATCCGCGAGATAGAAAAGAGGAAGGTTAGAACCTTGAAGATACGACGAATGGGAACTGCAATGGTGCCAAATACACACTGCGTCATTTTGAACAGATTTTACAGTGGCCAGGGTCGACGCTAAAGGTGTGTGTACTGTGTTGTAGCCAGAGGTGTGGGTTAAAGGGCGCACGAAATATTTTTAGTTGGTCTCTCTGTTTCAGTCGTGGTTACTTATATTCTACCTCCCTCTTTCCTCTCCCTCTTTATCCATCTCCGTCTTTCTATCTTTTTATCTTTATCTCTTTCCTCTCTTTTACTGTCCTTTATTCATATATTTTATTTCTCTCCCTTCCATTTTCTTTACATATTTCTTCTTCATCTTTTCTCTATTTTTCTATCTCCTTCTTTCTTTCTATCGTACCTTCTTTTGTTTCTATTTTCTTTCTATTTTTCTCTCTTTGTTCTTGTTTCTGTCCCTCTATTTCTTTCTGTTTCTATTACATTCTGTTTCGTTCTTCATATCTACCCTTCCCTCACTCTATCGTTTTCTTCCTTTCCCTTGGTCGTTTGTTTCACTGTTTCTGCCCTTCTCTTTCCTTATTTGTTGCTTTCTTTTCCTCTATCTCTCCTTCCTTGGTTTCTCTTTTTCATCTTTCTCTCAGCTTCTGTTTTTCTGTTTCTTCTTCTATTTCTCTCCCCTCTTTCTCTACTTCTCTCTATTCTTATCCCTTTCTTTCCCATTCTTTCTACCTTTCTCTGTCACGTTTATTTCTCATGTGCAAGTCAAATGGACAAGGTAAATCGACAAAGGCGAAATTCAAGAATGTCCTTGGTTCCTTTCATCTCTTATTTCACTGTTAGATTATGTACATGTGTTGCCTTGTAGCTGTATTCTGCTAATGTTATTTAATGTTCAGTTCTAACATGAGTTACAAACGTTCTTTCTTCTGTAATGTTTCTTCAATGTTGTTTCGCGACGAACCCTTCAAGAATTCCCAACCGGACAATACGGAATTAGATTTACCCACAACTTTCTTCCAAATTTTTCACAAGAGCCCAATTTATGGTAATTTTAGTGCTAAATTTTCACTTATATCCCCTAATAAAACCGCACACCCTCCCAGATGGAAAATTCTTGAAAAATCTTTGCCATGTTGGTTACATCACCACGTCTTTTTTTTGTGTAGCTAGATTGAAGCGACGATGAGGTTGACTGAAGGTTCTGGGTTCGAGTTTTGGCCTGTTAATGGACGTTTCTTTTGTGATTGTCTCTTCATCATATCATCACTGCTCATCCACACGATTGACCCAAAGAGGTAGAAAAGCGAAGTCAAATTGTTGAATATCAACTTCATAGGAAACGTAGCATGGTAGCGCACTACGCTAACCACTCCATCACAGAGGATGGCACATAATAGTTGCATCTTTGTATAGATATGAGAAGAGGTAGCTAAAAATGAACGTAACAATGTATGTATAGTTGATTGATTTGGTTTCTTTTACTTCGCTTTTCTGCCACTTTTGGCTAATCGCATATTGCTCCATTGAAGGTATGTCGATGAGAATGCCTGTTAAAAAGCGTGTCTTGCAAAACGGGAAAGTCTGCCACTGGCGGCGCTGGTAGTCAGATGGTGAACGCATTAGAAATCCATAAAAAACTGAGAGAATCGCTATAATTTGTCCCAAAAATGAAACGCCAGAAATGTCACGGTAAAATATAGTATTTCAATTATTTTGTTAATTTAGCGTCACTTTTCTGTCACTTATGGCTAATCGCGACGATGAAGATGCGTGAAAGAACGCCCTTCCTGGATTCGAACCCATGACCTCCAGCGTCGTAGCGCGCTGTGCTAACCATTCCACCACGGATGTCGGCGTAGCAATGCATTTTCTTGCTTTTCTTCGAAATAGATTTCATATTGATCATATGCCATTCGCGGATTCTTTATATAGATTCGCCATTTGTCAAGGAGCATTTGTCCATTACGATAATGTCAACATCTTCAAGTCACCCAGAAATGAACAAATCTTACAAGCGGAAGTAAATAAAAAAGATGTCAGATGTTATCGACAGGAAAGGCATGTTCATTTCAGTGCGTACTACAAGCAAAAACTCTCTTTCCTCAACTCTACCTTTGTTATTTGCGGTCTGGGACTGTTTGCGACACGGCTCACGAAGTGGAAGACATTTTTCTTCCGAAGACCGAGCTCTATTGATTCCTTTTCTGCTTTTATAAGGACTGTCTCTGTGCGCAGAGAGAGAGCAAAGGAAGGCAGCATAAAGGACAATTTGAAACAAGCAACGAAAAGATAAGTGCACGAAAAATGCTGCGAAATGTAGTTTGATCCCACTTCTTATATCAATTTAGTGGGAAGTTATATTTGTAAAGCCAAATCTTACTGCAATTGTATATTAATAGTGGCTGTGATTTCCGAAATGTTATCGAAAGCAAAATGGGTACAGAAATATGTTGAACAGGTGAATAGATTAATTGATTGATTTGATTGATTTTACTTCGACTTTCTACCATTTGGCTAATCGCGAAGATGAGGATTTGTGATGATATGATGAAATTAATGGACGCTCACAAAGAACACCGATACCCGAGCCAGCATTCGAATACCGGGACCCCTGACGTCATAGTGTGTTCTGCTAATCATTCCGCTACGGATGCATTAGATCCGCACAAAGTGACTGGTTTATTTTTCTTCGCTTTATATTAATTGTATCTCACCAAATCCGAAAAAATTAATATTTCAAGGTCGTGAAGCTTCTCTTTAATTGCGAATGTTCAAGAAACTTAAAAGTTACGGGACTCGAACTCAGGACCTTCAGTAACGAGAATCACGGCTCCTAAAAATACCGAGAATGATACGATAGAAGAATCATGAAGATTTTAAAAACGGTTAAATGGGTTAAGAATGACTGCTGAGATTTGTCAGTTGTGGAGAAGTTATGTCTCTTTGACTTTTATCGTTGTCGTTGGATGAGAGAGTATAATAGAGAGGGAGAGAGATAGCTGGCAAATGAGGCAAGGACAAATGTGATATTTCAAGGAAATATGGTAAAAACGGTGCACCTTGCTCTGGCAACATTGCCAACTTTTGAAACGAAATTGTGTTCTTGGGTGAAATTCCATTCTGCATTTCTTGCAGTCATATAAATCATTAGGCCATATATTATATTTCTCATGGCTAACTCACTCCCCTTTAAGCACACACGCACACTTAGTTCCGTTTTCCAGTTTACTTTTAGATTTTACGAAAGTGCGAGTAGAGTGAAGGTTGGGGCAATAAAAAAAAAGCACAGATATATCTCAGTCAGATTGGATACTGCTCTGATCGACGAGTGGGTGCACGCTAGCGCGTCAAGTGCTCGCTAATGGAAATGGCGCTGGCTCGTAGAGGGCGCTGACAGTGCAGAGGATTCCGCCACAAGGTGTGCTAGTGAACTGCATGCGGCAGATCGATAACACGACGACACCGACCGAAGTGGAGCAAGGCTAGGCCCGCCTAATTTCCAAATGGCGAGTCTCTTTGACCTTTCCGCATGCATTACGGGAATAACAACCCCCCCCCCCCCCCCCGCGTGAACACAATCGATTCCGAGATATCAACTTAAATCGTTGATTTGAGAGTTTCCGAACAAGTTTCGGCAATTCAAGCAATTGACCCGAAAGGATCGCCTTAAGCCGGGTTTACACGACACTTATATGTGAGATTAAAAGTAGATTGCAGCGACATTTTACAAGATTTTGGGGTGTACTCTTATTCTGCACTATTCAACTTTTTTTTATGAAGCAACATGACAGCGCAATGTTTATAAGGGACGTTGTGAAGGGAGGCCGGGGGTACTGCCCCCCGGAACTTCTTCGAAAATTTCCGTTGCTTAAAGCTAAATATATTTTTAAAAACACCATAGTTCATCACAATCAGGCCCGTAGCCAGAATTTTTATTTCGGGGAGGGCTCATTCCTTATCAGCGGCCGACATCTAAAGGCGAAATAGTGGGAGGGATAGAACCCCTGTATATTACAATTTATTATACAAGATGTTTATTCCTGTTAAGGAAGTAAAATTAATTACCACTATATACTATATAAATCAGATATTTGTAGGATTTCGAGGGGATGGCTTGGCTTCAGCCCCCTGAACCCTCCCCATCGCTACGTGCCTAATGACAATCGATTTGTATACATCAGGTACCTTTAACTTTGTGTTTTATAAGTCCAAATTTTAATATGTGTATGTGTGTGTGTATGTATGTATCTTCTTGCATATAGTTTTCTATATATATATATATATCAATAATATTCATTACATAATATATTAACCACGCACACATACAATTTCTGTGCCATATTAAATTTTCATTAACGTATAGTAGTCGTTTTTTTGTTTTTTAATAAATATATTAAATTATGATTATTATTAAGAACAATCGTATTTAATACAGTAACTAAAAAGATCAAATCGATTGTCATTAGGCACGTAGCGATGGGGAGGGTTCAGGGGGCTGAAGCCAAGCCATCCCCAGTAAGATATCCATATTGTTATTACATTTTACCGCTGGCTCTTCGATCTCGCCCAGAGGAAGCTGACCGGAACCGTATCTGGTTTCGAGCCACCACCTGTTTTTCGGCAAAGCGCTGTTGTCACTTTTACCTGCAGTGTTTAGACATCCATTCATTCACTGTGACGTTTTGCTCCAAAGGTCTTTATATTGCATAGAAAAATAGCAAAACACAATAACACAACCTAGCATAGATAGAGAACCGCAAACTGGCGTTTAGAAATCTCTAAAGAAACTGAATTAGCAACATCTCATTTAGTCCACGTGGACTTGATGAGAGCTGTCATTTCTTGGAGGGACGCTATTGGTGGGAAAGGTTTCAGGGGACGATTTATTGCAGTCCACGTGGATCTGACATGTTGTTCTTAGGG
This sequence comes from Lepisma saccharinum, assembly GCF_977018435.1. Taxonomy (NCBI): domain Eukaryota; kingdom Metazoa; phylum Arthropoda; class Insecta; order Zygentoma; family Lepismatidae; genus Lepisma; species Lepisma saccharinum. The sequence goes on along the minus strand of NC_139241.1, from coordinate 11,118,364 downwards.
GGAAAACTGATCTTTCGGAACTTTCTTTGAAGTAAAGTGAGGTTTCTTTGGGGACCAGCACTTTATAGACTCTCGCGTTTTGCAAGACAAATTGTTTAACAGGCATTCTCTTCGACATGACTTCCATGAAACTATATTAATTTATGACACCTTCGAATCCATCTCACTGCAAACTCAGTTATATTAACTGCTTCTCTATCTGCAAAACGCTCATGCAGTACAGTATATATGTTCGGCAAATTGTCCATGACTATTTTCATTTTTTTTCTTTAATTGTACGTGTTTCTAAGGAATGGAGTTTTACGTATGACGCTGCGTGGGTTGTCAGCAGCAACTTGCTTAGGGGTTTTGTTTCAGTGCTTGAAGCTTTCACTGCGTAAATCAAAGAGGATAAGCATGGTGATGGACAGTTTGCTTGGTAACACTTATGCATCCCACTGTATCAGAGATCTCCAAGCTTCCCGAGTCGTGGAGCTACTTCCATATTCAAACCATTACTCCGAACATTTGAAAAAACGTGCCGGGCTATAATTGTCGTTTCTCACTTAGATGCAAAACCCCAGTGTCGCGTGTCACTTGAGTTTGAAAGTTCCTTATTAACTCTACAGCTGAAAACCGATGGAAAAGCCAATTGTACACTTGCTACCTGCAAAACGTGATTAAGACTCCCACTCGAATACCTCCTCGCAAAGTTCTCGCCGTCTGAAAGGCATGTTTGTGTGTTTAATTACTTCCTGGACTTCCGTCACACTTGCTCAAGTGTTAAATTTAATCTCGACTCCAGCACTAAACGACCGTTCTGAACTTGCACTGTGCCCTCCGGAAAACCGCATCAAAGTAGCAAAGCGCTCAGCCGTCACGGAACGTCGCAGCGTGCAGAATGTTTGTTGAGGTGTGATAACTCTTGCTCCAGGACTTTCTGGTAATTGAGTGTCGCTTGCGTTTACTCTCCCCTCCCCATTTGCCTCGTTGTACGTTGACAAAACTCATGAGGATTCTGTGTCACATGGACCAGATAACGAATAATGTTTCATTGTTACTGTGGATCTTTCTACTTAAGACCATGCGCGTCGCCAGAAATTTTCCTAGGGGTGGTCGAATCGAAGATGTCGGGGACACCCCCTCCCCTCAAAAATATTGTGATACAGACCAGTGGCATATGCAGAAGTTTGTCAAAGAGGGGTTCATTTTTTAAAATTATTGCATTATCTTTATTTTAAATTGTTATTATCATCATTATTATTATTACTAGTAGTAGTAGAAGTAGCAGTTTTAGTTTAGTTTATTTTAGCATCCAATAAGTTTATTATATGAATAATATAGTACTTGTTACAAACAAGATTACATAATAGTTACTTCTAACATTAGTTGCAGTAGGAGCAGCAGCAGCAAACGCAGTAGTATAAGAAGCTTCAAAACGTGTCAAAGTTACAAATTAGCAGAGTTTCAGTGTTGCAAATTATGAAAGTTTTTTGTACCAAATTCGATATCTCAAGACCATTTTTAAAAAATGACGCAAAATGAGGTGAAATAAAATGCTTCGCTTATAAATTACCATAAATTGAAAAAAAAAAAAAGTAGATGGAAATTTCTAGGGGGAGGGGTCGACTGACCGGTTCGACTCCCCCTGCCAACGCCCATGCTTAAAAAATGAAGTTCCTTTTGTGCGCGTGTAAACTTCCACAAACACACCATTTGCGAAATTTTAAAATCGGGCAACCTGACAGAGCACCTTATTTCAGGGCCCTGTTATTTTCTGATCAAATCGTTTTCGGGCAATCTATGGACCCAATCACTGGCGTACGCAGGGGGAGCTGATGGGACTACACACCCGTCCGAAGTTTTTAGAAAATCAATATTTTCAAATGAAGTCAGTAAGGAACTCAGGAAAATGAAAGTGGTAAATGCAATCCCCACCCCTTTTAAAAATGGCTCCCCATTTTCATTTTTGTCTTCGAACAGCTTTTAAAACGAAGAGTAAAAATCGTAATTACGAAATATTGTATTGTGGTGTGTGGAGGTGTCCCCCACCTAGAACGCAGCTATATGATATTCATCTTTGCATTCCAACCCCCCCCCCTCCCCCCAGTGAGCGAATTAACGGAGCGGTGCTGGGGTTTTCCCCACAAAAGAAAATGATTTTTTTCCCCGCCAAGGATGTTTTTATCCCCCCCCATAGACAATTGATTTGAAAGGATAAGTGTACCATTATTTTAGTATGTAACAAACGCCATAACATTAATTGTCAGGTCGTCAAATATTTTCCTACCGAAAAGTATGCAGCCTTGTGGATTAAAGAAAGACACCATTCTGCAACTGACCAACCTCACAGAGCCGAAATAACATCACTTAAGTTTTCATGGCATAGTACTGATATTTTACAAGTATTAAAGTGTTCGCAAGGAACTTGTAGGTGGTTTAAATGGACGAACATGGCGGTAGGAATTTGGTCAAAAAACATACAAATTTGTATACCCAAAAAACCTACTTCCCGAATTGAAAACACAAATACGCCACTGGGTGGGCGTCCCCCAGAGCAAAAAGCTTAATTAGCTCGGTGACCCCTCTAAAAAAATCCTCTAAATCGCAAAGCATATACGCATATACTCGTAGTTGAACCTTTGTCAAAACTATGAAGTTTTCTCCTGAGTACGCCGCTGTCATATTACTGTCTTAAAAACATTCAGTTGGGAAAAGATGGTAAAACCCTTTGCAGTTTGTGAGGTTCCAGAGTTGGGATTGACAAGCACTGTTTCCATGGGTTCATTGACAAGAGAAGGGCCGAAGTGGAAGGGGGGTGGGGGTGCTCCCGAAATGTTCCATGTTAATGTGCAATGTCTTCACACAATGGACACTTAAAATGGCATTTTCGAACATAAAAGAGAGGTATAAAAAGTTTACGTCTCAATCAATGTCCACGCAAGGTTTGATTCAGTGTTTTATGAAAGAAATCAATATGTTAATGATTTTGCATTAAAAAATCACTGAAAATGTTTGAATATATGTTTAAAAATTATGATTAATTTCTTATTATAATCATGCATTTGTCGTGATGATCACTGTATGTCAAAATGTAGAGTAATAATTTTGTGCAGAGTGTAAACGGAGGTGAAATAATGATTATCTGGATTTCAAATCAAATGTACGGGGTGTCCAGAATTAAAGCTCCTCTTCTCAGAGCCCTCTGGAGCCAGTTAGAAGCAACGGCTTACGCTGAAACTTAGTAAAGAGGCTATGAAGACAATGGGGAAGCGAATGCTGGTGGATAAAATGTAGTTCAAATTTTCAACACCAGGTGCCAATGTGGCGTTTAAAATCAAATTTCCCGTACTCTGGAGCCCGGTCGAAGAATTGGATTTTGGTTAAAGTTGATATAGAGTAACACCATTAAGCCGTGTTTCCATTATTATGAAAAAATATAAATATGCTGACCAAGGCAGTAATTTATTTTATTAAAAACATAAACTAAACGTAACGTTTCAACCTTCTAGCAAGGTCTTCATCAGACTCTGTATCAAGTACAAAAGTAACAAGATACCAAAAACAGGGCATTATATACACAAAACATTACTCCCTCCAGACTAATAGAAAGTTGTTTTGGAACTTCCTCGCAGGTGGCTTTCACTATACTTTCACATAAAAGGTATATACTTTCATATAGAATGTGGATTGGGCTTTATATATCATGCTCTTTTTCCTTCATTTTCTTCCTTCTCCTCTCCTCTTTCTCTCTTGTCCTTTCCACTCTTTCTAACACTTTCTTCCATTCTTTGTTTAACTTCAGTCCCCCATTCCAGTTCATTGTGTCTTGCCTTGTCCTTGACCCTTTCGCCATTTTTAACAATTTATCGACGATCGGATGAAAACAGATGAGGGTCTAATGCGAGCTGGGTCCAATTAAGGGTCTATTCAAGGCTGGTTTCAATTCAACCGAGGACGCAATTAAGAACGGAAGAAATTCCCAGCTTGGAACCCACAGGAGAACTCTGAAACGAACCTGAAACAAGATTCATTAACTAAGGTAGTAATAGTTACGGATTCTGGGTTTAATGGGACAATGCTGGAAGCGTGGGGTCGTTTCGTTGCTTGAAAATCAGGTTACAACTAATAAACGACATTCAGAAGGAACCCTCAAAATAAGATATGGATAGCCATCTACAACCTCCTCCCTCCATCAGTTTCTGAGAAGTAGCAAACAATTGGGAAAGAACAAGTATTATGCAACGTGATAACGTGATCTCACACATTCTCTCCTAAATTTATCAGACCTAAGAAATGAAACTACACTTTTCAGTTTATGCTATTCCAGATTGTAGAGCGACTGTTTTAGATTCATAGCGTTTGTATGTTCCAGCGCTTTCGGATCAGTTCTTTTAATTTTGCTAACTGTTCATGAAATTAGACTGAATAAAAAAAGTTATTTAGAATATCTCGATCTCGGTAAAATGGGATGCATAAGTATTACCAAGCAAATTGTCCATCTCCATGTTTATTCTCTTTGATTCACACAAGAATTTAAACGGAACGCCGTTATCAACTGGGATGGACAAGTATTACTCAACAAATTGTCCATGACTAATTTCATTAATTTCACTCTTGATCTTACGCGTTTTTAAGGAACGATTTTTTTTACGTATGCTGGTACAGTGGGATCCATGAGTATTACCGTGCAAATTGTCCATCACCATGTTCGTGCACTTTTATTTGACACAATAAGAGCTTCAAGAATTAAAAGAAAACTCAAAACAAGCTGTTGACAACTTCTGCACCAGCATACATAAAAATCCATCGCTTAGAAACACGTAGGATGCACGGTAATACTCATGGATCCCACTGTACAGAGGTTGTCAGCAGCTTGTTTGGCGTTTTGTTTCTATTCTTGAAGCTCTCACTGGGTCAAATAAAGAGAAGAACCATGGTGATGGACAACCTGGGTGGCAATACTTATGCATCCAACTGTACAACCATCGGCAAAAAATAATAGTAGGAAAATCGTCCATTGCTGATTTCATTTATTTTTATTCTACACCTTGTGTTGTTTTAAAGAATGGAATTATGTTGCCACGAGGCAGAATCAGTCCTCTGCTTATTGGCAGTTTCATTTCAATACAATAATACATGATAATCACTAGCGCTCGGAAGTTGATGAAAAGTCCTTTCTTTTCTGGTTTTGGTAGTTTAAACCAAGAGACAAGGGGTTTTATCAAATTGTTACAAACTCAATATAGGGTGTCAACAATATTTTTGAAAATTTAAACATTTATTAAACTTTTTCGTGTCTCTTTGTACAGAATTCAGCATGTATGTTATTTCATATCCAGATTTATGTTATGAATTTATGAAAAATCCAAGTTTTAATTAAGAGCAAAAATTATATTTAGGTATTTTTTTAATAATTTAAAGTCATTCTGTAATCTGTAGGTTCTTTCTTGAGATTTTTTAGGTCATCTTCCGAGCCCTACATAGAATACTCTACGTTATATACAGGGTGATTATAAATTTTCGATCCATTTCTGTGAAAGCAGATATTAGAATCAAACCAATAATGAGAATGGAAAACCTAACACTTAGTCACACATAATCTATCAAAACTTCTACAGATAATGCAAACCCAACCTCAGAGTAACACATAATCCATCACAGGTTGCTGGGAGTTTTGTGTGGACGTGCAGGGTGGTCATTTGGAATAAGGCTCAGTGCAACCTGTGATGGATTATGTGTTACTCTGAGGTTGGGTTTACATTATGTGTAGAAGTTTTGATAGATTATGTGTTACTAAGTGTTTGGTTTTCCATTCTCATTATTGGTTTGATTCTAAAATCTGTTTTTCACAGAAATGGATCGAAACTTTATATTGCATTGTGGAAATCAGGCTGAATCAAAATCGTGATGGACAATTCGCCTACTATTACTATCGCCGTTTCGTGTACGTACGATGGGATATATGAGTATTACCAAGCAAATTGTCCATCACCAAGTTTACTCTCTTTATTTTACGCAAGAGCTTCAAGAATTCGATCAAAACGCCAAATAGGCTGCTGGCAACCTCTGCATCAGTATAAGTAAAAATTATTTACTTAAAAACTAACAGGATGCAACAGAGAACTTAATGAAAGTAGTCATGGACAATTTGCCGAGCAATACTTACGGATCCCACTGTACCACCTCTACTGTGAACTTTTTCTCATATTTTTAAATCTTCTACCCGAAAGTTCTGCATCGAAAATCCCTAGTGTGAGCTTTATTTATTGCCTGCTAATCTCAGCCTTTGAGCAAGGATCCCCGAGGAATATCGATTCCACCTTCCGTGACTTCCCCGAACGCGTGACCGACAACCCTTCAACTGGGACAACGAACTCAGAGCGAATGGTGAATGGCAGCGAGTGCACTCTCCTCATGCTCAACTCGGCAGACCTCTCGCCGGTTGGACGTTGACGTCAGCAAGTGGAGGATCAATATAGATGGCGTGCGCGCGAGAGGAGAAACGTCACGATCTTTGCACCCTTGGAGTTTTTTTTTTATTATTGCTCTTCCCTTTTCATTACTGTTTCGAAATGTACGTAACTCTGGGCAACGATTTCGAAATAGAACGCACTGCGCTTTATTCACGGAAAAAGGAGATGTACATTTTTATATCTGGACTGTTTCTTATCCGTTTTGAAATCAGTCTTCTTTTATTGTGTGAGGATTGCTCCACATTTGCACTTCTATTCAACTTCAATCACAACCTAGTGAACACTGCAACGGTTTTGGCTCATATTTTTAAAAATATTGCGGCACATATTTTTCGGAGTTACAAATTCAATACAGGGTGTCCACAATATTTTTAAACCTTTAAGCATTTGTACACCATCGTACTTGTTGTCTTTAATGTATATAATTCAGCATGTTTGTTATTTCATATCCAGATTTATGCTATATGCCCCTGATTAGGTTGGATGATTGTTTACTGCACTTACATATACGAAGGTAGACCTGGCACAGTGCTTTGGTTTGAACTTACGAGTGTTGACTAGTGTGATTTTGTGTATTATGGTTTAGGAATGATGTATTTTGTAAACGTGAAAGGGATGCTAAAATTAATTAAATCAAATCACTTAACCAAATTTGTTGCAACATAATTACTTAGCAATTTTTATTCACGTGACCATACTGAAGGGAAAAGTTTTTTTTAAAAAGTTGACCACTTCTTGAAGAAATGTGCTTTAGTTCGCTCATTCCAAGGATTTACATTTCATTTCGCTGCTTACGAAGATTTTCGCTTTATTTCACTCATTCCAAATACTTTCGCTTTAATATCTTATTCCAAGGAATTTAAGTTATTTCGCTCATTCCAAGTATTTCACATTTATAAATAAAAGATAATATTTTATTAATTGCGTTCAAGGATATTCGATATATTTAGTGGAAATAAAGGTTTTTTGCTGTATTTCGCGCTACTAAACCTCTGTAAATCCAATCCGTGATATTTGCAATTCTCGAAAAACCCTTTCTCTAAGCATTAAGGACAGAAGGGCGAGAATATATTGTGTAGTAAGTTGTGAAGTATCATAAAGGCAGAATCTTTACGATACTTCTAAATATCACAATAAAATCCACATGGTCAGTAAACATAAATTACCAAAATTATCTCATTTTTGACTGGGGAAAGAGTAAAGGAGAAATACCCGTCTGTGGTGCGGGCGTCTGCCCTCTGCACCCGTCTGGCAACTTATAAGAAGAGGCGAAAAATTCAACTGCAGTAGACGACAGAAATATCATTCTAATGAAATGCACGTATGGTGAACTGATATTCGTGTGTAATTTTAAATCGGTTTTCATCACAGCCTAACAATATTATTATTACTTAATAACTTAACTCCTTTGCAAAATTGAGTTACAACATTGTTAAGCTTTCGTATTTTATTAACTTGCTGCTTATACAGGGTGATTCATATAAAAACTGACACATTTCATTATACATGTATGCGAACAAGAATAAAACTAGCAACAAGTTCTTACATCTAACATAAATATGTGAGTTTAATAAACTTTACGTTACATGCTGAAAATATCCTCCACTCCCTCGTGAAGGCACAGATGTACACGTCGTTCCTTGTTTCTGGTTGCTCGTTCGGGTATGCTGTTGTCAATACCGGCGATATCGTGTGTAATGCTCTTTTTCAATCCGTCAAATGTCAGAGAGCGTGTAAAGTGCACTTTTCTGGAAGATGTCGAAGTGGGGTTCAAGTCAGGTAATCTCGGTGGCCATAAGTTTTAGGAAAGTATGCGGTCATTGGATCAGCGCGAAGGACTCATTTGGTACATGCACGTGGAGTCATCCTGTTGAAAATAGCCTTGACACAGCTCTATGTCATTCAATTTCTCAACAAGCACCATGACAATTCGTAGCGTGTACTGAACTGTGACAATATGACGACGAGAGCTACCAAATTCTTCACAGCTGCGCACTCTCTTGTGAGTATATGAATCTCCCAGAAGTTCTGCATTATGTGAGACTAACACGAGCATTACGATGTATTCATATTCAAATAAAACTTGAATGAAATCTGTTAGTTTTATGTGAATCACCCTGTACTTGACCGAAGCCGTTTGAATTGTCCAATCATGATCTTGCTATAGTGGAACCACAAGGAAAGAAACCTGCGCAGTACCTCATCGCGCCGGCGGGTGGGGAAAGGACATGGGGAAGGAGCCTTCAGCGCGGCTCACGTCATTTTGCCAGACCTATTGATTTCTCGGGAGGATTCCTTAATAAACTATTGCCATGGAACCTCCAACAGCCTGCTCATAAACACGTTTCCAGCTCATCTTACTTGAACATGGAGGGGAGATGTAGAGTGGAACTCCACTCAGCCATGAAAAGTGCTGTTTGAACTGTGAAATTATGCCAAACGATACTCAATTGTGCTAGGACATTATTATTATTTTATTACTATTACTACATTACTATTTTTAGATGGCCGTATTTTATCCCGCCCGAAAATCTATTTCAATTTTAGTTATTTTACGTCGCTTTTGTGCCTCTACGGGTAAGTACGACAATATGGATGAATGAAAAACTGATGAAATGAATGAAGTGACACAAACACAGTGAAACGTCCTTGCCTTACTAGGTAGAAACACTGACTTCGTAGCGTGGACAAATTATTTTATACGTGTATGTATGTGTGTGTGTGTGTGTGTGTGTGTGTGTGTGTGTGTGTGTGTGTGTGTATGTATATAATTATATATTAAATGCAGCAACATAGAGGCAGCATAACTGACGAATAAAGGATGTGAGTGTTAATAACAAGAAATTTGCTAGAGAACGAAGCGGCATAGTTCAATTACAAAGGAAATAATGCACCCCCTCCCCCGTAGTTGCTTGGAACTTTCATCGGCTTGAAAATAGTTAGTTTTCTATCCTAAATATACTATTCTATACTTAAATACTTAATTTTCTACAAAATTATATAGTGGCATGGACTTCCAGAAGGAAGTGCAAGGATGGTCGCCACCCCCTCCTCTTCTGGAAAATGAATGTTGACATAAAAGTACCTATTATTTCAGACGTATGAGTTGATTTCAGTCAGTAATTTACATCCATTATTATAATAGGGATGTAGGAACGTGATAATTTCAAACTCAAGTGGTGTTTTCTGAGAGGGCAACATTATTACGGGGTAATATTTCTCGTTCACCCGCCTGATAAAAATACATTGTTTCCTCCTCTCTGGAAAAAATCTGCGGAACTCCCCTTGCCCCCCAGTGCGCACGCCTATGCCGCCCCCGAGAACGTCGTTCATCCGCTACTATTACATAGATCATCGGATTTTGTAGCAGATCTTCTGGTTTCCCAAGGAACAATCTCTCGATTTTTTTTCAAGTCTGACCTGGCAACACTGACCAGAGCACCGATAACGAAAGGGGAGATGCGCGAACGCTTTTGACAGAAGGTTTTTTTCCTTGTGGTCGAGCTATAGTTGCTACGGAAAGTTCCAGGTTAAATTCCCAACCTCTTTGTCTCTCTTCATCAAATTCATTCATCGTCGCCAGGAGTTTTCATTTGATTGGTGTAAGTTCGCATTTAGAGACAAAATTAACCTAAATTAAGCCTTTATGAAAAATTTTGAGCAGCGGTGGTCTAGTCGGTAGGGCGTCTGACTGCCACGCGGGAGACCCGGATTCGATTTCCGGGATGGATGATCAAAGGTCGGGATTTTTCCTGCCTTGTGTCCCCGCGTAAAGCAGCTCTGGGGCTCACCCAGCCTCAAAGCAATGGGTATCTGGGGGCAACTCTGGTGGCCGGTTGAGATGATCATATCACCTCCAAAATGGCCGAGGTCGAGAATATGTGGGTCCTCTAATCCCACATCCCCTAAATGTGCCTTCATGGCACGGTGCTGTATGCACGGGAAACTTTACCTTTTATGAAAATATTAAGGGATGTTCAGGAAATGAGGGAGGTTAGGGGGTGTTGTGGGTGTGTTGATAAATCACTGTTCGTCGCAATTAGCGAAAAGTAACAAAAAGCGAGGCAAAATCAAAAAGCCATGTGACTTGATCAAACGCCTCCCCACCCCCTATCTAGACCGACCACAAGGGAAAAAACCTTGGGACGAAAAGTCCCCGCGCAGCTTTCCCTTCTTCCCTCCACCTCGGGCCATAAGGAAGCATGGTCAACTCTCCCCCTCCCCTACTCGCGAGGGTACGGTGCACAGGAGTCGCGGGTCTGCGCAGCTTGTTTTGCTCGTGGTTCCACTATACCTTGCCTCAAGGCTACAATTTCTCACATCGACAGTTAAACCATGTGTGAAATAAATAATTAAATATGACATGTATGAATATAAAGATGTTATACGCCCGTTGGCATAGTGGTAACGTCGTCGCCTTGTAATCAAGCGGTCCCGGGTTCGATACCCGGTGGAGGTGCAAGTGGTTCGGATCCCACATTAAAGTGTAGGTCCAGTCTCGATTGGCCTTACTGTGCATAAAGTGGACTTGAAACAAAAACTCACTCAGTGCAAATACATTTGTCTGCATTTTGACATTTATGTAATACTCTGTGTCTCAGTGTGCAAATATATAACAGCCCTTGCAGTGCAAACTGTTAGGCGAGGATATGTCTGTTCTAGCCTCCGAAATAGGTGGGGGAAATATCCTAAGTTCAACACCGTCCCTCTATTGTTTAATATGGTAAGAGTAAAGCAGGTGAAAGGGTGCAGAAATTCACCTGGAGGGGGATAGAATCCCCACATCCCTTTCCACTTCGAGCACTCAACACCAAGATATTTTTACATAGGCCTATTCCCTGATAACATTGCTGACAGAAAGATTGGTTCTTTTCAAGAACAAATATGGAAAATATGGCGACTTTCGAAGTACTTTATATGGATCGGTTTTCTTTCCAAGGCAATTCAATGACGTCAATTGGATTCGTGGCTCGAGAGCACTTCCAAGTTGTAAGGCAGTCGCTTGTCTTGCATTCGAAGATCAAGTACCATTTGACCTTGTTACTTGTGCAAATATTTAGGTTTTTACTTCAAGAGCAATCTGTGACAGTAACAGACTACTCGATGCACAGAACAAACTTCCAAATATGACCGATAGAGGTCTCCTCTCAAGAGATTCAGAAGACAGACGGCCTCACAAGCGACTTACTACGTCAGCATCTAACAGCAGGGGCTCTCATAAATTGGAAACCATTAAACGGAAGAAAACCACATGCTCCGGGAAACAATGTTTATTTTTTTTTCTTTACTTTCACCCCATGTATGTATACATTATTTTATACCTCAATCAACCAGGAATTGCCAACCGTCGATCCCGAGCTACCGGTACCTCATCTTACAGGGTCATTTCCAGTAGGGTTTAATTAGAATTGACTTCAGAAGAGCGGCAATATTTGAGCGAAACTTTGAGAGAAAGATCTGCTTTTGCTGATAGATGAACATCTGGACAACTTGTTCCAATATTTGTGACAACCTATTCATCCAACCTAACAAATATTGTGGATGAAAGTAAAATTCATTTTCATCCACAATATTTAATGAATGACATCCTTCTCATTAACATGGCAAGAAGCAAGATAATAATGATTAGGGTCAAGTTTTTAAATTTTACTGTGTTTTTCAGAAAAGTATTTACATGTTTTGAACTCTCTTTAAGAAACGACAGCCTCTGTATGTTACAGAGAAATTAAAAATAATAATTTTATGCGATTTTATTTTATTTTTGTCATTTAGCGCCCCTTTTCTTCCACTTTTGGCTAATGGCGACGATGAGGATGATATTGAAATTGATGAAGGGACACTCACAAAGAAAACACATGTTCATGCCGGGATTCGAATCCGAGGCCCCTGGCGTCTTAGTAGTGTAAAAATGATTATACAGGGTGTCAAAAGTTGGAAACCATAGATTGATTGAGTTGCTTTATATTACTTCGCTCCTTAATTTGCGAAGATGGAGATGAGTGATGATATGATGAAAGCGATGAATGTACACTCACAAACATCCATGCCAGGATTCGAACCCGGGATCCCTGGCGTCGTAGCGTGATGTGCTAACCACTCCGCCACGGGGGCCGGCGTCAGGAAGCATAGGACTCATGGATTAATCGTACGTCAGTGGCTGGATGACCAGTTTCTGGGGAGGTGGATAGGTCGGCGAGGCCCACAAGGTCCCCTGACCTCAATCAAACCAATGGATTACTACCTATGGAGTCACCTACAGGCAATGGTTTATTCCATCCAGATTGCGACCTACACCATCTGCAAGGAATGTACCGCCTACCACAATCCTGTGTCCTGAAGAACTGGGAGCGTCGTCTGAACATGTGCCTTGCTGAAGAGGGTCAACATATTGAGCATGTCATATAGACAACATAGGCTGAAGTGAAAAACATTATGGTTCCTGACTTTTCACTCACCCTGTATATCTTGAACTTCTGATAAGCCAACAAAGGATCGTAAAAATTTAATCCATACTTGGTAGCTCGTCATGTATGTTGAATAGCTCGATGAGTTTGGTGACCTCTGGTCTATACATTGTTGTATTTTTATAATGCAATGCAGTGGAATAATCTCCATTGGTAAACCAACTTTTTCATATAGAAATAGAAATTGCCGGAAAATAAGTAGTTGTCAGACATCTGTCTTTGCATTACTTATACGTGCATGCTTCCCTTTGTGTCTTATTTCTATTATGTATAATTAAAATATAATTAGTGGCGGCGATTGGGATCCATAGCTGGGGGGGGGGCAAGGTACTAAAACTTGGTGGGTGGGGGCAAAGACAGTTTACTTCCCTTTGTAGATAAAAAATCAAAATTGTTGCGGTAAACCAGGTCAAATTTTCAGAATCTAAAACAATGTGAACATCTTCTTAGTAATCTGTGCTTTATGAGTAAATTTTTCATTACGATAGATTCCTCAAGTCAAGTGAGAAAAACCTGATTGGTCCAATTAAGTCACGTGGTTTTGGAAACTTGCCATGGATAGAAAAACTTCCAATCAAATACACGTAATCTGGGCGTGTGCAGTTTTTACTAGAGCCACCTACCGGATGGTTCCAAACCACTGTTGTTACGCAGTGGATAATATTGGAATATAATTCAATTTGCTCACTTTCGTAACTGTTATTTACAAACGATGAACTGTCGCGTACGAAATAAATTAGGTACTGACAATCGTTTGTTTCTTTTTTTCAATTTTTTAGTCACAGTCAAGAAACATTTGATCTGTACACACAACAATCGTACACACTCACACAATGCATGCATGGAAAGGGGGTGTGGGGAGGGGGCTGAAAGTCAACCGAAAATTATACATTTTACACATAGTGTAATTTCATTTCAATCACAGTAACATACAATGTATGTTAGTTATTGCAAGACCATGATAGCTTCAAGCTGCAGGAGTGTCTTTCGAGGGAGCAACACTAGTATGAGGGGAAATGTGACCACCTTGGGAAAAAATACCTTGCTTGCCTCTCCCTGGAAGAAATCCTAAGTGTATAAGATGAGACTCTTTGAAAATACTGTCAAATGCCAATCTCTCCCCCACGTAGTAAAGCGGGATGCATATGTTTTACCAGACGCAATGAGAGTCTCAATTGGTATTTTAAAAATATTTTCTATCTATTATTTCGAGACACGGCCGAGAACGAGTCAAAACTTGTTCGATTATGGGGCGAGACGAGACTGACAAATTTCGTCTCGTTATTATCCTTGGTGAACATAGCACCAAAAATCTGAGTGATGTATGCAGGGCGTGTTTAAATTGTTCATTTGTGTCAACAAATGCAGCTCAAAGATTGTCCATAGTTTGACAATGATCCATCCTTTTTGCTTGCTTGCGATTTGCGAACTTTCAACACTGGGAACGTTCCAATTTTACCACAAGCCAATGTCCTGGTGAAGGATGAGTGACGTCAAAATGAGATGGATTTAGGAATGCTTCGTGGGAAAAGAATTGACGGCTGGATCACTGTGTAACTATGAATAAATGCAGCAAAAATTCTGACTTTTGTAACTATTTTAAGGGAAAGGAAATGGTATTACCACATTTTATGATAATATTGTTTGCAGTATATGTATATAATACAGGGTGGCGCACGAAAAACCGACCCGCAGAAGCCCGTATACACGCCTGTTTTTCGTGCGCCACCCTGTACGTATGTTCCATTTTTTTAAATTCGAATTTGGATTTTTGAGTGCGTCAGCACTCAAAGACTATTTTGAACCCGTCATGTTATACGGAGTCCAGCCCTTACCTTACCTAAATTAACTGTAATGTCGTTTATTAAAACATTAAAATAAATAATAAAACATTCTGACTTCGATTAAAAGCTGAGGCAGCACACATACTCGTCTGGACAAAACACAGACGCCAGAGCCTCGTTAGTCTGCAAGATGCAGTCCAGGGTGTACTACATGGAAGTGAGATTGACAATTGGGTGTCCTACGTGGAAAGATAACCCCTTACACTCCCATATATAGTGTAAGGGGTGATCTTTCCACGTACATACGATACGTACAGGGTGGCGCACGAAAAACAGGCCCGCTGCTACGCGTGTATACGGGCTTCTGCGGGTCGGTTTTTCGTGCGCCACCCTGTATTATATGCATATACTGCAAACAATATTATCATAACTTGTGGTAATACCATTTCCTTTCCCTTAAAATAGTTACAAAAGTCAGAATTTTTGCTGCATTTATTCATAGTTACACATACACAGTGATCCAGCCGTCAATTCTTTTCCCCACGAAGCATTCGTAAATCCATCTCATTTTAACGTCACTCATCCTTCACCAGGACATTGGATTGTGGTAAAATTGGAACGTTCGCAGTGTTGAATATATATATATATATATATATATATATATATATATATATATATATATATATATATATATATATATATATATATATATATATATGAAATCGAGAGAACAGAGAAAGAGATGGACAGAGAGAAAGAGTAACAGAGAAGACATGGGGAAAATATTTGATTGCACTTTTGTTATTTAGCGTCGCTTTTTCGCCAATTTTGGCTAATCGCTACGATGAGGATAATTGATGATACGATGAAGGGACGCTCAAAAATAACACTAATTCTCAGGCCGGTCTTCGAACCCGCGATCTCTGGCGTCGTAGCGTGTTGTGATAATCACTCCGTTACGAAGGTCGAGAGAGAGAAAGAGGAAAGAGAGAGGAAGAGAGAGAGAGAGAGGGAGAGAGAGAGAAAAAACTAGAGAAAGAGCGAAATAAAAGAAACTGGGAAGCGAGGGAGGGAAATATATAAAGAAAAGACGGAAAGCGTGAGGAGTAAAGGAAACTAAAATAGAACGGAAAATAAATAAATAAATAAGTAAAAGAAAGGAAGAATAAAATAAATTGGAGAAATAAAGACACAAATAAAATAAAATAAAGTTGGAAGGAAAATAAATAAAGAGAAAAATTAAGAAACGAATAAAATATTTCGAGAAAGGGAGAAATAAAAGAAAATAGGAACAGAAAGGAAAATATATAAAGAAAAAGATAAATAAAGGGACAAATAAACGAAAATAAATGAAGAGAAAAATAAAGAAATGAATGAAATAAGTTCGAGAAAGGTAGATATAAAAGAAACTAGGAAGAGAAGGGAAAATTACTAAAGAGGAAGTGAAATAAAAGATAAATTTTAATGAAAAATTAAGAAAATAAAAGAAACTTGGAAGAAAATGGAAACTAAAAGAGAAAGAGGAATGAAAGGAGAAATTAAAGAAACTGGAAGATAATGGAAAATATATGAAGATAAAGAGAAATAAATCTATAAAATAAGTTCCATAAAAGGAGGAGTAAAATAAACTAGGAAGAGAAAAAAATATATAAATACAAAGAGAAATAAAGAAACTGGGAAGACAAAATAAAGAAAGGGAGAAATAAAACATGCCAGGAATAGAAGGTAAAATAAAGAGCGGCAGCCAATTATCTGGGAGAGAACGTATCGTCAGCTCTGACGCATATTTCTCTTAATTTCGGGGGAGGGGTTCAAAGCAATTGCCTTTTCCTTAAGTCCTCGGGTGAAGATTATGAAGTTTCTTATGATGTCCCTAAAATAGCTTCTCGTCCGATGCGTGAAGTTCTAAGTTTTGAGAACTAAATATAATGAGAAAATTTATTTGAAGATTATGTGCTGCTCTAAAATGGCTATCAAAGTTGTAAACTTCAACATGTTTCTCCCCTTGTCGGGGTAGGGGGTGAAAAGATTCTTGGGGGAGGGGGTTGTTTCGGCTCCCATGCCACGCACCAAAGATAATAATAGCAGCAATAACAATGACAGAACTTGTTAACGGAATGACACTTCAAATAAGATGTTCCCAAGGCAAATAGGTTACATTCGTAAACAATAAGGTGAAGCAACAAACAAAAATTTACCCCCAAATCATTAAGCTTCTTCCTATGAACTCTTTAATTGAAAAAATATAAACACGTTCTATTTACACTGTAGGCCTACTGTATACAAGGTGTCCAATAAAAATGTACACACACGTCCATTGAGGCTCTGGCATTGGAAGAGTTACATTCGAAGAAGAGTCCATGTTCTCAGTGTAGATGATCCGGACCGGAGAGTGCAAGTTTGTGAGTGGTACTTGGAGAAATACGCCGAAGAGACGGATTGGATGGAGAGGTTCAGAAGAATAGCCTCTGCGTTCACCAGACCTCACGCCACTAGACTTTTTGTGTAGGGATGCATAAAATATAAAGTTTACGGTACACAACCAGCAAGAGTCGACGAATCGAAGCAACCAGAACGGGAATGCGCCCAAACACGGAACGAAATATTTTTTTTTGTTTTCGATTCCATTCCTTCGGGTTTCCAGTAGTGCCTGGACAAGGACGGTCATCAGTTTGAAAATAGGCGTTTGAAAAAGAAAATTACTCATGTCTGTAGATTATGTTAAATTTTGAAAATGAGCTGTACCTTAATCAGCACTGTTATACTCATTCAAAGGGAGTATGCATTTTATTGGGGCATCCTGTATTTTATTGACGTCGCTCACGGTTACTATTTATTATTTTTTCCGAAATGATGCCGCCCACTGACTCAGCCATCCGCAGTTTCAGTCTATAAATATAGGTTCTTCTCGCCTGGAGAAGATTCAACATAAATTGGCTAAGTCGAGAAGGTCAAGTGCTTCTTGTGACGTCAGAATATGAAAAAAAAGAAGAGGAAACGCGCGCTGATTATTTCTTGCTGACTGCACTGATCTCTCACGGATTCCTGGAAGAAACAAACATGTTAGAGCTGCAATTGCGGCACCGTGCTAGAACACGCTGAATATTTAGCAGCAATGGGAAAAGAAGCGAGAAACAAATAGAGAGTAGGAAAAAGAAAGTAAGACAGAACGAGAAAGAGAAGGAAATGGAGAGAATTAAGAGGGAAAGAGTAGAGAGAGAGAGAGAAGACAGAAAGAGAAAAACAAAGAGAGAAAGAGAGATTTTCTGAGACGAGAGAGGAGGAGGGGAGAAGAGAGAGAGAGAGAGAGAGAGAAATGGAGATATCAATAGAGGAGGGAGAGAAGAAAAAGACATGCAGAGAGAAGGAAAAGGATAGACAGAGAGAGAGAGAGAGAGAGAGAGAGAGAGAGAGAGAGAGAGAGAGAGAGAGAGGGAGGGTAAAAACAGAATTACACACAGAGAGAAAGAAGACAGAAATATAGAGGGAAATAGCAAATAGAGGAGAGAAAAAGAAGAGAGAGAGAAAAAAAGACAGACAGAGAGAGAGAGAGAGAGAGAGAGAGAGAGAGAGAGAGAGAGAGAGAGAGGCAGAAAATGGTAAAAAGGCGAGAGGAAGAGAAATAGAGGGAGAGAAAGAAAGATATAGATAGAGGAGGAGAGAAAGAAAGATATGGATAGAGGAGGAGAGAGAGAGATAGTAAGGATCTAAGAGTAAGAAGTAAGAGAGAGGGAGAAAGAAAGACAGAAAACGAAAGAGAAAAATATGGAAAGAGAAGGGGAGAAAGAGAAATACACAGAGAGTTAAAGAGAGAAAACAGAAGAGAGAGAGAGAGAGAAATTTAAAAGAGAAAAAGAAAGACAGAGAGAGGGGGAATAGATAAAAAGGTGTGTGAGAGAGAGAGAGAGAGAGAGAGAGAGAGAGAGAGAGAGAGAGAGGGAGAGAGATAGGGAAATAGAGCAAAAGGTGAGAGAGAGAGAGGGAAATAGAGAAAAAGGTGAGAGGGAGAGAGAGAGGGAAATAGAGCAAAAGGTGAGAGAGAGGGGAAATAGACAAAAAGGTGAGAGAGAGAGGGGGAAATAGAGAAAAAATGTGAGAGAGGGGAGAAATAGAGAAAAAGGTGAGAGAGAGGGAAATAGAGAAAACGGTGTGTGTGTGTGTGAGAGAGAGAGAGGGAGATAGGAAGAAATGGTGGGAGACAGAGAGAAAGAAGGAAAAAGAAAGAGAAACAGACACATAGAGGGAGAGAAGAGAGAGAGGGGGAGAAAGAGAGAGAGAGAGAGAGAGAGAGAGAGAGAGAGAGAGAGAGATCATAAGAGATAGAAGGAGTTCCAAAACATTGAGTTATTAAATGTCCCTATAATTACTTACCAAATAAATAATAACCCATGGCATAACAATCCATGAGGGCCAGTGTCTACCTACCGACTGCCGGTACTACTCACTCTTACCAGAGGTGGACGATCATTCAACCAGTTAGAGGGTGACGTGCGATCAGCACGACGAACCCTCAGTCGTTATTGGACAGGGCAACGCTACTCATTCCAGAGGCGTCTCGTGAACGCATGCGGGGCATGCTGCGCATGCGTCAATTGTGGGAAAAAGGACAGCTTGCTCTGCGACGACATTCATGAGCATTTCTACATTCTAATTTCTTCATATAGGAGAAGTATTTATTTTACACGAGAGCGCTGAACTAAGCTTATATTACATTTCTTGGATCTGAAGTGACGCATGCGTCAATTGTGGGAAAAGAATTATTACTTTCTTTCACTTCAGATCCAAGAAATGTAATATAAGCTTAGTTCAGCGCTCTCGTGTAAAATAAATACTTCTCCTATATGAAGAAATTAGAATGTAGAAATGCTCATGAATGTCGTCGCAGAGCAAGCTTTCCTTTTTCCCACCGTTCCCGCATTCACCGCATGCGTTCACGAGACGCCTCTGTTCGTAGCTCCCCAATTTCCTCACAATGGTGGGTGGCCACCGGCCCCATACACACAGCCCGAAATCTCAGGAAAAGTTGTTACGCTTCCTTCGGGGGACTCACCGAGCGCGTCCCTTAGCTACCTGGTCTGAAATCAGTACGCAGTTTTCTTTATTATCGAAAAATATTGATTATATTGTGAAGATAGAAACTTTTACCACATTCAGCCCTAATCAAAAAGAATCGCAAGAGTACGTGAATCGAATTCACTTTGTGATTTAAAGGGTGTCATTTTGGTTGAAAATTGACACGCTGCTCCAATAACAAAAGCAGCATTTGCCTAGATTTCTGATAAACCATAACTCTTGCTGTCAACAAATTATACAAATATAAATACATAACGTTAATTAGTAAACTTAATTCTCTTTTAGCACATGTGTTTACATCTGTAATATCAAGTACATAATTATCCGAGCAGAAATGTTTGTTAATAATAATAGAAAAGAATTCTCATTTTGTGCTGAAAAACTGTTTGTCAGTTTCGAGAATGTGAGACCTTGAAACTTCAGTCTCTCTGTTGTAAACGTAAACAAGCGTGTCAATGATTTGGTGATTAATTAACGGAATTGCCTGCTCATTTCAAACAGTGGGGAGTTCCTTGGTTACACACTAGTGAACATTTAGTGCTAATGGAACACCAACCTTGAGAATGCAAATGAAACTTCTCGTAGATAATTAGAACTGCACGTATATTGCTACGCATGCGTAGTGAGTGTATGTTTACAGACTAGTACGAGCGGTGTTGCTTTGCGCTTCGGTGTGAAACCCTCCAACCACTTGTCGCTTCAATCTGAAAGTTGCCTTAGACGTGGGGGCGGGCGGGTTTCCCCCCACATTTTGTACATTTTAAAGTTTTTAAAAAATATCACATGGAACGAAACTCGTAGAATTGTCACGGCTAACTTACGTTACAATTGAGCAAAGACCTTTGAAATATAATCCGTGTTCTACAGTGGCGTGTCCAGAATTTTCGAAAGGTAGGGTTACATATATATTTTTTTCAGTAGCCAGCCCTCATGTTGCCGTCTTTGTCTGCCTTTAACGTTCTGTTTTTAGAAATACTGGACCAAAGGGGGTTATGACCCCCTTGGGCACGCCAATGATGGTCTATCTGAGCACGGATACACTATAAAATATTTCGTAATTACCATTTTTAATCTTAGCTATCGTGGGTCATTTTAAAGATAGTTTGTGTTCACCTGTTTGCCCCCTCCCCCGAATTATTTTCTGCTTTGAATCGAAAATTTTAATTTTCTCAAACTTTCGGGACGGGCTATACCCTCAACAATTAGTCCCACTACCCTGCATAGTACAGTGTTTGTACCCACACATTTCATTTACCTTGCACCCCATGAGAGCTAGTGGACTTTTCGAGCATGGGGGGAGGGGGGGGGGGTAGTAAAAAAAATTCAAAACGGGCAGTTCTTTATATAAAACTTCTATTCCATGTTGCGATTTAAATATTGCAATATAAAAAGAAGTAGACCAAGAAAGATTAATTTGGAAAATTTATTAGAAGTACTACTATTTCAAAAATATTTTAGGAGGGGGATTGAATCCCCATCAAAACCTCCTATATCAGCATGACATTCTCGCAGTTTCATACTTAGCTACACATATTATTAAGTAGGAACCTCGATTTAACTTTTCCCAGGTGAACGAGGTGAAAAAACAAATATATCAAAACGTGGTAAAACAAAAACCCGTAAATAATGTATAACCTTATGTTCGTGAAGATTAATATACGTAAAACTCGGTAACGTTAAATCGGGGTTTCACTGTAAGTTAAATGTTGCTGTGTAGGTAGTAGGTACACATTTTTCTTGCCTGTTTCTTAACGTGGTGTGTTTCTCCTTGCAGGAATACCAATTGTTTACATCTTAGCATGCATTCCTCAGATGGTGCCTTGGGATGAGCTGCAGATGGAATTCCTTCCATGGTGTCACATTATTGGAAGCGTGGCCCCCTGGATTGGCAGCTTCATCTATCACTTGTTTATGAACTTGGAAAGTGGAGAGGCGGTATATTATCGGCTTCTTCAACTTGATATGTTGGGAATATGGATAAGTCAAAGTTTTGGTGAGTTATAACTTGCGAAAACGAGAATAATAATTATATATTTAGTATTATTTGCTGATATGCATTTTCCTTGTTTGTGTATAATAATAATAATAATTAGGGATGGCCAAATCCGTAAAAAATGCTATCCGGATATCAGAAATCCGATATCCGGATATACAGATTATCCGGTAATCCACATTATCTGGATATGCGATATTGGGATAATCCTGATTATCCAGATATCCAGATTATCCGAACCTTCAGGCAGGTTTTTATCAGGCTAACTTAATACTAGTTCACTTTACGGATTTTCTACAAATGCATCATCAAAATATGTAAGGTAAACTGGGGTATTAAGGACCACGTGGTATTAAGGTCCGTGTGCTAGAATTTCGTAAAAGCACAAAGAAATGCGAAGCGGCAGACGCACCAGCCGTGTGCACTGCCTGTGATTTTTTTTTTGTGTAAATAGTACTCTGCACACAAATGGCATGTAAGCTGCGTAGTTAAGACCAGCAAACGGAACCAGCCAAAAGGCAGACACGCGAAAACGCCATAAAGAACTGCTGAGATGAAGTTAAAAGCGCATCCTGGAACGTCTACTGCACTAACAGCTGCAGAAGAATCACAATTAGAGTAGTGCTTCATTCTATTTCCTCAGTGGGGTATTGGAATGAACAAACAAGACTTGTGCGACGTAGTTCAAGATAATTGTGTTTCGAAAAAGAAGGACGTACCATTCAAAAGTGGACCGGTCCTTGATACCCCATTGGCTGGTCCTTATTACCCAGCAAAGGGACAATTGGGACCATTCCACCTATCTTTTAATTCATTGTTGTTTTTGCCTTTGCATTATATTCCTACTCGTTTGTTGTCATTAATGTAAAGTAGAAAATATACATTCCAGAATGCATCCTGTTTGTTTTTTCTTGAACAGCTGCTGATGAATTTCTTCAATGAAATAGCAATTTGGTGGTCCTTAATACTCCGGTTTACCTTACTATTTGGATATCAGAATTGCCCTGATATTCGAATTATCTGGATATACAAAAACGTAAAATCAGGGTTTCACTGTAAGTTAAATGCTAGTGTCTATGTATATACATTCCTATACTATCCGAATATTTGGATTATCTGGATATTCGAATTTTTCGGATAATCTGTTGCATCCGAAATGGATAATTTGAAATCTGGATATCCTTTATCGTGGTTAATGGCCATCCCTAATAATGGCGATGACGACGATGATGATAATAATATACACTCCTCACAAAAAAATTGGAATATTGTTATATTAGGCATAAGATGATAGGCACAGCCTTAGAACACAACAATACATGCTATATGTCTGGTGGACATTCTTGTGTTTTCGCAGACATATGCCACCGTGCCTACTGCCTATCACTTATTGCCTAATATAACAATATTCCAAACTTTTTGTGAGGAGTCTAATAACCGTCTTTATTAGAGCGACCATGTCTAGGAGATTAATACAATACAAGCAAAGAACATAAAGAGATACATTGAAAATCAGCCTGCAATTTTTACTCTGAAAATTTCATGTTTCTTACACTGGACATGGTTTCATGTTCTCCCTATCAATGGTTTATGCACATTTTTCCATCTGGAGTTGTAAGTTTACATTTAGGGGGAGTAAAGGTAAAATTTGGGGGCAAAATGATCATTGTAAGAATAACCCAATTACACTTTTGTAGTTTTTCGGAAATGTGAATACATTTAATCATTTATGCGCTATCCTATTTCTTAACACTATGTTTCTTCATAGACTGGGTGGGTGGACAGCTCGCGAGTCAAGCAACAATGCACTTACCACCAAGTTGTTTATTCTCCTTATAGCATTATAGCAGCAATCATTACATAAAAGTTGTTGTGCAGTGTATGTAAGCTTCATTTTATGTTTTTCAAGAGACCAAGGTAAAAAACTCCCCACTGAGAATATATGTACTATTATCGTGGGTTGTACAAGGGAGGGGGGGACATGTCCACCCACACCCATCTTCAGAACCCCTCATCTCAATAAAAAGAATTATAAATGAAACATAATTTCAATTTTTTTGCAAGAACTGAACTACCTGACCTGTTCATTTATTTTAGTGGTGTGTCATGTCCAAATATGTAGCCTCTGTTCCGATTAGCCTCTGTTTTACAAACCTTTGTTCATTAGCTACCATAATTTAAAAACAATTAATTTTAAAGCAGTCACATGCAATTTCATTCTTTCTTTCTGTTTTACATGAACATTATACTTGTTTTCCCTAGGGTTACAATGAAAATTTGTATTTTAAAATAAAGATTTTCTGCAGCATGAAATCAATATGCATTAAATAGTGTGTGTCATCGTATTGTTATAGTAACAACACAGTTTTAATTGACTTCTCTTAGATGGACAAAATGCTTTCAAAAAGCACCTAAATGTTAAAAATGAAATTTGTGAAGTTTCCCTTCCACTATATTTTGCTCAATTCAAACATTTGGCCTATCCCTATAAGATACTCTTAAAAGTGTCTCAAGTTAAATTTGTATTTTGGGAAGGGGAAGAGGTAGGGGTGGTCTAGGGGGAAAGGCATCTGCCCCTACCTCCCTCTGTTCTCACTGGGACCAAGTCAAAAAATCATTATTTTAACATTTGTTCACATCCATTTTGGTTTACATGTAGCTAAATGCTTAGCACTTTTGCCGCAAGTGCAAGAATTGCTGGGAGACTCCAAAAATTTTGGCATAGATCCAGCATCGTGAGAACAATTGGAGAGCTACTTGAAAAAGAAGTAGTGGGCTCCGGGATTGAAAGACAAAAAACAGTGGTGTTGGTACTTGATGTGCTGGCCATGTCACTTTGCAGGCCTTGGCCGTCAGAGAGCTGTTGCACCACCACGAAGAGTTTTTATTCTTTTTTGAACATTTCACTCAACATTTACGTTGTGCAAGATAATTTAATAAAAATGCATATAAAACATTTCAAATGGGTAATACAATGCTAGCGTGAATGAGTATTGTAATGTTATGGAAGAAAGTATGATAAGCTAATTTGAATACATTGGTCATTTTAATAATATTTTCTTTGCAAACAGAATGCATCTTGTCTGCAGTGTAACAGATACGTAAGTTTCATGTAACAAATACTGATATCATAATAGAGCTGAGCCAACAATGATACTAATACCAAAGTCAGTACTCTTACTAATTCTCACTGATGCTGATACCAATTGATTGATTATTCACCTTAAGGATTACAATGATCCATGGTTTCGTCAATTACATGATATCATATTACATGGCATATTACAATTGAGTATACAGTCTTGAGTGTTACACATTTACCAATACTTGAAAAATGTAAGAAATGAAGATAGTTCAGAATATTTATGAATTTTAATATGTAATTCTTTCATTGCAATTATACTACACAGTCACATTATTATGGCCACCAGCTAATGTACAGATTAACCACTGTGTGCAGCACGGACAGGCTGGGAGTTACTCAAGAAGATGCTGGTAGGTAGTTACAGGTATCTGGAGCCATGATGCCTTCACGGTATCCCACAGCTGCATGGCAGAGGATCCATAGAGGGAACACAATGATCGAGGTGGTCCCACAGAGGCTCTATTGGCTTCAAGTCTGGGGAATTAGGGGGCCAGGAAAGTACTCGGAAGTTTTGGTCATGCATTGCTAGCCGTGTGACATGTTGCACTGTCTTGCTTGAAGATCCCACCCACACCAGGGAAGACGATTAGCATGTATGGGTGTATATGATCTGCAAGGATGAATTCATAACTAAATCAGTTGAATAAGTGGTCTCAGAGAATGAGAAGATAACATTCTTCAGACCATAACGCTGCTGCCACCAACTTGTATTCTTCCAGCATGGTTACAGTGTGTTTGTTCTCCACTGTTCCTCGCCTGACATGAAGCAGAAAATGGTACTCTTCGGAAAAGACAACACTTTGCAATCAGCGCAGGTCCAATTGCGTTGCTGTGCAAATTGAAGCCTTTTCTGCCGATGCATCTTCGTTAGTACAGGAGCCCCATACCAAACAGGGTTCCTGAATTGTCGTTTTATACAAACGTCTGGTAGCTTCCTGGTTCGTTTTGACGCTGAACTGCTCCACTGAAGCGATTCGGTCGGACACCACAAACTTTCGAAGCCAACGTTCACCTCGCAAATCAATGGCACGTGGCACTCCACAGTTTTCACATCAGTTATTCGCAATGATGCCATTTGTCCACTCACGACACACTTTTACCACAGCAGCACGTGAACAGTTCACAAACTGCCCTGTTTCAGAAATGTCACCCTTGGCTCGAAATACTATAAAAATCCACTTTTGCAACTTGGATAAATCGCCCCTTTTACTAATAACAGCAACGACTGATGTGTGTGCAGACGACCTACCAAATACCTTATAAACCCACCACACCAGCTCACGCCATGTGCCATTCTTCATGGGCTACATGCTGCCGACGCCAAATGTAGGAGGTAGTCATAATAATGTGACTCGACTGTGTATATCAATCTACTAGAGTTTTACCTTACGATTTGTCAAACATAGGAGATGTACTGGGTAGAAATTGCAAGCTAATTTACAACTCTACCCTCGGAGACACTAGGCACTGTCGGCATGATCAGTGTTTTGAAGGCAACAGACACTGTTGCAGCACTGGAAAAGACAGTTCCACATAGGTGAAACAGCAAGAAATCAGATGAAGCCAGGGCTGACTCACTAGCTCAGTTGGTACAGCAATGGCATGGTATGTCAGAAAGCCAGGTTCCAAGTCCTAAATCGAGCCTACATTTTTCGCTGAAATAGATACTAGAGTTTTGCTTTAACATATTCACAATTTCACATGAGATAACTATTTAACTATTTAATCATTGCATAAATAGTGAAAATTATGCAGTATGCAAATTTTCCAGGATATCTGGACACTGAAAAGTGTTGTTCGTCATTTTTGCAGACTCCACAAGACAACCAGACTCTGGCAAAGTATCAGCTGGTACAGTGGAATGCAGAAGTATCGCTAGGCAAAGTATCCATTACTATTTTAATTAGTTTTCCTCATGCATGCTATGTGTTTTTAAGGAATGAATTTTAACGTATGCTGGTGCAAAGGTTGTCAATTCTTGAAGATGTCATTGGGCAAAACAAAAATAATAAAAATGGTGAGGGACAATTTGCTTAGTAATACTTATGCATCCCACTGTACCAATACACTGGTATCAGTATTGACTCAGCTCTACTTACCATGCATTCAGTTCTATGTTTTTCCTTCTGTGATCTCCAAATGTAATTTAATCTGCACAGTATGTGTTTGTGTTTATTCATTGTTGTGTCTGTGATTAACCCAGTGTGATTGTGGCTTAATCTTTTATAACAGGAGCTCTTCCTTCAGTTTATACATCTGTATACTGTCTGCCGTGGATGTTGCAATGGCTGCTTCTTTCTTCCTACTGTCTACTATCCATTTGGGGTCTCTATAAGGTAACAACGTTTGGTGAATGGTTTAGTGGAGTGAAAGGAAAAAAAAAAAATTGTCAAGCTTGCACATCAAGGGCTCACAACTGTTGGAATAGGGTTTACTACAAAATTCACGGCTAGCTGTTTAAGCGGAAATAGATGTCATCCTTCCTCTTGGCCGCATGCAGGTGTTATGCTAGGAAATATGATGGCTGCTACATCTCAACATGTAGATAGTGAGCAACACAACCCTGGTCCAACTGCTGAGTGTTCTGGATGCTTGCTCCTAATAGAATAGTGTGTCATTTATCAGGTGTACAAATTAATTCTCAGCCTTTTTTAAAGAAAGAAAATGCTAATTTATGACAAATAGTCTTACATTTTTATCAGTTAAGTAATCTCCATTGTAATGTTTACACTTATGACATCTTTCGGGTAGCTGGCAAATATCCTGGCAATATAATAATGGCAGTTTAGAGTCTATAAACTCAACAATGCTATTTCTTGACGGTTTCCGAAGTGGGAATCCACTAAGTGGTGTTGCACGGACTGGAACAGGTTGTCGTCTGAAGGGACCAGGTCAGGAGAATAAGCTGCATGAGGCAGAACTTCCAAACCAAATGAATAGAGTGCATCTTTAGTTCCTTTTTCCGTGTGCAGCCTGGCGTTATCATGCAACAAGTATCACCTGCCTAGTCCCGCTGCGGGCATATGGTCATTTTCTCTCAATTGCATCACTAAAATGAATCAGTTGACGTTGATTTTTGAATTAACGTTCAACAGTTGCTCCAATTCTTCATCCTCCACTTTCTTTGACTATCCACGATGCTGTTCATCTTCCAGATTGAAATTTTCCTCCCAGAATCACTGAATCTACTTAGTGCAGGTGCTGTATGAGTGGGCATCCTCGCCCAAGGCCAAACAAACAATTTAATTTCCCTAGTGGCATTTTTCTCCAGTTGACATGCAAGAAACATTCCATGTTATGTTGTCTGCTAGTTGGGTATTTTACCATTTTAGGTTTTTTTGGAGTGCCCAAATATGGCATTTTGGCCAATTACAACAATGAAGTATAATAGGTGAATTAATATAGGGGCCGAGAATTAATTTATACGTACACGTAACATTATGCAGGTAAAAAGGTAAAGCTCTCCTCTGTGCATTACACCATGTCATGGTAATGTTTCTACAAATCCAAGATCATGTTGCCAATATCAATTTGAAAAGGTAACAGACAGAAAATGGTGTTTTGTTTGTTTGTTAACACAATTACTTTTCCATTTGCCCACAAGCACTTGTGATGTGAAACTGAGAAAGGGATTTTTCATTCCAGTCAATGACTGATGGAATGCCCCTCCCCCTCTTGGAGGATCACAGGGACTACACCCTCCACATATACTGAAATTGGATGCTTGTGTGTGTGTGTGTGTGTGAGAGAGAGAGAGGGGAGGGGGAGTGGCACAAGAGAGCAGGCATATGTGTGTTCGTTTGTGTGTGCGGGCATAACTGATCATGTTAAAACATGAAAAATAGAGAGCCGAGCTAAGTAAAAAAAAGTTTTACTACCAGTGTTCAAAATTACCAGTGCTGCACTGAACTCAATGATCATGTCATTTTCTTTGGGCAAGTTGTAACTTACAACTTACAGTTAGCATATAAACAATATTATTAAACAAAAAAGTGTCATCAAGCAATGTCATTTATATGTAAATGATACAAAATGACAAGAGACACGTGCCTTACTCAGATTTGTTTTGTTTGTTATTCATGGCAGGAATTTCTTCGGTGTAATTTTAAGCTACTGTATAGAATTAGCAATATGACTTGTATATTAATGCTCCTTTCCCCTGTCTGCAGGCACTGACAGCCAAATCTCCGCTGCAGAGGAGGATGTGCTTTGCCCTGCCTTTTGGAATGAGGATTGCTCTCTGTTTTCTGAGATGCTCCAAGTATGGTGGAGGTGACCCCTCAGCCTTTTTCCATGTTGTTATGCAGGTACTAGTTTCTTTCACTTCAGTATTTCATTATGGAGAGAAAGTGCTGCCACAGCCAGTGATGAATTCAGAGGGTGGACCAGGGAAGGAAAATCCCCCTGGAAATTAAAAAGACCCCCAGTAACCTGGCAGAGAATTCGGACGATAGCCAAGAAATTTTGAAACCATGATCACTTTGGCATTCTTTCATTCACTTTAATTTGACATACAACGTACTTTTTCTGTTGTTGTTGTTTTTTTTTGTAGTAATAAGCACTGATTCAGTTGTCTTTAAAATTAAAAGTCAAAATAATGAACGAATTTAAATTATCATCCTACTGATCAAGATAAGCTAAAAGCTTGTGGGAAGATGCCAACTACTAAGGTGGACGAGGAACCCACAGAAAAGCTTCATTGATGAAGCCATCCACAGATATGCTGTAGAAATCCTATACTCTTTAGTTTGCTGTAAATATAAATTATTGCATGCTAGAATCTTCATTATAGTGCCTCCCTGATGGTGCAGTGGTAGCGTTGTCCCCTTGTAATCAATACCCAGTGGAGGCACATAGTGGTTTGGATCCACTTTAAACTGTAGGTCCAGTCCTGATGAGCCTTACTGTACATAAAATGGACTATGAACACCAAGTCAATCAATCAATCAATATTATTTTATTGATTCTCATTCTTAAATTATGTTTAATTAAACCTAATTATGCTTAATTTAATTATATGTCAGTCGTAAGGGATAATTTTAAAATATGAGTATTGTTTATTGGCATTATAATTTGAAGCCTACGACCCCCTCCCCCTTTCCCATGAAGTTTGATGTCCACTGGGGCATCCTCCCTTATATTAGAGCCAAAACTTTATTTATGATTAAATAACAGTGGCTATTTATTTGATTGTTTTATTTTCAAGGTCACTTTATGCACAGATTGTTTTATTTTCAAGTTCACTTTATGCACAGAAAGGCTAATTGGGACTGGACCTAGAGTGAGATCCGAACCACTATGTGCCTTCACCAGGTGCATGGCTATTTGTTTTAATAAGAGCTGGATTTATTGTTGACATGTATTAATTGAAGTTACTGCTGCATAATTTTTCATCTTATAACATAATGATTATGTACCCTCAGCTATGGTAAAAATATTTTATTTAATTTAATACATTTACAGGACCTGTTGTCTCTTGTTGGAGGTGCAATTGGAGCCTTAAATATTCCCGAGAAATGGATTCCAGGCTGTGTGGACTATTATTTGAACTCTCATAATATCATGCACGTGCTCGTAGTTATGGCGGTCTACTCCATGCACCAAGCCACAATGAAGGACTTGCTGTGGATGGTCGACGTCGGTTGCCAAGCAGACAAAATGATCTTCGATACCACAGCAGACGAACTATGACCTGTGCTCTTCACTAGAAGCATACAAAGAATAAAAACCACATTGTATACATTCAATTCCCCTATCTTGTTTCTGTAATTGTTATAAGGGGAGAATGCCTGGTTGTTTCTTTCGAATAAGTATGTATATAAGAAAATTATTGTTAAGACACAAGAGAAGGGAAACGCTATATTTGTTATTCAGAGGCGGAGTCACATGACAACGTTCCTTGGTTACGTTGGATCTCCTGAGGCTTATGTTTTCAAATTACGTTAGACGTGAGTGAACCATGATCGTGTGTGAATTAACTTTACGATATCAGAAGGGTTATTTTAGATCCAGAAATACATATTTCATTTTTATTTATATGTGTTTCACTGCATCTAGTTTATACGATGCACCTCGTCACAATAACGCATTCATTTGGGGAATATACTGATGTAAATATTTTTCAGGAATTTTCGTCGGGGGTGATTATTCGATATGTTACTTTTATGTGATAAGTGAGAAAGACAACTGCAATGCAAAATGGTGTAGCAGTGAAAAAAAACAAAAAAACACCAAAGGTAAATCTAAAGTCTGCCATGAAGGAATAAACATTGCAAATAATTGTAAAGACAAAAAAATACATTTTTTGCTTGTTGCCGATTTTGAGTGTCTCAGAAAATAATTTACTTACAATTGCATTTTCTTCACACCAGTTCATTCTTTTCCGTCTGCATAATTTATATCCTGTTTGTGAACAAAACATTTTTTTCTCTTGCATGTCAACTCTATCAACCACTATATTATTAATGATTACACTGCAGCATGAACAGAAACATCTTTAGTTGGCTAAAAAAGTATTTTGACGTATTTACATGCCTTCTATACAACCAATTTTATTTTAATATGCATAACCATGATTAATTTTACCATATTTACTGATGAAATAATGAACGCATTTCATTATTTAAAATTCAATTCCCAGAGTGGGCGATTTCAGGTGAGAATTTTTCCATCAATATTCCTGCATAGAGCGGCTTTGCAATGCACAGGGGGAAGAATAAATAAATACCTAATTTACTTTTGAATAAGATAATTACCATAATAATTGGTTAACTTAAGTACTGTGGAAGTATTTATCTGAATGTAATGAAAAATTATCTTCCTGCAACATTACTAAGAATATAATATGATACTGACGTTAACTTTTGCAGTACATTATTCTGGATATTGAAAGTAAGATGAAATTACTATTTGTTATTATGAATCCGTCATATACTAGAAGTTACTAGTGTAACATATACCCTTAATCATTAACAATATTTTATCATTCCTCACCATCCATCACTGAATGGATGTGAAATGTAAATAAAATTAGTATATTTAATGATTGATTAATTGATTTGCTTCATTTTACTTTGCTTTTTGTGCCACTGTTGGCTAATTTGCGAAGATGGGGATGAGTGACGGTATGATGAAATTGATGAATGAACACTCACAAACATGCATGCCCAGGCCAGAATTCGAACACGGGACCCCTAGCATTGTAGCTCGATGTGCTAACCACTCTGTCATGGTAGACCACACATGAATGTTCATCAGACATGCTCTGGTGGACACTGATTAATTACTTCATTCTAATTTAAATTACTATTTGCGTGAATCAAATGCCGTAGATTTGTGCTGGCATAGCATAGAAAGAAAACAGTAAATTTGGCAACATTGCATCAACAGGGAAGGCAAGGTCATTGAAGAAACGGCTCCCTAGCAAATACCACTGTCGAACGAAAGGAAATACGACTCCTTTACTTCGTATATTTTCTACGGCTTCAGATGTCTTGGTGTCTATTGGGAAGACCTCTGCCATCTTGAAATGCTGTGATGTGCAATATAAAAAGTTACTGGTAACTCAATTTACACTTTTGTCTTTATTTACATAAGGCATGTAGATGACCTCAAAATATTTCCTCTGAATATATCACTTTTACCTTTCCTTATCTCTATGACTTAGATTAACATGGACCAATTATTTTTAGAGAAAACAGTAATACTACCTGATAACTTTTTGAAGCTATAAATACCAAGTTAGTAAGTAGGGAAAATTCCAATTTCATTAATGTATTAAAATATGCATATATATTTTCACCAACAAAACTTAAAATTTTATTTTTGTGGAATAAAATATTTCAGTTTCTTGCTCAAAAACCAAGTTCTTCCAAAAGCCTAAAAGTTTACACCAAAAATGTTTAATACCTAAGCCATAATATATCATTTTGTAAGATAAAGACTATTTTGCTTGTTTCAATATAAATGAGGTTCTATTTAAAAAAATACCAATACAGGGTTCATTTTCTTAACATTTAATAGTACTTGAAGTATGCCAAATTGTTATTTGTTGTATTGACCAACATCATTTGCATTTAAACCTTGCACAAAATAAATATATGTTGAAGATATTCTCTGTTAAACTGACCAATTGTTGGAAATATTTGTAAGGCATAAGTCAAAGCATATTTAAAAGGATTACATTTATGTAAGAGGTGTCAAATGCATTACAGGAAAAAGAGCAAACATACACAACCTAAAAATCATATTTGTAACCAGGGTGGTATTTGTAGGGGGGATTTCCCCCCTCCTGTCTGGGTACATGTGTCCCCCCTCTGCTCGATTTTTTCAGGGGGGGCGGGAAATGTTATATGGCATAAAGTCATTATCTCATGCTGTCCCTAGACAGTCAGTAGAATTTCCCCCCACTGGAAATTTCTTAAATACCACACTGTTTGTAACATAATGTACAACAGATCAGAATGTAAATTTTTTCTTTGAAGCAGAACAAGATAGTAACGATTCAAATTTGTTGTTGAAGACTCGAAATTCAATTACCAGTACGCATATTGAACATTAAGTAAGTTATGGTTGGAAAACATTTCATCGAAGAATTCATATATTTCATGGACCTTTGTAAAGGCTGAAAAATGCTGAATAAATTAATAAATCAAATTGTATTTTATACTGACGGGCAACTTGAAAAAAAAATTAAAATTATAAAGTTTTCAATATGGCACTTAAGTGGGAAACATCCTTTGCAACAATTAATTTATTTGTTAACGAGTTTCAATTAATAAGCTACAATTAAAACATAAAATGAGCGGTTGTATATAATGACAATTATTCATAGTTTACTTCTATTAAGTAATTATGGATAAATTAAACCCAATCAAATACATTAAAACCTTTGACTTATGTAATTAAACATATCATTATTGTTTTTCCTCGATTAGTGTGTACAGCTGAAAATATGATTATAAATGCATATGTAATAAGAAACAGTAACTAAACAGAATCAAATGTAGATATTTACCCTCCTTTCATAGGACTGATGCAGCAAAATATCTTCATTTTATTCTGTGTGGCGAGTGTTTCCAAATTTCTTCCTATTGTAACATTTTTGACCCTTCATGTTAGGGGACTTGGATGCCGGTAAGATGTTAAAATGCACATTGAATGTACTTACGTAACCTTGTAATGGTTTATTTAATTTGACTTATTTTGGTGATTAATTTAATTTAAATTTTAAAAAAATAAGTCAGAACTTCATGCGGTTATCAAAATTAACTGAATGAAAGAAACATCATGTTGATACATAAGTATGTTTCATGTGCATATTAATTTTTAAGCCTTCTTATTCTTTCATTTATCTGTTATATATATAGATACATTATTTATTTATTCTATCTTAGAAATAATATTAATTTATTAGAATATATTTGCTTCATCAGTGTATACTTTCAATCCTTTGCTTGAAAGTTGAATTCTCTGCTTCCATACACATTGCTTCCTAAGATATAATTCACTTTAGCCACATTGAGTACTGAAGTGAATACCCAAAACATTTTCACAATTATCATTTGTATTACAAGCGAATGTGATGTTATTGTAAATATCAACAAATATTTGATTTTAGTCATATTTAAATAATCTAATTAACTAATTTATTTAAATAAGGACATGATGTGTGTTGTACAAGAGTGTATTTATTCACGAGTGACCAGTGCATCTCATGTGGAATGAAAATTTAAGGCGAGTGAAGTTTTTAGAAATGTGTATATTTTATTAGCTTTTATCATGAAAATGTGTCAAAAGATTATATTAGAAATAAAAACTTGCCATTTTTAAATTACATGAACTTGAGTGAAAAAGAAAAATTGACAGTAGTGAAATTTAAGTGTTAATGTTACAAATTGCTCTTCACAATATGTCCTAGCAATTAACATGAAAATTGTTAGATTTTCACTATGTATGAAATCTCAGTTCTATAACAACATCTGATTAGTAGTAGCTCACGAATTCATCTATTTAGATTATAGAAAATTTAACTAGATATATAAAGCAGTGCATTTGCATTGCACTATAGAAATTTCAATTGTATATACCTTGCATCATTGTAATAGTATAAATTTACAAGTGAGCAAAACATTGTGTATGGCTCTGCATAAAAAAAATGAGCCGTTGTAATTAAAAATGAATGCCAATTGCACTTTGAAGCAAATTTCTCTAGTCGCATAGCAATATTATAATATATAGAGTAATATTCAAAGAAACAATAATGAAGTAATATTTAAGTATTACAAAATATTCACTGCTACATTTATGTAAACAGAACAATATCTCTTACCTCCATGTTGCAATATTCCTCCTGCAAGTGACGCAAACAGAACAGTAAGAGTATTCTGCGCAGAAGAGAATAACTACAGAATTTTGGCTGGGTGATTGCAATATGAATTCAGACGGTTCTGTGAACCGATACAAGCTACCTTCTAGCTTGAAAGACGAAAGCAATAAAAAATTTGTTACAAACATTAAAAAAATATTACATGCTTCCAAAGTGCATACCACACTGGACAGTGCCACATAACCAGATGATCAAGTGTGAACAGTTTGAAGAAAAAGCATAAGCATTGCTAGTGGTGTTGGCTAATACTGGATTTATATTTCAAAGTGGACTTCAATGATGCATTCATAAATTTGTTTAGCTGCAAGCCACATGCTTTCTTCGTATGAGTGTTTGTGAACTTGAACATTATCATGTCAAAAGTCCAAACATGATTTTATTTTTAAAAAAATTTCTAAATCCTGCTTCCTATGATAAGTACTTCAATAACTTTTTAGTGACAAAGCAGACATTGAATATATTTTTAATGGATGTGTAGTTTAAAGATATTCGCGATTGTGCATTAAGAAATCAACCACTAGAAATTTACTAACCAACTTACTCCTAACTTAATTGGGTCAGTCTCTCTTATTGCACATGTCTCAAACAACATTTTGGTCAAGTCCCACCCCTAATCTTCTGAAGTAAGTGCTGAATGTTTAGGTCTCTTACAATATATGCACTGCAATTTTTTGGAGATTGACCAAAAAGGTATTATTTTAACAATGCAAAGCATTTTGGGTGATGCCAGAAGGCAAAGGGCAGGGACTGACCAAAAAGTTGTTTGAGGCGTGTTCGATAAGTGAGACCCAACATAATTATTTTAGTTCAGAAGACTTGACCTCAGCTGAAAAGTTAAAATTTCAAAGTTTCAGAAATTAACATACTATACTTTCAAACTTTTTAATAATGCTTATAGTGGCATATTCTGCAAATTTGACTTTGTTTACCCCAACAATTCTTATTGATTGTATACATTTATTATAATAATATAATAATAATATATTAATTAGATATAATAGAAATAAAACACCAATACAGGACTTCAAGTAAAACAAAAACAGAAATCCAAAAATTTCAAATTTTCTAGCAATTCCTATATATTTGAAAAAAGTTGGTTTATTGGCAATAAACCAGGTATCATGGGGGGAATACGCCACTGAATGCTTACATATAAAATTTAGTTACTGGTGTAGATTAGAATATGTGCATAAAGATGGCAAGTTTTGTTGTATGTACACCAGCAAAATTTATTTTAAGTCATATCATCTCACATTCTCTTTTACAAGAGAAAATTTGTGATTGTGTACTGTTTTAATAATTAAATTAAAATCAAATGTTACATTTTATAGAATGTAAGTATTAAATATTACATACTTTCGGGATGGTAAGTTAAAAATTGAATTTTCATAGCCTGGCTATAAATAAAATAAAATAAATAAAATATCAACTCTGGCATTAAACGGATATATATACACATATATTAGGGATGGAGTGACGTGAAATTTACCTGTAGAGCTATTCTACCAATCTGATTTAAAGTGGAAATACTCCATGAAGATATCAGCTGGTTACTTAACCTCCTTAATTAATATGTCTAACCAGGTGACCATACCAGGTTTAACCTTAGAAAATTAAAGTGCATATTTAGGAACTTACTTTACAAATCTAAAGTACATAAATTATACCTGTATATTAATAAAGAACTAAAAATCGCAGAATTTTCCACTAATTTACAAGCTATTTATAGGAGTATTAGATAAGAAAAAATTGACAATTTTGCCTAAATCAGACAAGCACCATGTAATGTCACGTCCCTAATATATAGAAGATGTACAGTTTAATATAATTAATAAAAAAAAACTGATGGCAACATATGCACTAAAGAAAAGTCTCTCACAGGAATTGATGCTAAAAATGGATTCTTTTATTTATTTATTTTTGTAAATGACGTGGAGGCTTAAGGCTCGTCTGGACCTTTAGCTGATGCCCCCCAAGCTGTTTTGAAAACTACTATGATATTTCAAAATCTGAAAAATTACACATGCTTAGAAATTCTTCTAGAGCATTCATGTGAATCTTTGTATCGTGCACCTTCACTGTTGTCTAGATATTCGCAATAGTTTTGTAGCCACGTAAGCCTGCTGAACTATTGCAAAAATCTAAACAGCAAAAGCAAACCATACGAAGATTCACAAGAATGCTCTAGAAGAAATTCTAATTTTGCAGATTTTTGAATCTCATAGTGGTTTCCCGAAAGGAAAGAAAATTTCAAAAATGGCTTCGCTGGTATTGGCTAAACAAAACCTTAAAGGAGTGGTTTTAGTAACTTAATTTGGGACGTAATATACAGACAAGGCAACAAATACTTTTGCAAAGCACTACATGTAAATAACTTAAAAAACTAATTTAATTGGTTAGCTGCTTGAAACAAGTAAACAACTCTAGTCTAGAAAACCAAAAAAAAAACAGCAATATTGGGACCCTATGCACTGGAACCATGTATAGCCTACAGAGCCCATTTTTTCCCCACAATCCCTTCAGAAGACTTAACTATCAGCAAAATAATTTTGTGAAAAATCTTACTTCAATAGTTCCTTTTGTGACTAAGTAGCTGACAAGTCCACAGAAAAAACTGCACTACTGATTACCATTATTCATAGGATGAAAGATAAATATGTTATTATTTTTTCTTCTTTTGTTAGTAGAAGTAGCTATGAAAAGCTCTTCCATGAATTTATTTCTGTAAAAAAAAAATGTATTTGTTCTTTGTTATTAGAATGTTGATTTTGTAATACATTATATCTATGATATATATTTATACTGAAAAGTATGTTATTGGTTTCTTCCACTTGCTCATTGCTAAGCTAACTGTAAGTTTGTTGTTCTTTATTGAAATCTTTAATGTTTTATTTTTGTTTAAATGTGATGGCTAGTCAAGTGACAAAATTTATGGTTATTTGTTTTTTAATCAGTTGAGAATATTATTTATGCTACTCACAAATCATACCTTTCACAAAACAAGGACATACGCAACATTTTTGGAGCCACATATTAATAGTAAAATATGAAGATATCAGTACAAAAACTGGGCATATTTCGGGATCAAAAGTGGTATATAAAATGGCATATCGGTGTTAAAGTGGTGAATAAAACCATAAATTTGAATTAAAAAAACTACACTTACTAGATAAAATTAACATTTCACTTTTAATAACATATATTTATATAGTTATCAGAGTATTAAGTTTATTCCTGTGTAAAGGAATCCATTTTTCTTCTCAAATATTTACAGCAAAATTAATCAATTTTCCATGATTTACATAACTTACACGATAATTCGGACATCAGAAGGTGTAAATAAATCGTAAATTTCGTGTTTAAGAGTTTATTTCGAATTTTGTAGTTCATAATGTGGTACCAAAATGCACCTCACACATTTTAAAAACAAAATATGTATACCCTTAAACATTTTTGAAGGTGTCTTATTGTTTGCAATGTTTAAACATATTTTCTACTATTTAGATGAACGCACCTTTTATATTGCTTGCCTTCTCATTTCATGGTTGGAAAGTTATCAGCAGTGGGTTAAAATTTATGCTTTTTATGGAATTAGCCTCAAGCTGAGGTTGTTTCAGTGCAAAATTTGAAATTATGTACTACTCTAAATAATTTTATATCTTGGAAATATCATGTCTGGCTGACAACCGAGTTTTAAATTGTGTTTCAGTGTCTTTGTTTTTCAAATTATTCTTAAAGTTTTACACTTGACTAGCCAAAAGTGCAATATTTTACATGTTACAGCTTAATTTACAATACATAAAAGCACACTGCCATAAACAAATAAGGTACAAGCATTGTTACGTTTGCTAACACTGTAACTTCTGCAAACAATATAGAAAGCAACAATTTAACCGATCAACTTTATGGTACAAAAAATGCATACGTATGTGTACATATTTATTTGTGTGTGTGTGTGTGTGTATGTACATGTGTGATTACTTTCTCATTTCTGGCACAGTGCTCTAACAACTTGCCTAAGTCAGTGGTCTTGCAAATCTCCAGGCTGGGAGCATGTGATATTTCTGTAGCTCCCCTCTCAATTCGTTGCTGATGTTCAAAAGAAAAAAGTTGCAACACATAAAAAAACTGCACTTCAGTCCATGAGTTACCGTACCTTCAGATATGATAGCAATGGGATCCTAGGGTTTTGGATGCAGTATTCAAATAATGGATGCATTCATCCACAAATCTTTGATGATTTGGGTAAAGGTGATCAGGAATCTGAATGCAGTATTTGAATAACAAATCGAGTTATCAAGTCCTGAAGACTCAAGCAGGAAATTGTGGATTTTTTTACTACAAAAGCTAATCTTGAATTTGAAAATCAGATTAAGCAATTCATTGCGAGCAGGCCTAAGTAGCGTAGGAACTTAATATTTTACATTACAATACTTCTGCAATGAAATCCGTCTAAATAAATAAAATGTAAAGTTACAACTTAAAAGTCTTGTAGAAACTAGAGATTGCCACAAAATCGGGATAATGGATATCTGGATTATCGAATATACATTTTTAAATCAATGGATAATCCAGATATGTATATCCAGATATTTCAACCATCTGGGTAATTAACCTGAATATCTGGATAATTTGCATGTTCAGACTATCCAAATATTCTGATAATCCGTGTGTGCAGATCACAATTTACATTTTAGATTTAAAGTGAAAGTAAAAAAAAGTGCTCCCATGTGCTTAGCACCATGCCATGAAGGCATATAGGGGGTGTGGAGGAAACGCCCCACACTTTCGATTTGCATAAGTTATTCTGGAGAGAACAGTTTCTGAAATCAAGGAAATAATTAACACATAAAAATAAAGATTTGAGATTATCGTTACACAAACAACTTACATTGAGAAATAGGCAAATGTGTTAAATACTGTTAAGATATCTTGATATTTAGGATAATCCACATGTGGATAATCTGAATATCTAGATAATTTGAATATACAGATATCAGAATATCCAATATCTGGATAGAAAATGATTTATATCCAGATAAAATTTTATCCAGATTTGCTCATTCCTGGTAGAAACACACTTCAGTATTTCTTCTGTGTCATTAAATTCATTATTAATGTAATAAAATTACAATATTAACTTAATAAATTTGTTGAATTTGAAATCAATGAATCAAGTTGCAAAATTCAGAAATAACATTCAGTATACAACAGACGATAATGTCCTATGCAGTGTGCTGGAAAATAATTTTATGAACTATTTATTACTATAAACATCGCATTCTTTCTTACTACAGATAGTGATGTTTTAGGAATCCCTGTTTGTTATTACACAAAATTCCCCGACTTTTCCATGTTTCCTAGACAACTTTAAAATAAATTTCCAGGCACTTCTATGGTGCTTTAACATGATAATAACAGGTAACATGAAAATAACAATATTTTAAGCGTTAGTCTGCAGTTGCTATTCAAAGGTGTTTGAAATAAATACACTCTTTATGTAGAATACCTCCTATAAAGAAGCTGGTTCACAAAAAAAAAATTGGCATTGATTTTCATTCACAAATTCTGGCCAACACACACAAAACAAAGTTCTCCCTGAGTTTTTCAGGTTTTGGAATGTATTTTCGAAAATTCCCCGACTTCTTCACTCATAAGTTATTGTGTCCGACTTTTCGCACTTAGTGGGAACCCTGCCAATGGAATTGCAACATTTAATATCATCACCATATGCAGCTCATTGTATTTGTTTCTTCTCTAAGCCCCATTGGATCTCATGTTATACCGTTTGGCATAAACTGTTGCTGTTTCCATGCTTGCAGAACACCGATCTTTCTAGAAAAAATCCATGCGGCATTGTCGCTATCTAACGTGAACTCCATGTTGTGGGGAAGCCTGTGGACAAGCTGCAAGAGAATGCATAAGTGTATTCATAGCACACTAAAGCAGTGTGTTTCTCAACTGCCAGGCTGTGGCCCAGTATCGGGCCTTGGCATAAATGATACCGGGCTGCGATAGGCTCTCTTAAAGTTTGTGAAAAGCAGCCCAAGCTGACAACCACAAGGAAAGATGGCCTTTCATTTGGGGTTCACCAGAGGTAAGAGGAATCTCTTTCTCGCCACTGCTGATGAGAAATCAAAGCCTCTGAGAGGGGACTCTCGAAATTTGAATTACAACCGTGGCGTCGTTCTCGAGTTAGGGTGAAGCAACTTGCAGCCTCAGCTGGCAACCACCAGGAAATATGGCCTTTGGTTCATTTTGACCGTAATAACAGTAAATTATTAGGCGACAGTGGCGGTGTGCGATCAAACAATCTAACCAGTGCTTCCCACCTCCCAAGTTGGAGGTTGATGAACAGGCACCATGGACAAATTAGTTTGTGCAGCAATTTTCACTAACAAATATATTGAAATGGAAATATTCTGATTAATTAGAATTATGCAGTGTCCAAAATGGATCACGCCAATGGAAATCAAAAATTACAATTGGGCAGAGGAAACTAAAAGGTTCCATTAGACCCAGTCATTGTCCTCTAATTTAAACCGAATTTTATATTTGACAATCCTAGACATAATCGAACTAAGACTCTCTATGATTATGCCATAATTTATTTACAAATATTAAATGTGAACGGTTCACATTAACATATAAAGTTTAAAAACATTAGAAAGCTATTTACGAGTGCAATTGTTGGGATCAGGGCATTGGCTTTTAAAAAATGTATTTACTGGGTCGCAGGCTCACAAAGATTGAGAACCACTTCACTATAGGATATAATCACTCTCATGAACACTGTGCAAAACCTGATTCTTCAAAAAAGACATAAAAGTGAGGATTAAACTATGAAGTGGCAACACAACATGCATAAGTGCTGCCTCTCTGCTTCCCATTTGTTCTTTGCTGTCTAACAGATGACATTTTCCTCATTTCTGATTGGCACATGAACTGCTGAACAATTGCTATTGTGGCAAAGGTGATAAGGTAGGAACAAACACAGTTTAAGAATGAGACATTTAAAAAACATTACAATAATAAGAAAGAATGTTTGGTTCGAGTTGCTGTTTTAAGTCCACTTTATGCACAGTAAGGCTAATCGGGACTGGACCTACAGTTTAAAGTGGGATCTGAACCACTTGTTCCTCCACCGGGTATCAAACCCAGGACCCTTTGATTACAAGGCAATGATGCTACCAATAAGAAAGAATGTGATGTTTATGATACTAAATAGTAAGTAAATAAAATTCAGAGTCTCTGCCAAATTCTGAAAAATGATTAATAACAATTCTGTCGACAGAAGCACATTAAGAATCAAAATTCTGTAACGAAAATACAATACAAATGCAATTCCTGCATC
The DNA here is from genome assembly GCF_977018435.1 of Lepisma saccharinum. NCBI lineage: Eukaryota > Metazoa > Arthropoda > Insecta > Zygentoma > Lepismatidae > Lepisma > Lepisma saccharinum. The sequence goes on along the minus strand of NC_139241.1, from coordinate 11,075,709 downwards.
ATTTACCTGGATCCTCTTGCTTTGTCCCATTTCTATCAAGTTTTCGGACTGTGTGTGCAAAATTTCTCTGGTTTTGGAACTACGCAGTGCAAGGATGGTATGAATCTGTGATAAAGTGTATACATTCCCATTCTCATTAACATTCACAGTTTCAAGTGTTTGGCATACCATATTGTATTAATTAATTCATAGATGTTTTCAGTAGTAACGCTTGTAGAATATTCTAAGCATGATTTTTGCTACTATTCTCACGCGGAACTTCAAGAGGGTGTTACTCACTTTGTGCACAAAACAAGATACTAATTACAAGTTTACGCTTGTACGGAAACTATTCCAGTGTTGTTTCGTGTGTACGTTCTTGAAGATTGCACGGTGCTGGCAGTCTATGTAAAAAAAACACACCAAATACCACCCAAAAAAAGAAAATTCTAAGAAAGGTTTGGTGCTATTTGTGAGGGAAATTGCAAGTTGTTTCTCTGAATGAATCATGTCATTGCAACAGAACTTATGTTTGTTATTTGCAAAGCTTTCTCGGAAGAGACTACAACTTCTACTGGAGTTCATATGATCAGCGAACCAGTGAATAGTCTATGCATGTTTTTAAACATACGTTACAAATATCCATACCATGAAAATAAGCTTGTTATTACTTTTAGAAAGTAAATAAAGTTTCAAATAAATATCACCTTGTACTTTATTTTCCAGTTCCTTGAATGATAATATACTCTAATTGTCTGAAAGTGTATTTTCTATATTTCCTTTATTTTTTCATTAAAACTGTTTAGGCTGGAATGGGCTCGATATTTTTGTGTTACCCATGTCGTACACAACATTATTTTCATTACATGCAGTCAGGTAAAGGTAAAAAAAGGGGTTAAAGTTTCCTGTGCTTATAGCACCGTGTCATGAAAGCACATTTAGAGTGATGTAGGGGGTAGAGCCCCACACATTCTCGAACTTGGCCACTTTGGAGGTGATGTGATCAGTACCACACTCTGCCGGACCCTGTGGCCGAGTGGTTAGCACATCGTGCTGCAACGCCAAGGGTCCCAGGTTCGAATTCCGCTCAGGCTTGGTTGTTTGTAAATGTCCATTCATCAATTTCATAATTTCATCACTCATCCCCATCTTCACAAATTAGCCAAGAGGCACAAAACGTGAAGTAAAATAAACTAAATCAATCGATCAGCAACACTCTGGCCACCTTTCCCCTCAGGGTTGTTCTCAGGTACCCATTGATTTGGGGCTGTGTGAGCCCCAGAGCCGCTTTATGTAGTGACAAGGCCAGAAAAATTCTGACCTTAGATCATCCACCCCAGAAATCGAACTCAGGTTGCCCACATGGCAGTCAGGCATGGTTTAGTTCTTCGAGAATAAACAATATATTTACAATTTCTTAATTTTTGCTAAGACATACATAATAAATAGAGGAATGCATATTTTGTTTCTGACGAAATGTGAAGTAACACATTGTAATATTAATTTTTCATGTTTCTGAAAAGGCCTTCCCGATGGTGCAGTTGTAGCGTCTTTGCCTTGTAATCAAGGGGTCCCGGGTTCGATACCCGGTGGAGGCACATAGTGGTTCGGATCCCACTTCAAACTGTAGGTCCAGTCCCAATTAGCCTTACTGTGCATAAAGTGGACTTAAAACACCAAATCAATCAATCAATCAATCATGTTTCTGAAAGGTGTGAGGTGCATTTTCCTACCCTCTTTTGTCACGAAATGATGCAAAATGATCTGCAAAATTCGAAATACCCTCTTAAACACGAAATTTCGAGTTTATTTACCGACGCAAGTTTGAATTATCCTGTGAATTATGTCATTCATAGAAAATTGATTCATTCTGCTGTAAATATTTGAGAAGCAAAAGTTGACTCATTTATACAGGAATAAACTGAATACTCTAGGAACTTTATAAATGTGCTATTAGAAGTGTTATGTTTATTTTGTGTAATAAATGAATTTTTTAAATCAAATTTAGGATTATATTAACAATTTTAAAACCAAAATGCCATTATATATTCCGCTTTTGATCTGATTTTTCAACACTATAACACCAAAATTTTATTTCATTTACTGCTTATGAACCCAAAATTGACTGTTTTTGTACCAAAATCTTGCTTTTTTATTTACCAAAAAATGTGCCTCTAATAATAAGTAATGTATGAATAATTTTGCTGAGAAAGAGCAACCGCAAGTCAGGCACACTTGTGGAACCTTCACAACTACTGCCATAGTGAAAACAATGGGCTGCAGGCAAAAGCTTGTGGTGGGCACAGTAGCAGCAATTGGATGCCAAAACTAGGAGCGGTGGTTGGGTGTGGGGCATTAGGAGGAAAGTTTACTTTCTCTTGGGAAACAAGGCTCGACATTAAGAGGCCGTAGTAGTGGGGCAAAAGCGTCAAAAAGTTAGCTCAGCAGTAGAGCATTAGCACAGAATGGCAGTCTCGGGTTTGTTTCTTGGTTGAGGGTCAAGTTTTCGCTAATTTTCTGGCAAGTTAATAAACATACAATCTAACTAAAACATTTAGCATTTAGCAAAAAAAATTATGGCTGAATGTCTGAAATGTACAAAAGAATAAGCAGGGGTGATCGATAAAGTGATCAAAATTACTGATTTAACTGACCAAATACTGAGAAATTACCGACACATTTATTTACACCATATTAATAAATTGTGATCTTAGAAGTAAATGTGGGATTGTTAAAAATTAGTATCTGGCCTCCACCGTCCTCCTAGACAGCCAATGCACAATTTTTATTACCAATAAAACAATGTTTTAAATATTGTACAAAACTATGCAAGGCAATTAAACACTCTATATAATTAACAAAAAAATAGCATTCAGTAAATATTGAAATACCAGACATATAGCAGGCAAGGACTTATTTAGTGGAGGGGTCCAGGGGGTCTGGACCCCCCTGAAAGATTTATTAAGTATAAAAATTGAATAATGAAATTATAAAATAACTAAAATTAAAGAATTAAAATATGTTTGTTGTTTAATTGACGGTTATTTATTTCCACAAAACTTATTGGAAGACAAGGATTATGTTGTGATCATACAAGTTTGAATAACAGTACCAAGACAGTATGCAAGATTTATTACTAACATTCATAAAATATCAGCAGGAAGTTTACTTTTCGTCAACTGGATTTAGCATCCTTTTTTTATATATTCCATGAATATTCGATTCTGTATGTATTTCACATTGATTTCCTTTATGTTTTTCTTACAAATTTTGCCGACCTTAAGTAGACGTAAGTTGGATAATGAATGTGTGTTTTTATATCATTATTCTTATACTGGCCTCTTACCTATTCATGTAATAAATATATAATTAATTAATTTGAATATTTTAATTGATTGATTGATTGATTTGGTGTTTTAAGTCCACTTTATGCACAGTAAGGCTAATCAGGACTGGACCTACAGTTTAAAGTGGGATCCGAACCACTATGTGCCTCCACCGGGACCCCTTAATTACAAGGTGACGACACTACCACTGTGCCATCGGGGAGGCATTGAATATTCTAATTAATTTAACATAATCAATTATTTTAGTTTAAATATTATTATTATTATTTTCAGACACTTTGAAACATATTTGTAGATACGTGCTTGATAGCAGGCTGAATACTAAGTTTGTCGTATGTGGATTTTCCATACACAAAGATTTGCACAAACATTTTATTATGGTTGATAAATCACACTACTTGACATCCAGATACGTTGCTTTGCAACATGATGCATTATGATGACGGAAGATGATAATGTCATCAACTCATTTTATCGGCATGCATTCTCTTCTTCCATTCTTCCTTCCCCTCCTCCTACCATGTTTACTCCCACCATTTTTTTCCCTTCTTGTTTCAGCTTCTCCATTTGATTCCTTCTTTTGTATACTACTCTTTTCACTATCTTCATCAGCCTTTTTGCATTTTCCCTTTGTTCCTTGGATCCAAGAGCAGGGAGCGTTTGTGTCCAGCGAGCACTCTAAACTGTTCCTCACCCACCATCCTTTCACCGTGGCAAGCTGGGGAAACAGAAGTATGTGTGCTGGTTGGTCGTAGAGAAAGAGAACACTTAGCATTATCCTTATGGGAGTATTACTTTACTTGTTCCCTTGGGAATATCACATGACGGTGTAGAAAAGTACATAAACGGAAAGAGGACATGTTGAAGATTTGATTTGTCATCAGAAAAAGTCAAAAACTTTAACTTTATTACCCGTAACTTGAAGTTGTGGTGTTTTTCTCTATAAGGAATATGACAATTCTAATTTATTATATTTTCAAACACTGTGTCCAGCTTAATAATCAATTAAAAATATCAACTTTCCTTGCAAAATAGGGAGAAATTCATACTCTCCTGTACAATTTGGTTTCTTTTTTGTAGCAGAGCCCATTCTGATGATACTGAAATAAAGGCTCACCTGGTGCAAGTCTGTCACTTCTTGCCCTAATAGCAACTGTTCACCAGAATGTTGATCTTCTGTGTTATATTAACAAGGTTTACCTTCATGATGGATGCAGTAAACAGGGTTTAACATTACTAACGTGAAATTTTGAAATTTCATATTTCCACGTTGCTCAATTTAATGGTTATATCCAATTAATTTCGAAGACTCTCTGTCTTCAGTCACTAAGGGTACGGTGTCGGGAGCGGAGATGGTACCACATCACTGCTTTGTTTGTTCCCGGGTGGCGGTAGTTGCAATTTCTCCCGTTCGGTGGTGCTGGCGTGTGTATCCTGGTTTGCATCGTCTGCTGCGCATTCTGTTGTCAGGTGGTGCTGCCGGGTGGTGGTTGGGAGTCAAGATGATGCTGCTCGGTGCGATACAGTTCCTGTTCCCTGCGTTGCTGCAGGGGTGTCGAGTATGCACAGAACAGATCAGAAGAAGAAAAGACGCGGTGCGCATACTCGACCCCTGCAGCCACGCAGGGAACAGGAACTGCACTGCACTGAGCAGCACGACCCAGACCAGGATACACATGCCAGCACCACCCAATGGGAGAAATTGCAACCACCGCCACCCGGCAACAAACAAAGCAGTGACGCAGTACCATCTTTACTCCAGACAAAGTCTTTGAAATTAATATGATATAACCATTAAATTGTGCAATGCGGAAATACGAAATTTCACAAAAGTTATACCTTGATCTCATATACATGACACAAAATAACATAATAGGAAAAGAGGCCCATAGACAGTAAAATTATAACTTTTTGGTAATTGAAGAATGCTAATACTAAAAAAAATGTTTTCACCAAACAAAATGATTATTATTATTGTCAGTCATTTGTATGAAAAATCATAAATAAAGTGTTAAATTGAAAAAAAGTCATCTCATTATAAGTCGTAATGGAGTAACAAATTAATAAAAAAAATGCAGTCATGCAAACAAAAAATACTGACAAATTACAGACCAAGATGAAAAACTGACATTTGCTGATTTTACTGACCATTTTTTTATCCCTGCATACATAGGACAAGGGAGGAGGAACATTTAGATGACATCAGAGTAAACACATAATGAACAGTTTTTAAACACATTTATTTAACATTATGATTTACATTTTTTTTAATACAATTGAAAATCTTGAGTTACCTAATGACCAAATGCATAGAATTCTGTACATTACAACTACTCTTGGACTTCTTTTATACCTGACTACTTAACATTCTCTTTCTAAGCTTTGTCAGTCATTTATCTTAAAGATTATTTTCAAGTCTTCATCTTAGTTTGACCACAAAGGTCAACTTCAACAAAAATAACTTCACAGCCAACAAAGGCCAACGATCAAAAACTTGCAGAATCTTTTGCAATCCTAGACTCGCAGAAGAGGCAGGTCAAGTAACCGAGTGTTTAGCGAGCAAACTTCCTCCTTGCTCATCACAGTATTAGGCCACAGAATTGCCTTCTGAGGCAGGTGCCATTGGGGGGTCACGGGCCCCTGCATAACCAAATTGTTTGTGCTCTTGCCTTTGGTCCTCGGTTCAATATCTATTGGAAGCCCATACAATTTTGGCACTGATTAGCACCAAGGTGGATAAAAATAGTGATTGTATTTTTAAAAATTTAAATCATATTAAGAGATCATTACCAAATGTACAAAACAGCATATCAACTAAATGCCATGGTACAACAGCCCTTTGAGAGCCTAGGTGTACCACGTGGATTTTCATTGGGTGACTCACGGCCAGCGCATCAAGTCCTATTTTCGATGTTTTCTGGTTTTCGAGACCCGATTCTGCTACTTCTTTTCAAGCAGCTCCCCAACGGTCCTCATGATGCTGGGTCAACACCAAAATGTTTTGAGCTCCCACTGGGAATTGAACCCAGGACCACTTGCACCAAAGGCAAGAGCAGTAACAATTAAAAAAACACCTACTTGATGTGTCCCTGTGTTCTCCCTCCCGCCATTGTACTATGTGCTCTTTGCACAGATCCACATGCTCCTTGCCTATGCACCTGGCGATACCTTGTTGCAAGAACTATTTTTGTTAATACTATCAACATATTGGGCCTCCCCCATTGCACAGTGGTAGCGTCATTGCCTTGTAAGTAAGGTGTCTCGGGTTCGATACCCGGTGGAGGCACAAGTGGTTTGGATCCCACTTTAAACTGGTCCAGTCCCGATTAGCCTTACTGTGCATAAGGTGGACTTAAAACAGCAACCAAACTATTAACACAGCATTTAATCTATTAAAACGACATTAACAATCACAACAGAATGCTTCCAAATAGTGTTTTCAGAACCAAGGCCTATCAGTTTTTTAGTTGTATAATGCTGATATTCAATCCAAGAACTAGACAGTCATTATGATGATGTTGGTCAATATCAAGCACTTGTATCTTTATAACTACGTTGCTATAAATATTTAGTGGCTGATTTACAGGTTTCAGATGCCCGGAAACAGGTTTCAGATGCTCTGAAACAGGTTTCAGATGCCCTGAAACAGGTCTTAATTTTTGAGATGATGTTTTATGTCCACTTTATGCACAAATAAGCTAATTGGGACCTGACCTACAGTTTAAAGTAAGATCCGAACCACTATTTGCAAAAATGGTTTCAGGTTAGCCCTGGTCAACCTGCGACACACTTGTATACACACGTGGGCTGCAGGGTGAGTAACAGTACTTAGAGGCCAAAAAAAAGAAGGAGTGAGGGAGGCAGGGGACCTCGACCATCACATAGGAAACTCGTCATCATCTTATTCGTGGAGTAACAGTGCAGTGTGGAATTGTACTCATAGCTGAAGAAACAGGAGGTGGTTCCATGAAGAAGGGAGGAATCTTCCCGTACAGTGAAGGGCAGTGTGCAGGTGGAAAGTTCACACTGTACACAGCGTGTACAAAACACATGAACTTTCCATACAAATGCTCCTGTTTTAGGGACTGAAGCAACAGGCGACAAACCGCAGCAGTGGTTCACACCGAAGTGACAAGCGAAACAGGCCCCTTCAGTCCATAAACAGCATTCGCCGCACATGCACGAACAACAGACCAAGTTGACATGATGCACACTATTGAGAAAATGGACCATTCCGAACAACATGTGACAAATGGAATGTAGCTTGTTGCTTCTGTCTCAAAGCTCCCTACATTACAAAATGCTAAATGCCTATATTTATATATATACGATGTAAACTTATTGCTTATTACATTTCTGTAGAGAGACTTCAATTCATTGAGCATGAATGATGATTAGATGAAGCTGATGCAAGAACACTCACAAACTATGCTAGAACAATCACAAAACTTAAACCCAGAATCTTAATTACAGAGAAACTTAGTACTCACATTTTCTGCGAAGCTGTTTTTAGTTTTTCTATTAATTTCGCAGAACACACTGCCACCATTCTTGTTGGAACTTGTTGCATTATTGCTTGATGCGTTTCATTGCACACAGCCGACAACAGCGCACCTAGGAACAAAAAAAGCACCAAGCAATGGTGCAACAAGTTCAAATGAGGGTGGTGGCAGTGGTCACCAAAATTAATAGAACAACTGAAAAACAGCTTCCCAGAAAATGTGAATACTAAGTTTCGCTCTACTTATTTACTACCTCTTCTCTCATTTCCCAAAATATATTTGTGAACCCAGAATCTTAGGTGTCAAATCATCAGGTGACCTCACTAAATGCACTAGGCCACTGGTACAGGAGTTGAGCATTTGCTTTATCAACAACATGACCCTAAATGTATAACAATCTATTCTAGCTCACCTGTGCACACCCCCATGCAAGAAGTCACTAGAACAAATGAATTATCTTGCGAAGACTCCTACAATGACTTCTCACACAATTCTCACCTTATGAAGGCCTTTCTCTTCCTCCTGTGTGAAATATAAGAATCATATAACATACAGAACTCTGACCCACTCAACTCATTTCCTCCTGCTGGATGGACCCTCAGTTCAACAATGAGATGACAGATCGGAACTGCGCTTCTGCTAGTCTCTCGCTAAGAGTTACTACAGGGCAGAAACTCATCTGATAGGAAAAAATTAAGAATTCTGAGCTCTGAGTTTGTTTTTAATTCCACTTTATGCGCAGATAGGCTAATCGGGACTGGATCTACAGTTTAAAGTAGCATCCGAACTACTGTGTGCTTCCACCAGGTATTGAGCCCAGAGGAAACCCTTCATATCAAGGTAACAACATTACCATTATGCCATTGGAGAGGCCCACTACAAGTGGCAAGTGCAGTATCTTGCATCAGTCTGGTGTGGAAGGTACCATTTACGAAATTTCCAATAGAAACTAATTCACTTTCTCCTTACAATTTCTCCTGTAACGTTACGTTAGGAAATATTACTAAAAAAATCTGGCTGGGGGACAACATGTACCCTGCTTTGACCTCTGAGAGTTAATAATATAGCTATTATGCCCTTAAACTACAATACAAACATCAACTGAGTTGATTACTGAAGCAAATGAACTTCTGAAGGTGTTTAAAACACAAGGTACCGATTCTACAGATCTCAGAATTAAAAAAAAAAAAAACTGGCAACGAGTAAAGGAAGTTAGGCAGACGGAGAATGGTGATGATCACATCACCTCCAAAATGGCCGAGATTGAAAAATGTGTGAAGCCCTACCAGCACATTCCCTTATATATGACTCGTGGCATGGTGGAAAGTGCACAGGGTACTGGCAAACTTTTCATATACCCAGGGGTAGTCAGCTGGTATTGAATATGCTTGTCCACATAGTGTCACACAGAAAAAGCATACTCCTCTTTTGAAGGAAGAGTTCTTGAGGGTTAAAGGCAGCTGGAGCATGATGTTGATCACACAACCTCCACAAAATGGCCAGGATTGTGAATGTGTGGGGCTTAACCGTCACATACCTCTATGCTTTCATAGCACGTTGCAATGCTCAGGGCTATCTTTGCATTTACATTATATATATATATATATATATTAATGTCCTACAAAAATCAAAGTGTGAATTAATTATTCATATTTTCTCCTTAAATGATTGTATACTACAATCTAATGAATTATGTCAAAATTCATTTTAACTTGTGCATTCTATCATAGTTATTCTATCACAGTTCTCGATTTATTTGCATTCTCTTTCTGCAGGAATTATCTACTACAATATCTTGATTGAATGTTTGTGCTCTAAGGAAATATTGTCATTATTCTAAAGCAGGGACAAATTTACCTTCCACCTTCTATTGAAAGAGCATAACCCATTACAAGTGCAGAATCTAGTGCATTAGTATTAACAAAAATAGTGGTTTACCAGCAAATATATTGCATCTGTATATTTCTACAAAATACATCTGTCATTCCTTCATTGTTACATTATTCTGAATGCAAAACCTTTTGCACGTTGGAGACCGTGTACAGTTCATGATACATTGCATATATACATCCCTTAAAAAGTACTAATGAATGTACAATTTCCTTTTTGCAAAGAAAAAAATCATCCGTGCATTACTACATTGAAAACAATAGTAAAGTACATAAAAAATGTCAGAAAAAATATTCACAATCAAATACTTGTTACAAGAGGAAAGAAAATGGAAGAACAAATGTTTCTACAAACATATACACACTATTTTACAGAATTAAAGATTGCAATAGGGCACAGAAGACAAATAGGAAAAAAAAATATACTTCTCGCTACTACTGTAGTGGATTTTCTGATTCAGTCGTGTAGCTCTTTACCCGCGAGAACCAAAATGGTGGAAATTTGTTACTCACGAGGTCGAAAGTGCTTGTACTCTCCTGTCCATTCCTGTACTTTGTGATGACCGAGTAGTGTTCCCATATCAGCTGAATGTTCACTTTATTCTTGTATGACTGAATCTGAAGCTCCTACAAGGAAGGCAATAGCATTTGTCAGTTTAGAACAACGTAAATAGATAAAGTTGGCATTACAGAGTTAAATGTGGCAATATGAGAAAGGTATTACGAGTTTAAAAGCGGATTTTTGATAGTTACGAGGGGAGAGTGAAAAGTTTTGGGTTTTAGGACACACTGTGCGAACGTTTATGAAATTCACATGATTCCTTCTATGTTTTTGTCAGGTTGAAAATTAATGAAATGTCAGAGAAGAGAGTGGCCGACAGGGGCGTGATTCCGTACTTCTGTTGGAAAGGCCTCACTGCACAGGCTGCTTTGGTCGAGTGTGGCTTCACTGCACTTCCCCATCCACCTTATTCCCCCAACCTGGCCCCTCCAATTTTCATCTTTTCCCTGCTATGAAGAATTCACTTCGAGGACGTCACTTCTACACGGACGTAGGCAGTCATTCAATGGTGTGAGTCTCAGGACAAATCATTCTACCAGATGACTGTAAACAAACTGCAGCACAGAATGCATAAGTGCATTGATCTGGGGGTGATTATAGAGTTTATGTGAATATGTAGAGAAATCATAATGTAGAAACTGATAGTTTTTCTTGTATGTACGTATTGCTTGCATATAAACACAGTTTTTCATTGTGACGTTTCAGGAGAACACATGCTCCCTTCATCAGACATTTATTATTATGTAATTATATGGATTATAAGGATTATGTAGGACAAACAGCAATAAGATGGCACGAAAACGATTTAGACAATATAAATCTAAACCCAAGAACAGGTTTGTCAGCTCACATCGTTGAAGAGAAGCATTTGATTAAAAAGAGTGACGGGAAACATAGATATGAATGTCTGGGAAGCTTCCTTCATTGCAGAAGAACACTGGAATAAATTAAATAATGATTGGTTGATTTGTTGTTTTAAGTCCACTTTATGCACAGTAAGGCTAATTGGGACTGAACCTACAGTTTAAAGTGGGATCCGAACCACTTGTGCCTCCACCGGGTATCAAACCCGGGACCCCTTGATTACAAGGCGACGACGCTACCACTGCGCCATCGGGGAGGCCCCAAATTGAATAATGAAAATGGTAACATAGACCCACTATGGTGTTTTCTTTTTCACAAGTGGAGTAAGCCACCATCTTTAAAATTTAATGTAACAGAAAACATCAAGAAACTCTGTGAAAGCAATGATGATTTTGAATTGCCTGATGATATTTGGGATTCATAATTTTTTAAATAAAAAATAATGTGATCAATTTTTTTTTATCCGAGATAAAAATAAAACAGACTGCTTGTTTTTCACAGTTAAATTGCTATATTACAACAATGTAACATTGACAACATCCATTGTATAACATTGACAACATCCATTGTATAACAGATTATCTTTTTTGTTTAAAACATTCTTAAGCATTGTTATAACTGTATCTTTAGTCAAACTAAAAATAAATGTCTGATGAAGGGAGCGTGTGTTCTCCTGAAACGTCACAATGAAAAACTGTGTTTTTATGCTTGTAATAACCATAGACTACAAGAAAAATAATTATAGAAACTGTGAGGCTCAAAACTTTTCACTCTCCCCTCCTCGGTGTCAAATGTATACCATATTTCAATGCATAATTGTCAAAGATTTTATGCCAAATTTTTCTGGAAAAAGTACGATGCGACCATTATGTGAAGATTCTTTATACAAAAAATTGTGCTGGTATTACCGGTACTACTAAAGTGTCTTTGGTGCAAGATTAGGATGCACAGAATACTAGTTAATATACCCTGAAATTGAAAACAGTCCAAATCAACACACATAATTTCTTCATGACAGTTTAGCGAACATCTTTTTAGTTAACACATGAGTTGTTATTGACTTTTGCATTGCAGTCGAAAATACACTTGAGAAAATTTGCTACAGTGTTGCTAAGTAAGGATTTACAAAATTTAATCTTCTGTGTCCAAGAACTCTGTTACGCTATCATTGGTCAATGCAACAATTACGCAATGAAAGGTTGTAAACAAAATTTTAGACTGAAACAAATAGGTGCAACCATTATTTAGTGGTGACGATTATGAGATGAAATATGATACGAGGGGGCATCAAAAAGTTTTGCCTGTTGAGGTATAATTTGTTTAATAATGGAAAGATTGAAACAATGAGCATGCATATAGCTTGCCTGGAGTGTCCTATACTCAGTGTAATCCTTCCACATAGTCATATTCGATGCATTTGAGAGTGTGTTTTACCCAGGCTTCACACAAAGTTTGGAAAAAATCAACAGAACACTACCTGCCTCACCGTTTTCAGAGCTGTTTTAACTTTTTGTAGGTCCTCGAACCTCACCACGGAGCATAGACTTTATGATATCCCAAACTCTCAATCATTGCCTGTGCTGACCCATAGGTCATGTGCACTGCATCAGAAATTTCCTGGGTGGTGATGAGTCTATCCGCTCGAATCAGCTCATCAACCCTGTGGCGGTTGTCGTCGGTCATCGGCATTGATGGCCTGCCACTCATTGTCTTGTACGCACTTTTGGTTTCTCCCACTTTGAACTTAACTACTTAAGTCTGTGCTTCGTGGCATAGGATTCAAGGACCTACAGGAGGTTGAAACAGCTCCGAAACGGTGGGGAAGGGAGTGTTCGGTGGATTTTTTCCAAACTTCGTTTGAGGCCTGGGTAAAATGCTGTATCAAATGCATCAGCCCTATGGATGCTGGATGAACCAAATTTGGAGGGAAGCATGAGGATATGTGATGCCCATCCCCCAATTTTGAAAAACAAAAGAGAAACAATTGAATTTATGGAACATTTTCGAAAGTCTTAATTTTCAGGAAAATTTTAAAAATTGACAATTTCTCCCTGGTCCCATAACTGTTGCACATTGCTAAAGTGTTATTTTGTTTTCATTATTACATGTAAAAGTGAAATATGTCAGCAAAATGCAGTGGTTGAGGATTTATAGCCAATTTTATAAGATCTATCCCATAATAGTCAGAGCAAACAATGGACTTTTCCAAACTAAACTTGTTAATAACAACAATGGACATATTGTTTGCTTGTAATTGGAATATGTCATACCTTCATATGTTTACTAATGAACAAAAAAGACAGAATTGAAACTTCATGTGTAGTTTTCAAGAATACACACAACTGGTTTTCCCAGCCAACCAGAACGGGTTTCCACACATGGAAAGATGGCTTCCAGTCTGACCACTAAAGATTAAAATACACCATGTCCACAAATTATTGGACAATTTTATAATTCTACAGTTTCACTAATATTAAACACAGACATGATATTAGCACCATGTGAAAGAGGGATGTTTGAAGTTTTCTAATGGCCTTAAATGCATTCTGTGTGTGTCCCATGTGATCTTCACAATAGCGGTGTTGATGCAGGGTGTCTACCAAAATAAGAAACCCAAAATTCTTGACTTTTTCTTGACCTTTATTTAATCGCCCCCTATTTAGGTATAGCTGCAAAATTAAGAAAATATATATTTTTATTCAATGAAAAACCCCTACCACAAGGCAGTTAAGATGAAAACTGAAGCTGTACGTTAACAAGAGAATGGCCACATTACTTTATATAATACTAGCTAATTACCTGGCATTGCCTGGGTATTTATTTATCCCAATGTTCTATTAGACAAGAAAATAATGAATTCTAACTATAGTGTAAAATGTAAGTAATTTTATTTGATCCTGAATGTCACCAATTAGCTTAGCGACTCTGAAAACTATGGATTCCACGCTAATATCGGTCATTTTCGCAACACAAACTCATATCAGCCTGAATGTTAGACAACCCGAGAAACACCATCGTTGTGATGCAGAGTCACGGCTGATTTTTGTGCTGAATTTAATATCGGTAGTTTTCTATTATTTTTACATGTCACCCTCATCCCACCCATACCCCTAGGGGTGCCTGGGGTGTCTTAACCCCACAGTATTTCTTTCCAGATTGCAAGTGATACGTGTACCAAGTTTGGTTGAAATTGCTCAAGGTGTTCAAGAATTATGCTGGAACAAATATATATATATAGAAGATAGATTTTTACAAAACTTCACGCATACAAGAATGCAATTCTTAAGAAACAGAGTGAACAAATCTTAACCACAACTCAATGCAATTTTAGATTTCCAAGTATTCAATTTTATCAAATCCCAGTACAGGTATATAAGAAGATAAGTTCACTATACACCATGATTCAAACAGAATATACGTATTACAAACCAGTATGCTGTTGAAAGTACTCATCGGATTACAGTCCAGCACTTCTGAACGGAAGGTAACATCGCGTAGTTTCGTTCAATTGCCACTAGATCACGAGTGCAGCACTTGTGCTCTCACAATCCCGCTATTTCAGTTCGAGTCGAAATGGCGACGCAGCAGCAAAAGGCATTCTGTGTTGTCGAGTTCGGTAAGTGTAACTCTGCAATTACAGTGCAAAGACGTTTCCGCTTGCGTTACCAAGTGAGTGGAACATTCGCAGGTGGTATAGACAGTTCATAAACACTAGTTGCATATGTAAAGGAACGAGCACTGTGTCAGAAGAAAATGTTGCGAGAATCCAATTGTCTTTACAATGTAGTCCTTCCAAATCAACACGTCGTGCAAGTCAGGAGTTGCAACTGCCTCAGACAACTGTGTGGAGAGTTTTGCAGCGTCGTTTCGTGATGAAGACATACAAGTTACTGTTTTTATAAGCGCTGAAGCATGAGGACAAGGGGAAAAGTGTGGAATTTGCTGGCAAGATACTGGAAGCTGTTGAAGAGGATAACAGTTTCACGGGAAGACTTGCGTTTAGTGAAGAGGCTACTTTCCACCTTAGTGGTAAGGTTAATAAACAGAATGTAAGAATTTGGGGCCTACAAAATTCACATGCATACATTGAACATGAAAGAAATTCACCAAAAATCAATGTTCATCTGTGTACAGTCCATACTTCTTCAATGAACAAATAGTTAATGGTGAGAACTATCTTGCTATGTTACAAAATTGGTTGTTTCCAAGGCTGCATGACGAAGGTTTTGACAACATAATTTTCCAAGAAGACGGGGTCCCACCTCACTGGCATCGTCAAGTGTGCATTTTTCTCAAAGGAACTCTTCCAAGATGTTGGATTGGTCGTCAGGCAGTTAACGACTTGGCACTTTTCAGCTGGTCTCCAAGGTCACTGGACCGATCTTGCCTCCATGTGACTTCTTCCTCTGGGGGTACATTAAGGAAACCGTTTATGTACAACCATTACCAAATGACCTGGACTAGCTGAAAAAACAAATCAGTGCTGCGGTTGCTTCAGTCATGAAAGACATGCTTGCCCGAGTTTGGGACGAATTTCATTACCGCTGTGATATAGTTTGTGCCACTGGTGGAGGGCATATGAACATCTATACATAAAACTTGTAGTGTTTGTGAGTCTACGTACAAAGTTTCACCACAATGTGACTCCACCAGGGGTTATAATAATTCAGCATTCAATAATCTGATGAAATCACTTGAAACAAAGAAATACCGATCTACAATATCAACATTATTGTCCATTTGCAAAATATTTAGTAAAAACTTTCCACCTCGCTCCACTGATAATAGTGAACAAGGAGAATAATAACATTTGCATACACCAAAGAAGCCAATCAGAATACCACATGCAGAAAAATCAATTATAATCTATCTAGCAGTTGTTTATTTCTTTCTTAATGACCGAACCAACCAAATAAAGCTAAATGTACATATGTATATATGTTAGTACTCGCTCAATGCTGTTTTACTTCGTACTTTATTCATATTACGAGGACCATCCGGAAATCATTATCCATTCGTGCCGTGTGGAGCGCTAGTGACGCTCAAGGTTAAACTTCAGTTGACTGTCTCTTCAGTGTGTGCGAAGTCTAGTAGCGCTGTCATTGTAGTTATTATTTCTGTGAGTGTTAACAATGTTCAAATGAATTGAAAATGCCACTACTTGTGAAGTTAGGGCTGTGATCATATTTCTCAAAGCCAGGAATGTGCAACCACGTGATATTCACCGTCAATTAAAGAAGGTTTATGGAGACAATGTTACTGATGAGTCGTCTCTTCGGCGAACGTTCCGGGCACCCATCTGCCATTACGGACAAACTGCTGAGTGCAGTTGATGAATTCATCCAGAATGATCGGCACGTCACACTTGATGAAATCAGTTAACAGTTCACTGATGTTTCACGAAAAATTGTTCATGAAATTGTCAAGGATCATCTGAAGTATGGGAAAAATTTGTGCAAGCTGTGTCCCTAGCTTCCTTACATTTCATAGTGATGATGAACTGAAAGAAGAGGTGACTACTTTTCTCAATGGACTGGCAGCAGAGGAATATGAAGCTGGGCTACACAAACTCATCACACATCATGACAAATGCTTAAATGTACATGGAGACTATGTAGAGAAGTAGTTTAAAGTTTGTTGTTAACAATTACAAAGTTTTTTCAAAAAGTATTTGTTAGTTTTTTTTAAGTTAAAAAATATGGGTACTACTTTCCGGATGGCACTTGTATTATTGCAGTCGTTGCACTCTTTGTAGCTAACTTCCCTCCCTTGCTTCACCCTGTCTACAATGCAGGTTTCGCTTTCAGTTGTCCCTCCCCCATGCCATGCATGAAACAAGATGGGTGAGATGGCATCCCTTTAAAATCCCTCAACTTGTGTAACACGGTCTTGAGTGAAACAGGATTTCAACACGTGCCTGAGTGAAGATGCAGACACGCACTGCTTAGTGAGAGCAAGCCAGAAGAGCAAACCAGTTTTGTGGTTACCTCTACGCAGACAGCTGCCAGCTGAACACAAATCAAGTTGTGTTCGTAAGCGCAGTGTAGCCAACTGACATCTGATGAAGCGAAACAGGTGAAGTAGCATGGGAAAATTCTGTTTTGAAAGAGATGGTGTTCAATGAATAATTACAATAAAAAAGATTTGCATTGCAGGTTTATTTGGGTGTGCACATGCGAGTAGGCAGAAGCTGCTACTGCTTGTGGCTACAGTTAAGTTACGAGAAATTCTATTTTTGGAGAAGGTGCTTGAATGGCTTATAGAGTTCTGGGACTGCTTTTGAACCTTGTTTTTTTCAATCAAATATATAAGACTCTTAATTATTATGAATATTCACTTTCACTGCTATTTTATAGCAAATTTATTTCTACACGCACAAAAACAGGTGAAAATTCAAAGAATAATGTAAAATTACGAACAGCATCAAATATGTTGGGTGGTATAATCATTTGCATCAGTGCCTTCAGGCTAAAGTAACAGAGGTACATTATTTCACCATAACACATCTGTGATCTGAAAACCCCAACTTCGTAAACAACATAATCTTCATATACTTTTGAGCAGATTTCCTATAAAACTTCTATATGCAACAAAAATTGTTTATGTAAAACTGAAACTTGAAGGACCTATAAGGTTGCAACAGACCAAGAATCATAAGAACAAGAGGAACTAGTTTCTGAACTGAAATTGGGGAGCGGAATCACAAGAACTGAATCCAATAGTGGAAATGAACGACTTGTTCCTTTTGCGACTTTTTTTCTCTTGCAGAGTCCAAAATGCACGTAAATTCCCCGACATTTCCCAGGTTTTCAAGATGCGTAATAACCCTAAGCAGCCAATCTCTATTTACGCCAAAGTAATCAGGGTGTGTGGGTGGTTTGGGGGAAATATCTTTGAAGTATACTCAGTTGCACGTGGAGACTAATTTTCTCTTTTCAGAAGAATAGCACAAAAAAGAACAAACAACAAAATATTTAGTAATATGGACACTATGAAAAGATATAAGGTTTGGAAGTTAACAAAGAGAAAATTAAATATATGCTTACAGGCCGAAACCAAGTTTTAGGTAATAATCAAAATCTAATTATTGATAACAACTCGTTTGAACCAGTTTCCAAATTCAAATACTTAGGAGTAATATTAACAAGTGAAAATTATATTAAAGAGGAAATAAAAAGTACACTTAATTCAGGAAATGCATGTTACTTCTCTTATAAACTTTTGTCTTCTAGTTTAATATCTAAGAAACTAAAAGTTAAAATATACAAAACAGTAATATGGGTGTGAAACTTGGTCCCTTACATTGAAAGAGGAACATAAATTGAGAGTATTTGAAAATAAGATCCTTAGGAAAATATTTGGACCTAAAAGGGATGAGGAGACAGGTGAGTGGAGAAGGTTACATAATTTAGAACTACATAATTTGTATTCATGTCCAGATATTATTAGAATAATTAAATCAAGACGACTTAGGTGGGCAGGCCATGAGGCACGACTGGGAGAGGAAAGAGGAGTTTACAGGATTCTTGTTGGGAAACCTGATGGTAAGAGACATGTAGGAAGGCCAAGACGAAGATGAAGGGATAACGTTGAGATAGACCTAAAGGAAATCGGTCGGGATGGAAAAGAGTATATAGATCTTGCTCAAGATAGGGACAGATGGAAGGCCTGTGTTGCTGCAGCCATGAATCTTCGGGTTTAAGAAGGCTAGAGAGTTAGTTAGTTTTATGAAAAGAAATAAAACAAGCGACTCACGATGTGAAAAGTCTGTTCTCCCAGGTCCTGAGTGAATTCTCTTCGTCTGCGAAATCTATTGTTAACTGCAGTCTTCACGTTGTCCTGTCTTCGCAAGATGAGAGTTGTGCAGTTACCGCGAATCATGTAGTGCCCTGATAATATGGCAGAGTTCCGCGGTGTCCTTGATCGGAGAAGGCCAAGTGACGATATTGGGTCATCAGGTGTCGTCAACATCAGAACCAAGCCATCTGGGAAGAATCTGAAAGGAGTTGAAAAACAGTGCATATGAATGAATGAATTGAAAATTGTGGGTGTGTCAGCTCTTAGGCTATTCTGCACCCGTTATTATTATATGGGGCCCAACCCCTTAAAATAACTATAATAAACATTTGTCGGAGGACTAAAATATTCTTACCTGGGTTACAATTTGAGGCTATAAAGGGGCACTCAGCACATATAACAACAAAATACAGGACAACACACACACAGCCCTACAAAGGATTATACTGGCCATAGGTTCAGACAGATGCCAGATCCTCATTCAAAATGCAGCCAAGGTTGACATTTGAGTGTACTACATGGAAGGGTCACACCTTACACCACTAAAAACCGTGCACATGATTTAGCGAAGAGAGAGACATGATGTGTATTAATAGAATGGACTATACTCAAGGCCCAGCCAATCATTTGTACGACACCAGCGAAGCATTTTTTTAAATTTCCTCTCTCTTAAGAAACCAATATGATATTCCAAAACATGAAAGATTACCTTTGTTTAGAATTCTTTCCAGAACATTCATGTGAATCTGTGTGGTTTGGTTTCTCTGTCTTCTACATATTCACACTAGTTTAGTTTAGTTTACATAGCCATGAAGCTACTGCAACAAAGAACTGGCTTCTACATCATCACAATGCACAGTTTCACACTTCCTTGTTCACCAGGGACGTTTTGACAAAACTCACCCATTCTACTCACCTGACTTAGTTCCCTGTAACTTTTTTTTCTGTTCCCTCCACTGAAAAACAAGTGGAAAGACTGCAAGTTTGACACAACTGAGAGGATCGAACCAAAGCTCACAGAACAAGACTTCCAGGATGCACTTTAAAAAGAGCAAAACTACTGGGACCTGTGTGTATGTGTGGAAGGAAATTACATCGAGGGTCATGGCATTCAATATGCCCAAGGTGAGTTTCTGGCCAGTCCCAAAAATTTTGGATTCGACCTCTTATAATATTCAGGGCCTTTTAGTCCCGCCTTCAGGGGATATTTATTATGTTTTGAGTTTGAGTTGGTGTTTTAAGTCCACTTTATGAACAGTAAGGCTAATCGGGACTGGACCTACAGTTTAAAGTGGGATCCGAACCACTATGTGCCTCCACCGGGTATCGAACCCGGGATCCCTTGATTACAAGGTTATTTATTATGTTTTGTTTCTTATGGCTTTGTAGCATTTTTTTCAACTTAACCATGTTTATATTGAAATTTTTGTATACGAAAATTAGTAAACAACACATAAGCCATTACATAAAGGGAAAATATTTAAAAAAGGAAAGATATATAAAAAAAATACATACAATAATAAGTCTGACCTACATGCACGGACACACACAAACACACTCACACTCAATTATTCCCGATAATAATTTCAAAGTTCGATTATTATGCTGATTAAGGAATTTCAGTGTGCATTCTGCACATAAATGTATTCAATTTGTCCCCAGTATACACCTGCACCAATGTGCTAACTATTTGTGGCCAGTAAAAATGTTTTATTTGTGTCTTAAAGACATACGCTGGACATGTGTTTTGCATTTCGAGGGGCAATGAGTTACAAAGACGAGAAGTGGAATGATGAAGATTACATACCTCAGATAACGAAAATAAGCAACTAGATGCCACGGTCGATAAAATCGATCTTGGAAGCTGTTTTCACCTGATCTAACATATGTGGTCTTGCTTATGTAGCATCCATTGAAGTGAAGTCTCGGACGCTCAATGAACATCTGCCTCCAGGAGTTATATTTTGTCAGAATTCCGCAGTTAACACCCCACACCCTAAGAGAGAAAAGGAAGAACATCACTCTATTGTATTGCATCTTTACTAATTTTAATTTATTGCATTAACTCAAATAACGCATGCTCTGAAATCACTAACTTACGATCTCTGTGCTCAAAGGGTTAATGCCAAAAAGTCATTTTACATACCATTGATACAAAATGTACTGTTTTGTACTGAAATGTTGATCTTTTATTGATCATAAACATGTGTCCCTTTACAATAAACACCAGACTATGATTAGCTAACATATTCAGTGATCGTACTTAATGCAAGCCAGCCTCCAAATTTCTGGATCCCTGCTGCACAAGTAAAAGCCCCGACACACACGTGAACATACTTCTAGCGATCTCAAATCCAGGTCGGAGGAAACCACCCATCGAAAGATGAACAGAATTATCTCCATTGGAAGGGCTGACATATGAGTTGCCTGAAAAGACAGAAAAATGGACACATCCAATCAAAATTGTTGTTGATTCTGATAAAGCACTTAGGTACTTATGTCAATACCCAATACTTTTAACCCTAAAATAAGAGTAGTAACACGTATGTCAGGAAGTGCATCTTTGTGACTTTTGGTGGATACTGTGACTCGGATAATGTTTGGATTTGAATTTTCAAATTTCAATTAAAAATTTTGGGTGTGTCAGCACTTAGGCTATTTTGAACCCGTCAACACTATACGGGGCCCAGCCCCTTATTGTAACAAAAATAAAAGCATTTCTGAAAACTAAAATATCTTTACCTTGGTTAAAAGCTGATGCTGTAAAGGGACACTCGACACACATAAGGACAAACACAGGGCAACACACACAGTAACAAAGATTATACTGGCCATAGGTCCAGACACCAGAGCCTCGTTAGTCTGCAAGATGCACTCCAGGGTGTACTACGTGGAAGTGAGGTTGACTTTTGGGTGCCTTAACAGAAGGTCTCCCCTTACGCCCCGGATAATGTTCGGAGATACATGTTTTGAGTGCTACATGAGCCTTGCGGTATCTCATTAGTAGAGCCTGGATTTTTATATAATATCAAAGTACAAAATATGTAACAATAATTGATAAAATATAAACCTAAATATGTAATATCAAAAGGATATGTAGCTAAATATGTAGTACAATGAAGTATATAATATTAATAATAATCGAGTATCCAAGCAATTTCAAGAATTGTGCTAGATATTTATTTTATTTGAACATATTCAACATAATTTTAAAGACACAAGTTGTTCAAATTAAAATTTGTATCAAATTTATAAACTCAAAAAAGCACAGAAACGTGCACATATATAAGAAACCAATTGTGTCAACTATTAATAACTTTTCACATCGCAAATTATTGTAGAGTATGTAAATATGTACGAGATCTCTTCATAACTTTCGAAACAAATTGTAAAAAAAGAGCGTCTACAGGAAGAACAATGGAATGAAAATACATAGCTACTTTTGTACTTTTTTGTACAAGGGAACATATTGTGTAACTTACTACATATAGGAAAGTAGCTTCCTTGTCCACCTATGGCAAGTTTCTAGGTGCTTTGCCTAAACCTAAGAGCGAAATGAAAATATATAACCAGAAAGGGAAGGGGAGAAAATCTCCAGCATCTTTCGATAACAGCAGCTTCTTTTTTTTTTTAATATATATACTTAGCAGTCAATTTTAGGTGATCATTACCATTATGCATCTCATTGATTAGAAAATATGACATCACATGAGATACAAATTTCCTTCAAGTTTCAGAGATGGAAAATATAGGAAAAAAGATCAAGATAGGAAAAAATTACTGAAATATGTTGTTTTATGTAAAGTAAATTAGCAAATATGTAAAATATGAGGATAAGTGAAAAAGTAAATGCACTTTTTTCTATTTTTCTGTAGGTTGGCTGTACAGCTTTCTGTGCTCGCACCATTGTCTTCGATTGTGGCAGGTTACAGTGTCATCACTTCAGTTCGCTCTGCACTGTTGTGAAGTAAGCATGGCTGTGAAACTGTCCGTGTGCACCACAGAAGAACAGCATTCCGTAATCAGTTTCTTGTGGTTTGAAGGTGTACCAGGTGCTGAAATCCATAGAAGACTTTCAGCATAATACGGTGACAATGTTTTACCGCAGCGAAGTGTTACCAGAGGATTGAAAAGTTCAAAAGCGGTCGAACAAGCATGAAGGACGAAGAAAGAGCAGGACATCCAGCCACATCCACTACTGATGACAACATTGAGCAAGTGCGTGTACTGATTCTGAATAACCGACGAGTGACTATTGATGAAGTGGCAAACCATATGCACATTAGTCATGGTTCTGCATACGAAATTATCCATAACAGGCTCAACTTTCATAAAGTCTGTGCAAGATGGGTCTCTAAACAACTCACTGAAGAGCACAAGCACAATCGTGTGAGAATCTGTCAGCACTTACTGGACCGTCATGCTAACAAAGGTGAAATCTGGGCTTTGAGGTGTTGGAGCATCCTGCATACAGTCCCGATGTCACCCCGTCTGTTTGGTCCACATAAAGATGCTTTAAGAGGCCGTTGATTTGCCACAGCTCAACATACAGTGCATACATGGCTTGCTGTTCAACGGAAAAACTTTTTTTTGTCAGGGTATCGGAAAGCTTGTGGAACGTTGCACCAAGTGTATCGAAGTGCAGAGTGACTATGTTGAGAAATGATGTCATTGTAAGTTTTCTATTATTGCTGTGAAAAATAAAAAAAAAGTGCATTTACTTTTTAACTTACCCTCGTATGTAATTATTTTCTTGTAGTTTACGGTTATTACAAGCATAAGAAAACAGTTTTCCTTTGTGACGTTTCAGGAGAACACACGCTCCTTTCATCAGACATTTACTGTTTTCTTATGCTTGTAATAACCGTAAACTACAAGAAAATAATTCTATAATGTGCAATGCGTACATAAAAGAAAAACCTCGTATGTAATATCTTGGCAAATATATAAAATAAAACTTATGCAAAATGATGTCAGTTATATAAGAATAGAATATGTAATTACATACAAATCCTAGCTCTACTCATTACTAGTTAGTAAAATTTAATTTTATTCTCGTTAAAATGGGGTGGGGATATTTTACATTGCCTGCTAAAAAAAGCATGGCTTTTGTATTAGAAGATATTCATTTTCTCCTAAACCAAAAGCAACAATTGCACAATCTTGCAATGACAATGAAACATACATCAGGCAATTTGCAGGCACCATTTTGAACCCTCACATCCTGGTACTGTCTACATATGGGGCAGACAAAGTTCAAATTTCATAATAAAAAAAAGTTGTTTTTTTTCAACCAAAGGTTTACAGCCAAGGATGTATTTAGGGGTCCAGACCCCCCTCCGAAAGACTTATCAAATACTACAATTAAATCATGAAAAATATATTAATTTAGCCTTTGTTGTATAATTTCCTCTGAATTTATTGGAAGACAAGGATTGGGATCATACAGTTTGGATGATTGATTTGCTTTATTTTACTTAGCTTTTTGCGACACCTTTCGGCTAATTTGCGAAGATGGAGATGAATGATCATGTGATGAAATTGATGAATGGACACTCACAAACATCCAGGCCAGGATTCGAACCCAAGACCCCTAGCATCATAGCGCAATATGCTAACCACTCCGCCAGAGACTGGCTCAGCCTTGACGGACAGGAAGGATTTATTTAGGGGGATCTAGGGGTCCAGACCCCCCGAAAGACTAATTACTAAAATTAAGTAATGAAAATTGTAGCACTTGTTGCATAGTTGATGGTTATTAATTTCATCTGAACTTTTTAAAAGGTAAGGATTATATTTGGATCATACAGCTTTGAATGACATTACAAAGAAGATTTATGTACACTCCTACTCAAAATAATATGCATAAAATATTAATCAGAAACTTAATTTTCTCCAACTAGATGTAACATTATTTTTGTTATTCTATAAATATTCAATTATTCATCCATTTGACATTAATTTCATTGCCATGGCACTTGTTTTTATGTATATAATTACGATCTTACGTACAGGTAAGCTACATAATGAATATGTGCTGTTATATCTCTATTCTTATACAGTCTTTTTACCTATTCATGTAATAATAATATAATATTAATTTGATTTAATATACTTATTTTAATTTAAACATTATTATTATTATTATTATTTCTCACACACTTGGTTCGGAGCCCCCCCTCCCGAAACATATTTCTAGATACGTGCCTGCTTACAGCCTAATGTGTGCTGTAACTTTAGCATTCATATCTTCAGATATAAAAATTTATTCAACACCTTACAAAATTTAAATTTCCTGCTGAAAACACTCCCTGTAAAGTGGACTTTTGCTTGCTTGTACTCATTCAAATCTTCCAATCAAATATCACATTAATGTGACAATAATCATAGCCACATACATGAAAAATATCCACCTTGGAAGTTTCAGCCCACAATAATTAATTTAATTTTTAAATATCACTGTATTGGTAAGATAGACTAAACTATATTCTAACATTGAGATGTTGACTTTGTACACTTAAGGGAAAGAGTTACAGTTTCACACCAGTTGTGCATTTATTTCAATATCATCCGAATGGGCACTGCTACTAAAAAAAAACACTGGGCATATGCAAGAATTTCTCCCCATGTTGCAAGTGGAAGCATTTTTATGTTCATTATTAAGCTAGACACAATGTTTGAAAAATATGATGAATAACAATTTTCAGAATCCCATGTATTCCTTATGGAAAATCAACTTCAACATCAAGTTACGGCAACTGACTTGCAAAGAGCTAGATTTTCGAAAGCTGGATAAGTGCCTCCTAAGGTAATTTTAGTTGTCAAAGGGGTGGGGGTGCAGCTATTGCTGTTAACTTTAAAGTGATGACAATTTATTCTTAGTTTTCACCATGTAGATCCAGCGGTATTACCCATCTAAATAATCTACTGATGGTCATATAAAATAGAAAATAAAGGATTCCCGAATAACAATATCATGTCATTCACGTCAAACAAGGCACTATAAAAAGTAGATGGGGAGGTAGGGGGGGGGGGGGTGCATTGCTGCCAATATAACAATATCACGTCACGTGCAAAATGTTTATTCATGGCAAAAGTTGGTCTATGTGAGCCGGAGCCAGTGATGGCATCATAGTGGGGTAAGGGGGTGGGCACCCTGATAAAATTCAAGTATAATTCCCAGTTTTCAAGGCGAACTTTCCAAAAATTTAAGGGAACAAGTAGATGCAATATCTATTTCAACGTTACGTATTACCACGTCACCCCCTCCCCCCCCAACACACACACACAAACATATTATCAATATAAAGGGTCTGTGTCATTTCAATGTATAAAATAATTCTAATTCAATTCAATTCAATAGTACATATATTTAAAATAATTAATTTAAAATGCGGAGTTCATATTTGCCATTTCAAATACTCAGACTAGCAATACATCTACAAACACAAGTCACAAATGTTACGGGATATATTAATATGCGAAAAATTGTTAATTGTATAATTATTTCAAACTCAAAAATTTACCTAATCAACTTCAAGATTGCAATAATCTTCTATCTGTCATTATTTTCCTGTAGTGTACGGTTATTACAAGCATAAGAAAACAGTTTTTCTTTGTGACGTTCCAGGAGAACACAGGCTCCTTTCATCAGACATTTATTTTCATTTTGACTAAAGATACAGTTATAACAATGGTTAGTAATTTTTTTTAAACAAAAAGAATCTGTTATATAATGGATGTTGTCAATGTTACATTGTTGTAATATAGCAACTTAACTGTGAATAAAGCAGTCTGTTATATTTTTATTTCAGATTTTTTTTAAAAATTATGAATCCAACATATCATCAGGTAATTCAAATTCATCATTGTTTTCACAAAGTCTCTTGATGTTTTCTGTTACATTAAATTTTAAAGATGGTGGCTTACTCCATTTGTGAAAAAGAAAACTCCATACTGGATCTGTGTTACCATTTTCATTATTTAATTTATTCCAGTGAAGCATTTGATTAAAAAGAGAAGGGTTTTAAAAAGATTAACGGGAAACACAGAGTTGAATGTCTGGGAAGCTTCGTTCATTGCAGAAGAACACTGGAATAAATTAAATAATGAAAATGGTAACATAGATCCAGTATGGAGTTTTCTTTTTCACAAATGGAGTAAGCCACCATCTTTAAAATTTAATGTAACAGAAAACATCAAGAGACTTTGTGAAAACAATGATGAATTTGAATTACCTGATGATATTTTGGATTCATAATTTTTAAAAAAATCTGAAATAAAAATAAAACAGACTGCTTTTTTCACAGTTAAGTTGCTATATTACAACAATGTAACATTGACAACATCCATTATATAACAGATTCTTTTTGTTTAAAAAAAAAAATTACTAACCATTGTTATAACTGTATCTTTAGTCAAAATGAAAATAAATGTCTGATGAAAGGAGCGTGTGTTCTCCTGAAACATCACAAAGAAAAACTGTTTTCTTATGCTTGTAATAACCGTAAACTACAGGAAAATAATTCTATAATGCAAGCAATGCGTACATACAAGAAAAACTATTCTATCTGTCAGATAGATTGTTCTGCAAAGAACACTAACAAAGTAAACAGACTGAGAGAATTCTGTTTTATTTTCCACACTGCCCTGTTTTCGTGAAAAACTTGCCTCAGGGCATTAATAAATATGTATAAATTCAACGGGATTTGGATTAACAAAAGTTGCAAATTTTCACGTCTATGGAGAAAAGTTTATGCAAAATTCACGCATAATTCCCGGAGCCAATAATTCACGCATAATTCCTGGTGAGTAGCTACCCTGAAGAGCCATGTCTGGCTCCAAGTGAGCTAAGTTCGCAACATTACCATGGAGGGAAGAGCCTCGTGGAAACTGTTCCGCATGAACTTAAATTTCAATTTCACTGCATCTTTAACTTCACGATGCATATTTGAGGGCCCACTACTACAGACAAATGATGGTTATATGTGTACTACTGGGTTTCAAGTGTAAGCTCTTGTTTTGCCTGTTCTTGGCTTCAGTGAAATCCTCTCCCTGTAGCACTCCAACTCCTAATATTCCGGCCTACAGCCGTCTGTCACAGATGGTGTTTAAGGGTTAATGATCTCACGCAAAATTGCCATGATTCTTGAAAAACATGACTGGTCCATTACCCTCCTTATTTAACAAACATAGGCAGGTGACTACAATGGCTTTGTTCAAAGAAACAAACTGCATATTTGGACATTGCTTTACAAAATAGCAGCACATGAATTATATGTTCATATGGATAATAACGATAAATGGTAGAATCTTACACTAAATTAGAGGCTATTTATAGAAATAGCATTACAAAAATTATCGATAATTCTACTAATGCACCAATATGTCTATATTGACTGATGATAAAGTACCAAATAACATGCCTCACTCCTACATAACGCTGTTTAATTTCTCTTAAGATTCATATGACAATCAAATACACAATAAAGATTGAGTCAGTTATAAAAATACACAAACATTCAAAAATTCTTTAAAGTTACTTTCCAGCTTTGCTCATTACTACCTTAAGTAACTGAGTAATGACTAGTAACACATGTATATATTTTATTTTTGGCCTAGAAATCAAATCAACTAGAATGTTAATTTTTTTTGGAATTTTCGGAAATTGTAAGGTACTTTGCAATTTGAGATTATATTCAAAATAACATCTTAAACACAAACAATTAGTTTTCATTTGAACGAAATACTTTCCAAATGTATTTTTTTTTCCTGTGACACTTGCTAAATCCATTAAAAATGATTAAATCTACAGAAAAATGTGAGATGTGAAAACTTTAAACAGGCATAAAGCTAATAAAGCTCCAACAATAAGTTAAACCAAATATATTTCTGAACAAAATTCTTCTACTGCTGTCTATCAAGTGCTATGTTCTAATATACATAACTATTTAGGCTTAGTTTAAATTACTGAAAAATTGCAAGAAACCAAGTTAGAAGAAACCAATAAAAGTTTATGCATTCACGTGGGCATTGGAAAGGGGGTCAAACAGGTGTAATCCCCCCTCCCTCCCTGGAAATTTGCATCCTTCATTTCGTTACAGAAAAGCAGAAACTTTTTTATTTTTAGTGTTAATAACAGAAGTAAAGTTCAGGGTAAAATACAGGAAACAGGTTGTTTCTTTTTCCATATTCCACCATTTCATTAAAAGAATAAATGAATCTACAGTTTAAAAAATTCCACAAATAAAGTTTTGCATGAGAGGTCACACAAGATATGAGGCGTTATGGATATCAGGGGCGAACTTGCAAAATACAAGTTGCGAGAATCGGAACTTTAAAAGTATTTACATCTATCTCGTTGCACATGTACTGATCTATTCTAAAGCAAATTTCAAAGAATTAGAGGAGAGATACTCCTATCACACGCTGTATGAGTTCTTACAGTCTTCAATGTACGTGAAACAACCTTTGTCGAGTTTGCTCCTAATATTCGCAATGCCTCATATATTTAGACTAAATTTTTCCGTAACTTTTGAAGCTTTTTCTTCAACAAAGTGTCAAAAGTTAATAACAAAATAAGAACTATGTATCTCATCACACTAACTGAATAAAATGTAAAAGAATATTAATAATAATGAAAAACTGTTGTGCTGGATATTCACTCATCTGGTATATTTACTAGAATTACTCCAAAATGGATATAATAATTACGAAAAGGTTGGAATAAAATAGGTTTATTTTTATTAGTTTATAATAGTCATTATTGTACAATAACAATCATAGCCATGACTATTATTTTTTCTAATATTCACGTTTTATCAATAGCCTGAGCACCCTTACCTGCAAAAATTTCTGGTGATGCCCATGCACACTGATATCCGTTTCGATCTAGAAAAATGTGATTTTTCTCTGTCATTGTTTACCAATTATCACTCGGAACTTTGTTTTAGTGCTGTAAGAGCTTAAATAAATTTTAAGCATGTCATTTTAAGCCAGGCTACTATCTCGCATTTTTTTATAGTTCAAGCATATAAGGAAATATGCTTACCGTTTGATCAAACTGAGGCTGACATACACAGTGGGCTCTGTTAAACATCCTTTGGAGACGGGTCAAAAGGTCTTCATCCTCATCATCCTCATCGGCTTCATCATGGCAATCATTGTTGTTTTCGTCTTCTTCAACCTCCTCTAGAGAAAAATTAAATGGTAAAGGTAAGAGAACAGAGATTACGAGCACAAGGCAAGGTTTTATAATTACTTATAACTGCAAAAGGTTGTGTGGGATATATCCAAATGACTTTCAACATGTACTGACCTCATGAAGTGCCATGCCGTCATTACTGGTGCTGTTTTATCGGGCTACCATCATTGGGGACTATCACCCTACATTGGAGTTTCCATTGTAGAAAACTACGTTGGAGAACGGGCATGGGAAAATAACAAAATTCTTGACCTTTTCTTAAGATTTCTTTAATCGCCCCCTACTTAGGTATATATGGAAATTAAGAAAATATACATTTTTATTCAATGAAAAACCCCTACCACAAGGTGGTTAAGACAAAAACTGAAGTTGTACTTGAACAAGAGATTTAGACTTGCTTTAATTATTAATGCATGTAAAAATTATTGCCTCAGACTTCATCCTGGATGGGGAATGGGCACGTTACTTTATTTAAAAAATTCTTAAAAACT
Organism: Lepisma saccharinum; assembly: GCF_977018435.1. Classification (NCBI taxonomy): domain Eukaryota; kingdom Metazoa; phylum Arthropoda; class Insecta; order Zygentoma; family Lepismatidae; genus Lepisma; species Lepisma saccharinum. The sequence continues at coordinate 11,045,075 of NC_139241.1, read as the reverse complement.
TTGTGCATAGAAGAATGTAATTCTTAAGAAACATAGCGAACAAATCTTAACCACAACTCAATATATAACACCATTAAGCCTTGTTTCCATGATATGAAAAACTCAATATGCTGATCAAGGCAGAAATTTATTTTAAAAAATTAACTAAACATAATGTTTCAACCTTCTAGCAAGGACTTCATCAGACTCTGTACCAAGTACAAATGAAGCAAGGTACAAAACATGAAGATATATATACACAAAAATCACTCCCCTCCAGACACAAGATTATTAGAAAGATGTTTGACAAGGGAAGGCCACCTGCTGGAATGTTCCAGAAACAACTTTCTAATAATCTTGTGTCTGGAGGGGAGTGATTTGTGTGTATATATATCTTCCTGTTTTGTACCTTGTTTCATTTGTACTTGGTACAGAGTCTGAAGAAGATCTTGCTAGAAGGTTGAAACGTTAAGTTTAGTTAATTTTTTAAAATAAAATAAATTTCTGCCTTGGTCAGCATATTGAGTTTTACAACTCAATACAATTTTAGATTTCCAAATACAGTGAAATTGCAATTATAAGTTTCGCGATAGTATGTTTTTTTCTGGCGATTCCTGCCAATTCCCATAAGGCTGCGTACTATTATATTTCAGTTATACGATTTTTCCAGTTATACGTTCAACGAGTTCAGTCCCAAGAAGGAAAATACTTCAGTTATACGTTTTTAACTCGACTTGCTCGAAAAAATGCTGCTCTTGGAGTTTAAGATTTCCGTGCCAGCCACTCTCATACAGGTTTTTCTTATCAGCTGCAACCATGGGACCAGACTCTCGACTTGGAATTCTATTTTTGTCGCTTGCATCGGAGAGAAGGGGAGGGGCTATGCACTCTTGAACAAGATTGGCCTGTGATAAATAATCCTCCTTTTGTTCTTTACATTGCCTTCGGCAAGTCGTATCTGCCTCAAGCAGATCGAAGATTGATATCTTTCAAGCTGTCGGACAAGTCACTGGCACCACACTTCCCAGCCTGACCTAAACATTACAAACTAGCTGAAGAAAGGGAGGGGAGTTCCGTTGGGTCTTATTACCATCATATTTAAAGATACTACAGTTGCTGAAGACAGAGATGTTGCAGTACTTTTTATTATGCAAAACGAAATAGCAGATAAACGAATTATTAAACACTTGACTTATTTTTAACATGTGAATGATTTTGAAGTAAAGCAGCGATCATACACTGTGTGCCTTTTTCTTTCTGCAAGCGCCATTTGAAATAAGCACTTTTTCCCTTTTGTTACTATGGGATAAATTGAACATAAAAGGCTATAACTGCTCAACCACTGCATGTTTTTTAAAAATTTAAATTCTAAATGTAAGAATGAACAAAAAGTAACATTTTAAGTAACTTCCTACAATTAAGAGTCTGGGGGGGAAGCAGGGGCAAAATCCCTAAGTTCAAATTTTTCCGGAATTACGCAAAATTTCTGAACGCCGTAATTTCCATCTTTTTTTTAAAGTTGCAGCGGGAGCATTACATATGGTCATAGAGTAGTCTTTTGTTGTCCTTCCCTCAGAATTTGGTCCATCCAGCACCCATAGGGCTGACGTTAGAAGCGAAATTCCGTAATTACGCAAATTTTCCGAATGGCCGTGATTTTTTTTCCTGAAGATGCGGAACGAGCATTACATATCCTCATAGAGTGGTCTTTTGTTGTGCTTCCCTCAAAATTTGGTCAATCCAGCGTATATAGGGCCGACGCTAGAAGCAAAATTCCGTAAAATTTCCGAATGCCGTGATCTCAGTTTTATTATTTTTTTTCAAACATGCGGCACGAGCATTACGTATCCTCATAGAGTGGTGTTTTGTTGTGCTTCTCTCAAAATTTGGTCCATCCAGCATCGATAGGGCCGATGCTAGAAGCAAAATTCCGTAATTACGCAAAATTTCCGAATGCCGTGATCTCAGTTTTATTATATATTTATTTTTCAAAGTTGCGGCACGAGCATTACACATCCTCATAGAGTGGTCTTTGTTGTGCTTCACTCGAAATTTGGTTAACTCAAATTATTGGGAGGCACAATGTATAAATTTTACCTCCGCTAAAAAGCCACGTGTTTAAGAAGAAAACAAAACCAATTTCCTTCTCTCTACAACAATTAGTTTTCGAGCTATGATTTTTTTGTACTAGCGGCAAGTATGACGCTTGCAAAGATGCCGGCTTCAACGGGAATACAGGCATGCGAGGCTCCGTCCGCTAAAGGTTTTAAGTTCACTTTATGCACAGAAGGCTAATCAAGACTGGACCTACAGTTTAAAATGGGATCCAAACCACTATGTGCCTCCACCGGGTATCTAACTCGGAACCCCTTGATTCTAAAATGACAACATTACCACGATGTCATCGGGGAGGCAAAAAAGAAATGTATACATAACATGCCCCCCCCCCCCCCGAAAATACTGGGCATGCCACTGACTCTAGTGTTCAAAAGGATTAATCTTGTGTTATCCGCAAGATAAGAGTTATCGGTTTTCTTTATCAGAAATCGGGCAAGACAAGAACGAAAATGAGTTGTTGGATGAGTCATTGATGTCAAAAGCGATTTAGGCAAGGGACTGCTTTGGAAGAGCTAGACATAACACTGGCGCCGGTAGCAGCCTCCCTCCAGACAGACTGGCACCAACGCACAGGTGGCGGAATAGAATGTTCTGTGCGTTTTAAGATAAGGAAAGCACTTTTTGAAGACAAGAAAAGCTGGACTTCAGCGTTCGTTTTTTTTTTTAGTCAGCAGCTTGCTTATTCCTGAACCAAGTTACAGAAAGAAAGGGGGAAGGATTATTGTATTGTAAGGGACACACAAACAATATTGCATATGCAGATATCTGCATTAAGAAGGCTCCTTCATGAAAAGCCCTGCACAGTGGCATGCCCAAGGGGGGGGGGGGTTGTGGGGATCATACCCCTTCCCCCTTGGCCCAGTATTCCTAAAAAAAGAGAAAGTTGTAGGCAAGAAAAGATGGCAAATTTAGGGCTGACTACTAAAAAAAAAAAGTATACTTAAACCCCTCGCTTTAAAAAATCCTGGGCACGCCACTGGCCCTGCACAACAGTTGCAGATTAATTATCTCTTCTGTGAGGAGATTAGCGGCTTTTTTCATTCATTCCTGAACCAATATCGGACAACAGGGATTGGCAAATTTTTCTTACCCGGGCAAACAAGAAAGGAAAGTTTTCCAGGCAAGTTCTCCCCTTCTGCTCCCTCTCCCCTCCCCCTTCTACTAGTAACGATTACGTAGATAAAGAAATGGGAATAGTGAATTAGCCATGTTCTCAATTGTCCACATACGTTTTTATGGGGGGGGGGGGGCACAACAAAGACACCAGCCACGCTTTTAGAATGTGTTAAAACTGTAGAGAAAGCAGCATTTAATGACTATCGTTTTCGCAATAGTTCGCTTGTTCCCTGATCGTAAGGCAGGAGTTTAAGGTAGCATGGTGAATAAATAGACTGCTACAGCAGAAAGGAGAGGTCGACTGGCATGCGGGACAGGCTTCTGGCAAATTTTGTCATCGGTGGGGTTTGGAAAAGTATAAAGCGAGAAACGAGAGTTACAGTAAACATAAGATCGAGATAAACGTCTTAATGTTCAGTATGGTTTTTGGCAGAGAATGGGCTGAATGGATTAAGCGGGTAAACCTTGCTTGTACCCCTATCACTCCCTGGCACCTTCAATGTCTATTTCTCGTGCATTTGAGAATTTACAATAACGATTTAGAACAGATTAGTGCAATACAGCAAACTTTGGTGTATATGTAGTACTCCTTTTCTTTCTTTGTGTAGTTAATTTTACCATTTTAAATATATTTCAATAATACGTTTTTCTCAGTTATACGTTTTTAACCTTCTGTCCCCCATAAAACATATAACTGAGATTTCACTGTATTCAATTTTATAAAATACCAGTGCAGGTATATAACAATTTAAATTCACTACACACTGAAAAAAAAAATAGTAAAAATTCTTGACTTTCTTGACCTACCTGTTCATTTCTCGACTTTTTCTTCTTGACATTCTTGACTGGTAAGACACCTTGTTATCCAACTCCTCTCTGCAGGCTTTTGCCAAGTCTGGGGAGGGTGTGTGGACGAAGATGTTGCAAATGTTGTTTCAAGAGTCTGAATTCACAGAAATCCATATGAGTGACATCAGGGCTTTTCCCCGGTATGTCCTGTAATGAGATAACATGAATCCATGTGTCCATTTCCATCTCCCGTTAAAAGCAGAGGGACAACTTGAGGACTTCTCCAATATGAATGTGCACCTGTTAAGTGTCCTCTCCATATTGAAGATGGGGGAACATCATAATGGATGACAAATTAGAGAGCTTTGAGCTTCACATTTCTGTCCACCTTATACATCAGCAACTTCCCCACATAACTGAATCCAGTGACAACCATGAAGCCTCTTGGAAAAGTGTCCTGGCATTACAGTATGTAATTGATGGAATGTGATCACTGCCAGTGAGGTAAATGTATGCTTTATCCACTGTGATCATAGTTCTCCATTTCTACCTCACCAGGTGTCTTTTATGGAGTATTCTGCAGTTGACCCTGCGTTTGGCGATGTGGCGTGGAAGGTGGTGGTGCACATGGGCCTTACAAATGCACCACAGTCTAAAATGGTTATGGATGGTCGTGTTCAGTGGAAGAAGAAATATGCACCCTCGTCACAATCTCATATGGTGGATTTTTCTGGCATGTCTTTCGCTGAATCTCTCGAGCACAACCCTCGATACTTTTACTGCTGTCCTCTTATGGCTGCCTTTTGAGGGTGAATGTTTATCAACGGGGCTTGGTTGTGCACCCTGGGACACTATCTCTTTCACAGTGGTTTTCCCGATCGTCAAACCATTCTCCCGACACTGTTTTACTATTCGAGAAATGTGCATGGAAAAAGAACATGACGCACCTTTTCCAATAAATGTGGAACCCTTACTTTACGTTCCCAGACATTAAATTTTCCCGCATTATACATTCAATCTTAACCCTTAGTATGCCGCGCGGTCTGACGAAAGTAAGCCCAGTGTCGCCGAGGCTTTCAACGCGAAATTTGAATTCGTATACATAATGGAGAAAAATCGTAATAACTCTGACACTATGGGACCAATCTACTTCGGATTACTTTTGTTTGGCAGGTAATACATCGGTGCATGCAACCATATAAAATTTGGATGACCCAACCACGGGTCGGGGGGGGGGGGGGGTTTACGGGCGGGGGCTGCATCCCCCAAATTTCAATGAAAGAAACATAAAAATGTGGAGTTTGCCCCCTCTTCTCCAGCTACTTTGGGGAGAAAACCGGAACTTTTGCTTTTTTTCAAAGAATGGACCTTCCGCAACAGAATGAAACTTGATTCATGTTCGTAGGTGCAATACAATTTGAATAATAAGGCAAAACGTAAAACTCTGTTTTTTTCCTCAAAACAGCGAATTTTAGCAAATTTGCATATTATTCATAAAATTGTTAAAACTCTGACACTATGGGACCAATCTACTTCAGATAACTTTTGTTTTGCAGGTAGAACATCGGTGCATGCAACAAAGTAAAATTTGGTTGCCCCAACCATGGGGGGGGGGGGGGGGGGGGGTTATGGGCGGGGCTGCATCCCCCAAATTTCAATGAAAAAATCATAAAAATGTGGAGTGTGCCCCCTCTTCTCCAGCTACTTTGGGGAGAAAACCCGAACTTTCGCTTTTTTTCTTCGCACTTGCATCTTGTGTAGCTACAGTGAATCTATTTCTTCCCTGTTGACTCGGCTCTTTGTGGAAATATGTCCGGAATGAAACGATTGTGCAACGATTGTGCATTAGGGAAATCGATGAGCTGTTATATGATACGAACTGTTTATGGTGAGGCCTTTCCTAACAGAGGAGGGAAGGGAGCCTTTGCAATCGTTTGTTTTGTCTATACTTCTGGATACTCTCACGCTTCTGGCCTCTGGCTGGCTATCGTCAAGCTTCATTGCATTTCTTACATATAGGCGACAGAAAGCTGACACTGCCAAACCTCATCCAATCCCCTCTCTCCTTGATCCCCCACCCGGCCACTATTTCAGCTGGATCACCAGGTCTAAACACAAAGAAGAATGTGTGCCTTATCAGTAATAAATCACAGCGTTGGAAGCTTGGAGGAAAACAGCATCGTAAATACCAAGCATTTATTGTGTCTGTCAACTGCTGAGCGAACATGTGAGCCCAAAGCCCAAACACGTGACATATTCCGAGAAGGGGGGGGGGATTTGGAATTTTCGTAAACACGATTGCAAAACAGCGGCTACAAGGGACATACTTTTTTTGTTGCATATATGCAAAGGGGGCGAACTAAGGGTTAATGGTCACAACACAGCAAAATGTTATAAAATGTTTCTCGATTTTACATTTTCCTGCATTTTAAGTTTTTACAGCTTGGTCACCTGAAAAAAGTAAAATCGAGGTTCCACTGTAATGGTTCACTTTAGGCACACATAACACACTGGCACCTGCAAACTGTGATACACGACTGATAACAACAGCTGCACTGTCACTCTCGCTCAATCCTACACATAGCAATGGCCTCACAAAGTTGTTCAGATATATCCTAAACAACCTTCTGTATTTCTGCTAAATAATAAAAATATTATATTTATACATATAAAAAAAATGTACTTTATTGTTACCTATGTCTAGTGTAGATTGTGAAACTGGTGGTGTATTAAGGTCCCAAAACTGTTAGCCGAAATAAAACATGTACACTCAATTAATAAAAGTTGTAGACATTTGATCCAAACTTATACCGTATTTACGCATGTGTGTATAATGCGCACCCTGGATTTTGATGGGGAAAAGTTACAAAAGAGTATATCTTGTATATAATGTGCAGTATAATCCAGGTTCAAGAAATGGCTTTCTTAGTTGTAGGTTGTAAAGCAAGCTGTTGCTATGTGGACCAAGAAGAGTTGAATTTTTATACATGGATTTGCTCATTTTCTCCTTACTTTCTTTTAAAAAAACCTTCAAAATATATACTTTTTCCATGGCTAACGTAACATTTATGAGGCACATCCAGGACTCTCAAACTAGCAGTTAGCAGCACAAGATTTTTTTATTAAGGCATTTACACGCTCCATATATGTCATATGATTTGACCAGTAATACAATTTAATTATTTTCTTCTTTTATCTTTTCTTTCATCCAAAGTAGCACAAAATTACAGTGTTTCTTCATTTTGTGATGAGCTTATTTCAACTGCACTGCACATTAGTGTTGTCATTTTGAATGGAATAATGTGGTGATAGTAAGAAACTACAGAATTTAAGCTTTACAACGATATATAACATGATAGGGTTCCATAAACATGAAAAATGAATGCGTCACAAAATCATGGAATGGCACTGTACGGTTTCAAGTTGGCTGTCCAAATTATTCCATGCAAAATAAGCACCACAGTTTTTGAGGTCAAAAATTTTGGAAAAAAGTGCACATTATACATGCGTAAATACAGTATATCGCATGTTAAGAAGAATTATAGTGAAACCTCAATTTTATGTTTCTCAAACAGAACAACTTAAAATACAGGATATGACTTTAGTAGTCATAAGGAATATTTTCACCAACATTTGTAATGATTGAATACTAATTGAGCTAACTTTATCTTGTTCAGTAAGGAAGGATTTTGAATAGATGAGAATTCACGAACATAGCTAGCAATTCAACATAGAGTTCAACAATTTCGAGGTGATGGCCATGGTGGCTCAGTCGGTAACATGTCTGACTACCATGCTATAGGTCCCACGTTCGATCCCCGGCCGGTTGAAATCTGGGAACTTTTCTAACGTTGGAAGTGGCCCCGGCACCCACCCAGCATCGAATGACATGGGTACCTGGGGGGGGGGGGGGGGTAAAGATGGTCAGGGTCATGATGCTGATCACATCACCCCCACTCACGACCGGATCAAGAAAGTGTGGGGCGTTACCCCCACACCCCCTATACGCCTTCATGGCATGGTGCTAAGTGATTTGGCAGTGATTTTTTTTTTAATCAAGGCTGGTACAGAATGGTTCGCTAGGACAAACACAATGCTGCGTACCCGTGCGCTACTTGACGGGAGTGTCCGAAGTCCTGTGACGTGAAATGTTCGAGTTTGGTAGGAAGGGTATATGAAGACACAACAGGGGCCGGGGAAGCCTCACTAGCCTAGTCTCGTCATAAGGAAAATGTAAAAATCTAGGAAAAATTTTGATACATGGAGATTGAATGCATAATAGGTCGAGGCATGCATATTTTGTTTTGTTTTTGGCGAAAACACGAAATAACACATTGTAATGTAAATTTTTCATGTTTCTGAAAGGTGTGTGGTGCATTTTCCTACCCTGTTTTGTCACGAAATAATGCGAAATGAACTTCAAAATGCGAAATAGACACCTAAACATGAAATTTAGAGTTTATTTACAGACCCGACACTTTCTGAAGTCTGAATTATCCTGCGAGTTATGCAATTCATGGAAAATTGATTAAATCTGCTGTAAAGATTTGAGAAGCAAAAATGGACCCCTTTATACAGGAATAAACTAATAAGTTGCTGACCAAGGCAGTTTATTAAGATAAAAACACTTAACATATAACGTTTCGACCCTGTATCAGGGTCTTCCTCAGAGGAAGAACTAAACTAAAATGATGAAATATACTACACACAGAAAGATTACATACACATAGCAGGGTCACAAGCCACACAACAACAAATCAAGTTGACAGTCCTTATCTAGGAAGATTTCTCCAAAGGAATTAAACATATCACCTCCTGACAGTTGTTGACTAATGGGTCTACTACACTGACAGGTGATTGACAGGTCAAGATTAGCAAGAGTCTAGAACCACCTGCTTACCACTCCCCCACCCCTCCTGTCTTTTTGGTTATGGATGAATACCTCCTCCTCTGGTCTTCTTCTTTTTTTCTCTTCTTTCTTCCTTGTTCATACTTCTTTTTTCTTCATTCCTTTTCTTCATCCTTTCAACTTTCTCTAACACACTCTTCCATTCCTTGTTTATCTTGAGTCCTCCATTCCAATTCATGATGTCTTCTCCTTTCTTTTCTATTTCTTTGGCCTCCTTCCATTTTCTCACTAGTTCTCTCTTCTCTTTTCCTATTCGCCTAGCCAAATCCCATTCAACTTCATGTCCTGTTTCTCTAGTGTGTTTGAATATGGCATTCCTGTCTCTCTTCAATCTCACATCATCCATGTGTTGCTTTAACCTGTCTTTAAGTCTCTTCTTCGTTTCCCCTATATATACACTTTCACATCCTCTGCACTTCACCTCGTAGATAACCTCTTCCTCTCTCTTTTCTTTCTTCTTCTTGCTGGCTATACTTAAAATAGTGCGTCCTCCCTTCCTGTAAGTTCTTATACCCACTTTCCTCAGCACTTTGCATATCTTCTCTGGAATCAACTGGAGAGAGAGGACTGGAAGAGAAGGAAGAAAAAGAGAGATGGTTTGGTATAAGAAGTATGGGCGATGCCACAGAGAAGATATGCAAAGTGCTGAGGAAAGTGGGTATAAGAACTTACAGGAAGGGAGGACGCACTATTTTAAGTATAGCCAGCAAGAAGAAGAAAAGAGAGAGGAAGAAGAGGAAGAGGTTATCTACGAGGTGAAGTGCAGAGGATGTGAAAGTGTATATATAGGGGAAACGAAGAAGAGACTTAAAGACAGGTTAAAGCAACACATGGATGATGTAAGATTGAAGAGAGACAGGAATGCCATATTCAAACACACTAGAGAAACAGGACATGAAGTTGAATGGGATTTGGCTAGGCGAATAGGAAAAGAGAAGAGAGAACTAGTGAGAAAATGGAAGGAGGCCAAAGAAATAGAAAAGAAAGGAGAAGACATCATGAATTGGAATGGAGGACTCAAGATAAACAAGGAATGGAAGAGTGTGTTAGAGAAAGTTGAAAGGATGAAGAAAAGGAATGAAGAAAAAAGAAGTATGAACAAGGAAGAAAGAAGAGAAAAAAAGAAGAAGACCAGAGGAGGAGGTATTCATCCATAACCAAAAAGACAGGAGGGGTGGGGGAGTGGTAAGCAGGTGGTTCTAGACTCTTGCTAATCTTGACCTGTCAATCACCTGTCAGTGTAGTAGACCCATTAGTCAACAACTGTCAGGAGGTGATATGTTTAATTCCTTTGGAGAAATCTTCCTAGATAAGGACTGTCAACTTGATTTGTTGTTGTGTGGCTTGTGACCCTGCTATGTGTATGTAATCTTTCTGTGTGTAGTATATTTCATCATTTTAGTTTAGTTCTTCGTCTGAGGAAGACCCTGATACAGGGTCGAAACGTTATGTGTTAAGTGTTTTTATCTTAATAAACTGCCTTGGTCAGCAACTTATTGGTTTTAATATGGAAACAAGGCTTAATTATATTACAATAGGAATAAACTTAATATTCTGGTAACGACATAAATGTGCTATTAGAAGGCATATGTTTATTTTGTGTAGTAAGTGCAGTTTTTAAATCAAATTTGGGATTACATTCACAATCTTAAAACCAAAATGTAATATTATACTGCACCACCATAACAGTGAAATTTTATTTACCACTTTTGAACCAGAAATTGACTTTGTTTTTGCACCGAAATTTTTCTTTTATATTTACCAAAAATATAGGGGAGCATGTAAAATTTGTGAACATACAGAGTTCTACTGAATGTACTTGAAATTGTTCAATGAGAGAGCTTGAAGTGGTATATATTCATAATGTGTAAATGATCAACCATAATTAACACATTCCTGCCCGTAAACGACCAAGGTCATTTTAAAGTGTGTTCTTGTTTGTATTTGGCCTTAAACAACTAAGGTTGTTTAACTACTCTGTTCATTTTCTCAGGTTTTTTAGCATTTTCTTCCCTGTGTTGAAATACATACAACAAGTGGTGCACCACATGACTTCGTGGGGGGGGGGAGGTCCGATGTACCGGAGTGCCTGTCCAGGGTGCCAAAATACTGAGGGATCCGGGGGGGTCATCAGTAGGGGACACCAGCAGGAACCCCTCAAAGTGGTTGGGTTCCTATCTGAATGGCTTAAAAAGAGAGTTCGGATTCAGAAAATGCCTGGGCTGGCCATTTAAATGGTCCTCCCGGAGCTGAATCTGAATGTGTTAAAACAGTTTCAACTCAAATACAAAGAATGAAATGGAAGAACGTCAAAGCGTACCTTCACTAGTCTCCAGTTCCAGTTCGTCCTTTGCTTTACGCTTGCTGTTCTCAAATATACGGAACTCAATATCTGGGACCAGTTGAACAGCCCGTCGATAGTACTGGATGGCTTCATACAGTTCACCTTCCTGCTCGTGCTGGATGCCTTTTAGGAACAGGTTCGCTGCCTTTGTTTGGAAAAACAAAATTTCAACATGTTATGAATTGAACAACTGTGCATACAGGGTGTTACAAATTTATTTCTACAGTTTTAAGTACAAATTGAAAATCAACCAGCACCAACAAACGAGTTCTGTACATTTAAAATGAAACTGAAAACATCTATTTGTAACACATTCACATGTGTACATGGCAAGAAACTGAATAGAATTGACATTTAATTTTATCAGGTTACCAGATTCCAGCAACGCTACTTTGAAGTAAAACAAAAAGCTGTTTTCTTTATTAGAAAATGCAGGGTGTGGCATACAAATTGGTATTTTGTTTTCGTTGGGAAAGTTTCTGTAATGGAGTTGGTAACACTTACTGATTGTCACTTGCTTCAGCAATGTACGCCAATTACAGACATGGACCGTCAGAGCAGAGCGCAACGTGCTGTAGCTGTGAGGGCATTTTTTAAAAAATGGTGACACTGTTGCCTCTGCGAGACAAGAATATCGATGTTACTTAAATCTCAGGAGACATGATCTTATTCCATCGGCCTATGAAATCAGGATGTGGGAGAAGAACTTTGAATTTGCGGGAAATGCACTGAAGCAGAAACCAATAGGTTTTAGATGTTGGAACGTGCCATTGACGATTTCCATCGCAGATTGTCCGAGTGTAAACGATAACATGGTGGGACGAAAAGTTTCAAAATATAAATGTGACTGTGCATATTTCGCAAATGGCAATGTTTAAGAATGTAATTGATGTGTTTGTATTTCTTTTTTTAAAAAAAGTAAAAGCTAGTATTCATGCTAAAGGTACGGGGTTCAATCCCCAGCCGGTTCAAATCCGGGAACTTTTCTAACGTTGGAAGCGGCCCCGGCACCCCCACTCACGACCGGATCAAGTTACACCCACACCCCCTATATGCCTTCATGGCGTGGTGCTAAGCACAGGGGAGCACTTTACTTCTAGAAGCTAGTATTAGTTTCGTTGCATTTAAAAAAGCCAATATTTATGCCACACCTTTTATATTTTCCATGGTATCAGCCAATGGACATATCCATAAAATTATTGATAATTTTACTGATGGCAAAGTTCTGTAAATTTTATTAGTAGTTCTGCAAATTTAAAGGTGTAAACACCCTGGTTTTGTTAAGTAATTGTCTAAACATGCAGTTTCTTTTTCAAATCAAAAATCATTGCAGTCACCTCGTTATTTATATTAATTAGGGGTGGGTTGATACGAAATTTTGAGAAATACTGATAAAACACTGATACTTGTAACTGATATTCTACCAATCCAAATTAAATTCCAAATGGCCCTTGCAGAATCTCAATACAGTAAAACCTCTTTAATCCCGACCCCAAGAAGAGAACTTCCCAAAGAAAAGACAGTGAACCACTGATGAAATTCTGTTTCCCGCAGACTTTGTACTGTACTGTATAGTGTATTTAGGCCTATGCCCATTAAATACACCATGTTAAATATGTTTGTTGTAAACTGAGTTTTAATGCACTTTCTACTGTTCTTTTAGGTTATATCAGTTAATCCGGAGTTTCGTTAAACCGGTCAACTTATCCCCCACATTAGTCTGGATTAACGAGGTTTTACTGTAGTTTGTTGACCTCCATGCCTGTATGCATGACTGCACTAAATTATACAAGGGTCATTCGGAAAGTAAAGAACGTTTTGCCATAGAAATATATTAATTAATAATATTGCAGAAACGGAATATACATGTTTTGCCACATCATACTTTTACCTACATCTCTTACCGTTGACACTGACGCACTTGTCGTACCTCGACACAAGTTTAACTATCCCCTCCTCACACCATGTTCCCGCCTGGCGATTAAACCAGACCATGACAGCATCCTGTAGTTTCTCATCACCTGCAAAGTGTTTACCAGCAAGGTCCTCCTTCATCTTCATTACAAAGGTAAAATTGAGAAGCTTCGTAGTGCGCAAACAGCCTTTACTTTCCGAATGACATATGCACAATATTCATAGATAAATTGTCTCAGTACAATTCTTGAATATTTTAAAGCAAAAATGTGGTAAATTGATCAAATAGTTGCAGTGCATATTAACAACGAATATTGTGAACAAAATTTAATTGTTACAATTTTCAAAAATCCATATTGGTATCAGTCAGAATCGGTAAGACTAACCGCATTAGTTAAGCTCTATTTAAAAGTATTATGAATACCTTTAAGTTACTACAAAATTTTCAAACTGGAATTGGCAAGAATCAATATGAATATTATTATTATTATTTACACATCCCTTTCTGCAACTGATGGTCGAATGATGCCTGGGATTCAAACCCAGAACATAACGTAATGAAAAAATATAAATATGCTGACCAAGGCAGTAATTTATTTTATTAAAAACATAAACTAAACGTAACGTTTCAACCTTCTAGCAAGGTCTTCATCAGACTCTGTATCAAGTACAAAAGTAACAAGATACACAAAAAGGGCATTATATATACACAAACTTTACTCCCTCCAGACTATTAGAAAGTTGTTAGGAACTTTCTAACAGGTGCCTTTCACTTTCCAACTGTACTTTCACCTAGAAGGCTAAACATACTTACTTTCATATAGAATGTGAAGAGATATTCATATAGAATATCTCACGCTCTTTTTTCCTTCATTTTTCTCCCTTCTCCTCTCCTCTTTCTCTCTTGTCCTTTCCACTCTTTCTAACACTTTCTTCCATTCTTTGTTTAACTTCAGTCCCCCATTCCAGTTCATTGTGTTAGAAAGAGTGGAAAGGACAAGAGAAAAAGAGGAGAGGAGAAGGGAGAAAAATGAAGGAAAAAGAGCGTGAGATATTCTATATGAATATCTCTTCACATTCTATATGAAAGTAATTATGTTTAGCCTTCTAGGTGAAAGTACAGTTGGAAAGTGAAAGGCACCTGTTAGAAAGTTCCTAACAACTTTCTAATAGTCTGGAGGGAGTAAAGTTTGTGTATATATAATGCCCTTTTTGTGTATCTTGTTACTTTTGTACTTGATACAGAGTCTGATGAAGACCTTGCTAGAAGGTTGAAACGTTACGTTTAGTTTATGTTTTTAATAAAATAAATTACTGCCTTGGTCAGCATATTTATATTTTTTCATAATCATGGAAACAAGGCTTCATGGTGTTATAACCTAACGTAGTATGATTGTGAGACTGATCATGAGCGCAATAAGAAAGAGTGGGGTGCGGACTTTTATTCTGCACACTACTAGTCAAAATTTACCTGCTCCTCCTCTGTAGCTGGGATTGGGCAGGACTCTCTACTTTGAGATGAAGCTGCTTCTTTCTTCTGCGGATTTCCTACCAACTCCTTCTGCCACTGCTCTCGGAAATGTGCCAGTGTATCTTCAACTGAAGATATCTGAAAGGAAAACTAATTGTAATTCAGCATCATAGGTTGAAAAAAATGGTTACAAATTACAAGCACATGAACATGCGTGCGCGCGCACACACACACACTGAGAATTAACAAGTTTTTATGTAGCATTTTTAGCAAAAAATGCAGGCTTGATCAGGACTCGAACCCAGGTCTCTGGCATACTGCGTCATTGCTCTACCACTGAGCTACCAAGCCGGCCTGGCTTCGCCTGATTTTTCGCTGTCTCAGTTTTACCTGCATGGAATTGTCTCTGTCCCGGGCTTCAGTCCTGACCGAGATTGCATTTTTCGCTGAAAATTCTATGCAGTACATCTCCTGTGTGTGCCAAATCTTCATGTAATATACATCTCTATGCTGGAAGGAGCCAGGTAACGTCGACGTCTACAGTGTTTCAAAGGCAAGATATCCCATTGTGGTAACATTGGCAGAGACTATTCCACACAGCTAAAACAGGGGTAGCAAAAAAAACAGGCAAGGCCAGGCTTGGTAGCTCAGTGGTAGAGCAATTGCACGTTATGCCAGAGAACCAGGTTAGAGTCCTGGTCGAGTCTGCTTTTTTTGCTGAAAATTCTACGTAGTACATCTCCTGTGTGTGCCCAATATTCATGTAAGAAGTTTTTGTTGCATTATTAGAATGTAATTGATGCAATAATATATTAGGGATGTACCAAATTGAAAATTTGCTGAAAACCAATAAACTTCCAATGTACAATTTACAAATAATAATCATAAAAAAAAAAAACATAGAACCAAATTATCATCTCTGGTTTTCGAGTAATAACATGTTAATTGCTGTCACGTGGTACTGGGATAGGTACGATCTTTATAATTCTCAAGGCATTTAATGCCACTGGAATTACTGCTGTCCAACCGATCCACTACAGGTTAATAAATATCAGTTGTCACACAAAAAATAAAATAATTATTAGAGCCCGGATTTATATGCGAAATGCATGTTTCATGTAACATGCAAAAACGTATGGAAAATACTTTTTTCTTTCCGACGAACTTGTAAAGAGTCTTTTGAGACACATTTGATAGCGCATATAAGTGCATATTTTGAGTGAATTTTGTTGTGCATGCATATTTCTTAAACTTTGCAGGATAAGGCATATTTTGAATTTTATTGCTACATACTAGCATATTTCATAGTCTATCACGAGAAAATAGCATTGAGTTTGTCGCCCACAATCGTTGCTAAATTCACTTTCGACTGCACGGCGATAACCGAATGGCGAACATACCAATTTAATATACAATATACACTTTAATTTTTAAAGTTTTTTTTTGGGATTTTATGTACCGCTTTTTAAACAACAGCGATCTAGCGCCTTCTGATGCTTTTACAACTGTCAACTAGCGCGAAGCCTTTCTCGCGACTTGGCAACTATGTGGAAAGGATTTCTGCTGTCAGTATCAAAGGAGTTCAAGAACGTTGTATTCTGTTAAACATTCCACCTGAAAAATCAAGTAAGGCTGTATTGTTGCGTAAATACGTACAAGAATTTGGAAGCAGTGTATTTACAGAAGATGGGTCAGTTTTGTTTCTGCGTGGTGTGCGAAAAAAAAAATTTCAGCAGAGAAGAAATTTCAAGTTACTCAACATGTAAATACAGCAAGACACAGGGAAGCCCTTCGGAGAAGATCGCGCAGTAAACAACAACTGCTTACTATAGCGTCCACTAATTCAACATCTGAATGCACAGTAAGCGATACATTCTATGTATATCTGTGTCCTGCCTTTGTGAGTGCCATTAATATTCCTTTGTGGAAACTGAGCAATGCCCATCTACGAGGTTTCCTTGAAAAGTATACGGGAAAGAAGGTGCCAGATGAATCAACGCTACGTAAAAACTATGTGTCTGTTTGTTTTAATGAGGTCATGGGAGAAATTCGGGAAGCGATGAAGCACGAGAAAATATGGGTGTCTATCGATGAGACTATTGACGCGGCAGGACGTTGTGTTTGCAATGCTGTTGTTGGTGCAATGAAGGTGACTGGTAAACCCTACATACTGAATATCGAGGAGTTTGAGAAAGTGAATCATTTCACAATTGCCAAATTCTTTAACGATTCTTTAACTTTGTTGTGGCCAGATCACATCCAGTATGACAATGTGTTACTGTTTGTTACTGACGCGGCCCCGTACATTGTCAAAGCAGCATCTGGTTTGAAAGTGTTGACTTGTCTGACTTGTCTTGCGCACTGTCTTCATCGCGTAGCAAAAATAATCAGATACCAATACCTGGAAGTAGACGCACTTGTATCAAATGTAAATGAAGTATTTGTGAAAGCTCCTTCGCGAGTACGTCTCTCTCGCGAAGTGGTGAAAAATGTTCCGTTACCTACGCAACCGGTATTAACATGTTGGGGCTCGTGGCTAGAAGCTGTGTTGTATTATGCAGAAAATTTCAATGAAGTGTAGGCAGTCATAGACTCACTAAAACCAGAAGATGCAGCCGCTCTTTGTGTGTCACAGAAATGTTTCTCTAGAAGTGGCATTGAGAACGAAATTAAGTACATACACAACCACTTCTCGAGTATACCTGCAATTATTACACAGTTAGAGTCCCGTAATAATCCTTTGCAGCATTCACTGTCCTTGTTGGGCGAAGTATCGCAAACTTTGTCCAGTGAAACTCACGGTGTTGCCAAAATAGCGTCAGAAAAACTTCCCCAAGTATTAGACAAAAATCCCGTGTACAGAACAATCTGTGACATTGCAAATGTACTGAATGATGAAAATGTGCACTTGGAAGAGGACCTAACACAGGAGGAAGTTTGGTGTTTCTCACATGCACCAGTGACTTCTGCTGATGTAGAAAGGAACTTCTCGATCTACAAAACGTTTCTCACTGATAAAAGCAGAGGGTTTACAGAAGAAAACCTAAGGAAAACGTTCATAGTTCATTGCAACAGAAGTCATTAAAGTAAGATGTTTGAAAAAAAAATAATTGTATATTGTTCATGCATATCTTAGTGCATATTTTTGATATTTTTTTAAGGTAAGATGTTTGTGAAACAAAATTAATTGTATATTGTTTATGCATATCTTAGTGCATATTTTTGATATTTTTCGTGCATATTTGCATGCATATTTTGCTGTTTGTTTGTGCATGGAAATCCGGGCTCTAATAATAATAATAATTAATCACATGATTCAAATCGCGATTTAATTAAGCATTTACTTCCAATGTTTTGGGGGCATACATTGCTTGTGTCATCAGGGATTATTAAGTCAATACCAAGCAACAGAATGAACAGGGGTGGTGATTAGAGGGGAGGAGGCAGCTGCTCCCACTTTTTGCCTCGGCACCAATGCCTGTTAATAAGTCTCATCTACCAAGAGAAAGTACTTTCCTTGCTTCCCCCAGTTTTGGAACTATATTGCTGCCACTAAGTATAAATCTGTGAAATGGGATTGGTTCACTCTGGATTCTGTTTCATGCTTTTACTCAGAAGCAAGTTTCAGGCATAACTGAGCTGAGTAGTGTGTCACTTGGCTTTCTTCTTTGGCAAAGATTCATTGACTCTTCTGTCCCAGTATGATTTTGGTCTAGGAGAAAGAAACACAAGAAAAAGAAAGAGAGAATGAATTCTGCTTCTGCTTTGTCTAGTATATCTGTTATGGTGGCGTATTTCTTCCCTAGGTTACCAAGGTTCGTAAGGTGGCCAACAAGTTGAACATTTCAATTGGCTCACAGCATCATCCATGAGGACTTGCGATACAGTAAAGTTAACGTTGGGTTCCTCGACAACTCACTTCTGAACATCTTCAGACGAGAATGGGCTGTAGCTTTGATGCTCTAATGAGATACCAGGAAGAAGGAAATGCCTTCATCATGCACACTGTGACAGGTGATGAGAGCTTCGTTCATCACTTCACTCCCGAATTCAAGAGGACATCGTTGGAGTGGAAGCATCCCGAGTTCTCCCGTGCGAAAGAAATTCAAGACGACTCCAATGGCAGGAAAGGTGTTTGTGACTGTCTTCTGGGATGCAAGGGGTATTCTGCTCATTGACTTTCTGGAACGAGGAGGCATGGTTACTCCTGCCCGGTATTGTCAGACCTTGGAGCGGCTGAAATTGGCAATTCGCCACACGTCCTGGCCTACTCTCAGCTGGTGTCATCCTGCTGGACTACAATGCCTCCCCCCCCCCCCTACCTTTCGGCCGCACAAACACAGGCCAAGATTGTGCAATTGGGATGGGAACGGCTACAGCATCCACCTTGCACCCCTGATTTAGCACCTAGCGATATATATCTTTTCCCACACATGAAGAATGAGTTGCAAGGTCGGCGTTTTCGAACTGATGCAGAAGTCCAGGCTGCAGCAAGACGAGTGTTGCAACGTCTGAGCCCAAACTTTTTTGCACAGGGCTTCGATAAGCTGGTGCAGTGTGTTACGTACTCCATCGGTCTGATGCACGTGAGTGATTACAAATGTTAAACAGAGATGGAAGCACAAGGCATGCAAGGCAGAAGATTGCTGTAATATGCATGAATGACAGTGTAAATTAGTGCCAAAGTAAATTAGGAAGATGAACAATAATAGAATACGGTACAAGATAATAAAGAAACTATATAAAGATAATAAATTAATAAAAATACTTGTAAAATGAAACATGCACTCATATGTAAATAGATACGAAGTTTAAAGAAGTGAAAGTACCAATAAAAATTTGGGTCTCCTAACAAATCGTGGATTTGTTGGATTACTACGATCCCCTTTGTGGAAGTTTTGATTACACCAGTGGCGGTGCATTCCAGTCGTGACGCACAGCACCTTTTGGCTGCACGTCACAATCGCGGCACCGACTTGACCTGCACGTTTCAATTGTTTGGCACCAAGTCTACACATTGTCGTATTTACTAGTGGTGGCGAGTTCTAATCGACGCCCCAAGATGGGTTACTACATTGGACTTGATATTAGTTATTGGAAGAACAAAAGGTGAAACAGGAAAATCTTTCTGGGACTTAGTAAAAATTATGTACGAGGCTAGGACAATTTGTAAAGGGGATCCGTGATCAATAGGCATATGACAAGATAAGTTCATATGGAACTCCGAGTCCAGAAGGAAGTCCAAGTCCAGATGCAGAAGGAAGTACCGAAGGAAGTCCAAGTCCAGATGCAGAAGGAAGTACAAGTTCAGAAACAAGTCGAAGTCCAGCTCCAGAAGGAAGTCCGCACTGAGAAAGGGAGAATAAGCGACCAATTGTGAATGTGAAAGTGAAGACAAACCAATAAGAACTGGAATTTGAATCTAGGATATAGCAATTGAAATTTCTGTAAAAGTCCGATTACTTGTATAAGAATACTCTTGTGTTCTCAACTATAATCTTCATGTAAAAAGAAATAAGATATAATATTATTAACTGTTTCCATTGGAAGGCTCACTGTCTGGTTTACTTTCTAAAAAAGAACCCAACCCTGTAGATTTAGGCATGGTATAAAAGATTTGCACCATCAGAAGGTAGCTTAAGGAAGGAAGTCCAGATCCTGATCCAGAAGGAAGTCCACGTCCAGATCCAGAAGGAAGCCCGCACAAGTGTATAAATAAAGAATTAGCACCATAAGGAGGTAGCATAAATAAGTGGCACCAAAGTTCGTGGCTAAAGATTTGTGAACCAGACAGCGAAGCGAGAAAAAATAATTGAAAATGGAGGAAATGGGTAAAGTTGGAAATGAGAATATGGAAGATACAATGAAGGAAGTCAGAAAGGAAAAGGAAATATTCAGTTGTTGTGGAGAGGAAGGAAACAAAGGAAGCAAAAGGGGAAATACATAGGGTTAAGTGAAAGAGGAGAAGGTTATACATGTAAGAGTTGTAAGAAAGCTAGATTAAAGAAAAATTAAGGAAAAACAAAAGACAGAAGAAATTAACTGGATGGAAATGTTCCAAATTCTGTCAATGCAGATAACTGGAAATAACAGAGAAATAAAAGTGGATAACAGGGAATTAAAGGAAATGTTTGAAGAGAGTAATCGAAAAATCGAGGAGAATAATATGAGATTAGAAGGAAAATTCGAAGAAAGTAATAAGAAACTAAAAGATATGATAGAAGAAGGAAGAAGAGAAAGTAAAGAAATGTACATAAGAATAGCTAATGCCTGTGAAGAAAACAAAAAAGTTTTGAAGAAGAGAATTAATGAAACAAACCTGATGATCGAAGACGAAGTGGCAAAACTCAGAAAGGAAAGTAAACAACTTCTTGAAGAAGTCCATGAAAAATTGGATGTAACCAAAAAGAAAAACAATCACTTTGGAAAGGAAAACCATGGAAAATAAATGTTAGATAGAAGTGTAATGTTTCAAAATTGATGAAGTAGAAAACAAGATAGGGGAAACGATGTTGATATTAGAAAAGGAAAGTCTCGATATAAATAATAGAATTGAAAAGGAGGTGTTGTGATTTAGAGAGGAAAACACACGACAGAGTTGCGAAGTCCAGGACGAATTGGAAGCAAACACCAAGAAAACACTCCGTCTTGAGAAGGAAATTGTCGAAAATACCTCCAAACTAAACAAAAGGGAAAAGGAAATAGATAGAATGGCGAATGAAAACAGGGCACAATTGAATGATACAACTTTCAGAACAAATAACATAGAAAGATAAGTGGAAACACTGGAGAAGAATTTGGTAAAGTTATTGACTCAAGAAAAGTTTAGTTCACTTAGTTTTCAAAACAGTGACCAAGATGACTCATTTCAAGAAAGTGATAAAGGAATAAAGGATGAGAGTACAAGCAATGAATCTACAACAGAAGAGGAGGAATATCACTCAACGAAGGAAGAGAAATGGGAAGAGCAGTGAAGATGGAAGCAATAGCAAAAGATTCTTAGATAAGGAATACCAAGGGAGTTAAAAGTATAAAACTATAGAATACCTAGACTCCAAGAATTGCAGTGCCTACCAAATTTTAACGGGAATATACCGGAGAAGGGCCCAAAGAAATTGCTGAAGGAACTCACTACAAATGTCCGACTCATGAGGATTCCAGAACACATGATCCTAAGCCTCATAGAAACATGTTTCGAGCAGTCTGCAGCAGGATATCAACGAAATCAGCACAAGTTCAGAAATTTCAAGGAATTTAGCAGAAAATTCATAAATTATTACTGAAGTGAGGACATAAAAGAAAGGCAGTTACAAGCTTTAAAGAGGAAATATGTAGATTGGTCCAAAATAGACAGCCTAGAACATACATGGGAGACGTTAGGAAGTTTTAAAAATCTGATGGAAGGATGCAGCGAAGAAGAACTGGTTCAACAAGCTGTACAAATATTGCCTTTGAGAATAGAGAGAGCTGTAGCGGCAGCGAAGATAAAACAAGTAGACGACTTGATAGATTACCTGAGTGAAGATATATTGAGTAGAACACAGAACTCGTGGGACAAAGAAAGGACGGACAGAGAAGGGAGACTTTAAGGGAAGTGACAGCATATAAAAGATGAGCGTCGTCAGGAGCCTAAGTTTCGAAGACAGGAATTTGGACAAATGCCTCAATGTGCAAGGCGATTATGTGGAAAAGTAGTACAGGTATGTACGTACTTATGTAGACATGTAGAGTTTGCATGTATATATTACCAAATAAAAATATTACAACATAGGAAAACTTACTTTTTGAATGACCCTCTTACTTTGATTCCTTTCTTTTCCTTTTGTAGAGACTAATGAAGACCATTAAATTATTACGAGATTAATGTACTTTCACCAAAAGTGATTCTGACACTTACAAAATCGTTATGTACATTATTCTATAAATTACTTCTTCAAAATGATTTAAATCAGTGATTTCATTAATCAATCCACCTTGATGCAAAATAAACATATATCTCAAGCCTATATCTTAAGTACGTAGCTTGTGTGAAGCAAGTTGTAATTAGTAGTTTTAATTATTACTATCAACAGGCAGAGCATATTCTAGCCTTTAAGATGTACTTCATTGGGATTTAATGATCAATAATTTTCCCTGCGAGTTTTATTTTTTTGAAATTCCCCGAGATTTCCAGGTGTGTGGGAACCCTGTCCTAGTTGGAAATGTCCACTGCTCTGTCTGCTATGGTGTTTACTACAGCAACCCATCGTGCCCAGACATTCAGGTAAAGATCCATCTGCACGGCTTTTCTACACACACACTATGTTCAAGGGTGCCATCTGGCTTCCAGTGTTCATTAGATTCTTGTTGTTTAGAATCGCTTTTCTGCCATATCTGGGTAATTGCGATGATGATGATGAGTGATGATAGAATGAAATTGATGAAGGGACACTCACAAAGAACATCCATGCCCAGGTTGTGACCTGGAACCCCTGGCATGAAAGTGTGCTGTGCATACTAGGGATGGCCAAACGGATACGGATCCGGATCCAAAAGTTCCGGATCCGGGTCCGAAAGTTTCGGATCTTGATCCAGATCCGAGAGTTACGTATCTCAATCCCATTATAATATTACCACACCTTACAAGGTATTATGATCTTCGATTACAAAGAAATTTTTCATTAGTTGTCCTACAATAATTTTTTTCAAGTGTTGTTCCTAAAATACTTTGCTACGCATCGGCTAACACACTCGTGCACAAAAATAATCTTACTTGTTTAACATAAAATGTCAGAGGTGATTTTGTAAATGCCATTGAAACGAATATGTATTCATTCGAATGTATTGGAAATGGAAACACACATAAATGTAAGACATTCCATTCCAGGATGAAACCTTTAACGCATTTAACAAGATAGAAATGTTATACAAAAATTATACAATTGTTCTAGTTACAGTTTTACAAATTAAAATAAAACATTATAATATATGCAGTGTTATATAATTACAAAGTGTAAAACTAACGGGAGGTTATCTAAGTGTCCCCCCCCCCCCGATTTCCACCATGAAACTTGGCAGGTGTATAGTGGGGTCCAATGGAAGAAATACGTGATTTTTTTGTTTCAACTAAGAAACGGTTTTAGGGGGTAAAAATCCCTCAAATGTCAAGATGAGGACAAATTGAAGTGAGGATCTGACCCCTGTCTCCCCCTCTGATTTCCATGATACTTGGCAGGTGTGTGTATAAACGGGCCCAAAGGAAGAAATACGTGTTTTTTTTTTCGGCTAAAAAACTGTTTTAGGGGGCAACCCCCCCTCAAATGTCAATATGAGGACAAATTTAAGTGGGCATTTGACCTCTGTGTCCCCCTCCGATTTCCATGAAATTGGCAGGTGTATAGTGGGGCCCAAAGGAAGAAATACGTGTTTTTTTGTTTCAGCTAAAAAACTGTTTTACGTGGCAAAACCCACTCAAATGTCAAGATGAGGACTAGTGTTGCCCACGGGACGAGACGGGACAGGCTTTCAAAAATTCGAGACGAGACGAGATTGACCATGTGTCATGAGACAAACGAATATTTTCGAGACGAGACAGTATTTCCACGAGACGAGACAGGCCAAAGTCTCGTCTCGTGGGCAACACTAATGAGGACAAATTGAAGTGGGGATCTGACCCTTGTGTCCCCCTCCGATTTCCATGAAACTTGGCAGGTGTGTGTATAAACGGGCCCAAAGGAAGAAATACGTGTTTTTTGTTTCGGCTAAAAAAATGTTTTAGGGGCAACCCCCCCTCCAATGTCAAGATGAGGACAAATTTAAGTGGGCATTTGACCCCTGTGTCACCCTCCGATTTCCATGAAACTTGGCAGATTTATAGAGGGGCCCAAAGGAAGAAATACGTGTTTTTTTGTTTCGCTAAAAATCTGTTCTAGGGGGCAACCTCCCTTCAAATGTCAAAATGAGGACAAATTGAAGTAAGGATCTGACCCCTGTGTCCCCCTCCGATTTTCATGAAACGTCGCAGGTGTATAGAAGGGCCCAAAGGAAGAAATATGTGTTTTTTTTTGTTTCGGCTAAAAAACTGTTTTACGTGGCAAAACCCGCCTCAAATGTCAATATGAGGACAAATTGACGTAGGGATCATCTGACGCCTGTGTCCCCCTCCGATTTCCATGAAATTTACAGGTGTATAGAGAGGCCCTATGCCCCCTGTTTCTTCCTATGCCATATTTACGTGGTTTCGGGGTCAGATCCCCACTTCAATTTCTCCTCATCTTGACATTTGAGGGGGGGGGGGGGTTGCCCCCTAAAACAGTTTTTTAGCTGAAACTCAAAAACACGTACTTCTTCCTTTGGGCTCCTCCATGCACCTGCCAAATTTCATGAAAATCGGAGTGGCACACACGTGTCAGATCCCCGCTTCAATTTGTCTTCATCTTGACCTTTGAGGGGGGTTTTGCCCCCTAAAACAGTTTTTTTTTTAGCTGAAACACAAAAACACGTATTTCTTCCTTTGTGAAGTTTCATGGAAATCGGAGGAATAGACTTAGACCTCCCTTGTAAGTGTATTAATTAATTACAAATCGCGCACGCGCACACTATATATATGTGTATGTATGTATATTATATATATAGATATGTATATTAGCAGGTAACAATATGTTATAAACACATTCTTACTTTCCAAAGAAGCGCATGTGGGATGGCAAAACGGATCCGGATCCGAAAATTACTTGATCTGGATCCGAAAGTACCGGATCCGGATCCAGATCTGAAAATTCTGGATCCGAGGATCCGGATCCGGAACCAACCAGGTCCGGATTTCGGATCCGCCAGGATCCGGATCTGGCCATCCCTAGTGCATACCACTCTGCGCATAGATAGGCCGATAATATTTGTGCCACAAATAAGTGTCCTGCCGAAACCACAATGCATGCAATGTTTGACAGTCGAAAGCATTCCCACATCTTTTCTCCCCTCTATCAGCAGCCAACCCTCCTCTGGGCATGGTCACTTCGTCGCTCAGCTGCATGTACATGAGGGAGGGATGAAGACAACAACGTTAAAAAAAACAAAGGGACTGAACCTAATCACTCGCCACTCTCGAAAAAATGCTCAAGGGAGCAAGGGAAGAATGTCCACCTGCACCACACTCTCCCTGTCCTGTTTTAGGGGTGGGAGTGGCAAGGTGCTTGGCAACTCCAAACTAGCCCTCCTTTGTCGGTGTGCTCTACACCCCTAGATTTATGGCTGTGGTTTTCTCTCAGATTGGTAAAACAAAGGACATTGTACCTTGGCGAAACCTGTAAAAGAGTATTATAGTACTAACCTGAGAGGAGGAGGACGATGGTTCTTCTTGCTCCTCCCCTTCTGTCCCTCCACCGGCCTCGTTACTCTGCTGTCCTCCAGAGCTACCCTTACCCTCACCAGAAGTGGAACTCTCCACCATTGGCATGGAAGGGGTATCATTGAACTGCTTGTTGTTGGACTGAAAAATTATAATGAACATTACAAAAAATAATAAACAAATGGTAAAAAAATTTTCTACAGTGAAAATAATACACGATAAAATAACCAAACAGGTAAGAGACTTCATATTTCACTTTAACAAAAAAAAAAGGGTTGAGAAAGTTTTATTAAAGTACAATAGATTAAATGGAATTTTGAAGAGTAATTGTGGAAAACAAATGAGAGAAGAAATTCAAGATATACCATGACATAATTTCGAAATCTCCTCTACTATATGGTAGCAAATGTTGGACTCTTCGTCAACAGAATAAAAAAAGAATAAATTTTTGTGGTCTTTAAGCAGACTGCTTTTTTCATCCTGTTGACGAAAGGAAGAAAAGAAAGAAACACCATGGTGGAACGAATGAACTGGAAAGGCAGTGAAAAATAAAAATGATGAATTTAGAATTTTTTTTAAAGTTAAATAACAAAATGAACAAAAAGAGTACATGGAAAAGAAGAAAGAGGCAAGAACAGTAGTAAAGGAGGAAAGAAGAGAGTGGATGGAAGAATAGGCCAAAGTTCTATAAGAAAATGTAGATGGGATTAGTGAGAGAAAGGAGAAGATAAAGAGGAGACAGTTGTCAGTGGAAATAATGCTAGGCGCAGGAGTGATTGGCGTACAGTGGCTGTGCAGAGTAGTGATAGCTGTGGCAAGAGAGCGAAGTGCCAAGAGATTGGATGAAGGGACTAATAGTTCCCATATTCAAGAAGGGGGACAGAAAGGAATGTAAAAATAAAGGCATACAATAGCATGGACAGAACAAATATTTGGAAGGTTCTAAGAGAAAGGAGTTGAGGAAAAGATAGTGTGTAGAGTGCAGAGCATATACAAGGCCAACCAGAGCTGTGTGAAGACACTAGTGGGAAGAACAGAGTGGTTCAGTATAAGTAGTGGACTAAAACATGGAAGTGCTCTTTCCCCACTGCTCTTCATAATTACAATGGACGCAATTAACGAAGAGGTGGGGAAGAAGATAGGAGAGGAAGAGATGAAGGCCCTGTTGTTTGCTGATGATATAGTAATATGGGGAAACAGGGACGAAGAAGTACAGACAGCTTGATAGTTCAATGAGGAAATAACAAGAGCAGGAAAGAAATTCAGTGCAGAAAACAGTGAGGTGCTAAAAACAACAAGAAACAGCGCCAGAAATGAACCAGGAATAAAGATGGACACGGAAGAGTTAAGGGTAGTGGAGACCTTCAAATATCTAGGAAGCATAATTGGGAGAAGTGGAAGAAGAGATGAGGAAGTAAACAAAAACAGACAAATGGGTGGTGGACTCTCCAAGCGTTCGAAGATTAATATGAAACAGGGATGTATCTATGAAATACAAGAAGGTAAGTAATAAACAAGACCTACTATGTGCCAATAATTATGTATGGAGCAGAGACTTAGACAATGACAGAGAGAGACAAAAGAAAGATGCAGGCAGTGGAGATGAAATTTCTAAGGAGTATATTGGGGAAGACTAAGGAATGAGGAGATCCGACAGACAGTGGGGGTTGTGAAGCTTCAGGACAGAATAGATCAGCCACATGAAGAGGATGGCTGCAGAAAGACTGCCAGTAAGAGTTTATAATGCACAAATGCACAAAGGGGACCCAAGATGTTGGTGGAAGGACAAGATAGTGGAGAGTGTTAGGAGAAGAGGACAAGATTGAAACACCATGGAAAGAGTGGTGGAAGACCAGAAGAAAATGGAGACGCTTGACTTCTATGCCTACCCAGCCAGAGGCAAAAAACAGCGAAGAATGATGATGAAGTGGAGTAACCCCATGAGACAAAATTAGAAGTGAAGAAATCAGAAATAAATGGAAGATTGAAACAATGGTGGAAGAAATTTAAAAACATCAGATAAAGTGGATTCAACATGTTCTGAGGATGCCAGATGGCCAAGGAAAAAAATATAGGACCATATCGCCGATGAAGTGATCAAATTTTGTAGTGTCAGGATGGGCTTTGGTTACCCAGTATTGCAACAGGAACAAAAATATTATAAGTAGAAATAAGGATAATAAATATAATAAAATACTAATGTCGAGACATGTCTTAAAAATAATCCAAATTTTAGAATGAACCTGGGCTGTTCAGGGATTGAGAAATGAATAAGAGTTACACTAAGTTAACCTTGGATCAGATGAGTCACACCAGTGAGCAGGGCGCTCGCCCTTCCTTTTCAGACATATTTCATAGCATTTTAATTTTTAAAATTTACTTTTTGTACTTCTAGTGATATGTTTATTATACTATATTCCTGGCCGAATCCATCTCAAGACAGGCGGTGAAAATGAAAATGGGGAAATCATAGTCTCGAATCTTCCTGAAATTTTAATATGTGAAACTGTGAGACAATCTGAGAAATACGTATTTTTTTTATTTTAATTTTCACTCGAGATATAGCTGTTCAAAGTTGACCATGCAGCAGCCGTTTTGGATCTGTCAAATTTCTTAAATTGCAACATCTTCTCAACAAATAAGAGATAAATGGATGAATGTTTTTTTTTGGTTTTGAAGTATTTGTGTTTCTACATATCATAAACAAATAATATCTCCAAAACCAACATTGGAACAGCAATTAAAAAATAAACATTTCTTTTAAAATTGTTTATCTCAAAAATTCTAAAAATATTACAGGAGTTGTATATCTAAGGGTACTACATATCCTGAAAAGGGGAGCATGCCATTTTGCTTCTCCAATTTTTAATGATTTTTTTTTTTTTAAATCCATTTTAGGACAACAAAAATTGCATGTTCCTCAAAGCTATCCCGAAAAACTCTGGGACAGTTTCATCTGTGCTCCACAAATATAATATAAAATCATTTTAAACACCTTTTGTATTTTCAATTAACACAACAAAAAACTATAGGTATGAAAGCTTACTAGACACAGCATAGACTTATTGACTAAATCAGTAGCATTCAAACTGTGAGGGGTGTCTCCCTGGTGAGGTGCCAAAGTTTTGCAGGAGAAACAAGAGAACTTCTGAATAAAATATTCCTTTCTTTTCCCTAAAAGTCTTAAATTTATTAACATGTTTAAATATTTATATCCAAAACAAACTATGCACAATTCACTTAGTAATAGGCATGTTTCTTCGTACAGCCTTGAGTGAATATGCATGTCGGTGGGGTTAGCACAGCATGCTACGATGCCAGAGGTTCTGGGTTTGAATCCTGGCCTGGGCATTTGTTTCTTTGTGAGTGTCCTTTTACTAGTTTCAGTCATATAATCTCACTCATCCTTATCTTCGAGATTAGTCAAAAGTGTCAAAAAAGGGAAGTAAAATACATCAAATCAATTAATCAATTCTACAACCTTGACAAGAACGGAACATGTAGGAAGAGGAGAATTCTGGCAACAACTTACTTTTTTTAAAATTCAAGTGGTTGTTAAAAATATAAGCAGGATTACTGTCACCAAGTGCAGCAAGGTTCACATGTTTGTTTTTCATTCGTGAATGAAAGTAGTGTCCCAGTGGATAAGTATCCAGGTATGTACAAGAAGCTTGAACTGGATTATGCAGAACTCAGTATTTCAGACAAACCAAAACTGAAGTGCACGAAATATGTTGAAAGGCATTTGGATTTTGGTTTGATCGGAACTAATGTTGATAATGAACAACGACGTCAATGCACCTTCAAAAGGAAGTTACTGCTTTGGAATAGAAATACCAAAGATAAAATTATTGGCGATTGCTTTCCTACATTGAGCATGTTAAAGAAATACAAGTACAATCAAATGTGTGTTTGTGGAACGCTTGCCAGAACTTCATCTCCACTTCGAAACATAGTTTCCACAGGACACACAGCACAACTGGATCAGGGACCCGTTCAACGAAGACCCTTCACCAAATTTTACCACAGCAGAAAAGAAGAACCTTATTGTTATTTCCTCAGACAACACAGTGAAGACTGTTCTGGCGTACGGAGTCACAACCAATATAATCCTCTTACTGCGCTTCCCATGGACAATGTATTTTTCGTTGACAAGCGACTGTAAGGGTAACAGTTCCGGTTGTTTTATGATTTTTTTTTCAAATTCTCCCAGCAGAAATACTAATTATTGTAGAATTTTGGAAATCATCGTCACACAAAACTTGAACCTTCCTTAAAATAATGAGCACTGTTTCGAAAAATAGATATATTAGAAAAAAAACATAACAAATACCTTTTGCAAGTATGCACACATCTAACGAACAATGTTTTTTCCGTTGACAGGCGACTGTAAGTATCGTAGAGTAGTTTGAATGAATGTAGAAGTAAATTGGAACCTTAGTAACATGAATTTGGGGACTTTATTTTAATGCTAAGAGAACCAATCCTGACCTGCCTAACGTAACTACAAAAGCATATATTGAACAAATCTTAAGTAATCGCTAATACTCTGCAGTATGTGTTAACCATGTTAAAATTGCATTTCTAGCATAATAAAATCGCAATAAAACAAAAGGAACTTGGGCCTTTATGTTAATGCTAAGAGGACCAAACCTGGCTTGCCTAACATAACTACGAAAGCATATATTGAACAAAATCTTAAGTAATCACTAAAACTCTGCAGTAGCCTATGTGTTAACAGAACTAAATCGACATTGAACCATGTTAAAATTGCAATTGTAGCACGATAAAATCGTAAAACAAAAGGAACTTGGGCCCTGTTGTGTTTTAACATGCCATTAAGCAGGTTCTTAGTGCTCCTAAACTGAACTTGAAAAGTATGATTTTACAATACCGGACACTTTCCCAATTTCTTTCATATCGCAATTCGTTACATTGTCTAAAGCGTTGCCACACTGTTGCATGGTTAGAGTGCATTCAGCGTGGAAGAATGGCAGAACAGAAACATGTTAATGTGGTACAGTTGTTTAAGTGGTGTGGAGGAAGTCTGGCAACAGTGTAGGGAGCGTTCAGTTGTTTGTGAGGAAGATGGCATCTTTGAAGGGAGGACATGTCAATTTTTTCGTACGTTTTGCTTTGAAAAAAGCCATTTTTTAGTCAGTTTCAGTTGGGCAAATATTAATAATACGGGGGCATTCATTCATGTTTTGCATACTCACTAATTTAGGACACTTGATCATGATTCTGTGGTTAAAATTTGTCGCTCAAGTGCTACGAAACTGACATTTTTTTATGGTGCCTGGTCGCACAGGTAGCCCTACGAACCATGCACGCCAAGATGGCGCCAACGAGCGAAGACGTGCTTTTATCAGTTCCTCTCAAATTGAAGACAAAATATGATGATAAATGTGCAAAGTGTAAAAGATCTGTAAAAAATGGAATTCTGTGCGACATGTGTGACGAATGGTTACACTTTAAGTGCGGCAACCTGAATGCCGATGAAGAAATCGACCAAAACAGTGAATGGTTCTGTCCGCAATGTGAAAACGGAGAAAAAAGTGTTGAAAATGAGGAACTCGCGAATCTTTTGCTGGTAGTGAATCTACTGCAAAGTGATATAAAGGAGTTAAAAAATGAAAATGAAGCCCTGAAAAACAGACTAGAAACTATAGAAAAGGCAAAGGAAATAACAAATACTACATCCTCATGGACTCAAGTGGTTAGGAAATCAACAAAGAAAAAACATCACATCGATAGCATACATTTCGAAAGTAAAAACAGATTTTCTACACTACAAGATTTCCAGACTGAAGAAATACACCCAGAAACTAATTCGAGAACGTACAGAAGAAATGTGAAGTCAAAAAACACAACCACAAACATCTCGAAAATAGAAGAATCGAGTGTTAGTCAACCAGAAGTGCTCATCTATGCTGATAGTCATGGTAGAGGAATGGCAGAAAAAGTGAAGAGTCAGCTAGGCAATGTTTCAGTGTTAGGTATTGTCAAGCCAGGTGCAAAAATTGGGCAGGTTGTAAGTAGCCTAAAACCTCAAAACAAAGAAATCAGCAGCTGTGTAGTACTAATGGCAGGTGCAAACAATGTAGCATGCAATGAAGGTCACGATGTGATATATACATTGGAAAAGAAACTACCTGAAATAAGAAACTCTAAAGTGATCGTAGTTAATATACCAACGAGATACGATCTCATACCAGAATCTTGTGTTAATGTGGCCATAAAAGAGACAAACAAGAATATCAGACACCTGTGTAAAAACTTTAGTAATGTCGATATTGTTGATGTAAGCAGGCTAGAGAGAAACAATTTCACAAATCACGGCATGCATCTGAACCGATCTGGAAAAGAAAAGGTGTCAAAAGCAATAGGTACGGTGATAACTGAATACATTATAAACCAAAGAAGAAAGTGCAATCCTATTGAACTGAAATGGCACCCCATAAATAATCAGGAAAGTGAAGTGGTAAATGGAAAGAAATATAGTGATGTGGTAAATAGCGGAAAAGTCTGTCTTGTGATGAATGGTGAAAAATGCAGTAAAATGGTAAGTGATGAAAAAGGTAGTGAAGAAAATGAACATTACAGTGAAATGAGAAAAGATGAAAAAGACAAGGAAGTGGAAAATGACAAAAGAGTTAATGTAAAACAAAAAGAACCAACTGCACGAACATCCGATAGAATAAGGAGTGTTCCGGGCAAATTTAAAGATGATTTTTTATTGCAAAATGTAAAAATGCAACAAATATTGTAAATGTTAAACCTAAGGAACAGGGTCTTACAACCAATAGTTTCTCTCAAATGAAGAAGAGAGTTATACAATGCAATATTGTGCATCTAAACATTCAAGGTATTACAGGCAAAGTGTTAGATTTAGAAATATTCCTAACCGATGAATGTTTAGATGCACATGTACTGTGTGTTACTGAGCACTGGCTGTCAAAAGATGAAATTACTTACCTTCAAATTCCTAATTTCCACCTAGCTAGTTTCTCATCAAGGTCTCTAATAAAACGAGGGGGAACAGGCATATTTACAAAAAATGATATAATTGCCAAACAAATTGTCCCCAAAACTGTGAAACCTATAGAAAAACATTTTGAAGTTAGTGTTGTACGTCTTGCACAGTATAATTTAATAATAGTATGTTGCTACAGAACACCTGATGCAGACTATACAATATTCATAAAAAATCTGTCAGTATTGTTAGATGAATTAAAAAGTTATACATGTGAAATTGTGGTATGTGGGGACCTAAACATTGATTTTCTAAAAAATACAGGACGGAAACTGCA
Source organism: Lepisma saccharinum (assembly GCF_977018435.1). Classification (NCBI taxonomy): domain Eukaryota; kingdom Metazoa; phylum Arthropoda; class Insecta; order Zygentoma; family Lepismatidae; genus Lepisma; species Lepisma saccharinum. The sequence continues at coordinate 11,011,796 of NC_139241.1, read as the reverse complement.
CTTTGAAGCCACAATAAACACTTTTGGCCTAAAGCAAATTATAACTACACCCACGCGCATAACGAAAGACACACTCTCCCTCATAGACCACATGTTAATAAGTGTACACTCAAAAGAGTTTCAATGTGAAAACATATCAGTCCACTTCTCCGACCATGAAGCACAATTTTTATGTCTCACATGTAAAAGAGAAGCTACTGAATATCATAGAAAGCCACTAAAAATGCAGAAACGTAAATATGATGAAGGTTCTATACTCATGTTTATTGGAAAACTAAACAGCGAAAATTGGGAAGATATTTATAATTTACCTTCCACAAACGAAAAATTTAATCTCTTTCTGAACAAAATTATCTTGTTACACAATGAATGTTTTCCACCTAAACAAGTTATCATATCCACTGAGTGTAAACCATGGGTCACAAACGGAATCAGAATCTCAAGTAGAAAACTAAAAATGCTCCACTCTGAAAGTAAGGTGAATCCCAATCCATCTTTTCTGAAATATTACAAGAGGTATAAGCAAATATATAAAAATGTACTCCACCAATCAAAAATTAATCATAATGACCGTAAAATCAATAATTCAAACAATAAATGTAAAACAATGTGGGAAATTATAAGAAATGCATCAACAAAACACCAATCTTTACATAATAATATGGTGATATGCATTAATGGAAAAGAAGTCCAACATCCCCCTAATGTTGCGAATGCTTTCAATGAGTATTTTGTAAATGCAGTTCCAAATAAAAGGAATGGGCTTATGGCTGCTCCAGAAGAATGTTCTACACACATAACAGTAAATGACAAGTCCTTGTTCATTTCCCCCATTACTGAACAGGAATTAAAGATAATTTTCAGGCGTATAAAAAACAAACGATCTTCGGGCATTGATGAAATACCAGACTTCCTAATTAAGAAATGTTATAGTTCCCTATGTCAACCATTACTACATATAATAAACAATTCCATTGAACAGGGTATTTTCCCAGACAGGCTAAAGATAGCTGTTGTTAAACCATTACTGAAGAAAAATGACCCAAAGGATTTATCAAATTACAGGCCCATTTCGCAACTCTCAGTCTTCTCAAAAATTATTGAACATGCAATAATGATGAGAGTAGAAAATTTCTGTAGTAAACACTCAATCTTAAGCGTGTCGCAGCATGGTTTTAGGTCTGAACGAAGCACGAAAACAGCATTAGCAGACTTAGTAGAATGTGTCACACAATCGCTGAATAATTGTAATCACACGGTAGGAGTCTTTTGTGACCTATCAAAAGCTTTCGATTCTGTAAATCACGAGATATTGCTGTGGAAACTTCAAAAACTTGGTATTCGTGGACTACCACAAAAGTGGTTTCAATCTTACCTTACCAATAGAAAGCAAATTATAGAAATCGCTCACACCACAGCAAAAGGATATGTAACACATCAGCACTCCACCATGAAAAGTGTAACATGTGGGGTGCCTCAGGGAAGTATTCTTGGCCCTCTTTTGTTTCTTATGTACATAAATGATTTACCAAATGTTATACCCGAGGCAAATGCAATATTATATGCTGATGATACAAATATTATAGTAACAGACACTTCCAAAGATGCTCTACAATCTAAGGCTAATAACGTATTAAACAAATTAGATGACTGGTTTTTAAATAATAATCTACTCCTCAACAGCAAAAAAACAAATTACATTACATTTTCTACAATCCAAACCAGAAACCAAATAAGCCTCAATCTAATATCTGGGAATACACAACTAGAGCCTAAAAAAAATTCAAAATTTCTGGGTATCATTCGGGATGAACACCTTAGCTATACAGAACACATAAACACGCTACAATCAAAATTAAGTAGTGTGTGCTATGCCCTTCGAGAAATGGTAGACATCTCAAGCACCCAAACTGTCAAGTGCCTTTACATGGCAAACTTTGATGCTGTACTAAGATACGGGATTATGGTTTGGGGTAACAAGGGCCACTCCAATGTCCTTTTTATGCTTCAAAAAAGAGCTATAAGAATCATAACTGGAGTAAAGAAAACTTATTCATGTAGAACTCTTTTCCGTAAACTTAATGTGTTAACTCTTCCCTGCATATACATTTATGAATGCTTAATTTATGTTAAGCAAAATATTTCCAACTTTGCCACAAATGAGGAAATACATGGCCTAAACACAAGAAATAAAGACAAACTTCACATAAAACACTGCCGCCTTAACTTATGTAAGAAAGGTCCCTTAAACTCTTCAATAGACCTCTACAATAAACTACCACAAGATGTGAGGAAAGAACAAAAATTGATGATATTCAAGCACAAGATAAAATCAATGCTTCTGAAGCATGTTTTTTATTCTATAGCTGAATACATGGAAGCAACTTTTACATAAGACAAATGTACATAATGCAGTATAATCACATATTTTTCTTGTAAAATTAAATGTCAAATGAAAGTGGATAATTAGTATCACCTAGAAGTAGGCTGCAATGTTCTATATCTTCTCATGTTATATTTTTTTTGTGATTTTGACATAATACGAGAGTAAGACCTAATTTTTTACAATTTTTGGCTATATATTTTGTATTTGTAAAATCTATTAATGTAGTATTGTATTGTAATGTAAGTATTGACATGTCCTATATTACCATGTACTGTAATTTGTACACACCGGTAGTCCTTGGACGCAAATAAACTAAACTAAACTAAACTAAACAACCCATTCACGGATAGCCCCACGAACCATTCAGGGATAGCCCCACGAACCATGCACAGTAAGGTTAGGTTAGGTAAACAGATAAAATTTGGGATCATAGTAATATCAGGAATATAAATATTTCGTTCTTTAAGCATTCGAAACGCAAAATCTTGTGATAAATAATGAGCAATCGTGTATTGTCGGTTGCGATCACGGACACCCTTATTTTGCAAGTTTCACAAAATTTAACTGCAGATTCGTGATTAGGAGCCCTAAATTATTGAGTATGCGAAATATGAACGAAATTGGGGGTATTGTTAAATCGTACTACTTGTAATTCAAGGGAATAGAGATGTCAACATTGTTCAAAATAAATAAACAAAAATAAAAAGCTCTAGATTTCCCCAGACTTATACACGTTAGAGATAAAACCTGTACATAATATAGTTTGAAACACTGACGACTTAGTATGTCGTGTTGCTGCTTTCTAGAACTACGAGGTTTGCAACATGTCAATTTGGGAAGTGCGAAAGCGGATGCCTTCCTCCGCGTTGAAAACACTTGTCTTGTACATTACAGTTCTTCAGAGTATTGTAATTTAGACTGTCCCAAGTTATTCTATGATACTGCAGTATAACAGTGCGGAGTCACTAAAGACATGTCAATTTATTAATAACTAGATTGGGGATACTTCTCTATAGTCAATAATTACGCATATCCGAAACGAAGTCCGTGCTCAGTAATGAAGAGATTGCCTATACAACCAATACATGCGAATAAAAATACTACTCACCATTATGTAACAAAAATTAAATATGCTGTTACTAGTTCAAGAGAATGATTCGCGATCTGAATACCGAATTACAGGACCAAAATGTTTCTTTGCTCTCAGAATCGCAGCCATCTTTCTCTCTTAACCAGAGATAGAATTTCCGAATCAAAGAGAATGGTCTATCTCTGTTATACAGCATGATCGGTCCCACACTTACATGTTCTATTTTGTTAACAATACAACTTTATTAAATTTAATTGTATATGTTTATACACGTACAAATTAAATTTAACTATTTTATATAGTGCAAAGTCTGTGATTTTATCATAGATTTTATATACTCCTGCAGTTTCAGTCATTAGCGCCATCAAGTTGTCTATTTTCAAGGTCTTTGTAGCTGTTGTTCTCTTGTTACCGCCCGCAAGGGGCGCTGCCGCTGTATTTTGCTACATCGCTGTAATTTTGCTCTGTTGTTGATTGTGACGTAATGGCAACGTCTTCCAAAGATAAAAATTAAAAATACAGTAATGCACTAAAATAATATTTACTAGGACAGAGGTAAATTTGTTAAACATTAATTATTTATTCAAAATTTCTGGTTTGCTTGCATGTTTAGTCAGTGTATTAAATAGCCATTAAAGTTTAGCAAATGCTCCATTTTGAATTGTGCGCCAAAACTCGTTGGTGACGCCATTTGTAGTGCAATTGATGGAAGGAGGTTGATGGTTTGTGTTGTGTGACGCGAAGTAGAATTTCTATTCCTTGTGCCTTCACATATATTCGTTGATAATGCGATAATTAGGTTGAGTGTAGGGTTAAACAGAAGATGCGAAATCGGATAATTATATACGCAGGTAAAATTCGAAGGACAAGGTTCATGACATGATCCGTGGCCAAACAGCCTGTCTGCAGTAGCTTCTTAGGTAAGTAGAGGAATAATTAATTGCCTTTGGATGTTTATTTGCAATATTATGAATGTTAAAATCTAAATTCTGATTCAGGTTATTGGTAAACATGAAGAATGGTGCGTTCAATGCTTGCAGTTTACATGTAAAGAATGACTTGGCGGCAATGATATGTTGGTTATTATCATTGCACAAGGAACCAAGCTTAGAAAAAATGCTATGTCCTTTTAATAATCTTCCAGTTGCCACATACACAACAGTAATCTATTCCATTGTGGAAAGACAAAATTGGTCAAATAACGTGAGTACATTTCTGCATAAGCTGAACAGAGGCACACACCCTCTGTGTCATGCATTGATGTGTGTTTACCTTTATTTAGTGGGCAAGTTTCAACCTGAGGATGCTCTACCACCTAATCTTTGTCAGTGTCTAACAGCCTATTTACCAGTGCATCGGAAGATGCAAACTTTTTGGCCCTTGATTTTAGTCTGTGACTTTGGCGCCTTTTCACTAGGAAAACCAATTTGTTAATTTTTTTAATTATTATTTTGGTAACACTTTTTTTTAAGTGTATACTATGAATAACTACAAGGGCTGGTGACAGCATGTACTCCCTCGAGAAATACTCTGTTTTCATTTCATATGACAGGTCTCGGCATGCTTCACAACATAGTGTTTGTTTTTAGTTGTGAAGGGAGAATTGTAAATCAGGGAACGACTGCAGATGACCGGACCCCTCTCCGATTTTCTTCATATTTGGCATACTCACTAATTGAGGCCTCCTAATCACGAATCTGAAGTTGTCGGAAAAAGTCTAGAAATTGCAAAATAAGCTAAAATAAGGCGTTAGTTTTTGGAATGGAAATAGTCGATTTTTGCGAAATTTTTTGGGTAAAAGTTTACTATCCGTCGGACACCTATAACTTCTGAGTTTCGTCAATTTTTGCCATTCGTACTTACCTATCTGCTTCGCAGAACATTCCGTTATTGGTTTTTGGGACTATCCATCCCGGAATCAGTGCAAAATTTAAACAAAAAATTATTTTCTTTCGAAATTTCCCACCAATTCCAGGCTCCGCCCCTGGGGTAATTGACTTACTGCCCCCAACCGCTAACGTGGCCCCGCCTACACTCCATTCCGGCTCCTCGGCTTTTCCTATAGACTCCCTGTTAAAGGCATGTTAGAAATTGGCCAGAGTCACCTGCCCCCAAATGAGCCCCAAACTTTTAAATTTGAAGAAATCCGTTTCCAGGATACGGAAAACTTACCTGAATTTCGCACAAAACACCTTCCCGATGTTAGACAATACTACAGGAACTTATTACGGTAAGTAGTTTCTTGTGTAGAAATGAAGAAATCTGTCCGACGGATAGTAAACATGTACCATTTTTTTGTTTCACAAGCAAATATATATATATTCCTGATACGGTAAATGTCTTGTTATATCAGAGACACAGTTCTTCATTTTTACAGAAGAAACTACTTAACGGAAATTAGTTTCTGTAGCATTTTGAAAGTTCGTGGAGGTATTTTCTCACCGTAGAATGCTGCACAACAAGAAATAAGCACTTTTGATATAATAAACTTGCATTTTGTGCAAAGCAACAACATTATTCCGTTGTTTCCATTATGTACCTGCAGATGGCGCGAGCGTCAAAAGTTACGCGGTCTCGCCAGTGTTTCCAAACTTGCCTTTTTTATGAGAATGTTTTTTTAACTATGCTTACCTAACCTAACCTTGCCGGAAATTGTCCGTGGGTCTATCGTGAATGGTTTTTGGGGCTATCCGTCAATGGTTCGTGGGACTATCGTGAATGATTTTTGGGTTATCCGTCAATAGTTCGTGGGGCTATTGTGAATGGTTTTTGGGGCTATCCGTCAATGGTTTATGATGACATAATGAACACGAAAGTAGGTATTTTTCAGTTAAGAAAATCCAAATCTACAAAACTCAAGCACGACGTGCGATGATCCACAGCTGTGCGTGCCATATTGTATGTTCCGCAACGGAAGAAAGGAACCAAAATAATTACTCGTAATGTGAAAAATCGAAGTTATTTTCGTGTAAAAAGCATAATGGCACCTTCAACTATGTTCCGCAATACACAATTGGTAAGTACGAACCATCCGAAACACAAAATATCCGATTTTAATGTGTCTCCAATATAACAGACATTTACCCCAGATAATACCATGACACCAAATTTTAACTATCTTTGCCTAACCTAACCACACGTCAATGGTTCGTGGGGCTAGCTGGTTCACAATTATTTTGCAATTTCTAGACGTTTCCGACAAATTTTAACTTCAGATTTGTCATTAGCAGGCCTCAATTAGTAAGTATGCCAAATATGAAGAAAATCGGAGAGGGATCTGGTCATCTTCAGTCATACCGTAAATCAGATTCAATAGCCCCGTCTAGTTTGCTGCACTTTTTGACACTGTGCAGTGCAGGTGTATCCAGTGTCAGAGTGGTGCAAGGAAATTACATGCAACCAACAAGATTGAAAGCGGTGTTCCAAGTTCAGAAGATTCAAATGCCTGTCTGCTGCTTTAAACGGCCATTTGATTAGTTAGCACGCACCACGTGACCATACACCACATTGCACCGTTCCGAAAGGTAGTGCAAATGGTGAGACACCAAATACACTACTTGACTCCAAATCAACGAACTCGAAATCAACTCGGTGTTGCACCGTGCAACCAACTAGACGGGCTATTGTTTCCCATAGTAGGCTCACAATACTGTTGTGTGCACACTTATAAAGCTGAACAAATTTACAGAATTGCTAATACTCCTGATTTTAGCCTTGACTGCCCTGCTTGAAAGTAGAGTTGGAAGTGGTCGGCTTTTTTAACAAAGGTGTCTCAAATCAATGAAAATACAGGAGTTGGCAGTATTTTTCCTGTTCCATGGTTTTAGTTCATCTCCCTACTGTAAAATACACAGTCATTTCTAAATAGAAAATACAATTTACAATATGAAATTCGTAGCTAGACATAAACAGTGTTTTCAAAGAATCTGGCTTTTTTGAATGGGCGGTTCTTTCCAAGTGTCTTCTTCATATTTCAGTAGGCTTATTAAATACAGGGTTTTCGTAAATGATTGTCAGGGTTACAAACGAGAAGTGTATTTTACGTAATAAAGATAGATACATGCAATTTTTTGCAAAATGTTAGAAAACTCACCAAGTTTTTATGACACAAATGTTCCATGTGCTCGCCTCGCGAAATCCTGCAGATATTTAAGCGATAGTCCATTTCTTGCTACACTCGGGATAGCATATCACGTGTAACACTGTTGATGGAATTCGTTATGCGTGTTTTCAGTTCCTCAATGGTAGTGGGTAATGGTAAACGGTATCTTTTACATATCCCCAGAGAAAAAAAATCGCAAGGAGAAACGTCAGGTGAACAAGATGGCCACGATCAAAGGTTTTCATCCTCATCACTCCGCCCAATCCAACGTTGTGGTAATTTTCTGTTGAGCAATGATTGCACTTCACAGTGGAAGTGAGGTGTGGCTCCGTCCAATTGCATGATGAAGGTGTTAGACTCTTCTTCCACTTGAGGATAGCCACTCATTCCACATATCCAGGAATGTCAATCCCGTAACAGTTTTCTCCATGAAGAAGAATGGACCGTACACCTTTTCTCGTGACACAGCACAAAAAACATTCACTTTAGGCGAGTCCCGAACCAACTCAACAAACTGATGATGATTTTCCGTTCCCCATATGTGCACATTGTGTGTGTTTACCTTTCCACTTAGGTGGAATGTCGCCTCGTCAGTGGAAACGAAATTCCCGATGAAATTGTCATCGTCAGCCATGAGATTTTGCATATTGCTGGCGAACGTTTCCCGTACACGACATTCGTTACCTGTTGGCTTTTGATACAGACTTAGGCAGTATGGTTTCATGTTTAGCCATTTTCGTAGAACACTCCATAATGTTGTTATCGGAATGTTTAGTTTGGATCCAGCAGGATTCGATTTCTTTGGGCTCCGTAGATAGGTTTCACGAACTCGCTCCACATCATGTTCCGACACTGATGGTCGACCACTGCTTTTGCCTTTGCAAATGCAACCTTTTTCTTTGAACTCTGCATACCACCTAATCGAATTGCCTGACGGTGCATCTTTCCGATATCGCGCACAAAAATGTTGTTGCACAGCTGTAACGGACATCGTTGCGTGATATTCAAGGACACAGAACGCCTTTTCGCTAGTAATATCTGCCATTTTGGAAAACTGCCGCCTGGCGGCAGAATCGGGAAATAAGGAAATAAGGAACAAAACTTGCTTAGTTTCTCAACAATATCGTGCATTTGTGTTCTGTGTCATTCACCCAGATCGATTACAACAATGTGGAAACCCCGACAATCATTTACGAAAACCTGGTATATCTATGTAGTATAAACATATTTATATAACTAGAGTAGTTTGGCATACATTTTTAATAGAATCTAATAGTATATGATTTTCAACATTTAAATGTGTCACATGAACACGTACCTACATGAAGCAAAAAGGATAATACTGCTCTACCTTTTGAAAATCTACTATCAAATCTCTTTACATTAAATTTTGTGTTCAGTAAAATATATTTGTATTCTCGCTTTCTACATCATGTATAATTTGGTTAAATGGCCGCTAAACCTGGTCACGGACCAACCAAATATTTTTTTGGGCTGCTTCTTGCAGTGATTCTGAACCTTTGTTCAGAACCACAGCTCAGTATTTCATACAAGTTGATGCCCTGAACCCACAAATTTCGCACATAAATACATTTCTCATCTTTTAAACTATATATGTAAATTAATATGCAGCCTTAATTAATATTAAATATTAATATATAAACTATGACAACAATCATAAAGAATAATAAATAGTTCAATTATGTATAGATTTGCTATCAAATATAAAATTAGATTTAAATTAGTTCTCAATCCCTGGGTGCAAAGGTCCTTTACAGAAACACTGACACTAAAACTAATGCAGAAGGAAATACGATTGACTACAAGTGGCAAAATAGAAAAAAAAATCTGGCTAATTTGGACTAGACCTACAGTTTGAAATGAGATCTGAAGCACTCTGCCTCCACTGAGGATTTTACAACAATACTTTCAATTTGTTCTCTGTGATTTACAGGCTAAATTAAATGTTAATCTCTGATAAAGTAGCTAACAATCTTGTAAAGTATAGAGAGCATTCAGACCGAAACAACACATGACGGTGGGGGGGTCACAAGTGAAGTGACATGGACCCTTTCAGTGTATAAGCAAGCACTCACCACATATGCACAAACACGACTGAGGCAACATGTTGCATGCCATTGAAAGAGCTTTCAGACTGAAGTCACAGGTGACAAGCGACGCAGTCTCCTTCTGTATAAAGCAAAACATTCACTGTGCATGTAAGAACAACATACCAAAGCGGGACTATGCATGCCATTGAGAAAACAGTATAGTCCGAGCAACATGCAAGTGACATATTTAGCTTGTTGTACTTTGGTTCAAAAGGTTGAATATATTACTGAGGGTCTGCTTCCAAGTGACGCATGTCTCTTTTTTCTTCGGTCTGAAAGTTCCCTGAGAAAACTGTACAGGCCAAGTGCAAGCGACACTTGCAGCGTATGTTGCTTCAGTTCGAAAGGTTCCGTTTACTTCAAAGGGTTGGTTTCCAAGAGCCACGTGTCGCTTCCGCCTCAAAGCTCCATTAAACAGGATATATACACACATTCATGTAATATGTATACTTCTGCATGTTTGTTGTGAACAGTAAAGATTTTTAATTGTCCCAAAACTTGGAATATTTTTATATTAACATTTGTGTCATATTTTATGACTTCAACATTTAAATTGAGACACAAGGAAGTAAAAGGTTATTTTAAGTCAATTTCATGGTCAAATGTGCTCATCAGGACTACACATTTAGTTTTGACCCGTGCCATACGAGCAACTTACTGTATCACACCTTTTTTTTTACGTTACGTACAGGGGACCTACACTTTTTTTTCATCACTAAAATTCAAGAAACCATTTTATTATTGAATCACTGCTTCCTTTGCTGATTATATGTGTGCAGTTATTTATTAATTATAATAATTACAAAAATTACTATCATTAATAAATAAATAACAAATTATTGCATGAGTGTCTGGCATATATTTCATCATTCACTAAAACTCATGCTGTCACTGGCATGAGTGTCTCGAATGAGACTCATTCAAAGATATACCCACCAAGTGCATGTTGCCTCCTAATTACATTCCATTTATGTTTTTATGAACAAAAGTAGTACAGAAATATTGGGAACATCCTAGGAAACGATGTAATTTATTTTCAAAATAGAGGTAGTGATCCTGCAAGGCCCCTCCCCCCCACCTTGCCTCGGTAAGCTAGGGTTAAAATTGTATCTGAACCACTATGCAATAGGTGTCCAGTGTCCGCTGGGATTGGCCAATATCTGTCTCTTAGCTGCTACATCATGTATTTTTTTAGCTAGTTGTAAAATATGTTACTACAAACCGGTAAACTCATAACAGTAACTTCAAGTGAAATAGGTTAGCTGTAATTGGTGAAAAGCCAAAATTTCCGTTTTTTTTTATATAAAAAACTTCTTTTTTGCAACTCTACTTTCAAGTGAAACATTTTTGCAGGGTTTATTTTGTTGCGTTGTTGTTTTTGAACATTTTCTCTTGTTTTCAGTGACAAAAGTCGATAAATTTTAACTATTGTATATTGAAATATATTTTAGTTTCGTAACTCCTTGCAAGAAAACAAGCTTCAAAATGATATATATAAAAAGTTTTTCACTATGCAGGATTAAACTTGTGAAAACCTTATGATTATGTCTTCTGCCATCAAACTGTGGAAAGTGTGACATTTCATATTTGAGTCATTTTAAATATGGTAATTGCACAGGTTGTAATGTACAGCTTTATTTAGCTGAAATTATTATCTTTGAAATAAACTTTGCCACATTGGTAGATTGTATCAAATAATTCAAAATGAATTGATGAAATTAGTGTTCCAGGCATTTGAAAATGCCCAAAAATAAACATACACAAACAAAATGAATGCTATTGTTAATAATGTGTAAGAGATGGCTAGCTTTAATTGTTTGTTACTGTCTTTGCAGGTTCGTTTTCTTTTATAAGGAGCTTGTCTAATCATTCACGATGTTTTATGCCCATTTTGTATTGGCCAAGAAAGGGCCATTGGCCCGGATCTGGTTAGCTGCCCATTGGGATAAAAAGCTGACAAAGGCACATGTTTTCGAAACAAACATTGAGAAGTCTGTTGATGGCATTCTTCAGCCTAAGGTAAGGAAAATTGACCATGATCGAAACATATTTCTAATTTATATGTGTATGCATTGGCTACGAATGAGTTATATCATCAAAAGTACACATACTCATTTCATGTACATCTTTTATGAAATGTACAAAGTTTATGCTGCTCCTTGCCAGCATTGGTGCATTTCCATCCTTGCATATGCCAGCTATGTAAAAGTAAATTGAATGCATATTTAGGTTACGTTAAATTAGCAGGTAAGGTACAATGACAGCAAGTTAAAGAGTAATGAAGTGTGTGGTGTTCCATTCATTTTTATGCTATTAAGATCTTATTTTTATTTGCAAGACATAAAAAAACAACTTATCAATATGAGATTGAATGTTGAGTTTTTGTATAGCTGGAAATTGAATAAAAATGTATTTCCTTTGAGGAAACCTCATTTTTGTATTTTACGCTATTTCTCATTTTGGTATATTATCAATATCAATTGTGAAATATTGCTGGAAAAATTATAAAATGATGATATGATTATATGTCCCTTGGAATATGTTTTCTTCCCCTTATGTTGTGTTCATACGTGTGCAACTTTTTGTGTGTGTTGCATGAACATTGTACAGTGTGTCTACTATTCAAAATTTCAATAAATCATACTTGTGGACAAGAATTTTTTACTATCGCAATACCCATTGTTTTAGTTTATTTTACATCACTTTTCTGCCCCTTTGGTTAATCGCGAAGATGAGGATGAATGGTGTTAAGATAAGATGGATGAAGGTACAACAACACTAGCCACACATAAGATTATACTGGCTGCGAGTCCAGATGCCAGGGCCTTGCTAGTCTGCCCAGGATGCTTTAATAGATAAAGGAAGTCTAATTCTCTTGTTACATACAGCTTCAGTGTTCATCTTAACTGGTCTTTTGCTAAGGTTTTTTCATTAAATACATATTTGTTTTCTTAATTGCTAATTTCCAACTTTACCTAAGTTGTGGTCAGATAATTAAAGGTTAAGAAAAGCCGAATAAAAGGGCAAGAATTTTTCTATTTGTTATTTTGCAGCATATGCATGCATAAAACCTACTGCATGGCCTAGAGCAAGAGTCGGAAAAAATGCTGCGCAACATTTTTGCAGATTCTAAATATCCTAGAAATTATACAAACATATTCACAATAACATTGCAGAAAAAAATGAATTTTGTGATTAAGTGATGATTTCATGTGCAGTTATGATTGTTTTAAAGCAAAAATGTTGTGGAATGCAAATTATTACAATTTTCAAGGATCGGTGTTGGTGGAAATCAGTAATGCTATTGGCCCAGGCATTTATATGTGCTCCATGGGGATACATCAATATTATTTTTTCATACAATTTGAGACAACTGTTTTTGTGTTCTTGTGCAGTGCTCTTTATATGCTTGTATTTCTTTTAATCTATTTCTTAGGTGAAAATGGCACTTCGAACGTCTGGCCATTTGCTGTTGGGAGTTGTTCGCATCTACTCCAGGAAGGCCAAGTACCTCCTTGCCGATTGCAATGAAGCTTTTGTCAAGATCAAGATGGCCTTCCGGCCGGGGATGGTGGATCTCCCCGAAGAGAACAGGGAAGCAGCCGTGAATGCCATCACACTTCCTGAAGTTTTCCATGACTTCGACACTGCAATGCCTGAACTGAAGTAAGTGGTTTCAAATATTTTGGTTTGGTTCACAACTTTTTATTGAAGTTTGGAATAAATTGAAATTGTTACTGTCCCAGTTTTTTTTCTTTTTAAATGTTAATTTATTGCTAGGCTGTGATTCAGTTCCATCAGCAGTCAGCTAATTGTAATATTTTGGTTAGTTACGCCAGTAATTTTAACCCTTTGACTACAGGGTAGCTTGAATTCTGGGAACTATGTGTGAATTTTTCTCTGTAGGTGTGAAAAATTAGAACTTTTATTAATCCAAATTCTATAAATGCCCTGAGGTAGGTTTTTCACAATTTAGCATTTATTTTTATCGAGGATGGAAAAGAAAGCTGCGTTGAAAATAAAACAGAATTCTCTCAATTCGTTTAAATAAGAATCTGTCTTGACAAGACGGATATCTTGAAGTTAATTAGTTAATTATGAGTTTGAAATTCTCATACAATTAACAATATTTTGTAGATTAGTATATCTCATAACATTTGTGACCTGTGTTTGCAGATGCATTTCATTTGATGCAGTATCGGAATGTAAACTCCGAATCTTAAATTTTATATTTTTAATATATATTCTGTTTAATTGAATTGAATTAGAATTTTTGGATAATTGGAATCACACAGACCTTATATATTGTTAATATATTTGTGTGGGTGATGAGAGACTGTTAAACATAATTATGGAGCCGGGGTTGAAATAGAGGAGACATCTGCTTGTACCCTTGAATTTTTGGAAAGTTTGCCTTGAAAACCAGGAATTATACTTGAATTTAATCATTGGCCTAGAGTGGTCACCCTGGAGTAGTTTCCACCCTTGTACAGGCATGTACTGCAATAAAGGAAACACATCTTTCATATTCAGTGTCTGGACTAATGCAATAAAACAGCTTCCATATACTATTTTTTTTATTTCTTTACTCAATATTGCTGGTGCAACATGAAATATTTAAGAACTGAAACTAGAAGGAAGCAATTTGAGGGGCAGTTGGGAAGTAAGTGCCATTTTCATATACCGCATTTATGCATATATAATGAGCACCCTGGTTTTTGATAGGGAAAAGTGACAAACAATTATATCTCGTATATAATGCACAGTATAATTCAGGTGCAAGAAATGGCTTTCTTAGTTGTAGGAGGCACATTCAGGACCTTCAAATTAGCAGCAATGCAGCAAAAGATTTCTTCCATTAAGGCATTACACACTCCAAACATGTCATATTATTTGGCCAGTAATACATTTTAATTATTATTTTTCCTTAACTTTTCGTTCATCCAAAGTACCATAAAAATCAGAACGTTCCTTCATTTCGTGATGAGCTTATTTCAACCGCATTGCATGATAAAGTGTCGCCATCTTGAAAGGAATACTGTTGCTATATTCAGAAACTACAGAATTCAAGCTTTACAACGATATATAACATGATAGAGTTCCGTAAACACAAAAAATCAATGTAGGTGTCACAAAATCATGGAATGACCATGTACGGTTTTATGTTGGCTCTCCGAATTATTCCGTGCATAATATGCACCACAGTTTTTGATGACAAAAATTTTGGAAAGAATTGCGTATTGTACTTGAGTAAATACGGTATTTTCATTGCAAATCTACTTCCTTCGTTCAACCATCAGAGTTGCTGTTTAAAGAACACAAGAAACGCCCTGTTAATGTATTGTGTTCAACTTGTTTCAGATGACCCGAGCGGTACTTTAGATGTGAAATACAGGCTAGAATTCATTTTTTGAACGTGAGAAACACAAAATTACAAACATTCGTAATCAGATTTATGATGAGTAAGGCAAAAATTGGCATGAATCGCACAGTTCAACAAATGGGAGAACATGTTTGATGATTAGGTGCAGATTTCTATTTTTTTTTATTGCTTTCTATTAAGACTCAGGTTTTTAAGGTTGGAAGTTTGTGTTTAATTTTTGAGCCCGATAATGTATTTTAATAGTGCCTACAACTGCTTTTTTTTGGGGGGGGGATTTACTTCCTTTTGCTACTTTCATTTTCCCCACAGTACACTGTGATTAAGGGGTGAATTTCCTGTAAGCATCCAAATACCAACCCCACTTCCACACTAGACTTCAATCAACTGCATTTCTGTTGTCCAAGTTGAACAGCCAAATGATACATACTTTTCAAATATGCATTTGATAGGATAGGAAATATATATTTGTATATTCTGTAGCATTTGTTATTGCAGGAGTACAGTTAGTGATTAGCTTTAGCCTCTTAATCCACATATATTGTGGAAAACTTCATCCTTGTATGCAACTTACTATAATCATGTGCCAAATTTTATTTCTATTGCTAGCAATAAGATATGTTTGTCAATCTGTGGTCGATTGGTTATCCCTGGAGCCATATATTTATGGTGAATAAAATATCAAGGTTTCAGTAGAAAGAGTGGACACATTTCAGAATCAAGAGCAGTATGTAAAATGGAATTTCAGTGTTATGATGGTTAATTATACAAAATTAACTTATCCCTTCTAATAGCACATTTATGTAGTTGTCAGAGTATTAAGTTTGTTTCTTTGCAATGAAGTCCATTTTTGCTTCTCAAATATATGCAACAGAATTAATCAATTTTCTGTAATTTGCATAACACTCAGGATAAATAAATATACTCTAAGCAGGAGTGCTAGGCATCTGGAAAACATGGAAAAATAAGGGAATTTTGCAGATCGTCTGGAATTTTCGTGCATTTTGGAGTCTGCAAGAGAAAAAAGTTGCAAAATGAACAAGCAGTTCACTTCCACTTTGGGATTCGGTTCTTGTGATTTCACTCCTAAAAAATATTCAGTTTCGTTCTTATGATTCTCAGTCTTGTGCAAAATTATGGTTCCTTCTAATTGCTGTAATAAATTTTCACTTTTATCATACTAGATATTAGAAAGAATATCAAAGTAAAACTTGCAGTCCAGATATCTGATTGATAACTAAAGTGCATTGACAATATGATTCATTTTATCCACGAAATTGTGTCGTGGATAAAGTGAGTACTAGTTTCTCCGTATTTATATACTACCGCATCTCTCTTTTCCCAATTATGAATGATCATAATTATTGGAAAGGTTGGTGAAGATGAGGTTATCATCTGTTATTTTATAGATCTTAGTCTTGTTGGCATTTCATATAGAATTCATATGCAACAAAAATGTCTCCAGATGCTGTGTACTTATAATGTAAACAAAAAAGCAGCATATCCTACGACACTATAAATCTGGCAGAAAATGAAAAATCATGTATGGTTTACGAACTTGTTATATTGTGGAGATCTGTTATAATGAAATAAAGTACCTCTATTAACTTAGCCTGAAGGCTAAATGCACGTGATTGTAGCACCCAATACATTTGATGCCGAGTGTAATTTTACATTTTACTCTTCGAATTTTCACGTGTTCTCGTGTGTGTAGAATGAAATTTGCTAGAAAAAAGTTTTGAAAGTCAATATTCATAATAATTAACAGATTATATATATAATTGAAAAACACAAGGTTCGAAAGCAAAAATCATGATGATAAACATGTCTGAAACAAATTTCATTTTTGGACTGGAAAACCTGGAAAGGTCAGGGAATTTCATAATCAAAAAAAAATCGTAGCAACCCTGTCTAAGTTTTGTGTTTAAAAGCTCATTTTGCAGTTCCATTTCACGTCATTTCGTGACAAGACATGGTGGGAAAATTCTCATCACCCTGCAGGAACATGAAAAATAAACATTACAGTCTGTTATTTTGCATTTCATGTTTCCTTCAAAAATGAAATATGAATCACACCATTCCATGATACCAGGACCCCGAGTTCGAATCCCAGTCTGGGCATTGTTCTTTGAGAGTGTCCCTTCATCATATCATCACTCATCTCATTGTTGCGATTAACTAAATGTGGTCAAATAATAAATAACAAATTTGTGCGAGCTATTTCATGTATAATGTTAAGTGCAATATTTTAATTTGCAGCGATGTGGACATTCAGGCCCAGTTTACCCTCAACCAGTCGCGAGCAGAGGAAATCACGATGAGGGAGGATTATGGGAACATTTCTCTTGTTACGAATGACGAAGGCTTCGGAGACATGGGTTTTGATTCCTCGCCTCCAGAACTCATGAGAGATGCCTCAAACATGGAACCATCACTTGAACAGGTAAATTATTATTTCATAATTACTGGTGAGTTAGGATAGTGATACTTATTACCAGTTATTTTTCTGTGTAGCTAAACAATAATTATTAAGGAAAGAAATGTGTGTGTAAGCTTGAAAAAGTTGTGGGAAATCAGGATGAAATGTTGCAGGAAAAATAAAAAAAACACTAAAAATAATTGGTATTACGTATTTTGTATCATCTTCGTTGTATCTCCATTGTTTACGAAGCAGAAAATCTTTCTTTCATGGGCACACTCAGTGACTCGTTGCAGATCAAAAACTGTCTTTTTTTTTTTTTTTTGGTCTGTCATTTTTTATCACTGTCCAGTGGAGTTTTTGGTGTCATGTGTTGAAGGCTTCATTGTTACGTTTCTATTTAACTACATTAGTAGAAACACATTCTTAGGTGCACTGAGTGCCCCATGCGACCACTCGTGTTACATACATTTTCAACTTAATTTCACCTTTGTAACAAATTGCCGATTATTATTTATAGTGAAAACAAATAAATAAAACTCAAAGACACAACTGAAACATGTAAGAATCTCTCGAAATATAAATACAAATATAAAGAAGCCAATTTTTGAACAAATATACATGTACGATCATTCATGTTACAAAAACAGGTGTAACTACTGGAGGGTTATTATTCGAGGCACATATTTTTGGTAAATAAAAAAGCAAAATTTCGGTAAGAAAATGGTCAACTTCGGGTTCAAAAGCGGTAAATAAAATAAAATTTCGCTGATATAGCGGTGAAAAGGTGGTATATAAAATGACATTTTGGTTTTAAAATTGTGAATATAATTCCAAATTTGATTTAAAAATGCACTTATTACATAAAATAAACATATCCCTTCTAATAGAACCAGAACAGTACCAGAATATTAAGTTTATTCCTGTATAAAGAGGTCCATTTTTGCTTCTCAAATATTTACAGCAGAATTAGTTTTTCCATGAATTGCATAACTCTCAGGATAATTCTGACTTCAGAAAGTGTTGCGTTGGTAAAAAAAAACTCTAAATTTCGTTCATGAGAGTCTATTTCGCATTTTGAAGTTCATTTCGCATTATTTCGTGACAAAAATGGGTAGGAAAATGCAACTCTCCCTTTCAGAAACATGAAAAATTAACATTACAATGTGTTATTTCATATTTTCGTCAAAAACGAAATATGCATGCCTCTAGTTATTATTAATGAATATTTTGAACAATTTTTAATGATTGGTATCAGTAAGAACTGGGGAAGTGTAATAGCAACAGTATTGGTTCAAAGTTGTGTTGGCCGAGGCCTATAACGAATCTTTATGATGTGTTTTTTATTGTAAATGTGTGACCCGATTGCTTCTCTTGAAAGGCAAACCTGCTGTTCAGCGACAGTGGTGAAGTAGAAGCCCAGGCACCGGCTCCCGGGACATCAGCCGAGAAGGATGCAGAGGCCCAGCCGTCAACGTCATCAGCCCCACAGCCCACTCAGTCCGCGATGGAAATAGACGCCCCGTTAAGGGATGATGGATTCGGTGGTCACTTAGGGCAGGATATAATATGTAAGTAATGTTGGTGTAGAAGCTGAACTTTAATTATTTTTTTTTCACATCCTTGGTGGCTGAGCACGTTTAGTTTTCAACTTTGGGGCTTGCCTCTGAAGTTCCCAGGTTCAGTTCCCAACCTGGGCATGGGTGACAAATTACAAGAATACAAATACAGGGGTCATCCAGAAAATAAGTTTTGTTTGCCAATTAAGAAAAAAAACAAAAAAAACAATGTATTGGAACAAAAAATACGTTGCGCACTGAAGTACATAAGTTGGACTAATTTTCAGCATAGTTGCCACCACTGTTCAGGCACTTACCGTAACGTGACACCATGTTTTGTATTCCCATATCGTAGAATGATGCCACCTGTGATGATAACCAAGTGGTAACTGCCTGTTGGACTACATCATTGTCATCAATCCTCTAGCCACCAAGGGAAAATTTCAGGTGCAAGAAGAGATGAAAGTCATATGGGGTGAGGTCTGGGATATAGGGGGTATGATGAGTAAATTGTCAGTCAAAGGTCTTTAGGAGGTGTTGGTTGGACTGCAGCATTGTCATAAATGAAAAGAACATCCCTATGCAACATGCCACATCACTTGTTTTTGATTGTGTAATAGGTGTTGGCAATGTTGGTGTCACAACACACCTCATGTGCCCAAAACACTGCACAGGATCTTCCTAGCGGCCAGCCCTGTTTCCACTCCATGGACTGTATTTTTGTTTCAGGGGTCTCGTGCAGCACTCGTGTCTCATCCCCAGTGAGACTGTGGTACCCATTGTGGTTGTTGTTTTCCAGGCACGTGTATATACAACATTCATATTTGTTACACACCTGTGATTATTTTATTTATGGTTTTCTCTTCCTTTAATTCCAGCTGGGGGCTTATTTGAGGGAGGCCTGTTCGACGATGCTCCGATGGGCGAGGTTCCTCCAGTCGAGACAAGCACAGCCCAACCGGAGGAACAGCAGGAGAAACCAGCGGACGAGGCACACCAGGAGAGTGATGACGACGGAGATCAGTTCGGTGGCCCTCCATCTATAGGGGCACCAAGGTTAGTGTGACTTATTTCAGCCAGTTAGATATTCCTATTCTCTATCCACCACACAAAGTTAATGTAATCAAAACCTATGTGAGTTCTGGTGTTGTTTTGTCCATCCATGTGTTGATCTTAGCTGTACCACTCATGATGTAAGCTACATTGAGTGGTAAACTTTCATCACATGCATTATAATTAGAGGCACATATTTTTGGTAAATAAAAAAAGCAAAATTTCATTACAAAAACCATCAATTTCAGGTACAAAACTGTAAATAGAATAAATTTTCGCTGTTATAGAGGTATAAAAGTGGTACAGTGCGCTCTCTTTAATTCGAACTTGGATAATTTGAACAAAAGCATATTCCCCTTGAAACTCCTATCTAAAACAATGTTAAAAATGGCTACTTAATTCGAATTTTGAAGGTTCAATTTGGATAATTCGAACAACCAATCGGATCTCTCAGAAGCAATGTACATTATTTTGCATTGCACTGACTTCATTCTTACAGCAAAGAGAGAATGCCATGGAAAACGTAATTTTTTCAGCAATGTGAAGATTTTTGTAAAAAGACAAACTCTCTTTAAAAGCAGAAAAATGTAAAATCCAGGGAATAGGATAAGAGAATAAAATATTAAAAATAGACCATTACGAATGTTTGGCTGAT
This sequence comes from Lepisma saccharinum, assembly GCF_977018435.1. NCBI lineage: Eukaryota > Metazoa > Arthropoda > Insecta > Zygentoma > Lepismatidae > Lepisma > Lepisma saccharinum. The sequence continues at coordinate 10,991,041 of NC_139241.1, read as the reverse complement.
CCTGATAAAGTATTGAACTAAAATTTACTGATAATGATGCAATTAACAATTCCTAATGGTCCTTGAAGTATCTAAATTGTTCATTGGCCTTTTGCAGTGCAAAAGAAGCTTAAAATTTAGACATTTACTTTTTGTAAATGTAGGGAATGAAGGTTAGATGTTTATATCCACAAAAATTAACAAAATCGTAGAAAGTTGTACTAAATTATAAGATATTTATCGATATATCAGATCAGTAAAACTATTGATAATTTTACCAATAAACTGATATGCCTATATCGGCTGATATCAATATATTATCGATTATTTGGGCTCATCTCTAATATATATGTATTATGCATGAAAGTTATACTGTCGGGGGTTTCATACTATAATTAAATATTGAAGAAATTCTGCAGTTGCCAGCTTTGGGATTTAATATCATTGGTAGATTACTGGCTTGTCTAGTAGTATTTTTTTCTAATTTATAAAATTAATGCTCTTTATGTTAATTTGCTTGCAATTTTCCTACATTATGCATTCAATCTTTGATGGTCCCAGCTTAGCAAAATAGTAGTTGCATATTTTTGTATTTACAGCTCTGATGGTGACTCGAGACCTGCAACACCAGGGTTGGTGCCGGAGCAGCCACCCGAACCAGAAATCCCACTACCACCTTCTGAACCCGTGTTCCCTCCACCGGAGGAACCGTCGGTCACGACCCAGGACCAAACCACTCTGCTGCAAAATGAGGAAGAGAGCTTTGCCCTTGCACCTGTCGATGCATCTGCTTTGAAAGGTACGTTGCACTCTCAAGCTGCAGGCAGATCCTATTAGGATAAGAGTAGAGAAACCAGAGCGAATGCAGTGTCTCCACATGTGCTTTTGTAAACTAGAGACTGCCAGATCCGGATGTAAGATATTCTGAAATATGGATAAACCAGCTATCTGAATTGTGTGGATTATGTTGATATTCATATTATCCGGATATCTCAATGTGTGCATCATCCAGAGAGTTTTATTGTTTATTCTTTTTACGGTCTATTTTTTTATTCGTCATGTTCGTATTTCACTGTATGGATTTTCTACAAACCTCCATCGAATCTATACTATCTGGATTTCTGAATTATCCAGATTATCAATTGCAGCCTTAACTGATACCAGATGATTTTAAATTTGGATATCCGTTACTTGGATTTTATGGCCATCTCTATTTGTCATACGGAGCCTTGCGCTAATGGATAGCCTCTCAGAATGAGACTTCTGCAAGCGCAACCCTTTCAAACTTGCTACAATGTTAAATAAATTGTAGCTCAATAATTAATTGTCATATCTCTCTCTTTGGAATTAATGTGTGCATTGTCTAGACAGTTTTATCATTTTTCCGTTTTAGGGCTATTCACATATTCTTTTATTCATCATGTTCGTATTTCACTGTGCAGATTTTCTACAAATCTTTCATCAAACCTCTAATATCCAGATATTCAGATTATCTGTTGCATCTGAAACAGATATCGGATAATTTGATATCTGGATTTTGTTGGCCTTCCTTAATTTGTATCATCACAAAGGGCAAAACTGCCAGTCTCCGTGGAGAAAGCAGTCAATAAATCAACAGGTAGGTCAAGAAATTATGCTTGTGGTCAAGAATTTTTGCTCTTTTTTACTGTATAGTGAAATTCCATTGTTATATACCTGTACTGGGATTTGATAAAATTGAATTTTTGGAAATCTAATGGATGAACGAAAAGATAAGGAAAAAGAAAATAATAATTAAAATGTATTACAGGCTAAATAATATGACATATTTGGAGTGTGTTATGACTTTATGGAAGAAATCTTTTGCTTGCTGACTGCTAATTTGAAGGTCCTGAATGCACGTCCTATATATGTTATATTAGTCATGGAAAAAGTATATATTTTGAAGGTTTTTTTTTAGAAAAAGTAAAGAGAAAATGAGCAAGATCGCAGATAAAAGTCGAAAGGTCATGTCCCACAATTTTTCACTTTGTAATGTAATGTTCTGCTACACCAACAGAAGCAGTCCGTTCTGGGGGAATTCATGCATACACCTTCTACAACTAAGAAAGCCATTTCTTGCACCTGAATTATATTGCGCATTATATACGAGATATAATTGTTTGTCACTTTTCCCTATCAAAAACCAGGGTGCGCCTTATACACGCGTAAATACAGTATGTTTTTGCATGCGTGAAGTTTTGTAAAAGTATTAAATAAAGTAGTGTGGCCATTCCCCATCCAGGATGAAGTCTGAAGCATTAATTTTTACATGAATTAATAATTAAAGCAAGTCTTTTCTTGTTAAAGTACAGCTTCAGTTTTCATCTTAGCCGCCTTTGTGGTAGAAGTTTTTCATTAAAAAAAAAATGTTTTCTTAATTTCCAACTATACGTTAGTAGGGGTCCTGTGTTTGAATCCTGGCCTGAGAATTAATGTTCTTTGTAAGCATCCCCCATACAAGAATGAAATTCTTAAGAAACAGAGTGAACAAAACTTAACCACAACTCAATACAATTTTAGATTTCCAAATATTCAATTTTATCAAATCCCAGTACATGTATATAACAATGTAAATTCACTATACTGTAGGGATGAGACTGATTAATCGATACTCTCTATCGGTATCGGCCGATATAGGCATATCAGTTTATCGGTAAAATTACCCGATTATTTTACCGATCCGATATATCTATAAATATCTGATAATTTAGTGCAAAATTCTGCCATTTCATTTTCCTGTAGTTTACTGTTATTACAAGCATAAGGAAACAGTTTTTCGTTGTGACGTTTCAGGAGAACACAGGCTCCCTTCATCAGACATTTATTTTTATTTTTACTAAAGATACAGTTATAACAATGGTTAGCAATTTTTTAAACAAATTATTATATTATATAATAATTATTTAAACATCCATTATATAATGGATTCTTTTTGTTTAATTAAATTGCTTACCATTGTTATAACTGTATCTTTCGTCAAAATGGAAATAAATGTCTGATGAAGGGAGCCTGTGTTCTCCTGAAACGTCACAACGAAAAACTGTTTTCTTATGCTTGTAATAACAGTAAACTACAAGAAAATAATTCTACAATGCAAGCAATGCGTACATTCAAGAAAAACTATTATTCATCTGCCATTTTGTTGTAATTTTTATGCATAATCTTCATGCCCTAATTTCTAAAAAGTAAATGTCTAAATATGCAATTTCTTTTTCACTGCAGTCACCTTCAAACACAAATTTATTAAGAAGGTCAATGAACCTTTCAGGTTCTTAAAGGACCATTTCTAATTTTATATCGGATTGGTAGAATATTGGTTATTGGTATTGGTAAATTTTATATCGTTACTTTATTGATATTCGGCCAAAATTTCATATTGGCCCATCCCTACTATACTGTAAAAATGAGCAAAAATTATTGACCAAAAGCATACTTTCTTGACCTACCTGTTGATTTCTTGACATTTTGAGTTGTAGACACCCTGTTAAACCAAACCAATCAACTAAGGAAAAACTGTACACAGGAAAAGCAGAGATGTAATATTTTTTAACATTGTTGATATTTTTGAGAAAACTTAAACCTATGGCAACACCTGTACACTCAGGCGCAAGCAATGGTGATGTGAGAAGGGAAAGCAAAAAAGACTGCCCACATTAGTTTGTGAGCTTATCAGTATTTGTGGTCTTGCTCGAGTTGTAATATTTTTACTTTAACCCACCAGGCTTGATGTTTTATGCAAATGTTTTATTCTCAGGAAATACGAAAACGAAACGTAAGAGGAAGCTGATTGTGGACGAGGTCAAGAACATATCTGGAGAAGAGATGAAGGCTCAGTTGTCCGACACAAGTGACATCGTTACCACTTTGGATCTCGCACCCCCAACCAAACGCCTGATGCACTGGAAGGAGACTGGCGGAGTTGAGAAGCTGTTTGCTCTCCCAGGTCGGCCAATACCTGCAAGGACTTTGTTCAAGGTAAGTGTATTAGCTCACATTAATAACATAGATAGTTTTGCAGGTTTCTTAATTATTTTGCAACAATTGGGAGGTATTTTTCATTTTTGAACCACAAAATGTGTTGAAGTTCATGAAAAGGCCACAGTTCGCATGATGTCACATTTTCAAATGTGTGGAAAATGTGTTCAGAACGTATCACTGCACCTACATATACAGTTTTTTGCAACAATTAACTTTTTTCAGTTATATCAAGCTTGCAAAACATCAAGGTCCCTACATATCCATTAAACTGTAAGTACTAAACAGATTTTATGTAATACTTTTTTTTTGGGGTGGGGGGCAATTGGACCTTTTTGTCTAATTTTGTAATGTAAAGATAATATTCATGTTCCTTAGTTTTGCAAATCAGATATCTCAATATTCAGTTCCTTTACCTGAACAAAATCTATTACAATCACTTGGTTACATACGTTAAGATGGTATAGGCCCTCTTCCTGAAATGTTTTTAATTTTCTATCTGTTTTGGTAATGATAATAGTACTTCAATATATATTTTGAAAAAATTTACAACATAACTTCTATCAAAACCATTTAGAGTAATTGTTAGGGCCACATATTTATAGTGAAAAAAAAAAAAGAAACTAGGCATATTTTTTAATCAAAAGGGGCATATATATATTTGGTGTTAGAATGGTGCATATAACCCCCTAAATTTCATTTAAAGACTACGCTAATTCCACAATGTGTACATTTTCCCTCTAATATAACATTTATACAGTTTTCAAAGTATTCAGTTTATTCCTGTGTAAAGGAATCCATTTTTGCTTCTCAAATGTCTACAGCAGAATTAATAAGTTTTGTATGATTTTTGCATAACTCCTAGAATTATTCAGGCTTCAAGAAGTGTGGTGTCAGTAAATAAACTCTAATTTCATGTTTAAGATTTGTTTCTCTATATGGTTCTAATACTGTTTTTACAAATTCAGAATTATCAAAGACATCTGACTAGTCGAGCAGCTGACAATGAAGACTTTGGCATGATGGGAGATGCCGATCGAGATCTCCTTCCACTGGAACAAGTTCGTGACGGGGATGGTGAGCCTCAGCAACTCGACCCAGCAACGCCTGGTGTCCGCAGGATCACACGGAAGAGGCGTTACCCAGAAGCTGAAGAGTTCCAGGTGAGTCACAAAATTCTTATTATGAAAGCATCGGCTTCGGATATTTCATGATAACTTGAAAACTTGCATCTGTTGCACCAGAATTAAAATGAAGTCTATGGCACAACAGCTCTCTGAGGCCCTGGATGTGCAGAGTGCCTGTTCATTGTCATTGAGTGACACGTGTTCGGTCCCATCGCAGCTGTTTTCTGGCTCTCAAGTCCTATTTCTTTTTCAAATAGGTCTCCAATTATCCTCATGGCTGTGGGCCAGTGCTGAAATTTGGGGTCTCCTCCAGTGAATCTAACCTAGGACAGTCCATGCCAGAGGCAAGAGTGATGCCAGTAACCACTTGGCTACACAGTAATCCTTGCATCTTATTCACATGGTTCATCTGATGCCAGTACTCTTATTCATTCCAGTACTGATGCTTGACATTGAAACAATTAAAAATTACTTTAATTATTTATAAATATTAATATGTATTAGGGGTGGCGCAGATTAATCAGTACTCTATCGGGTAAAATTACCAATAATTGTACCGATCCGATATATCTATAAAGATCATATAATTTAGTACAATATTGTGCCATTTTTGTTAAGTAAATGTCTAAATATGAATCTTCTTTTGCATTTCAAAAACTTTGTTTATCTTTTAATATACATTTATTAAGGAGGTAAATGAACCATTTGGAATTTTATATATAGATCGGATCAGTAGAATATAGCTTATCAGTATGGGACAAAATTTCATATTGGTTCATCCCTAATATGCATAGTATTCTGTTTCAATTATACAACACAAATGTTCCATTTTGTTTAAAAATATTCAAAATACGATTACTAAAAGGCTTTATAAATTTCTGTAAGTATTAGTATTAACTTCCTTAGATGCAAATTCAGTTTTTTATATCTTATTTGTATAGTGGTATAACTGTGTCAGCATCTGGTCGAAATTATGCCGTGAGAATGCATTTGTGTTTTAATATGCTTTGTTTTTAAGTAAACAAGCAAGGTCTTAGTCTTATTTGAAAATAAATTCAAATCAGTACAAGCTAGAAAATTGAGCATTTGGTACCAGTGATGATGTAGATTCACTCTACTTGTTTCAGCTGAACTCTGATATTTTTAATGCTAGTGTTGCAATATAATACTTTGACATTTTGGTGATTAACTGGGTAGTTTTGTCCTGAATAATTACTGTATGTAGTAATATTAGGGATGGGACGATATGGAATTTTGGCCGATACCGATAAAGTACCGATATAAAATTTACCGATACTGATAACCGATATTCTACCGATCCGATATACCTAGTCTTACCATAAATACTGTCCCAAAGTTGTAAGTAAATAGACACAAAATGGTGAGAGATATTGTAATATCAGAATAACATGAGGTGCATAGATGCATTATGAACCAAAATCACAAATAATTATTCGAAATGGCCACCTTTAGCATGATACACTTCTGAAGTCTTCGTGGCCACGCATCAATGGAATTACGCAACACATCGACTGGAAAATGAGCAACTGCCTTCAGAAGAGATCGACCGCTTTAAACTTTCAATATTGGGATGTCTCTTCTTCCAAGCCATCTCCTGAAGCTTGGACCACAATTTGTAGTCCAAAGGCTATAGGTCCGGACTTGCAGAAGGCCAATCTGAAGTGGAAATGAAGTCTGGAACATTTGCTATGAGGGCACGCTCCATTTCTGTGAAAAAGGGGTAAAAACAACAGCCAAAGAGTACCAGCAGACAGTGCTTGAGAAACGATGCAAGAATCTTACCGACACCATCTTCCATGGAGAGAACTGGAACTTCCAGCAGGACTCAGCCCCAGCACACAAAGCACGCACCACCCAGCAGTGGTTGGAGGCAAATGTTCCTGACTTCATATCCACGTCAGATTGGCCCTCTGCCAGTCCAGACTTAAACCCTTTGGACTACAAATTGTGGTCCAAGCTTCAGGAGATTGCTTGCAAGAAGAGACATCCCAATATTGACAGTTTAAAGCGGTCTCTTCAGAAGGAAGCTGCGGAGTTTTCACTTGATGTGTTGCGTAATTCCATTGATGCGTGGCCACGAAGACTTCAGAAGTTTGTCAGTGCTAAAGGTGGCCATTTCGAATAATTATTTGTGATTTTGGTTCTTAATGCATCCATGCACCTCATGTTATTCTGATATTACAATATCTCTCACCATTTTGTGTCTATTTACTTACAACTTTGGGACAGTATTTATGGTAAGACTAGGTAAAATTAGAAATGGTCCTGGAAGAACCTGAAAGGTTCATTGACCTCCTTAAAAATGTGTGTTTCAAAGTGACTGCAGTGCAAGAGAAATTGCATATTTAGACATTTACTTTTTAAAAAAGTAGGGCATGGAGATTATCCACAAAAATTACAACAAAAATGGCATAATTTTGCACTAAACTATCAGATATTTATTGATATATCGGATCGGTAAAATAATCGGTAATTTTACCGATAAACCGATACACCGATATGCCTATATCTGCCGATACCGATAGAGTACCGATTAATCGGTCCCATCCCTAAGTAATATACTGAAGTTAAATACTCAATTATCCATGAAACTTCTAATCAATTGTGATACTCTTTCAGTACCAGAAATTCATTTTGGTACAATTTTGCAATTTGAAAAAATTAAAGACTTGTACAGTAGATATGAGCATATCAAGGTACATATTTTTTAATTACTGTGGATTTTTATTAAATTTGACATTTTATTAATGTCAATTTCGAAGGGACACTTCTTTTATTCTCAATATATCCAAAAATAGTGAGTGGGGAGAAGCGATAGCGAATAAGAGACATTTTAATTTGGTTGGTTGTTATTAACATGGCAATTATTTTTTAGCGCAAAGCAGCTGAACTGGAAGCAAAGGAGGCTGAAGCCGAGCAACAGTTGCCAGTTCCAACTCCACAGATTCCAGTTGATTTGCCTCAGCCAATGTCTGTCTCAGCCGAGATCCCAGAAATTCCTCCGATACCATCTATCGCCCCGATGCCTCCTCCTGAGGCCCAGGATTCCCTCCTTCAGCCCCCGATCGACTCTGTTCTCCCTCCCCCCCAGACACCTATTCCCACTCCCGGTCCTATGTCGGTTGTAGATCAGGTTGCCGCTACACCAGATATTCCTCAGATACCGCCAGAGCAGGTAAACATTTTATTGTGTCGAAATGGTGCTTGGTCTAATTGATTTTTTTTCACGTCACATTTCTGGCAGTTTTAGCTAATGATTGCAACAAAGGAATTGTGCTTGGTTATGTTGAGATATAGAAATTTAAGTTGTCCTTCACTTTCCAAGAATTTTGGTTACATGTAGTCAATGATGGTAAGTAGTCAGCCTAACCCTTTAACTGAATCAGTTTTTCACAATAAGGCCTCAACGCCTTGTGTGTTTTAGCAGGAAGTTCAAAATTACGCAAGGCTTTAAATAAAAATTCATATTTCGGTAACTGTGAATGCTAGAGTTACAGTTTTAGCTCGTTTTGTTCAGTACAGAGTGGGCTATAGTAATAATAAAATATTGATAATAATAAAATTAACATCAAGTGGAAGAATAAAGAAGATCAGAAAAAAAAATATTTTTATGGAATTTGAACCATGTGGAACCCCCATGTAGACAATGCCGGGGCATGAAGGTTCAAAACAGTACCTTCATATTGCCTGATAGATGCTCCATTCTCATGTCAAGAACTGCCAACTTACTGCTGATACTTTCAGAGAAGAAAATAATTTCTAATGTAAAAGCTGTTCTTTTTTTTTCGTGGGAAATTCCCCACCCCCCAAATATAGCCAGAATCATAATAAAACTTTATAATTACTAATAGGATGCCTCAAATCTCTTGTAGCACTCAAAACGTTGAAACAGTATGTTCCAAAATTCTAAAACACCAAGTGTGACATATACGTCCCGCCATTTATGGGTTAATGAAACTTAGTCAATTAATTTGAAACTTCTTTGAATTGTTGAATTCTATTCCAATTTTTATTGTCCTCAGGAAAATTGTCTGTATTATGGGATGTACAGGATAGGGAAACTTCACCCAGTTGGTGATGGTGTGGCATTCGGTATCCTCCCTTGACTTCCAATATTGAAGTGCCATCTAAACAGTCGCTGCACCATGACATCAGATTCACTGTTCTTGACAAATGTCTCAACAGCAAATGCATGATGTGCAGCCGACCAATGCTCCTGTTTACTGAAATGGCATTTATCGCTGAGCACCTCTGCACACATTGCATCATCCTTACTCTGCATGAATCAAAATAGTAGATGGATGCTGGGTCACCCTGTATGATTCATATCTTATCAAGGCCTTGGTAATAATGTTTCCTTCCCTTTCAGGTTCAGTCCTTATTGGAACAACCTCAGAGTGTGGCTCCAGTCACAGACCCGTCTCAGCTCCCACAAGACCAACAGTTCCAGGCTGATCAGCAGGTGCCGTTTCCACCAGAGGGACAGCCACCATTCCAGTCGGAGGGACAGCCTCCGTTTCAGCACGATGGACAATTTCAACCGGAGGCTCAACAGCAAGATCTCCAAGGTCATCCACAGCAAGCTGAAATGCAAGAGCAGCAGCAACAGTCGGTCACGCAGCCAGGGGATCCTAGTGACCAGCCACTGCCCCCAATGGAGAACATGGGATATGACCAGGTTAGTGATGAACTTGGTTTCTGATATATATATGTATTGACGAACCTGATATTTATACTAGGGATAGGTGGATCACAATCTGCGAAGACTAAGATTCACATTTGGATATTGTATTGAGGAGCTGAAGTTTGGCCATTGAATCCAAAATCTGAGGTACAGATATCAAACCTGGATCTGAGGTTCGCCTATCCAATCCAAGATCTGAGGTCCGGCTATCGAATCCCAAGGTCTGAGGTTCGGCTATCGAATCCCTAGGTCTGAGGTTCGGCTATCGAATCCCTAGGTCTGAGGTTCGGCTATCGAATCCCAAGGTCTGAGGTTCGGCTATCGAATCCCAAGGCCTGAGGTTCGGCTGTCGAATCCAAAGGTCTGAGGTTCGGCTGTCGAATCCAAAGGTCTGAGGTTCGGCTGTCGAATCCAAAGGTCTGAGGTTAGGCTGTCGAATCCCAAGGTCTGAGGTTGGGCTGTCGAATCCCAAGGTCTGAGGTTGGGCTGTCGAATCCCAAGGTCTGAGGTTGGGCTGTCGAATCCCAAGGTCTGAGGTTGGGCTGTCGAATCCCAAGGTCTGAGGTTGGGCTGTCGAATCCCAAGGTCTGAGGTTGGGCTGTCGAATCCCAAGGTCTGAGGTTTGGCTGTCGAATCCCAAGGTGTGAGGTTTGGCTGTCGAATCCCAAGGTCTGAGGTTTGGCTGTCGAATCCCAAGGTCTGAGGTTTGGCTGTCGAATCCCAAGGTCTGAGGTTTGGCTGTCGAATCCCAAGGTCTGAGGTTAGGCTGTCGAATCCCAAGGTCTGAGGTTAGGCTGTCGAATCCCAAGGTCTGAAGTTTGGCTGTCGAATCCCAAGGTCTGAGGTTTGGCTGTCGAATCCCAAGGTCTGAGGTTTGGCTGTCGAATCCCAAGGTCTGAGGTTAGGCTGTCGAATCCCAAGGTCTGAAGTTTGGCTGTCGAATCCCAAGGTCTGAGGTTTGGCTGTCGAATCCCAAGGTCTGAGGTTTGGCTGTCGAATCCCAAGGTCTGAGGTTTGGCTGTCGAATCCCATGGTCTGAGGTTGGGCTGTCGAATCCCAAGGTCTGAGGTTTGGCTGTCGAATCCCAAGGTCTGAGGTTGGGCTGTCGAATCCCAAGGTCTGAGGTTGGGCTGTCGAATCCCAAGGTCTGAGGTTCGGCTGTCGAATCCCAAGGTCTGAGGTTGGGCTGTCGAATCCCAAGGTCTGAGGCTCGGCTGTCGAATCCCAAGGTCTGAGGTTCAGCTAACATGTTGAATGATCAAAATTCAATCTTGCCACCAAGTTCCCAGGTTCAAATCTCCACCAGGAAAAGTATGTGTTATTTTATCAGTTTCATCTAATCATCATTAATTTTAGCCTTCCTAATGACATAGAGGTAATGTCATTGCCTTGTAATCAAGAAGTCCTTTTTTGATGGCACATAGTGGTCCGGGCCCCACTTTAAACTGTATGTCCAGTCCAGATTAGCCTTTCTTTTTTAATACCACTTTCTGCATAAGGTGGACTTTGAAAATAAATTGTCATTGATCTTCCCTGCCATGATACCCTTCAGAGTCTAATCTTTTATTCTTATTTGTAACGGGTGGAGATAGTTGGTTTTACTTGTATCACTTATCTCTCATGTTATTAATTGTATGATCTGTATATTTCTTATTTGTTATTTCAGAATAATCCTCCAATGGCAAACATGGGCTATGATGAACAGCATCCCCCTGCTCAGACACCTGGTGCAATTTCAGAGAAGGGACAGGCAACGCCTTTCCACGAGGATTACGAATTTCCAAACTCTGTTGGCCCTGTAAGTATTAAGTTCTAAATGCCATGATCATGGTATAAAATTGTGGGAACAGTAACCATTTTTATAACAACAATGCAAGAGTTGTTTCAGTGAAACCATATCTTGAGCCGTAGAAAATAAAAGATAATGTACAGTTGACTCTGAGTTATATGCATGTCAAGGTGAAAAGAAAATAAGATGTATAACTGATAATTACTTACAAATCAGATTTAGATACCATTATTAAAATACTGTAATTTTATCTATTTTGAGGAAGAAGATAAAGGTTATTTCTGTCATAAAGTGGTTAATTAATGAATCTAAAAATTTGATTCTTAAATACATTACATTTGCCACTTTATTAGTGAACACTTCGACACTGAAATACTACAGTAGACCAGAGATGTCCAGCCTCGGCCTCCAGGACCATTGCGAGGCTGAGGCTGGAGGCAGAGATGGAGTTCAGAGGCTGAGGCCGAGGCAAAGATTTAGTTCAGAGGCTGAGGCCCTTTGAGGCCAAGTTGGAGGTCGGAGGCTGAGGCTGATCGTGAGCTTAGAGGCTGAGGTCATGAGAGACCGAGGCCAAGTTGGAGGCTGAGGCAATGTGAGGCCGGAGGTCGAGATGGAGTTTGGCGCCTGAGGCCATGTGAGGATGGTGGCTGGGCCTCGCAAGCATATCAAATGAACAGCTCTCCATACACGATAGCAGAATCCAGATCTTGCTTCCAATGGATTGGATCTGGAATTATTATGAAGTTCGGACTTTGTGAAACTGTCTTTGTCCTTCAGAAAGGAAACCTGCCTTTTACCAGTTGTTGATATAAGCCATGCCATAGGTGATTACATTCCTTTATTTGGCATCTCGCTTGGCTCTGTATTGCGTAGGATGCAATCGGTCCCTTCTTCTCTGTTTTACTTTTGTCAGATGTTATCGAGGGTATTCTGGATAGAAAGTCCGTAACTTCTGGACTATCTACAAACCACATCCAGAAATTGTACAGTCCTTGTCACATGCCTCCTGTTCACCACCTCTGTTAGGAAACGCGAGGACACCAGACTTTACCTGAGGTGCTTATGTTCTGAAAAGAGTGAAAATACAGACATGTTCCATACCTCGTAAAATTCTATGTTAAAACTAACATGATTATTAATATTGTGTAATCATTAGCCCCTTCTATTAACACACACACACACGATTTCCCATAAACTGTTGAAGAAATTAGCCAACCTTTTGTCAGTTCAGACCAGAGATGTCCAACCTCCGGAAGCCGGGCCTCAGCCTCCAGGAGCCTTGCGAGGCTGAGGCCGGAGGCTGACCTAGAGCTTGGAGGTTGAGGCAGAGTTTTAGTTCGGATGCTGAGGCTGGAGGCCAAGATGGAGTTCGGAGGCTGGGCCTCGCGAACCTGAAGTCAAATGGCCATCTCTGTAGTAGACTTTATAGTTTTACTAAACCAATTTTTAGAAAATCCAGTTTCGGTTTTATGTGGTCTAGCGTCCACTTCCCGTATAAATTTTACTTTCTGGTGAAGCGTGTAACTTTTTCTCTTCCTGTTCTCCATGGCCGACCAGTAGCAACTGAAAACTGTCACTGTTGTAGCTTGGTTACGTACAAATAAGGTTAATTAACACATTTTGTAATTATATTTTGCTCGGACATACAGTAATTTACGTATACAAAAAATATTTTTACCTTCTAATAGTACATTTATGTAGTTTTGCTTCTGAAATATTTACTACAGAATTAACCTATTTTCCTTGATTTGCATAAGTCGCGGAATAATCCAACCTTTAGAAAGAGTGACATCCGTAAATAAACTCTAAAGTTTCATGTTTAGGAGTTTACTTTTTGCAGGTCATTTCATGTGTCATGACAAAATATGGTAGGAAAATGCACCCCACACCTTTCAAAAACCTCACAAATGAACATTAAAGTGTGTTATTTCAAGTTCGTGTTTCCATCAAAAACTAAATATATGTGCCTCTAAGTATCGGACAGCCTGCTTGCAAGGGTATCCTTGTGGAAGTTACTCTGAGAGTGGTTCAGAATGTAGGCAGGGATGAAGTAATATCTCCCAGCGAAGTAGCTGTAATTCGCAGATGTAATAGTGAACAGTATGGAATTTTACAGGACGTATAAATTTTGTTTCTTATAGAATAGGAAATACATGAGAAAGACTTGATTTGGCATGGTAGCTCAGTTGAAAGTTCTAGTATGGTATTTTGAAGTCCATGTTTTGAGTTTTGATCAAATCATTTTAACTTTTTCACTACGTCACTGCATATAACATATATAAATCAACAGGTGCAAATACAAATTACCAGGTTGTATTTCTTTAGTAGTAATAATTTTAAATAAATTATAAAAATGAACTGGCCATTTCCCATGATTTTTCACTTTGTAACGGAACGTTATGCAACACCGAGAAATGCAGTGCTGCGCCATTCTGGCAGAATTTGAGCATGCACCTCCTGTCTCACAGGATGTGTATCAGCAGTATTTGTCGGCCGAGAAATAATAGAAAATAACTTCCTGAGCACTGCAAATCCATAACATGATTTTGATCTCACTTTCTTCTACTATAGAATAAACATGGTGGTTACAGAAGTGAAACCTTGGGATGCTAAACACGGTGGAGGGAGATGGCAAGGGTTGGTGACTCATTGTATGCGCAAGAAGATGTCTTGATCGGCTTAGCAAAGCTTTATAACTAAGAAGCCATTTCTTGAATCTGTATTGTACTGTGCATTATATAAGAGATATAATTGTTGCTTTTCCCCATCAAAAACAAGGGTGTGCATTATACGCGTAAATACATTATTATGTATGTTGTAGATGTTTAAAATAGAAACTCGTAAAGCAATTTATATTAAAAACTTTGTTGAGGTTAAAAATGACTCATTGATCATTCCTTTCTGTTAATTTCCAGCTTGACGAGCAACAGGTGGATGAAACTTACGAGCAGTTTGAAGAACGTGTTCTCAACAAACGTGCAGCACACATGTACCATATAGTGAAGAGCAAATTGGCGAAGCAAGACAAGCTGTACTTATCAGAGATGACGCATCGCAACAATCGCAAGCAGGTTAGTACATTACGTCAAAAGATATTGATTTGGAAGAAGATAATCGTGTGCCAACTTGCTCATCCTTCCATGTAAATTTTCAAAGAATGATCATACATACACTGTCCAGCCTTATAAAATATGCCACTTTATGTGAAATGGGGTGTACAAGCCTGATGAAACCTCAAGAAAGGTGACAACATTGACTGTTCGAAAATTTACGTGGAATCATGAGTTAGTTGGTATCTGATTCTAATTCCAATGCTGGCCCATGTGTAGTTTGTAAAAAAATGTCTGTTAACCTACTGCTTACCATTTAAATGCATGCCATTTCAGAATCTGTGAATTACGATTTAATTTTCCTGTGCGCTCTTGATTCTGCAGTGCTGAATTTAAACATTAGTTTATCCTCACATAGAGAAACGCCTAAAGATCGCAAAAGAACAGTATTGAAACCAGGCATACCTGAAAATGATAGTTTTCATTGGTGCATCGTTCGGTGGACAAGCTTCTGTCCATTTCCATTCCTTGTATTTTTTGTTTCTTAGCAACAGGTGTTGCACCACCATCACTTTCACCACTTTCTTCACACTCCACATCACTTTCACCCTCTCCATTTTCACTACCCTTAGAAGATTGTGAGTCACTCTCCTCATTATCACTTCATAATTCCATGTTTTCCTCCTCATCACTATCATAAAGCAACTTTTCAATTGCCACATCAGAAACCGGTCTCTTATTCTTTGTGCCGTGCTTGCAATGAAGACAAAGCACTGTATGAAAAGATAATTTGCCTCAACTGCATGCAGTGGTATGAAAAATGTAGCGGAACATTTTCTAAAACTTAAACTGCAAACTGATGCCATGTGTTTGGAAAAATATGATTTACAAGCACTAGCTCCTCAACTTGTCGGAATGACTGCACGGTAAGGTGCGAGTGTTTCAGTTCTGGCCATCAATTTGACAACTAGGTAAGCAGATGGGTTAAATATAGGGGAAGAATGTTGTAATTTTATAAAAAACAAAACAAATAATTAGAACGATAAAAGATGCTTTATAAGTCTGTCGTAGCTTTTAACTCCATCTTGGAGTCTTCATCAGGGCTGGTCAAGAAACTGAGAATTCTGATGTTGCCACATGGAGTCAAAAGCTTGGACAGACTTCCAAAGTGTCTTTTATCAAGCTGTTTTGCATTGTGTTTAACTATTTTCATAATGTTGGAATTGTCATTATCTAATATCACAATTGAGGAATAAGTATTTATTAGGGATGGGACCGATTATTTTACCGATCCAATATATTGATAAATATCTTATAATTTAGTGCAAAATTCTACCATTTTGTTGTAATATTTATGGATAATCTCGATGCCCTACTTTCTAAAAAAGTTAGTCTAAATATTCAAATTCTTTTGTACTACAGTCACCTCGAAACACATATTTGTTAAGGAGATCAATGAACATTTCAGGTTCTTCAAGTACCATATCTAATTTTATATCGGATCGGTAGAATATCGGTATCGGTAAATTTTATATCGGAACTTTATCGGTATCAGCCAAAATTTCATATCACTAGTACAGGGTATTATTCTGTGAAATCTAATAAACATATGTTATTGTGAGACATGCGCTTCGAAAGGTTAACTTTCAAAGTTTAGTTCCCATGCAGTGTTTCCACTTTCTACCGCTGGGAGTCAGCAGCGTGCAGGAAAATGACGTTGACTGGAGAACAGAGATCTTTCTGTGTGCTTGATTATTAGGGCTCGGATTTTTAGGTGCTAAAAATCAGAAAAATATTTATTTTTTATGTGCTCAAAATATGGAAAATATTTACACTTTATGTACTTAAACATGGAAAATATGCATTTTTATGTGCTAAAAATGTTGAAAATTTCTGCTTAAAACAGCTCTACTCACCAGATGAAATTAGCATGTTTTGCTGAAAAATGGTGAATTACAATACACCACAACTGTCATCTTCAAATTGTCCATTACAAAGGACTGACGATTGTCTCGAAACAGTGCCTTATACTGCGAAAATGTTCGTTCTACATCACATGAAGTCAACCTCGCATACTTAAGGCATGATATTTCACTCACACTTAAATATCCAATATTGTCTTCCTGTTCACCGTCCAAAACATTTGAAATGTTACACATCATTTTAAAGCCAGAATTTTTTGCCATGACATCTTGGAGTTTTCTGCGAAGCAATTGTGCCTTTGGTCCATTAAGTTTGTTGAGCTTGCTCTCCACGTCACAAACTTCTTTAACTGCTTCTGACAAAGGAATGTCCGTTGCTTCTAGTTTCTTGATTGTATTACATAGGAAACTCAAATTTGCAGAAATATAAGCCAGGTCATTTCTTAATGTAGAGTCACTCAACATACCTTGAAGAATTTCAATTGAAGAAGCATCATCTTTATTCAGTCCATTAACAACACATGAAAATTCTTCAAAATTTTCTGCATAGTATGCAACAGCATTAAGCCATGTTCCCCACCGCGTAACTACAGGTGATCATGATCAATGATTATCATGTGAACAAGTCTGTGATTAGTGTGCAACGGCATTTCCGTACCAAATATCGGAGAGAACCACCTATGGGGGAAGCCATTCGTAAGTGGTATGAATATTTCAGAGATTCAGGCTGCATCTGTAAACGATAATCGACTGGCCGTCCGTCGACTGGGGAAGAGACAGTGGAACGAGTGCGCACATGTTTCGTGCGGAGTCCACAGAAGTCCACCTACCAGGCAGCGAGAGAACTTCTACTTCCACAGAAAACTGTCTGGTGGGTTCTGCGGAAACTTTTACAAATGAAACCCTATCGCTCGCAACTAGTTCAATCCTTAAAAGACACTGATTATGCTTTGCGTGTGTCCTGCTGTGCTGATTTCCTTGCATTAATGGAAACTGGTTCTCTGAGAGGTTAATTTACAGTGATGAAGCAACTTTTCACCTTTCAGGGAAAGTGAATAGATACAACGTAAGGATTTGGGGAACTGCTAACCCCCATGAATTTGTGGAACACTAACGTTATTCTCCCAAAGTGTACGCCATTTGTGCCATTTCCCATGAAAAGATTTACGGGCCCTTTTTCTTCCATGAAGGTACCGTGACAGGACTTGTTTTTCTTGATATGCTGCAACTATGGCTCCTTCCACAGTTTGCAGAGGATAGCGCAGATTTCATTATCCAATTGGATGGTGCCCTTCGCATTCCATGCCAGCGTTCGGGACCATCTCAATGGGGCATTGGAACAACGTTAAATAGGCCGTGAATCTTCGGAGGATCGACCTCTCCTTCATTGGCCACCTCGTTCCCCCAACTTGACCCATGTGATTTCTTCATGTGGGGTTTTGTCAAGGATCATATTTACGTACCACCACTTCCAACAACATTGGATGACCTGGGTGCCCGCATCACAGCAGCCATTGCTGATATTGACCGCAACATGCTACACAAGGTTTGGCAGGAGATAGACTATCGGCTTGATGTGTGCCGTGTTACGCGAGGTGCTCACATAGAACACTTGTGATTTGTTTGATAAAAACTTTGACAGTTTACCTTTCTTAGCACATGTCTCATAATAACAATTGTTTATTATATTTCACAGAATAAATGTCTGAAAATTGGGTCCATCATTTTGACTTACGCTTGTTTATTGTTTGAAATAAGCTAAATGGGAATGCATAAATATGTATGCAATACAGCTTTTCTGAAAATCATAAAATAAGTGAGAATTTTGTCTATGAAGTAGGAACAATATACATATGCATAACCACTTCTTCTCTGGTTTCCATTTTCTCCTCACTATCAGCTGACATTTTACTTGTTTCTTATTGGCATGTGTACCATCAAGCAATCATGGGAAGAACGACACGTTGGAGCAGATGTATTTTAGCTTGGGTTATTTGTTTCATAAATTCTTCAAGTGTTAACATTTAATCAATTAAATCGACTTTTTTCACACATTAAAAGAACTGTAAAGATAAAACTTGGTGAACATGCACATTGATTATACTTAATATTCCTAAAAATGTTCACAGTAAAGTAGTGTGACTATGGCCACACATTTATGGGGATAAAATATCAAAATTTCAGTACAAAAACTGGCCACATTTCAGGATCAAAGGCTGTATATAAAATGCCATATCAATGTTAAAATGGTGAATGTAATCCTAAGTTTGATTTAAAAACTGTACTTATTACACAAATAAGCATTTCTTTTCTAATAGCACATTTATATAGTTAGAGTATGAAGTTTATTCCTGTGTACAGGAGACCATTTTTACTTCTCAAATATTTACAGCAGAATTAATCCATTTTGCATGATTTTGCATATGATAATTCACTCAAGAAAGTCTTGTGTTATGTAACTCTAAATTTCATGTTTGTTTATTGTGCATTTTAAAGGTCATTTTGCATATTTTTGTGCAGAAAAACATGCCTTACACTTTTCAAAACCTAAATATGAACATTACATGTTATTTCAAATTTTGTGTTCTCGTCAAAAATTAAATGTGATATGACAGGATTATTATTATTATTTGTTTCTTTTCTTCCTTCTAAATTGGATATGTAATAATTTGTTCTTGTATTTAACAGGTGGCCCAGAAGTTCTACACACTTTTGGTTCTTAAAAAACATCAAGCTTTAGAACTTATGCAGGATGCATCATATGATGACATACTAATTACGCAAGGACCCAAGTTCGATAGTGCAACACTTTGAAGTGATTGTTATTTTTGTTAACATGTGTTGAGTTGGGAACAGACCATCATGATCATTCAGCTTCTTTTGGAAGACTGAAAAACTTGTCAAAGTGAAAATTCTATGCCTCGATTGAAAAAGTCATACAGATACGTTTGCTTAAAGAAAGTGAGCATTAGATGACTAACCCCGAGATATTTTTATTCATGCGAGTGAGCAGTGTAGGCATTGCATTTGTACAATATTGCAGTACGTGGGTGGTAGACTAGAGGTAACATTTTGTAAAAAAATAAAATTGAATGGCTTATGGAAGATGGAAAGAAAAACTGGTGCAAGATCAGTAGTTTTTAAAATAATGGCATTGTTGTTGGCTATTGTTCTGACAGATAATGGAT
The DNA here is from genome assembly GCF_977018435.1 of Lepisma saccharinum. Classification (NCBI taxonomy): domain Eukaryota; kingdom Metazoa; phylum Arthropoda; class Insecta; order Zygentoma; family Lepismatidae; genus Lepisma; species Lepisma saccharinum. The sequence goes on along the minus strand of NC_139241.1, from coordinate 10,971,285 downwards.
AATGGTATGTTATTTTTCATGGGAGATCACAAATCGAATATTCAAATATGCATGTACAGTGTGAGTGCATGTGTGTTTGCGAGTAACTGACAATACTAGCATAGAGAAATTATACTTTATCGCATTGTTTCGTATGCAGAGTATTACTACAATATACTGCCAGTTGTGTAAAATGATGCATTTGTATCGTTGTCCATCTTTTATAAAAATGTGACTTTTTTTTTATTAATGCGGCTCTTAAGTTATTGTAAGTTCTTATTTTCATTTGAACATTTTGTGCTATTTCTGTCATGTATATTTCAGTCAAGATCTTTTATTATTGTTCGTGTGGTGATTCCACAAACCTAAGCTTACTCTTTCTTTGTGCAAAATCAGTATCCATTTAAATCTTGATAATGCGTATGCCTCTCTAATCATATGTTCATTTTATGTGTGTCCGTGTGAATGAATGATCCAACCATTTGGCTTTGTACATACTGATTTGAGTGTTTGGAACGGTGTAAATGATTTATAAAAAGTTAGAATAATACATTGTATTATATTTTTAAGATTTGTTATTTACTTCATCATAAATAAAATTATGTATAGATATAAGAAAACACATTAGACTTCATTTTCATGTTTATCTTGTACTGTACAAACAACAACAAAAAAACTAGTACAGAAATCATGTGACAGATTATTATGTACAGCTAAGTAGTAAAACTATATAAAGAGCACTATTTTTGTTTGCTTGGTGTTGTCACTGTTTTTATGCTTGATAGGTGAGAAGTGGTAGTTTTATGTTCACAGTTGCACTTGCTTTGTATTGTCTAAAATGGGAATGATATATTACTGTTTACTTTGACATCATCGTGCAGAGTTTTAGCCGGATGTTTCCTAAGCAGCAGTGCTTTGTTGAAGAGATTTCTGGTGAAACTTCTATAATTGTAAATTTCCTGTTACGAGCCACGTGTGTGGTGTATCAAAAAAATATGGGGTCAGGTTTACCAATATGTATTGCTGGAATACTTTATGTAAATGTGCAAGCGGTCTATAATTCGGGTGATCAAAAGTTACTACATGCATTTGCCAATTTTAAGTGTCCCCCTTCCCCAGTTCAGTGTCCGAATTTTCCTACTTTATTACCAATTGATTAACTTTTATTGAATAATCTTGGATTATAAATCTTCTCCACGCTATGAGTTCTTTTTCCACAGCCCCCTGGAAGTGTGGAATGTTTATAATGTGTTTCTTAGTGCACCAAGGGAAGTGAGAAAGAAAAAAATAAATTTAAAATGTGAAAAAATGTAAAACTGTGTGAAAATTTTAACATGTTACTTTATTGGGACCATGAAGATTGACTACAATGTGCGGAAAATGTGAAGTCTTGAGTTCCATTGTGACAGCATTGTAAAATACCTCCTTGCATCCTCATCCTTTGTCACAATTAATAGAAAACAAATGAACAGCCCCAACCCCTAACGATTAATTAATAGACAATAGCAAAATAATATACCTTTCATAGTCGCAATTTCTATGCTTGGCTGTTGTTGTTTATCGTACTGGCACCAACATGCCAATGTTCGAAGGCAATCGTAAAACATTTTTGGCATATCACACACCTATTCTTAATGCAACCTGAAATGGACAGTTGAACCTGAAAAAACATGATCAAATAATTGAATATGTATGCTGGTCCTTTAAGCTTTGAACTACGTACCTAGCTAAAATACATGGAACTGCCTTAAGAAAGTTATCAAAAATCTCGAGTATCTTTATTTCACTAAATAATAAACCATTATTCTCTTGATTGACACTTTTTTTCTTTTAATCAAAAATTTTCTTAAGTACTACAGATAGAAGTTTTGTGACAAGGATATTTTCACAATAAATCTTAAGAGGCTCACATCAGCTTGGGTTCAACATTGTGGAACTGAGTGTGGATTTCTGTGTATTTGAAAGTCACCTTTCACCCAGTAACAAATTTCAGATTTTAAATTTGGTACTAAATCTATGACTAAGAATTTTTTTCCTCTAAATTTATATATATTTTAGTAGAATTATCCACACCAAAGAAACCTTGCTTTTTATTTTTGTATTGTAGTTCTAATATGCGCCTCCATTGTTTCAATGGTTAAATTCAAATATCTTTGCAGATGTTAAAAGTATAAAGTTAAGTTTATGTAGTACTACAAGAAGTATTTTTTTTTACAGCAAGCGTTGCACACTTACATTTCTAAATAGTCAACTCAACCTGACACACAAGATCCAAAACTTGAGTGAGTGAGTGAATGTGAGAGAGAGACAGAAAAAATAAATAAATATATTACTGCTTAATCACCCACCAAGTATATCAGTGTATTATTGTAAAATATGAGAGTTATTTTAGTTGTTATGCAATGTCATTTAATATAGTGAAAAAAGTAAGTTTTTACATTAAATATACCAAGAGAAATTAAGTATTGGCTGAAACTCTCTGCAGTCCGACTATCTTGTTGGGTCGGCTAATGGTGTGATTTTGCAATAATGTGGCATAAGTTAACCTTTTACTGAACTATTTAGAAACAGTTGAACTGCAACTGTGTTTTACAATTTCTCTGCATTTTAAGTTTTATCATCTTGGTCTCATGAGTAACTGTGAAACTCAGGTTTTGCTTCATTCTGCTATTAGAGCTGAATACTGGTAGATTGATATTTTAATTTTCAAATAAAGTTCTGAACAATTTTGCATTGTTATTGGGGGGGATCAACTCATCTCTAATAAAGATATCAGAAAAATATATTCTTTCAGCGCTAGTATTCTACATTTCTAGAAAAGTATATGCCATTTATGTACATATCTTATTTCGTAAATGTTGTCACATATTGATTGCAAAACATATTAGGTCGAATTTGTAAAATTGAACAATGTATGCATGAATACCCATGTGTTTGAAGGTGGATAGTTTCAGTAACTTGGAGCTATGGTTAGATACATTACAGCATGATACGCAAAAACTTTCATTAAAGAATTGGAATTTTCTTTTCAGTACAAGTGTATTAGCATGTTTTTCAAAACACTAATTAGCAGTCTTTATTAACGTGTTACATGCAAGTGTTCTGGCAAAGGAAACTGTAAACTTAGATGATTCTTCTGAATGTGTAAGGTTGAATTTCACACTGAGTTCGAGCTAGTCAAGTACAGATTTAAAATGAACAGCCACACTCATCATTTAAGAGTGTACAATAGATGTTCCGATTTCTACTGTCAATTGTGATGTTCAAATGCATATCTTCTTTATGGAGGCTCTGTATTTGTACTATGCAGTTCACTGCTATTATATCAGATTTTAGTTCTAAATCACACCATTTGTTCATAGAGAAAATAATGTGAAATTTGTTATTGACCCACAACATTCCATGTAATTGACATACTTATATGTATTTTTAACTTTTTTTAATCCGTGTTTTTCTCCAGCTTTACTCTATCTGCCTGCTGGATATTTTAATATTCATGTTAATAGTGTGTAATTCCATCGGATCCATCCACGTTGGAATTTACTTCAGTGTACATTACTTTTTTTATGTATAGTGGCAGGTACTTCTGATTCTTAAGCATAAATTCATAAACTTTAATTTACATTCAAAGTTTACAGCTGCTAATATGGGTAGTTTTGTTGAAAATGTGCTGCAAACTTTCTTTATCATGAAAGTGTTGAATGAATGTAATTTGAAAATGAAATGGTGTGGTATATACAGAGGAACCCCAATTTGCATTCCCTTATTTTAAGTTTTTTCATCTTTGAATAAAATCTAGGTTCCACTGTACAGGTCATTTTTGTAATATTCTGTTTTAGTATGTGTATTAAGATATGCTGTACCCAATGTAAAGCTCATTGTTTAAAGTTGATAAGGAATAAATAGCAGGAACCACTTTAATACCAAAAAAGTAGCCGGAGCATGGTGCTGAGCTCACAATTTCCCATACAGCGTCAAAAGAGAGAATTGGTCACTTTCAATGTGATTTGATTGTTTTGTACTAACCACACAAAAGAACTTTGTTTTTAATGCTTTGGATTAGCAGAAGGGTGACGTATACAGTTAAACGTTATGCTGCAAGTTTTTAATTACAACTTCAGAACATGTTAATGGCAATAGAAAATATATTTTTCAGACATGTTTGTTTATTCCAGCATATCAAAACTCAGTTGAATGCGAAAAGTATCTGTTGTCCGAGAAAAAGCAAAGCAAGTTACATTCAAAAGTATAAATTTGTGTAGCACATGTTTTTTTTTTCCAAGTGTCTTACTATTTTTTCATGTGTAAATGTCGGTGTTTACATTTTATAATGAAGTGGTAGGTCACTGCATGATTATAAGTGAAATTTGAGGAAACAAACAATTCTGTATACAAATAGTACATGTAAAAAGTGCAATATAAAAGGTTACAGATGTGTAAAATGTAGTTTCGCAAAATATTTGGTGCAGAATTTTGAACATGCATGAATATCACTTCTAAAATGATTATTACATATTTATTTTTGTAAACAAGCCTGAAGAATATAACTTAAAAGCTCATGCCTTAAATAGAATTACAATAATTCAAGTTAAATTGTCAAGTGTATTTTTTTCTGTAATTTGACTCAAATAACGTTTACTTCACAACAATGTGCTTAAACTCTGCAGATGATGGTGTTACAAAATGTGCATAGAAGCTATTGTTAACAAATTATTGGTATAAAGACATGTACAGCTTATGCTCGCAAAAGGACCAATACAGTGATTAACATATTTGTTAATTGTGTAGTGAGGTGGAGTAATATATTACATGTTGCAATGTTGTGAGTGGTATAATGTTAGAAGACAGAATCAACAGTAGATATTTGTATTTCATTCAAGAAAAACATATGTGCATAAAAATATCCTTATTTATTTAATTTTGGTTTTCTGAAAAGTAAACAAAGCCAGTTTTTCATTCATGAATCATTGTAGATCTTGTCACATCATATCACAAGGTGAGATGTGATGTATATATTTCATCACAATGATGTATAAAGTACAAACCATTAAAACAGTTTAATTTCTTAAAGTGTTTGTCTTTCTGTGTAACAAAGTATTATTATTATCCTTTTATTACATCCTCATTGTCGCAAACAGTCAAAAGTGATGCAAGTGACGAACAAGTTTTTTGGTGCCCGATTTTCATTTCCTCCACCCCTCATATTTACATGGCCTCGGGCAACTTCACTCTTCACAGCCTGCTTTAGACAGAAGCATTTCCTTCAAACTTATGCTAGCATAAATGTTTCCAAAAATCGTACAAGGCTCATTCAATATATAACTGGAAATATGTTGTAACAAGTATTTATTACAAGCACCAAAATAACTACAGTACTATGTTTCAACATAGCCCCCCCCCCAAGTTCAATGCACCTATCCCAGGGCACTGATTCCACAGGGGGGGAAAAATCTTTTGGATGTGTGTGTAACCACTCGTGCACCGCTGACGGGAACCTTGATCCACTTAGTGAATCTTTCAGTGGGCCAAAGGTGTGGAAATCTGAAGGTGCAAGGTCAGGCGAATATGAAGGGTGGGGTAAGCACTCAAAACTTTAGGTCCTCGATGGTAGACAATGTGACATTGGCAGTGTGTGATAACTAGAGGCATGCATATTTAGTTTTTGACAAAAACACGAAATATGAAATAACATGCTGTAATGTTCATTTTTCATGTTTCTGAAAGGTGTGAGGTGCATTTTGCTACCCTGTTTTGTCACGAAATAATGCAAAATATACTCTTAATCACAAAATTTACCGTTTATATACCGACGAGACACTTTCTGAAGTCTGAAGTATCCTGAGAGTTATGCAATTCACGGAAAATTGATTAATTCTGCTGCAAATATTTGAGAAGCAAAAATGGCCCCTTTATACAGGAATACACTTAATACTCTGCTAACTATATAAATGTGCTATTAGAAGGGAAAAGTTTTTGTGTAATAAGTGCAGTGTAAAATCAAATTTAGGATTATATTCACAATTTTGAAACCAAAATGTCATTTTCTATAGCACTTTTGATGTGATTATTCACCGTTATAACACCGAAATTTTATTTTATTTACCAAAAATATGTGCCTCTAGTGATAACGCATTGTCATGGAGCAAAAGCACACTAGTGGCCACCAGACCACGTCGTCTCTGTAGAATGGCTGGTTTCAGTTTTTCGTGCAAAAGGTTGGAGTAGGTGGTACTGTTTACATTATGAGCTCTGGGCATGTAATGTTCAAGAATTGTTAACATGATCTTTCCGGCACTCCATCGAGCACACACCTTCTGCAGTCTGGGAGACTAAGGATATTGCCATTCCATTGTTATCCTTTTACGTTCTGTTTCATAGAAATGAACGCAACTTTCATCTCCAGTGACAATACAATGAAGAAGTGCCTCACTGTCAGCTTCATAACGGCACACATCAACACGTCTCCATTTCTGGTGTCAAACGTTTTGGAACACACTTTCGTGAACCTGAGTATGTCATGACTGATATGGTGGGCTGATCCTACGATTATTTCCATCTGGGAAGCAATTTCACTGACAATAATACGCCGGTTCTTCCGTATCGAGTCCTCAACTTGAGCAATGTTGCTTTCCGTGACTGAACTAACGGAGGAACCTGGACGCAGAGAATCAACACTGGTTATGCCCTGTTTGAACTTCTCATCCCACTCGTACATTTGTGATCGACTTGTACAGTTGTCTCCGTACTGAACTGTCATGCGGCGATGACTTTCTATCCATTTCACGCCTTCACTCAACAAAAATCTCTCGACACTTTGCTGCTCCAGCTTGGAGCACTCGTGTAAGTGTGCCACCATCTTTTGTAACTGTTTCCCAGCATCCCAGCTATGAAGATCTTTCAGATGCCTTCACAAAATAACAATCATGTTCGTATTTTACATTTTTTATACTACTTTTCCAGTTATTTATTGAATGCATTTTGTAAAACATTCAGGATGTGTACCAGTGAAGAACGTCAGATTATGCTGTGGTCAAGAATTTTTGCTGTTTTTTACAGCACAGCGAGTTTTCATTGTTATTTACTTGTATTGGGATTTGATAAAATTGAATAATTCGAAATCTAAAATTGTATTGAGTTGTGGATAAAATTTGTTTCATAAGAATTACATTCTTGTGTATGTGAAGTTTTGTAAAAATATTAAATAACGTAATGTGGTCATTCTCCATCTAGGATGAAATCTGAAGCATTAATTTTTAAGATGCATTAGTAATTAAAGCAAATTCTTGTTAAACTACACCTTTAATTTTCATCTTAACCGGCCTTGTTGTTGGGGTTCTCATTTAATAAAAAATATCTGTTTTTCTTAATTTGCAATTATACATAAGCAGGGCCCCATTAAATAATAATAATAAAATAAAAGGGTGGGGAAAAGGTCAAGAATTTCAGATTTGTTATTTTGGTGGATACCCTGACATTCTTTACAGCAGACAATACTTTACACAGAAGCATTTCAAGTAACATTTCAGTTAGCATTAGCGATTGCAATGTGAAGCACAAAGAGAACATTAAATAATATATATAGCATGATATGCATATAATGTTACGTGCTTCTCCATAATGTTATTTGGACATTCGCTTGAAAGTTAAAACTTACGTTTGTGTGTTTGTTTTCACGTGTGTTGGATGTATTTCTAAGTAATATTTATGTCCAATCCATTAATATAATTGTAAAATTTAGAATTTACAGTAATGCAATGAGTGAAAATATAAAACAAGTCCGTCAGGTTTGTTCCCAAACAGCATTAAATAAATAAACATAACGTGGAACAAGTATTATTCCATTTCGACAACACGATATACTCGTATGACATGTGACAATGTTCATCACTGCTCAATTTACTGAGATGTATACCTGTGATTGGTATGCAAGCCACAGAATTGCAATGTTGGTTGGGTTGTCTAAACATAAGGCACTTGATGGTCGAACATCGAGGGGTTGCTTGAGTGCTCTTTGAGTAGGGTCGTTACAACCCAGAAAAATGTCCGTGACTACATTATTCAAATCCTGCTTGAAGCATGCATGTACGAGGGTCACTATTTATATTTTGAGCCTTGGCAACACTGATTGAAGTTAGGCGCGATTTGACGTTTGCACGGAATCGTCTGGCATTATTGACCATAACGTACTTCAAAAGTTTTGTCAATAGCTTCATTTGTGTTGTTTATGTTGCCTTGGAGATTGCGCGACAACAATAAAATTAAATTAACTCGTGCGATGATTTTTTACGATTTTCGACGTGGATTATCAAGACAAGAGTGCATCGATCAACTTACTTCCACATTTGGCGATGAAGCCCCATCCTTTGCCACTGTGAAACGCTGGTATAACGAATTTAATCGTGGCCGCCATTCGCTCACCGACGAGATTCGCGAAGGTCGTCCAAAATCAGTTGTTGTTCAAGAAAACATTGATGCTGTTCAAAACCTAATACTGCAAGATCGTCATGTGACATACTGTGAGATTGAGGCAACCATAGGCATTAGTTCCACCAGCATATATAAAATATTACATGATCATTTAGCTGTGAGAGAGGTATGTTCTCGTTGGATCCCACACAATTTGACAAAAACTCAAAAAGATGCTCGCGTCAATTGGTGCAAACAAATGCTCAATAAATACAATCGTGGTGCTTCAAAAGACGTATATAAGATTGTAACAGGTGACGAATCATGGATATATGCATATGAGCCGGAACTTAAACAGCAGTCGACTGTATGGGTGTTTCAAGATGAACAAATCAACAAAAGTTGTTCGCGCTCGAAGCACATCGAAACAAATGGTCGCCTGTTTTTTCGGGAAAACTGGTTATGTGGCAACTGTGCCTTGAGAGGAACGTAGAACTGTCAACTCTGAATAGTACACAACAATTTGTTTGCCAGAGGTCTTCGGTCAAATTCGGAAAACAAACAAACGCCGTCGGATCATTCTTCATCAAGACAATGCCAGCTGTCACACATCTCTCTAACAACCGACTTTATGAACAGTCAAAAAATCGAATTGATGGGTCATCCACCGTACAGTCCTGATTTGGCACCCAATGACTTCTTCTTGTTCCCGAATGTCAAGAATAAATTGCGTGGACAACGATTTTCGTCGGCGGAAGACGCCGTTGATGCGTTCAAAAACCATATTATGGAGGTGTCTCAAGAAGATTGGAACAACTGCTTTGACAAATGGTTCGAACGAATGCAAAAGTGTATTGACCATAAAGGAGAATACTTCGAAAAACAATAAAGCAGTTTTCAATGCCAAATTCCTGTTTTTTCATTGTTAGGCTCAAAATATAAATAGTGACCCTCGTATCTTTGTGTTCGTTTAGTTAAACATTACAATTTGAACTTGAATCCATGTAGTTACACACACACCCATTTCTTTCATTAAAATAGTGCCTGCCCGATGGCATAGTGGTATTGTCGTATCCTAGTAATCAGTGGCTCCCAGGTTTGATACCTGGTGGAGAGACAGTGATTCGGATCCCACTTTAAACTGTGGATCAGTCCCGATTAGCCTGTCTGTGTATAAACAAAACTCAAACTTTCGTTACAATAAAGTTATTAGTATAATCATGTATAAAAAGAAGCCTGTATGGCATACTGTTGTGTACCACCAGAAAAGAAGCACTGTACACACACACACACACGCACACATATACATTAGGGTGATGACTTTTTTACAACCTCATTTCTCTGTATCATAATTTGATGAGCTTTCATTAAAGTTTAGATAAAATCTTACTTTCAAGGTGATTAGATGAAAAAACCTCACGCACAAAATGATTTAAAAAAATTTATTTATCAGTTTTTTGCCCATTTTTTGAAGTCACTGTAAGCAGATATAAAATTGAACACAAGCTTTAGAGTCACATATATACAACATTATATAGGGTCATCAAACACACAAGGAAGTCAATTATTCACGATAATGTCATTGGACAGGATGAATCTGAGTGGGAGGTTGTCCTTGTTGCGGCTGGAGTCGTGCAAGTGCATGGTAACTTGCACGTATTGATTAAATATTAAATTGGTAACTTTGATCGCACGCTCACAGCACTGGTTGCTTCGGGCAATGTTGATTGGTTTTCCAGTGGGTTTTCAAGCATTTGAGACCTGTTGGGTAGCCATTCAGAACTGCAGATAGTTCATCAAAATCTTCAGCGCGGAACAATTGACTTCTGAACCAATGGTCAGCCCATGAGTAGGAAATGAATGAACAAATTTTATGCAGTCTGTTCCGGGTTTCAGGCATCAGAATAAATGCAAGAAGGGCTAGAATGGCACGAGAGTTCCATCGTGCATTGCTGATGTTTGGGATTTGTTGAAACTTCACGAAGGGGATCTCATTCCTGTCAGTGAAGTGACGGAAGACACGAGTGAGGTGGTAGAGAAACTTCATGTTGTCTCTCCAGCTGCCTCTTTCCTTAATCTCAGTTTTACCGTTGCTGAAGGCTGCTTTCAATTTATCATAATTGTTCATCAAATCCTGCACAAAGAAGTACTCGATGTTTGGTGATTTAGTCGAACCATGGAGCTCATCGTCCATGACAACGCAAAGAACGCGATCCAGCACATGGTGCTGGCAACTGATGAACTTGGGTTTGGGGTGACCTTTCTCTTCGAACATTTGCTGTAGCTGAACAACAACGTCTGTCTTCTTGCCGGTATTCACGCTTGTTGTGTCGGCAACAATCATCACAATTGATCCCCACAGGTTGAACTCCTCTAACACATCCTGGAGTACTTCTGCGATTGTTTGAGCTTTCCCATCTTTCAATTTGAGTACAGACAACTTAATTTATTTTGCTTCATTCTTGAGGATCACAGCCGGATATTCAAAGCCATCAATGTGTTTGCCGTCAAAGTGTATGTTCCACTTCTCCAGATGAAGCGTGCTCACCAAGTGCTTCTTCATCTGAGCAGCTCCCGTGTAGATAGCCTTGTGTATTGCTGACGGACATGGGGTTGGGATTTCAATACCCTCACCATAAAGCTGGCGGCACACCTTTGCTGCTCCTTGGGCCACAGCTTTGAGCTTGTAACAAGGTGTCTTGCAATGTCTGTTGGGTTATGCTTCCTTGTGCTCGTTGATGCTTCATTCTCATCTTCCCAAGGACTGTCTTTGCTGTTGTCGGATGAGTCCGTGTAACTGTCGGAACAATCAGGTGGCGTTGAGCTGGTAAGTGTTGACACAGTCGCTTCCATTGCTTCCTTTCGCTTGGATGGGTGGATGGTCTTTGCACTAGCACGTTCGCAACTGGAATAACCAACCTGGCCCTTGCTCTCAATTTGCAGTTTGTAGAGGTTCTCATCCTCTTTGCACATCCATTCGCCTTTCACCTTGGTCAAGTCAAACAGTTCATTTAATGAATCAAAGTTTTGTTTCTTTCTGCATCGCTCATAGTCTTTCAGAAGGTTTGCTAGTTTTGCACAAATGGCTTGATCAGATACATGCGGGAAGTTCAATGTTTTGCTCCATAGGGCTTTAAGCTCCACAGCAATTAGACCGATCCTCTCTCTCCGTTCTTTGGCAGTGAATTCAAGAAATTTGAAGCATCCAATGGCGTGGCCTTTCAGGGGCATGCAACTCCGTTCACTCAAGAGTGCTTCATAAATTGCCACGTTGCCTCTTCTTGATGGCGCTTGAAACTGGACTAAGTTTTTTGTCCAGGTTTCCTTGTTCTTCTCTGTGTTAGAAGAGGTCTTCTTGAACGACATGTTGTCTCCTACACAGCCTTAACATAAATATTAAATATGTAACAAATTAAAGAAACTGTTATTGAGTTTCCATATATTTTATTTAAAAACAAGCAAAAACAATTATAGAAAATAAAAAAAGATAGACACTAATAATATATTAGATGCTCAATTATAATTAGCGAGAGAGTTCAATGTAGCTCACCAAATAATACAAGGATTTCTTTATAATATACTCTGGATAATGCGCAATTGCGCATTGTGCAATAGTTATAATAAGGCAATAATAATGTTGACACCAAATTAATCTAATTAAAACTCAACTACCCACTTTGAACACCTCGCTTATATAGCAGTTTATACCACACTGCGAAACAGCTGAAGAAAATTTTAGTACTGTACAGAAGCTTCCCGAGTAATTACGTCACCGTGACGTCTCAGTCCGGCCGGACGGCGCACAGCGTTCTATGATTTTCTGGAATATTCCATACAATTCTCTGGTGCATAAATTATTGCACAACTCAGTTTGCTGAATTATATTATATATAAATGTTGTTAATACAATTTTATGAAATGGTAAAATGCAAACATAAAATTTGTTTGTGCATGACCTTTTTCAATATTTCAATGGAATATACCTCATTTTAGTCATTAATAGGGAAAAGTTCATCCATTTGTGCTACAGGAAATAATTTTTGAGAAAAAAATGAAAAAGTCATCACCCTAATATACATATGTAGTATATATGGAGGGATTGGCATAGCAACATATCATGAAACCCTGGTTCAGATTAGAATGTGAGGCCCCCATCCATTCTTTAAATTTGAAATCTCAATGTTAATCGATTCAAATTCATCAGGCATGACAGCAAAATATTATCAAACTTAAATAATAGTAATAATAATAAAAATTACTGATCACGTATCATTAGGATTAATACAGTGTTTTCTCTACAGAGCATTTACAGAAGGTCGTTTCACGTCCATGGTAACAAAGTTAGAACCCACCTCACCTTAAGAAAAACCTTGACGCCACGAGCTGTGGTGCTCCACGTGATACCCCTGTCTTGCAGCAATGGCCCTGCATCGGAGTTTCCATTGGAGGAGACTGCGTTGAAGAACACATTGGTCCAAATGATCATATTCCTCCTGACAAGCTTTCCGAAGACTCTCAATTGTGCGGGACCGTCTGCTTCCCAAGGCTCGTTTCAACAACGGAAACCCACAAAAATCCATGGAAGAGGCATCGGGGGATTTCACAGGGATGTCTGTAAAGGGGATTGCATGAATGCCCGTTTCACGTGCCATCCGATCCATGTATGCCTACGTGGACTTTGCCGTATGACTGGAAGCCTTGTCCTGGTGGATGACAACACGAGATGTGTCGCTGCCATAGAGAGAAGTAATTTCATGTCTGTTAAGTGGCTCCAAAATATTCGTCTGGTAATAGGCTACATTTATTTTAGCCTTTTTCTCCACTCTGCGCAGTGGAAGTTTGCCGTTATGGCAGTAACCACCAACAACCATGAACCCGGGAGGAAAACTTTCAGCACATTCACGTACCCACTCAGATCAACCTCTTGCATCACGTGGACCATAGTAGATGGCCATTTTTTACCACATCCCGACAGATACACCCATGCTTCATCCTGGGACACCACATACTTCTAGCGGTCCCCTGCCAGATGGCGTTCGTAGAGCTTCCGACTGTTGGTCTTCCTGTCCTGGTCATGTGAGGCACGCAACTTATGAACTTGAGCTTTGTGCTTCCGCACAAGTTGTAAATCTTGGGCTATGATGCGATTTACAGATGCAGGGAAACATTGCAGTGCCTGTGCAATCACTCTTTGCGTTGCAGGGTTTTTACATCGCACCAAGGATCTCACTTTTCGCACAGCATCGGAGGAACGCTTGGGCTTCCGATATGTCCGAGGTCCACTTTGACTGGTTCCAGCAACAGGTACAGTGCAAGCTTTATGGCGATTCAACACTGCATTGATGCCCATCTTTGACACATGGAATGCTTTCATGTGGTACTGTTTAATTATCTGGCTGGCTATAACTATAACTAACGTCGGAAAGGGTACAGATGTACCCCTACCAAAAGACTGGAATTTTTAGTGCCATATAAACACTCACTCACACACCAACCATAGTTTTTGCAAGTCAACACACAGTACTTTCGTCCTACTGGCTCTGGCTGCTCTGTGCTGTGCCTACGAGCTGCTCCCTGGTGATCGAAATCGTTACCATCAACGTGAAACAACCTTCTGTAATATAGAGATCGTTTCTTTCAGTTGATTAATTTTTTCATCATTCTTTTGGAAGCAATTTAAGAAATCTTGATTGTAATTTTCTCTTAAGATCAAATCATTATCATCTGTTGTCGACAACCTTGTGAATTAAAAACGTTCCTGCATCATTGCTCCCTACAAAACTATTCTCATATCACTAGTGCTGTTTTTTTTTTCTACATCGCTTCTTTGCCTTTTTCGGCTTATCGTGACGGTGATCCAGGCCCGTAGCTCAAATTCATCTCCAGGGGGTGCTCATGGGTTATCATGGGGGCTTTATAAACCAAGTCCATTTTTTAAAATAAATAACAGTATTAAGGCCGTACTAAAGGCAATTTTGTGGTAATTTTTCGATAACAGATGGCAGCACCGTTTGCCATGGCAACCGAGGGCCATGTTGCCAGATCTCCGCGTAAATATAACCAAGGTAGATACATACAGGTAGGTCGATTAGGGTACTCGATGTGAGATGACGCCATAATGGTTAGAGGTGAGTTAGTGAATTAAAAAAAAATAGTAGTAAATCAGGGAGATTGATAATCATGAGATTTTAGTTATATGTTATTCTTACAGAAATAAACAATATATCATCCGTTGTTTTATATTAAGTATTTGTTTTAATATTTAGAACGCAGAGAAGAAAATGCAGTAATGAGTGTAGTTAAATATTAATATAAAATTCGTTGTTTTATATTCAGTATTTATTTTAATATTCAGAACGCAGAGAAAAAAATACAATAATAAGTGTAGTTAATTCAAACACGAAACGGACCAAGTGAGGACAGTAATTGAAATAATTGAAAACTTTTTGAATAAGTTTGAAGCAAATGCTGCGTTGAGCACGTATCCAAGGGGGGCTCAGGGGGCCAGATAAATTGTGGGGGGCGGCATTATGTTGTTTTAAAACAAAATTTAGAAATATGCAAATACTACAGTTTTTTCTATATCTTTTAAAACATCTATTGAAGTGTTAATTGACTGCTACTGACACTATTTTTGATGATACGGGTATTTTATATCACACAAGTAAAAATGTACAATATTCACTTCAATCATAGTGCCTACCGTACCCCGGCCGAAGCAATAAAACTCCTCTTCGTTCCCAAAACTATGAATCTGTTGGCATTTGAGGTAGCTGTGGAAGGAATGTGGATGATGATGTTAAAGTCACAGATTCTTGTCACACGAGAGGCTGCAACAGGGGCAGGAAAGGTACACAAAGAAGGCTCCCTATGAAAGAACTTTCTAAAGTCTAGGAATTCTTCTAAACACTTGCCGCTGCTTAGACTTCTGCTCACAAACAAAATGAACAAATGTAATAGCTGCTGTTCATGTTCTGTAAATTTATCCTATCTGAACAAACTAATATATGCTGTCTACATCTTCACTCTTCACCTCAAAGAAATTAGAATACAAAATAGTTTTACCTAATAGCAGCGGGCTGGCGGCCCTGCCGGGGGGGACTGAGCCCCCCCGGCCCCTGCCTGGTTAAGGGCCTGCGGTGATCGATGATTGGATACAAGCACTGCCGTAGGCAGGATTTTATTTCGGAGGGGACTGAACTGTAAAGGTGCGTGTATATTACACAGTTGAATTCTTGGGGGAAGGGGGTGCAGAATACAGAATAAAATATTTCATAATTATTAGGACTGAGTCGATACCACTCTTACTGATTCTTACCTATACCCAGGGACGTAGCTAAGTTCATCAGTTTGGGGGGGGGGGCAAATGTCAGAAATTTCTCGATCAAATCATTAAGAAATTTAACAACAACCAACATTATGTATGTACTCGTATGTGGGTATATATGTATATGTGAGAATGTATCTCAATCAATGAGGAGAGTGAGATAGAGAGAATGAGAGACAGACAGACGTTGTTAAATTAAAATAAACTCTCATATACACACGCACGTCACTCACCATAGTACGCAGGATGTTTTTTCTGGCCGGGTGGCGGGAGGGTAGAATTGGAAAAGTGGATAATACACTCTAGGGGGTTAAAATTGTACTAAGAAAAAAATAATAATCGTGGCTAATTTTAATGGGGGTTTGCTTGATTGAGTTGGCGTTTTAAGCCCACTTTATGCACGAAGGCTAATCGGGACTGGACCTACAGTTTAAAGTGGGATCCGAAACCGGGAACTCTCGATTACAAGCGGCGACGCTACCACTGCGTCATCGGCGAGGCCAGTATTTGGGGGTTTGCTTGATTGATTTACTTTACTTCGCTTTTCTGCCACATTTGGGTAATTGCGAAGATCAGGATGAGTGGTGATATTATGAAATTGATGAATGAACACGCAACAAACACCCATGCTCAGACCGGAATTTGAACACGGGACCCCTAGTGTCGTAGAGCGATGTGCTAACCACTCCATCACGGGGTCTGCTAATGAGGTCTTACATTTGACATTTTTTTTCTTTCTTAGGTTACCAGACCAAATTCTCTGACAGACCGACACCGAACAGCTGACCCCACATCGTTAACATTGGGGGGGGGGGTCTCCAGCCTCCTCCAAGCTCCATGGAGTCGGCGCCTATGACTGTCTCCGTAATCTGAGACAGGAATGAAAATTGTTTCCAAAGAGTTCCGGAAGGAGTAACGTCGATCCCGAGGGACATCTGTTACCGCTTACCAGTCAAAGTACATTTTCAAAAAACCTCCGAATTCCCTTAATGGGACGGGCTACAAAATCATTAGCGGCAGCTCCTGCGTTGCATCTGTTTTCGACAGGCAAGAATTAGAAAAATGAGTACAAGTCTTGCTTTGGCGTTCATGGCGCGGGAAATTTGGGAGCAGTGTTTCAAACTGTAAGCAAAATTTACTGAAGAACAATTTTGCAATATTTGCCATCAAATTAAAATTTCCAGTAAAATACAGAAACATTTGCCGGGGCCAATTGGACGTTTGAGGGGGGCAGTACCCCCCGCCCCCTAACGATGTCCCTGCCTATACCGATGCTTGAAAGTTGTAATATTTAAAAGTTGTTTAAAGTATTGAGATATAATATAAGTGTGTAAATAACTGCTTCCAATTATATGCATAGTTTTATTGGTGTTTTGCTTTAAAACATGCAGCAATTACATCAGAATATTAAAATACCTCTTCACACAATATTAGTGGAAACTTAATGAATGGAGGCTTGTATTTTGCATTGAAAGTGCTCCGCTGGGTTTTTATGGACTCCACTAAATACTAAAATACCGGATAAGTATCAGCAGGTTTCTGGAAATAAAATTCAACCACAGTTTCCAATACCCATACCAAAGGTTAAAAGTTGCCACTGTTTCTCTTTCCGAGTTTTTTACGGCTTTCATTTCAAAATTTAGATTTTCCCTAATTTTTGAGAGGGACTGTAGACCTATAAGCATATAAGTTCCCCTGTGCCCTTCGTACGCCAGTGGATGACACTGATGAAGGACAGGCTTTCCGCGAGATTCTCCCCTCGGCGGCGACTTGGAGCACTGTTGCCATCTTACCACTTTTGGAGCCAGATTTGGCTGTTTCGTGCAATTGGACTGTGACCTGGATCGCTTGCTCCACTATGATGCCATCACTGGCTCCGGCCCACATAGACAAACTCTTGCCATGAATATACATTTTACATGTGATATTGTTATATTGGCTGCGTCGCCCCACCCCCTCTTACCTCCCCAGCTACTTTTTATAGCGCAAATGGATGACGTGAAGATGACATAATATTTTTATCTGGGAATCCTTTATTTTCGATTTCATACGACCATCCGTGGATTATTGAGATGGGTGATGCCGCCTGATCTGGACGGTGAAAACTAAGAATACATTGTCATTACTTTAAAGTTAACTGTAACATTACCCTTGGAGTCGCTTTATCCAGACTTCGTAATCGTAAATCTAACTCTTCGAAAGTCAATTCTATCTCCACTTAAGGTGAAATTTAGCTCTTTTGTGCGCATCACGTTTGGCAACACTGCGAGGATGGCCGCATGAGGCAAGAAAATGCATTACGCTCATGGGAGCATTATTTTATTTGTTCTCCTGGGAATATCAAACTTCCGATGGCATAGAAAAAAATATGAACGGAAAGAGGACAGATTGAAGATGTGATTGGCAGGATGAAAAGTCGAAACTTCCATTTGATTAAATGTAAGTTGAAGTTGTTGTTTTTTCTCCATAAAGAATACATGGGATTCAACATAAAAATCTATTCCATTTGCAACATGGGGAGAAATTCATTCTCTCTTGTACGCCTTTATATATATATATATATATATATATATATATATATATATATATATATATATACGAGGGGTTATCCAAAAGTTTTAATTATCGGCATGAAATAAAAAAAAACATACAATAGTCACTTGCAGTGGTCAAAGCTAGTTCTTCTTCACGTAGTCTCCCTGCAGAGTCACACATTTTTGCCAGCGTTTCTTCACCTGTTTTAAGCCCTCTTTGTAGAAGTCCTCCGCTTTGCTCGAAAACCACTGTTCCACTTCGAAAATGACATCCTCTCTGTCGTCAAATCACCGACCACGAAGTGGTTTCTTCATCTCGGGAAAGAGGAAGAAGTCGCTTGGCGCAAGACCAGGCGAATAAGGTGGATGCTGCAAAAGTTCATAGCCTAACCGGTGGGCGGCGACAACGGATGCTTGACCCGTATGGACGCGTGAATTGTCGGTCAGGAGACGGACGCCTTTGCTGATCATGCCACGACGTTTTTGTTTCAATGCATCACGCAGATTCTCCAGAAGGTTGCAGTAGTAATCGCTGTTGAGTGTCTCGCCCTTCGGAAGGTAATCTGTTAAGATTACCCCGCAGCTATCCCAAAAAATGGACCGCATCACCTTCCCGGCAGATTTCTGGACCTTCGCCTTCTTGGGAGGGGGGAGGATGGATGTTTCCACTCCTTGCTCATTTCTTTGGTCTCCGGATTGTAGAGGTATACCCAGCACTCGTCCATAGTGACGAGACAAGCAACAAAATCGTCTTCATTCCGCTCCAACAGAGTCAAATTCTGCTGGGAAAAGTCGTGGCGAGTTTGCTTTTGAAGAGGTGTCAACAAGCGAGGTACCCAGCGTGCAGACACCTTATTCACGTGCAGTTCCTCATGAATAATCCTCCACGCACTTCCGTAACTTAGTCCAGTCTCCGCCATCACTCTTTCCATGGTCGATCTTCTGTCGTCGAGGATAACGGCCTCCACTTTCTTCACCATGGCAAAATCACCTTTGATTGAGGGTCTACCCGCTCGTGGCTCGTCTGTCAGGGACATGTGACCACTTTGAAAGTTCCTCTTCCACCTCACAACCGTGTCATATGATGGGCTTTCATCCCCATACACAGCTTTCATTTCGTCGTGGATTTGGCGTACGTTGTTGCCCTTCAAATGGAGGAACTTTATGACACTTCGGGCTTCAATTTTGTTCATCATGCAGATTGATGTCTTCTACAGCCTTTGGAAAGAAAGCTACGTTAGACAAAGATTTGATATTTGCACAAGTATGCATGGCAATGACACTGAGTATGCACAAAAAGTTTCATGTAAATATCTCTAGAACTTCTTTATTATAATTAAAACTTTTGGATACCCCCTCGTATATATATAGTAACAGGGTTTATTCCGACGATATTGAAATAAATGCACAACTGGTGCGAGACTGTCACTTTTCGCCTTAAAATAAATTTTGGGAGGGCAATGTTGGCATAGACAGTATTTGTATGAAAACACATAATATCTGTCCCTTTATGTGAATTTTGGGGGGCAGAAAGTGTCTTGCCTCCCGAAGTTGGTGCCTATGCTGACACTGACAAAAGAACATCATGCCCACGCCAAAGGATACAAACTTTGAACACTCGGTGTCGATATCGTAAGACCACCAACACTCACCGCGCTTCGCCATCCAGGTGAAGCATTGTCTCTTCTCTCCAGGTGTACAAGTTTTTCATTGGAGCCGCGCTGTCTGGTCTGTTATTGCGATTACGTACTCGGCGCTGAAAGCACAGATTGGTTGATACCCGACGTGTCTTAGGCGCATGCGTTGCTGAGCGAATTCAGGACAGTGTTGCCACTTGAAGGGAAATTTCCCTTTTGCAAGGAAATTCGGACAGAACTGTAAGCGAAATGAGCAATTGAATGAAAAATACCAAAATTTCATGGAAATTCGAAGACACGCGCTTAGTATTAGCACAGATTAGATCAGGTCAGGTTCGAGTTTTGAATTCAAAATCTTCCCGGTTACTTCTTACTTCCAATTCTTTGAGTATATTTCTATTTTGTTTTTGATTTGAATTTAAAATTTTGGGTGCGTCAACACTAAGGCTATTTTGCACCCATCACATTATACGGGGTCCAGCCCCTTATCGTTACACATAACAACTCTAACGTCGTTGCATAACTAAAATCATAAAATATTAAAATCTTCTGACTTTCGTTAAAAGCTGAGGCTGTAAAGAAGCACAAATAAGGACAAAACACAGGACAACATAAACAAAATTATACTGGCCATGGGGCCAGTCGCCAAAGCCTCGTTAGTCTGCAGTCCACGTGGAAGTGAGGTTGACTATTTGGTGCACTATTTGGAAGGAGCACCCCTTACACCCCTCTATTTTGTTTATTCGTAGCTTTTCTACTACTTTGATTAATAGCGACGATAAGGATGAATTATGCACTTATGGATTGGACGATGGAACAAAGACAATGCCTGACCAGGGTTTGAACCCGGAACATTGACGTACGCAAATGGGGCCTGATGGGGCTACAGCCCATCCCGAAATTTTGAGAGAATGAAATTTTCAAATCAAAGCGTGTCATAACTGAAATCCCGACTTAAAATGACTCCCGATTACAATTTTTTGTCCTTGAAACCCCCCCTCAAAACGCAGCTATTTAATATTCACCTTCACAATTCCAGCCATCTCCGAAAAAAAATCTACGTCCGCCAGTGACCCGGAATATCTGACACCGGTAGCGAGGAGGCTAGCTATAAGCATGTATGATGATTTATTTAAGTTTTTCATACATATGAACATGGGTTAACCAAAATAACAGAATAACAACAATAACTACTACTGCTATTAGCCCTACTACTCATCATCATCATCATCATTATTATTATTATATCCCCGGGTTCGAATCCCTGCCTAGCCGTCATCAATTGATTGATTGATTTGCTTTATTTTACTTCGTTTTTATGCCACTTTTGGCTAATTTGCGAAGATGGGGATGAGTGATGGTATGATGAAATTGATGAATGGACACTCACCTGCCCAAGCCGGGATTCGAATCCGGGACTCTGGCGTCGTAGCGCGATGAGCTAACCGCGACGGGGGCCGGCTGGACATCATCAATTGTATCATATCATCACTCATCCTCATCGTCGTGATTAGCCAAAAGTGGCAGAAATGCGAAATAAAATGAACAAAATAAATCAATTAATTATTATTTTATGATGTCTTTAAATGGTGGGAAAAATTTGGCGAAGAAGAAAAATTTTGTTCCTTGCAAAGGGAAATTGTGCCTCCAGAAGATGGCAACACTGATTCAGGGGTAAACACAAAACATGCAGCCGGCAGCTTCGAGTCTCGCGGTAAATATGGACTGTGACAGGTAGCAGTGAGAGTGTGTGCGCCATGCAGAGGCTTGTGGCAAGGTAGGGAAAGATTTTAATCACGTTCACTTGTTGTCTAACTCTAATCTCTTTGGAACGACATTATGCTTTGACCTTGTCGCCTTTCTTACTATCATTGGTCATGCTTTTTCACTTCTCAGCTGTTAAGAAGCAGTTTCCAAACGCGCAAAAAATGCAAGTAGAAAAGTGGCAATATTTTATTTCCGCTGTTGCATTGCTGTCATCGTGTCGACCTTGTCAGCTTTCCCGTGATTATGGATGTAACTAGCTGGGAAAAAGTTTACTTCTGTGCATTTGTGATACAGCTTGTTTACAAACGATGCAGTGAAAGTGCCAGAAAAAAACGAATGAAGGCTGAAGAGGGATATTATCTGGTGGGACAGTCACATTTAGTACACCTAAGTACCACACAAAAATGTATATTGTCATTGCTAGAAGAACATTAATTTGTCAAGATTTCTTGCTTGCTGGGAAATCGAACCTCCTCCCCCCTCCCTTTTCGACGTCATCACTGAACTGATGTTATAAAACAGTCGTGGCCAAACTGGAGCTTGCTATGCGGATTGCGGGAACATAGATGCACCTAGATTCTAAAGGACGGTTTGGTTTGGCTTTTGTAGCGTTGCTTTTCCGCCACTTTCGGCTAATCTAATCGATGAGGATATGATCAAATTGATAAAGGGACACCCATGCCCAGGACGGTATTCGAACCCGGGAACCCTGGCGCCGTAGTGCACTGTGATAACTACTCCGTCACGGAAGTTGGCTATAAATTTTTAAATATATATAGTGTAAAACTGCCAACATTTTTTTCCGGCGCAATCATAAAAAAGAAAGTAAAGTTCCCGTGGCAATTTTAGGAGGTGATGTGATCAGCACCACGCTCCGGCCGCTTTTATCTGCAGGGTTGCCCCCATATTTATTTGAGGCTGGGTGAACCGTATAGTCGCTTTGTGCAGGGACAAGTCCGGGAAAATTACAACCTTTGATCACTCACTCCGGGTCTCCAGCGTGGCAGTCAGGCGCACTCCCGCGTCCCGACCTCCTACATATTTTTTTCCTCAATATATAAAGGGAAAAAAAACCAAGTTGCCCCATCATACTATTTCTCAGTTTTTCATGTGTAAGTTTTTCTTAATTCTCTACTTTCTCATTTTTTTCGGAATTACATAGGGTGCGAAATCCGGGGGGAAGGGGGCAGGGGGCAGGGGGGAATTCCCCCCACCAACGATCTTGTCCTGAAATTTCCCCCCACCAAACTTTTCCAGGCGGGAGAAAGTTTTGGTTGTAACAACAAACATAAACAATTAGTGTGGGAGTCGAATATACTGTACTGGAATAATATCTGAAACACATAAAGAACGGACAACAAAGAGCCTCATCTCTAAGGGCACTTCTGAACCCAGCAATTCATGAACACAGAAATTAATCAGACTTGTTATTTCTTCTCCATTTTTCATCGCCTTTCGTCAACCACCACAAAGTATTGTATATAAATATATTAATGAAACACGTAATAGAATTTAGATGTCAATTTTATACAGGAAACAATTATCTTCCTAATGTCTCTTAATTTTTGCCTCTTAGCCACGCAAAGCATTGTTCATTGCATTGGTAGTATATTATAATCTAAAATTTGCAATCGAATTTTAAATGGGCAGTCGATATAATATATAGTATATTTTATAAAATAATTTCATTATTTAATAATTGCCCCGGCCGGTTCAAATCCGGGAACTTTTCTAACGATGGAAGCGGCCCCGGCGCCCACCCAGTGTCGAATAACATGGGTACCTGGGGGAAACCCTGGGGGGTAAAGGCGGTCAGGGGCGTGATGCTGATCACATCACCCTCACTCATGACCGGATCAAGAAAGTGTGGGGCGTTACCCTCACACCCCCTATACGCCTTCATGGCGTGGTGCTAAGCACAGGGGAACACTTTACCTTTTTTTAATAATTGTGTATATATATATATATATATATATATATATATATATATATATATATATATATATATATATATATATATAGTGTGTGTGTCTCTGCTCCTTCCCCTCCTCACCAATCTGCAACGATTTCGCACCCTGGACTTACACAAACATCAATGGCTTACCCGGGATTCGAACCTGGAACCCCTGGCGTCGTAGCGCGCTGTGGTAACCACTCACCCACGGAGGTCGACATTTCGACTGGACCAGCGCGGCTCCCATAAAGAAGAAAGTGAAGCAAAATATAAGTGCAAGCAGGATCCTGAGGATTCATTTTTGAAGTCCTTACTTCGACACACGCAACCTACAGTCTTTCTCGCTGTTGCCAATTCAGCTACTTTGGAGCCAGATCTGGTTCTTTCGTACCGCCCCGTAGCTAGATATTTTGGAGCGCAAGGTAGAATTGTGGTGACCTCCAACGCAGCACCAAGCACCTACATTTTTGTGTGCGTCCTTCGATACTTTCCTCTCGTGTCATGTTTTGTGATATTTACACCCTGCGGAAACACAAAACTCCAGTAATGTGTTTCCAGAATATAAGCCTACAAAAAAAAGAAGAAAAAGTTAAGAATAATAATTAAAGTAAATGATATAGTAAGTTTGCAACTTCGTTATCAACCTCATAAACTGTAAAGGATTTATGATAAACGCAAACCGTAGGGACATGTCCCTACGCATAGAGACTTTTCACTATATTTTGCCCGCGTAGGGACACATTTTGCCAAACAAGGGAAAACGTAGGGACTTTTTTCAATGTTGGAAAATAACATTTTATTGTGCAAAGATGCAAGGCTTACTCGCTGGTCCGTGGCACTTTCTTCGCGCTCAGTTTCCCTTTGTGTATGATTATTGCGCAACGTTGACACATCTTGCATTGCAGTTGCATACTGCAGTTTGGTGAGTACGATAACTACGTAACGTGTGTGTGCGAATACTGTATACTCGTTATTTTGTGACTGATGTTTGTGGGCGCGTTTCTAGCTTCTAAAGTTCATAGCTGTAAGTTGCAGCATGACTTCTACACCTAAAAAGAAAAGACAAGTTCGTGGTGAACTCGATAGAACTACGCTTTACTTGGCGTAGGGACATTTGGTCAGTTGTAGGAACATTTTGAATACGTCTGTAGGGACATTGCCGAAGAGTGGTTAGCAACATTGATAAAGATCTTTTGGTGACGTGCTCGAACAAGTAAAGTCATTTACAGAACTGAGCTGTACCATCTATTTTAACGTAATGACCAGCGAACGAATTTATATGTAGTACAAATGTGCTAAATATGTAAATACATATTTACTTATTTTCACCAAAATATGGAGTTAAATATGGACTTAAAATTGTAAATAAATACATTTTTAATAATATACACGTAAGACACTACACGAGCTACATAAAATACAGTACGCTTACATTTACATTAATTGTAAAACAACACAAAATGTGTTTTCATTTTGTGTTTCCAAAACAATGAATAACAAAATTTTGTTCTAAGTGTTCGAACGTGAATTTCCTTCTGTTATCTCTTAAAATGGATTTATATTGACTAAATGTGTGTTTAATATCGTAAGAAGTAATGGAAGCGTGTTTCAAATTAGATAGATATTCGCAAGAAATTCACTCAACTCTTTCGGTCACACGGGGACATGTAGTTATTGCGTGAATATGAAACATATGTTGGGAAATGTTCTGAAATATGGAAATAATATGTACAAATAACAAAAATATGTAAAATTAGAACCAAAACGTAATATATATGAGGCGTTGTGGATACGAAGGGCGAACTCAACAAACGTACATTGTGAGGGGAAATGCGTTTCAAGTTGTCAAGCACAGTGCGAACTCCACAAAAAGCTTGGTAACAGTAGATCGAAATGTTTCATGCTTGATTTCCAAAGTTTTTTTGTGGAGTTCGTACTGTGCCTGACAACTTGAAACGCATTTCCCCTCACAATGTACGTTTGTTGAGTTCGCCCTTCGTATCCGCAACGCCTGGTATGTAAAAATATGGAAAATAAGAACTGTATTTTTCGAGTCTACATGCCATAATGCGCAAAGATAATACAAAATATAACTGATTTCAGCTTCATATATAAATATGTATTTATTTACATACAAATCTGTTCCCTGATAATGACATTCCAAAGGGAGTATCTAGGGGTATCTATCAGTTGAAAATCTTCAATGCGAACAAGGATCGAGTAACATCTTATATCAGTGACGTGCACTGAGGAGTAGCTAGTCTAGCAGAGATAGATCAATCAATCTCACATTTCGAATTATATTCAAATCACAATATTTATTGCCTTGTTAAAGCCACAGTTCATATGCAACACTTCCTTTTCCACGCGCATCTCGTCCATCGGTTTCTCATAGATTTTTTTGTAAATCCTCTAAAGAACTCAGGGTAAAATTTTCTGCAGTACTTATGTTCTCTGTATTTACACAACCTTTTACACGTTGTACAATATGTATGTATAATATGGATGTAGTTTTATTATTTATGAAATGGGAACGTGTTATGTCCAGACAATAATGTTATGCTTTCTTTCTTTTAAATATGGAATATATAATGATTAAATTACAAATATTTGCTCAGGCTCTCTCTCGTTTTAGTAGTGTTTTATTTAAATATACTACTCTTGGCCTCTAACAGTCATAAATACGGATGTATTTATTTGGGCAAGAGAACGCACGTTCATATTGTTGTTGGTTTGGTTTATTTAACTCGCTTTTCTGCCACATTGGTTGTCGCGAAAATGAGGATGAGTGATGATATGATGAAATTGATGAAGGGACCTCATATGAACAATCCAGACCGGGATTCGAACCCGTGATGAGTGCGCATTCTTGTCCTATGTGTTGTACTCTGCAGTGAATAATGAAATAATTTGGAATGAAAAATGTATCTCAGAACTCAAAAAGCCAAATGAATATTATTGAAGAAAATACAAAAAAGTGTGTTTTGTTACCTGTTTTGTTTCTGTGCATAAAGTGTACTTAAAACACCAAATCAACCAACCGTGGGGGAGTGGTTATCACAGTGCGCTATGACACCAGGAGTTCCGAGTTCGAACCCCTACCTGGGCATGGGTGTTCATTTGTGTTTGTCCCTTCATTTATTTTATCGTATCATCTTCGCAGTTAACCAAATGTGACAAAAAGCGACGCTAAGTAACAATGAAATCAAATCATTGATTGATTGTTTGATTTGGTTTATTTTACTTCGCTTTTCCGCCACTTTTGGCTAATCGCGAAGATGATACGATAAAATTGATGAAGACACACACACAAAGAATACCCATGGCCAAGCCGAAATTCGAACCCAGGATCTCTGGCTTAGTAGTCAAATCAAATAGTTTTTTATTTTCGAATGTGGGTGGGGTTTACGTGTACCTTTTTTTAGTACTCTTTCATCATTTTGCAATCTTTTCCTGTTATCGACATTCTTTTTTTAGGAATAGGGGTGTGACCCACACCAACCCCATCCCCCTTGAGCACGCCACTGACTGCTACACAAAGTGTCGACGTCACAGCACGTCACTGTCTTATATGTAGGAACGTGATGTTTCAGTTTTAACGATAACACCGAATTGTCGTCTGCAACGGAATACCCACCACGTAGCGTTCGTTACACCTGCGCCAACTGTGCGTTTGTTAGTACTATGTAAAATGTCGGTAACATTACACAAAATTAATGACAACGTCGTGCCATCTCGAAATAGCGGTAATTTTTCATATATTCAAACTCTTCAGTAGAAAAAGAGAAGTTTTGCTGTATGAGCTGGACGATAACGAAATGAAGAGGGGCCTAAAACCTTTCGCCAACTGTAGTTCAAGTGTGTTTACTTGACCCAGCTACCTGGAATCAATTGTTTTGGTATTTAATAGTGGTCAGGATTCTGCTTGAAATATTTACATCCAATACAGATTAACTGTAAATTCCAATTCTCCGTCATTATCGTCTCTGTTTCTTTTTCAAGTTTGTTCAAGAGCTGTAATTTAAAATGTTGAAGTGCTCGAAAAGAGTAATTTTACTCCTTGCTTTAACAATTTGGGATATACCGGCCTCCGTACCGCTACGATGCCAGGGGTCCCTGGTTCGAATCCCAGCCTCAGCATGGGTGTAAGTTTCGCCTTATCAGACATTACACTCAACCTCGTCTCCACGATTAGCAGAAGAGCGAAGTAAAGTAAACCAAATCAATCAATCAATTTGGGAGACTTTGAAAACAGTTCTTTTTTTTCTGACAGTACGCAAAGCCTACTACCGGCATCTTTTTTCATGGATCAAATAACAATTAATAATATTTTGTGTTAACGAACGAAATATAATGAATAATCAACTACAGACGTGCAATTATCAAGATGGATTAAACTTTGAATATTATAATTTTTATTATCAAACTTGTCGGAAGTATCAGCACCTTTCTACAAAAAAAAAAAAAAACCACAAGGAAACACTATTGCAAGTATGATTAAACACACCAGTTCGATCCATTCGTACTAAAAGTCACAGAGAAAGGTGGCATATGAACTTACCTGAGAGGAAATATTCGCTGCACACTCTGTAATGTTTGCTTTGCACATTAACGTTGGCGCGATTTACTTTGGCACGACGCGGTATCTTCTGATCAACAATTATCGAGTCTCGTGCCGTGAAGCGCACCTTCTATTCTTTCTCGGAAATTCGAGGGAAAACGTGAGTTTCTGTTAAACAACCGAAAACTGTAAAGTACCACCGTAAACAAGGTTGAAATCTCCCGCCCGTCCACCAGAATTCCGTATGTTTACAAGAACCGGCATCAATCATGGCTGCTCGATCCCACAATGCAATAGTTTGTGACGTAGGTGAAACGCACCTATTCTGTCATTTGTAGTCTACCTGGTGAAAGTTCGATTCAAAAGAGATTATCACGCTTCATTTATTGTAGTTTGGCGCAGACGTGATTGAGAGTGTTTAACCTCGTCCTGAAATAGAATTCGCTTGGGGAGGATCTTCCCAGAAGGGAAATTTCTAAGGAACGGGAACATTTTCAGGAAGAAGCACCTGTTGTGTTTCGAAAGGGGGGTGGGGGGAGAGGGCGTGTATGTGTGTGAACAGAAAACGGTATTTTGAGGTTGCAGAGGGATTTTTTGGCATTGCTAGGGAAATGTATGATTGTGTTGAAAGATTTGGCTGTTTTCATTCAATCATTTCACATTTAGTGGCTGATGAGATGAAATAGTTTTCCAAATGGAAGTAATTTGGTAATTTCTCAGAAAGGGGAGCCATTTTTTTTGTCATTATAACTAAAATTTGTCTCAATTTCCCAGAACTAAAGCAATGTGAAAATCTAAAGCTAAAAAGGTTCAGTAAAAATGCATGTAAACATAACACCGATTTTAAATTAATAACACCGAATTTTGCCCTAAACAGCAGTAAAAAAAAAAAAAAAAACCATCGAAATTTAGGGGGAAATGAAACGAAAACTTAGGGCCCCACTTTTATATATTCCTTCCCCCCCTTACCTCTGCCAAGCGTAAATTTTTCCGTCCTTCTTTTTCCGAAATGTTCCAAGTAGACTTTTAGCTCCACCAGAATAATGTTAGCTCCAAAAGTAGTCCTTTGAGTATTATACTGTAAATAAATTCGAATCGACAGTAGTTCTTTATCATATCTAAGGGCGTGTTCTCGAGAAGGCACCCAGAAGTTAGCCCCACTTCCCCGCTAATTTCATGGCGATATCGTGAGTACTCAACTCAACGAGTTGGCTACCGGGGCGGTGCGTTACACCATCACCTTGTTATCAAAGGCCATGACCCCAGCCCCCTCGAACTATGAAATATTATAATGTGGAGATATAAAAACGTACGAAAATAACATTGACAATTTTTCAGATTCTGCAAGAATTTCGATTTCGTCCTTGCATATAGGAATGGGTTGTCTGATGAGAGAGAGTCAGGCTCCAGAAGTTTGCAGTCTGCAACATTGAGTAATTTTTGTTTCATATCCATTGATACAAGGCTAAAAGACATCCCCATTTAGTCGTGACAGTCCATTCATGTTACGCCCGTGATTTGACGTATTCATTTTAATTATAACGTTTAACTAGAATTTAAAACCAGAGAAAAGCAGAATATTTTAATTTTATTATGCACAAAAATTAGCCTCTTCCATATTTTTTCTCACTTCCATTTAGGCTATTAGGCCTATATTTTTCGCATCAACCGTTTGGGACGCAAGGGCCCTTTAGGCGCGAGGCCCCGGGCGGTCGCCCACTTCGCCCACCCCTTGCTACGCCACTGTGTATATATATAGTCTTGGAAAGAAAAGGAGCAAGGGCCTCATAGTGGTTCGGATCCCACTTTACACTGCAGAACCAGCCCCGATTAGGCATCTCATGTATACAGTTCATACCGGAATCGAATCCGGTATCTCTTAGTTCAAGGGCGGGCCCGAGTCTTCTATGGTATCTGATTGTTCACTTGGGGAATGATGACGATAAGAAATTATATGCACACGTCTAATTTCTTAAAATCAATCTTATTTGTGTGTGGAAAACTGAATATATGATGGCACTGGATAAAACAAAATCGCACACGCTCAAATGATCACGCTCTCGTCTTTGGTTCGGCAGGTTCAACAACGTGCCCGGATTCGATTCCCGATGGAGGCACATAATGTTCGGATCTCACTTTAAACTGTAGGTCCAGTCCCGATTAGCCTTAATGTGCATAAATAGTGTTGCCCACGAGACGAGTCTTTGGCCTGTCTCGTCTCGTGGAAATGCTGTGAAATGCTGTCTCGTCTCGAAAATATTCGTTTGTCAGAGGTACACATGATCAATCTCGTCTCGTCTCGAATTTTTAAAAGCCTGTCCCGTCTCGTCCCGTGGGCAACACTATGCATAAAGTGGACTTAAAACACCAGTTCAATGAATCAATCAATCGAAAGGTTCAAGGTTCGATCCTTGGTGGTCAGGCCGGTAGCCAGAATTTGATTTCGGAAGGGGCATATCCCTTATCGGCAGCCGCCATCCAAAGACGAAAAGGTTGGGGGGAGGAGTAAATGCGCTGAAGATGAATTTCTTGGTATATTGCAACTTACCATATACAAGATGATTAATCCTGTTAATGAAGTAAATTTAATTACAACTACACATTATTAAAATCAGATATTTGTAGGATTTCGGGAAAGGACTGCAGCCCCCGAGCCCCTTCCCTGGGCATGTGACTGCTTGTATTAGTTCCAAAATTTCTGTGCTGTTCCAACATCGTGAGGACAATTTGGGAAGTACTTGAAAGCGATATGGAAGCAAATTCTTCTCTATGGGACTTGATGTGACTCGATGTGATGACCACGCGCAACCGAATGAAAGAACTCTTCGCAGGCCTTGTCCCTCATTATTAATTTTACTGACTAATTGTAAGTTTTTCTCGGCCTCCTCGATGACACAGTGGTAGCGTCGCCGCCTTGTAATCAAGGGGTCCCGGGTTCGATACCCGGTGGAGGCACAAGTGGTTCGGATCCCCGATTAGCGTTACTGTGCATACAGTGGACTTAAAACACGAACTCGATAATTGGAAGGTTTTAGAAGAACTAAACATGTCTTTTTATGCATCGTACAACTTTGCTTCTTTTCACCCCACTTTTACAGTTTTTCTTCCTAAGAATTCCACTGAAGTATAACACGCTACGAAACCAGAGGTCCAAGGTTCGGACATTGGACAGGTATGGTTGTATCATGTCTGTCCCATAGCCATTCCTTCGGCTCATCATTCATCCTCATCGTCGCATTTAACCCAAGAGGTAGAAAAACGGCGTAATATAGAAATATATAAATGATTGATTTGGTTTATTTTACTTCGCTTTTCTGACACTTTTTGGCTAATCGTGAAGATGAAGATGAAAATGAGTGATGTGACATTGATGAGAGGACCATCATAAAGAACACAAACGCCCAGTCCGGGATTCGAACCCAGGACCCCTGGCATCGGAATGCACCTTGTTAACCACTGCACAACAAATAGAAACAGAAAATGCTTGACAAGTTATTTGCTTCTTCATAATTCATGATCATATTATTCGCTGTATGACTAAGGATTAATTATATTTGTATGTCTAGCCAACCTAGCCACCTAAGCAGCAGCAGTTTCCGCATTTGCAGGTGAAGGCTAAATGATGAAAAACCACAAAGTCAGAAAGATAAACACATTTTGTAACATAATTCTTATACAGCATGCAGACGGCTGTAAAACAATTGCTAATACCTAGTTTCCTTCCTTAATTGAAACATGGTGTATTCTTCATTATACATGAGATCAACCACCTTGGGAATCGAACCCAGGATCTTGTGTGGTAGTCAGACTCTCTTTTAGAACGTCAAAGACATTTGGTCAATCAGTCGATCCTGATCCATTGTTTCCAGAGGAAGACAATCGACATTGTCATTCGACATTTTACTCGCGATGTAGGAAAATGAGATCACAAACACTTCGTGATGCTATCTTCTCGCGTTTACAGAAGTTTACCACCGCTCGGACTACAAATCCTACTTCAAACTATCTGACAGATATCAATTGTCCACCAAATCAACAGATGAACCGACCGCTTCGATGTTTTTCCGAATTTTCAGAAAGTGGCCTTTTCCCTCCTTTGCAGGGCAGGTCATTAGCAGAAGGGTTGAGTGCATGTGAGAAGAACCGCTATGTCATTCATTCACGCGCCGAAAAAGGGACAAGCAATAGAATTCTGTTCTTGGAATTTGAAACGCATGGGGATATCTTTTCTGAACCATAAAATAATTAACGCAGAAAGTTCTAGCCACCCGTAGCTAAATCTTCCTGTTTGTGTCGTCCTTTCGGCGCCCATGGAGCCAGTGCAGGGCCAGATGAATAGAAAGTGCGGGTTTTGGGGGTTCCTGGATCTGGTGTGACGCAGGGAGAAAAAGTGCATTTTCAATAGGTCTGACACTCCCTGACCGGTGCGGACCACAAAACCATTAACTGCATCCTCTGCCAATACATCTGTTTGTGTTCAACAAGCAAGAAACAGGGAAATCAGAAAGAAATGCCTTGCTTGGGTTCGTGCTACTGAAAATTGAAGAAGTGTTTCAAACTGCAAACAAAATTTACTGAAGAATTTTTTTGCAATATATGTCATCAAAGTAACATTTTCAGCAAATACAGAACAGTTTCCCGGGGCCACGTGGGCGTTTGCCGGAAGAAAGAAACAAGAAAGCAAGAAACTTGTCCACATCTGCTTCAAACAGTTCCAAATTGTCCTTTGACATCTTGTGCCCGGACCGCTTCTGCTCAGGAGTCAGAAGATTTGGGACCGATTGAGAAGCCAAGCTCTTTCTCCTAAAAGTAATCGACTCTCTTGTGTGAGATGCCTAATCTGTCTACTACTTGACGTGTTGACAATCGGCGATCTTCATGATCATGTCCAGAACAAGGTC
This sequence comes from Lepisma saccharinum, assembly GCF_977018435.1. Taxonomy (NCBI): domain Eukaryota; kingdom Metazoa; phylum Arthropoda; class Insecta; order Zygentoma; family Lepismatidae; genus Lepisma; species Lepisma saccharinum. Next base: position 10,938,219 of record NC_139241.1, on the reverse strand, counting down.
AATGTTTTCTTTTGATGGTGGCAGTTGCTGGTGTCCTGGACCTCACGTTCTTCTTCAACTGTCTCCATGTCACTCTTGAACTGTTGTACCCAGCGTTTGACTGTGGCATATGAAGAGGCTGTGTCATGTAAAGTGTTGAGGTGGATTTCTGATGGTGATATTTCTTTCATATGAAGGTATTTGATCACCTCAAGATACTCCAATTTCTCTACTTTCAACAAATCAGTGCACCTTCTTCAAAACCCTGCAATAAAAAAAACGAGAAACGTAAGAAACACGAACACAGGACATGATACTAATGAAGAATGACACTATCAAAAATATAATTTGGTTTGCCTTGCTACCGTCTTAAGTTCAAAACCTTTCAGTCACCCATCGTATAGTATGAAACAAAAACGTCATATATATACGTCCCAATTTTTTTGGTTGTTAATCTTAATCTAGGTGTGTTTCGAAACTGGGATTTTTACGTATGCTGGTACAGAGGTTGCCAGCAGCGTGTTTGACTTCTTCTCGAAGCTCTCTTTGCATAAAACAGAGAATAAACAATTTGCTTGGTAATACTAATACATCCCACTGTACAAGAATAACAAAGCTCTCAATATTGAAGATTGAAGCTATTTCTAATATTTTAAATTCATGGATGTGTATGGAACAATTTCAATCCGCGGGCAATACATATAAATCTCTTGCAGAACATTCACAAAACAAACCTTGGTACTACTCATATATTCTTCCAAGATCAGTTATTACTTTTATAATACGTCTACGTACAGGTCATGTTCGCACCAGGCCCGTAGCCAGGATTGCTTACTAGGGGGGGCAAAGTCAATCCTAGAGGGGTCAAATTTTTAATATATTGTGTTGCATTGGCAGATATAGCAGGGTACAGAGGGGCGCTTGCCCCCCTCCTCCAAACGTGATAAGTAACAGCATAGACTAGTTAGGTTAGGTTAGGTTAGGTTCTAACTATTCTATGGTAACAGGAAAGGGATGATATCTTGAAAATCCAACGAACAAAAAAAGTTCGAGCAACATCAAATAACAATATTTCGATAATGACCTTTCGGACTAACAAAGAATACAAAGATGAAGTTTAACATATATAGGCTAATTCGGATTTTATCTACTTTATATTTACATGTCAATAATGTTAATAGACGATTAATATGTAACTTTGGGCTTCTCTGCGGAACTGATTAAGGAAGTCCTTTATAAATTGTGCTTCATAATGCACTATAATTTCCAGTATGCAATATTTTTACACACAAAGGAATCTAAAGAGAATCCAACACCACCATTATGTTGTGTTATGCAAGAAAAATCGAATTAATTAAATAATAATGGTTACATGTTATCTACACTTTGATGAATTGTGTAAAAATTTGTATAATTTTTTGTAGGCCTACTTGCTAAAACATGGCTCCTATTTGCTTCAAAGGGGAGAGACTTGCATCACTACAGACAATGTTTGCCTACTGGTTACGTTAACCATTTTGCAAAATATTGTGTCATTGAAATACATGTGTTTGACACCCGACAAACAAATAAGAATCCTTTGATTGATCAATGACTTCTTGGATTACAGTGTCATCATTCATATTTCATATCAAGTTTTATAGAGGGAAATGTTGTATCCTCTTTACGTTATGAAAAAATACCTTCCTTAATGATTACGGTACGAAACCAAATGATCTAAGGGGCATCCTTCGCCTTACCCCATTTCCGAAAAAGCGAGGTCTCTGGGCCACTTATCGCCACCACTTTTTGAGCAGAAGCGTACAAACCCAAAATATCAGGGTTTTTTATGCTGATACTGATTTCTGCCAGTCACAGAATGGTTTAAGATATATGAACAAAATTAGGAGAATCAACTCCATAGCAGAAGAGTTGACATAATTATTTGTCAAAAAATTAGGTTGTGCATGAGGTACTTTAACAGACAACGTCTGCTACAGACACAATGTAATATTATAAATATAAGAAAATAAATAGAAAATAATTTGAGAGATTTTCAATCGTATTTATTTCACTGCAGATTTTTTCTACTTGTCATTTTCTTGAACCTATATTCATAGGGTGCTGCCTGATAACATCGAAAATTTTCACAGTGTGTACAGGACATCAAGGAAGGCAACTTTTATCAATGACTATTTACTCGTCTAATTCTTCTTTCGATGTTACAAGCAATCGAAATATAGCATCTTATGACCTTAATGTATGCAATCCCATTGTAAGCTTCGCAGTTGCAAATGTAATTTATTTTTACTGCCGTTTAAAATTCTTGAGAGCAATATATATAACATGCTATGCAAACAGTCAGGGTTAAAACTTAACTTTCCCTTTATAAAATGGATATCATGACACACACCTATGTTGCTTATCAAATTTAATGCGTTTGCATAGAGAAATGATTCATAAGATTTGAAATTCACATTTATATTTCATAAGATGCTTAGTGTAACCTGTCTCACACTACAAATTTTATCGCTTTCTAAACGAAATAATAAATGTGAAAAACTATCACATTTTCATCGTGTTTGATAATAATTTGAGCCAGTAAGCTGTCCTACATCTTCCACTAGCCGACCTCCATGGTGGGATGGTTACATAACACACTACGAAGCCAGGGGTTCCAGGTTAGAGCCTGGGCATGAATGTTCTTTGTGAACAGAGGCGAAACCACAAATCTTTATATGGAGAGGGGTCAAGTACCAGAACAAACATGCCAATTATAATAATAGTAATATAGTGGTGGTAGTGGTAGTAACAATAATAGCATTAAAAGGACGTTATTATTGTCGTAAATCATGCAAAAGGGGGTAGAAGTCGGTGCTAAAGCATTTGTGTTTGAACAAATGCTTTGAAATATTTTTCCAATACGTTCAATTTCATATTAGGTAGTAATGGAAAACAAGCACACAAACTGTATTTTTGAAAGACAGAATATGCATGACATTATTCTTTTTGCACATATGACACGTACAACTTTCATCTACAGCATATTTTTTACACATATGCAACATGGAGCGACATAAAATAAGAAAATACATATGCAACATGTTAACTCTAAATTGTGTACGTATTCAAAGTTTCTTTATATTATTTAAATACATTACATGATCAATTCATCCGCCAAATTGTCTCTCAAATGTGCGACAACAATCTGAAGTATATATCTGGCCTTACTTCTCTCTCAGGTAATTTAGAATGTATTACAGAAAATAATCATATTGGGATCAAAGCAAGCAGGAAAATCTTTAGATCCAAATATTTGCAAACTGAAAACAATATTGATTTAATTTCACTGGGCGCCATAGGAATCTCTTTAACATTTTTTTTTTCATTTAGATTGTTTTGGCCCAGGGTTGACTCCCACTGACCCCTAGCTGCGGTTCTGCACTACGGACTAGAAGAATAGTAGATATTATTTTTGCGAGCGAAGCGAGCAAGGAAATTTTACGAAATGTACTTTTATTTGTATAAAATTTGAAATCGGGGATGCAATTGCCACTCTGTGCCCCCTGTAAGTGCCCTTAGCCGTCTGGAAGAAAAATGCAAGAAACACTTGAAAACTAATTCCATCTTGAGTATCCATTTGTCCTGTTATTCTTAGATTCTGCTAGTCATGTTTCTTTACTTCAATGCTTGCCCCCCTAGATTGGACTTCCCTCCAAGATTGGGGGGAACGACAATGCCCCTGCCCCCTTGTGGTTGCAGCACTGTTTGTGAGTGTCTCTTCATCAATTTCACGTCATCACTCATCTCCACGATTAGCTGGATGTGGCAGAAAAGCAATGCTAAGTAACAAAAATCAAATATCCACTCCCTTTCTCTCGCTATTACCAAAAGATAGACTTGGGAAACAAAAAATTATGAAATTATGCAGTTCAAACTTCATAGCAACACATTCGAGAAAAAAAACATCCAAATACATTAACACTTTTCATACAAGACTACTCAAAGTGTCACAACTGTTCTAGATAATGAAAATTGCGAAATCATTTTCCGAAATCTGAATCTGGAAGGGAATCCCCCCAATCCTGATACGACATTATACGGAATCCGACACGCCTTCGTGTTGCTAGAGTAATACAGGATATAATTGTAAAGATTAGTGAGAATTCCAGGTAGGAATGTGTTCTGTATTTTTCACAGGGGGGGCAAAGCATGCTCTCAGGGGGGGCAGTTGCCCCCCTTGCCTCCCCTCTAGCTACGGGCCTGGTTCGCACTAATGATCATTTAGCACGATTACACATTACAACAAAACAAGCATGCACATGTGGAGAAGTTAATCAAGATGCCACACATCTTTTTCTACAATGTCCTAATTTCGACAGAGAACGAGATAAATTATATAATGGTTTGCGTCGCCTTGGAGTTCCATTCCCTACATCTCTAATTGGGAGACAAATTTATGGTAAATAAAAACTGTGGAGAGCGGTAAAAAAATGTTAGATCAGCGGTATATACCAGCGGTGGAAAAAAACGAACTAATCTTATCGTTGCTACAGCTAGGAAGTTCAATGAAACTGGAAGTTGAGTAGACATTCGGGGGAAGAAAGGAATGCAGCTTGACAGGGAGCGAAGTTTTCGAACTGAGATTATGTTAATCAGAAATCCCAATTTGCAGCGTCTTCCTGATGTGATCGAAGATAAAACGTTCTTCAGCTGCAAGTGGTAGGAAACTTTTGGCAAACGTTTTGTTATAAATCGACAGTTTGCGCTCACAACCTCGATTGCCGGTTTTTGCGTGTTTTCTACTTAATTTGATGATATTTCACAGTTATTTTGCGTAAAAGCGTTCATTTCGTGGAAAAGCACACATTTCGCATTACTTCGCGAATAAAACTCATGCATATTTCATCATTGGGGGTGTAGTTACATCCAGAATGTTCAAAATTGCATCTTTTTTTCACATTTCGCGATTTAGCGCATCGCGAAAATTCAATGTCCCTACTAATTGCCCTGCTCACGGATCCCATTCCTCCCACTATATGGCTTCTTTATGGATATGCAAGAAGATGTAATTTGACGATCTAACAAACAGTATATATACAGGGAGGTTATTTCAGTCGTTCACCGCCAGCGTGTCGGCCGTTCGGCAGACTCTTCATGCAACAGGTCCCGGCAAATTGCGTTCAGGAAGTCCGTAACAGAAACCGCTTGTTTTGTAATGTTTCCACTTTTCACAATTACAGTTACAATTACAATTGAAATAAGCACGTACCTTGTCGCAAGGATGCTGTGTGTGTGTGGAAAAGGTGTCCTCCCAAATACAAATATTTCTGGCACCTTATTTCTGACAGAAAATCTTAGATTAGACATCGTTACTTTATCGTCAGTTGTCAGAAAGGGAAGACAGCATCCCGGCGCATAAAGCAAACCGAAAGTGTAAAATGATATTTAAAAGTAATAATAATGATGATCACTAACCTCCTGTGTTATAAGAGATGTTGAAAATGACCTCCTTTAACAGCAATACAACACGTTTCTTAGGTTCAAGAGATCCTGTCTATCGTAATTCCCTGACCACTTTTCTGCAAGAATTCGTTTTCACGTAATTATCGTACATAAAAACTCTCTGTTCAAGACTATATTTGTTTAACGACATAACTAATGAATGAATAACAATTAACACACAATAAAGCATAAAGCACTGGCCATGAGTAGCACATTACAATAACACAGTATAAGCAACACGTGTACTGATAAACGCAAACAGAAGTGAACATGAACGTACACTGACGTCTGGTAGCCGACAGTGTTGCTAACCATTTTTCGGCAATGTCCCTACAGACGTAGTCAAAATGTCCCTACAACTGACCAAATGTCCCTACGCCAAGTAAAGCGACTAAAAAAATTATCACCTCATGAGCATGCAGAACAGAAGATAAAATATACACATTTACTTACCAAATCTTTCTGCTCGGTGCTTCCACAATTAATGAAGGAGCGAATTTACATTTGCCTATCCTAACTTAACCTAACCGTACCTGGAAGCGGCTCCGGCGCCTACCCAGCGTCGAATAACATGGGTACCTGGGGGAAACCCTGGGGGGTAAAGGCGGTCAGGGGCGTGATGCTGATCACATCACCCCCACTCACGACCGGATCAAGAAAGTGTGGGGCGTTACCCTCACACCCCCTATACGCCTTCATGGCGTGGTGCTATGCACAGGGAAACACTTTACCTTTTTTGTACCTGAATGGTTCGTAGGGCTATCCGTCAATGGTTTGTTGGGCTACCCGTTTTTCGAGCCCAAATTTTAACTATGTTTGCCTTGCCTAACCTAACTTAACCTAACCTTACCGAGAATGCTCAGTGGGGCTATTCCTGAATGGTTTTGCGGTAATTGTGATTACGAACCGATAAAAAATATTTTTTTCGTAGCACTTTAACATCATCGAAGACGCCATTTTAGTATCCTGCAATTTTATGATTGATGTAATGTTGCCAAATTTACCTGTAATCAAATCAGTTCTTCTACATCGTGATTGTCGCTGTCACATGTAAGCACGTTCTTTGGGCAATATACTGAAATGAATAAGTTTATTAATTAGCCCTCCTGCACACTCCACCTAACAATCTGTATAACATTAACAACTTTTTTACTGTTCTCTTCCGCTATTCTTACACAATCCATGCTCTCCAAGTATGAAATAAACAGTGTGGCAACGCTGTAGACAGCGTAACTAATTGTAATTTGTTCATATCAACAAATATGGCTACCATACTTGTATACGGAGAATCATTGCGAGAATTGAAATGCTTATTTTACAACTTCTACACGTTAATTAACATTTTTTCCCCCTCACCCCAACATGTTAACTTGAGATAAATCATCACGAATAATTATTTCGTGAGTATAAGACGTAGCATAGAAATTACAGAAGGGTCCGGTATTGTAAATTCTTGCCTTAATAAATAATAGGGGTGTGCGGGACAGAATTTTTTGGGTCGGGACGGGATCGGGACGGTAATTTTTTTAAATCCCGACATTCGGGACTGAAAAATTTGCAATTTCCCGACCAAGTCGGAAAATTTTCGGGACGGGAAATGTTCGAAATTTCCCGAAGCACTGGAAATCTCGAATTTTACAAGTCATTTTCACTTTAAGTGATTGTTTTTGCATTTCTAGAATAAAAACTTACAATTTTCGATAAGTTCCAGAAACTTACAAGGCAGAAAACGTCGAGAATTAACGACTTTTTAAAGTAAAGGATCCCGCACACCCCTAATGAATAACGTTGAGTCGTTTACTGTTGATTATGTTATTTGAAGTCATACATGCTGCTGCTGTGCAGAGATAGATGTTGGTTGGTGATGCTGTATTTCCTGCAGTCTTTAACAATTCTGGTCCCATTTTATTTCCCTTTTTTGTTTTTGTATCACTTAACATTGAAAATATTCTTTCCGTTTCCGCTTTAGAATGTGGCAATGTTAGCACTATTTTCGCGAGAGTGGAAATGTTTTCAAAAAGGAACTTGCCTTGAAAGTTTTTGGTAACCGATAACATGTTCCAAAATTCTGATGGAGATTTGTTAGTTAGTTCTTTTTTCTCCTCTTCGCTAAAGTATCCAGATAAACTAATTCATAAAATGTCATTTACCAAGATTGAAAAAAGTACCTACGTTTTCCCTCATTTGGCAAAATCTGTCCCTACGTTCCTACGCGGGCGAAATTTAGTGAAAAGTCCCTATGCTTAGGGACATGTCCCTACGGTTGGCATCACTGCCGACACGTGCAGTATGAAGCGCCCTCTCGCGGCTGACAACTCACCCAACCCCCGATAAGCTGCCGGCGCTGTCTTGACAACTGAGGATAAAGTAGCGATGACTAATCTAAGATTAGATGTCAGAAATATGGTGCCAGAAATATTTGTATTTGAGAGGACACCTTTTCCAGCATACTTGCGACAAGGTACGTGCTTATTTCAATTGTAATTGTAACTGTAATTGTGAAAAGTGGAAACATTAGAAAACAAGCGGTTTCTGTTACGGACTTCCTGTAATGCAATTTGCCGGGACCTGTTGCATGAAGAGTCCGCCGAACGGCCGTCACGCTGGCGGTGAACGACTGAAATAACCTCCCTGTATATGAATGGCTTATTGCAGAAAGGGACCTGAGTCACATTTTTGAGGTATCGGAGTTAATGGTACTTTTTCATCTCCACTGTCTCTAGCAGCATACTGCAGGGGGGCGCATTGAGGGTTGCAAAATTAACTATTCATTATGGTGAAAATTTGAGCCAACAACAGCAGATTTCTTTCTTACACTCTCAATATTATACGATTTTTCTTGTTTTCCTCAGAATTGTGCAAAAGTGACTCATGGGAAAAATAAGTGCATAGTGAACTAAATACATTTTGCAAAAAAACTCAGAAAGATGACTAAAATCGACTAACAGTTGATAGGGTCAAAAAAAAAAAAATAATAATTCATGGACAAAATCGGCTTAAAAGCTGCCAGGCTAAGCCTTTCTGGAAATGTCAGAAAAAAATACACTTTAATCCTGTGCATATGGTTGTAGCACAGGTTGTAGTGCACGATGCCTTAAGGCATTTTGCATTTGTAATCATAACCATTGGTATTCGTAGCCAATGACATCAAACTCTGTGCTATTATACAGAATCATACACTACTTGGCTAGTCTCCATATACGGAAACTGGAATGTGACAAGTAAGTTTGGATTTGGTGAGTACAATATTGTAAAACTGAATTTCTTTTCGGTAATTCAACTGCAGAAACTACAAAATATATTGTTAAACTAAATGCTATTGCTACTTCATAAAATAACTGAAACGTGTCTATGTGGAATACTCAACCAATATTAATATCAATAAGATTACCTCTGTTTTTACATTCGAACTACTTCTTTCTGTTACTCTACTACAAAAAGTAACGAAACTTACTGTTACTTGCTGCATTCCTTCATCTGAAAGCCTTCATGGTTGCATAATTTGACCCAGATTCCTGCCCTTTAGCTTCTGTTAATCAATTGTTTTCCCTTTTGCCATGTCGCCGCGGACTCGAGTTCCACTCTCTGATTTCCTCAGCCTTAGATGTTTTGGAGAGTCAATCGCTCACCCATCCCACCCCCACCCTAAATCCCTTGAGGGCCCCGTGGCCCCCTCCAAGAGACCCCCAGGTCCCTCTGGGGGGAAAACCAACACCGAGGAGAAGATCCTGGACAGTGGAAGACTTCCAGGTCGGAGGGGACGTGGGAATAACTCCGTCTTCCACCCTGCTTCCCACCAGATCCCTCCCGCCACTTGGGGATGGATCCCCCGGGTTCCCAAACGCTGTATCGGATGGTGCAGTGGTGGTGTGCCCAGAGGGGGACCCGCCGTAGCGAGCGCCGCAAGAGGCGAAAGAGGCCCACACCAAAGAAAGACATAGAAGGCTACAGTACTAATAGAACAAAGGTCGGAAAGTACTAATAGAATAAAGGACGGAAAGTACTAATGGAACAAAGGACGGAAAGTGCTAATAGAACAAAGGACGGAAAGTACTAATAGAACAAAGGACGGAAAGTACTAATAGAACAAAGGACGGAAAGTTCTAATAGAACAAAGGACGGAAAGTGCTAATAGATTAAAGGACAGAAAGTGCTAATGGAACAAAGGACGGAAAGTACAATGGAACAAAGGACGGAAAGTACTAATAGAATAAAGGACGGAAAGTACTAATGGAACAAAGGACGGAAAGTACTAATAGAACAAAGGACGGAAAGTACTAATAGAACAAAGGACGGAAAGTGCTAATAGAACAAAAGACGGAAAGTGCTAATAGAACAAAGGACAGAAAGTGCTAATGGAACAAAGGACGGAAAGTGCTAATGGAACAAAGGACGGAAAGTTCTAATGGAACAAAGGACGGAAAGTGCTAATAGAACAAAGGACGGAAAGTGTTAATAGATTAAAGGACAGAAAGTGCTAATGGAACAAAGGACGGAAAGTGTTAATGGAACAAAGGACGGAAAGTACTAATAGAACAAAGGACGGAAAGTGCTAATAGAACAAAGGACGGAAAGTGCTAATAGATTAAAGGACAGAAAGTGCTAATGGAACAAAGGACGGAAAGTGCTAATGGAACAAAGGACGGAAAGTACTAATAGAACAAAAGACGGAAAGTGCTAATAGAACAAAGGACAGAAAGTGCTAATGGAACAAAGGACGGAAAGTACTAATAGAACAAAGGACGGAAAGTGCTAATAGATTAAAGGACAGAAAGTGCTAATGGAACAAAGGACGGAAAGTACAATGGAACAAAGGACGGAAAGTACTAATAGAATAAAGGACGGAAAGTACTAATAGAATAAAGGACGGAAAGTACTAATAGAATAAAGGACGGAAAGTGCTAATAGAATAAAGGACGGAAAGTACTAATGGAACAAAGGACGGAAAGTGCTAATGGAACAAAGGACGGAAAGTACTAATAGAATAAAGGACGGAAAGTGCTAATAGAATAAAGGACGGAAAGTACTAATGGAACAAAGAACGGAAAGTGCTAATGGAACAAAGGACGGAAAGTACTAATAGAACAAAGGACGGAAAGTGCTAATAGAACAAAGGACGGAAAATGCTAATAGATTAAAGGACAGAAAGTGCTAATGGAACAAAGGACGGAAAGTGCTAATGGAACAAAGGACGGAAAGTACTAATAGAACAAAGGACGGAAAGTGCTAATAGAACAAAGGACGGAAAGTGCTAATAGATTAAAGGACAGAAAGTGCTAATGGAACAAAGGACGGAAAGTACAATGGAACAAAGGACGGAAAGTACTAATAGAATAAAGGACGGAAAGTACTAATGGAACAAAGGACGGATAGTACTAATAGAACAAAGGACGGAAAGTACTAATAGAACAAAGGACGGAAAGTACTAATAGAACAAAGGACGGAAAGTGCTAATAGAACAAAGGACGGATAGTACTAATAGAACAAAGGACGGAAAGTGCTAATAGAACAAAGGACGGAAAGTACTAATAGAACAAAGGACGGAAAGTGCTAATGGAACAAAGGACGGAAAGTGCTAATAGATTGAAGGACAGAAAGTACTAATAGAACAAAGGACAGAAAGTGCTAATGGAACAAAGGACGGAAAGTACAAATAGAATAAAGGACGGAAAGTACTAATAGAATAAAGGACGGAAAGTCTATTAGACTAGAGGACTAAGCAAGGAATGAGGGAACTATAGCGATCCAGCCACCCCTGGCAGCCGAAGAGCACCCAAATCACAAAACATTCCGCTTCACTGTTACCTCAGAAACAGTGGAAATACAAAAATTTCCTCGCGTACTCTAACAGGAAATTCGGGCCTAACTAACTCTTCATCATTCTTCCTTGCCTCTTGTTACCAGTGGCCATCCCTAATCAGGAAAAATACTGGAGAGTATCGGGGTATGCAGCCATGGATGCTTACATGGCACTTGTTAAAATGTATTAGAAAATTATATACTAACTATTCATTCTCAACTAATCCATGCTGATCCTTTCATAATTTTGCCACACGTCCATGCACCTCATTACTAGTAATAACAACGTATTCAGTATCTTAAAGAAAATAATGTATTAAATGTTTTCCTGTTTATACCCTTAACTGAACCATTTGTGTTTGTGATAGTCCCTTCATCCTTTCCGTTGTATCAATATCCTAGGTTCGAATCCTGGTAAGAAAATGGATACCTTATCATGTGTGTTGTTATTCAACGTGTAATAACAGAAAAATGTTGCTTGAGAATTTTACGTACTTTCAATAGACTGTTCTGATAGTGGCACCATGTGTCACTGGGGGAATATCTAGAGCTGCTAAGAAAATGCAAAGGAGAGCGAACTGCCTGGATGCGACAGGAGACTGTTTACATGCAACCCCTTCCCTACGGCGCAGAAACGGAATGTTTCCTACCACAACTAAGAAGAAAAGAGGATGGAGATCGATTTAAGCGGCGGCTGGTGGGTCCGAATTAGATGAAGAGCTAGTAACAAAATAATATAAAGAGAAAATTAGATCAATAGTTACACATACTTACTAGAAATCCCATTTTCTAATACGTATATATAACTTTTGTCTAATTTTCTCTCTGGGGTAATAGATAAAATTAGATCAAAGGTTACACATACTTATTAGAAAACCCATTTTCTAATAAATATGTATAACTTTGATCTAATTTTAAATTTCTATTACCCCATTTTTCCTACTAGCTCGTCACCTATAAGGGTCAGTCGGTGGAAAACAGGCCACCTCGTATCTCGACGTGTAGACGCCTTGACTCCACGAAACTCCTGCTGCCACTGGAAGGGGGTTCCGTTCTCGCCCGGTAGATGGCCGTCGCGCTGCTGGCTCGTATGAAGCAGTGCGAGTGTGAGCCGTGTGAAGTGCAGACGTGCAGGGACTTGCCGTCCGGCACATCGCGGAGGCCAGTAAGGAAGAGCAGCGAGCAGTCGTGCGTTTCCTCGTGGCGGAAGGCGCTAATACGCGAGACATTCACCATCGAATGACGGCAGTGTATGAGGAGCATTGTTCATCTCTGTCGAGGGTGAAGGACTGTTGTCGGAGGTTCCTTCGCGAAGAAAGAACGTCACTGCAGGAATTTCCACGACCAGCACCACACGGCCAATGACGTCCGGGACCTGTTACACAGATTTCGGTGAGAAATACTCCAGCACCCACCTTATGAGCCGGACATGTCTCCGTTCGATCATGCCATCCTTGGTGAGCTGAAACGGGCACTCCGTGGTCTCCGGTTCAACTTGGATGCTGCGGTGAAGGATGCAGTGAGTGATTGGTTATTGCGGCAACCGCCTACCTTCTACAGGGCTGCCAATAACCTTCTGCAAGGACGGTGGGACAAATTCCTCAACGTCTACGGGAATTACTTTTTAGGAGAGCACATGGTTTCATAGTCATACAGGGTGGCCTGTTTTCCACTGACTTACCTTTATATATTATAAATACAAATAAACACTTTAATGCACATGTTCCTTAAATTGAGAATTTAGAGGCTTAAGGGTCAATCATAATGCACATTTACTACAGTAAAGTTATCTGTTAAAACTAAGGCAACTTACGGTGAATCGGTAGACAGGTTGAATATTTTGAAATTTTTGGAACTTGTAGTATTTGTTGAACGTAGAAGCTACCAATAAATAGTGTGTTTTGAGCTGCCAAGATCTACAGATAATACTCGGGTTACATGTAAATAGACCAGGCCCGTAGCCAGGCAGGGGTCAGGGCGGGGGCTCAGCCCCCTAGCACTGAGGTCAGCCCCCTTGACATTAGGTAAAACCATTTTGTGTAATGTGAAAATGTAGACAGCAGAAATTATTTTGCTCACAACTTTGGTCAAGGATAAATTCAGGGAACATAGGAGATTCTCTTCTCTAGACTTCAGAAAGTTTCTTCACAGGGGAGCTTCTTTATCTGTACCTTCGCTGTCTCTGTTGCAACCTCCCGTTTAGACAGAAATCTGCGACTTTGATGTCATTATGCAAATTTCCTCCGCACCTGCGTCAAGGGTTAACAGCTCCCAAGTTTTGGGAACGAAGGGGAGTTTTATTGTTTCGGCCGGGGAGTGGAATGTACACTAGGCACTATGATTGAATATTGTCCATCTTTTCTTGGGTAATATAAATATCTGTATCATCAAACGTAGTATGGAGTGCGTACGGAACGATTTCAGTGGCAGCCAATTAACACTTCAAGTGATATTTTAAAATATATAGAAAAATGTAGTAGCTATTTGTGTGATATTTCTAAACTTTATGTAACTTAATGACCCCCTCCCCCACAAACATAGTTTACCTTCATTTAATACAAACTTTTGAAAAATGGACTTGATTTACAAAGCCCCTGATAACCCATGAGCCCCCCCCCCCCTGATAACTCGTGAGCCCCTCTGGAGAACAATTCTTGCTACGGACCTGAAGTAGACGAAGACAACTTTGCTTTGAAAATGGCTATGGATATTTATTAGTGTTTTACTGTACTACATGCGATATTTTAAAGACCATTTGAGCATCTTTATCGTTGGTACAGTGTATCCAACTGGTGAACAGAAAAATGTTGCACTTTTGGGGGTTAGGGTCACGAAGATCGGGTGAATAGGGGGTCAACACATGACTTATCCATTTGCTCTGAAACAGGCTACTAAATTAATTTGTCTCCTGCAGATGGGGAAAATGTATATAGAAATCGTCAATATCGTGGAATGAGGAGGTCATGTAGAAAAGCGATTAAGACATTTAGGGAAGGTAGGAACCAAGGAAATGCGACAGAACTGTTTGGTGTTCCTTATTCAAATCTCCAAAAAGAATAATACATAGTGGCCAGGACAAATTCCTAAGAAAAAAGGGGGTAAGCTACTTTGACCGAGGAGCAGATGGATGAACTGGCATCGCAGTTACTAAAATTATGTTGGTGGATTTTGCCTCGACCTCAGTTATGTGAGAAATTTGCGTTCAATTTTTTCAAGTCAGCCACATGCTTTCATCATCGTCATTATGTTCGGAGTCGAAAAAGTCACTGATGAAGGTAACAATACTGTTTGTGGGCTCTTTAATGTGAAGTACCATTTTGTGTGAAATTGATTTATTAGGTACAGTGGCAAGACGATCTAAAGATGGTTATCACAGGAAATGTGTGACTGCACAACAGAGGAAAAAGTTTATTTATAGAAGATGTGTCAGCAATAGAGAATTTTCTACTCTCTAAACATAAGATTTGTATCCAAGACTGATAATGCATATTTCGAAGTTAGGTAATTGAGCCATCTCACCTTTAGATTCGACCCGATTCACCCAAACTCTTAAGGGTGAGTAGGGTCTTGCAGAGTTGAAGTCTAAATTCTACAGGCCAAACAATTTGAGAACTTAACAAATTATTAGTTAATGGAAATTACAATTAAAGGATCGCTTTATTAACATGTTCCCGATAATTTAAAATGTGAATGAAATTGTAGGAAATATTTACATGGGTTGTTTTTTGACCCGATTAACCCTAAGTTACCCTATAAAAGCTCGAAGGGCCAGATTTAGAATGAAAAGATACAGACGTCTTCAGCAACTTCCATCATACACATGCTGAAGCACTCTAACAGAGAACAAACAACATTAGCAACCAATATAACGATGTTGTATATTATTTGTTAAGAATTTATTATTTTTATTTGAACATATGCAAACAGCTAAGACTACAAAACATGTTGTAAAGATTGAAACGAAAACTGAATTTTTCAGCTTTTACACTACCACTACACTAGTAATAGTACTTCTATACCTTATTCAGTATATGCAAAGATTTGCTAGTAAATCCTTGCATGTACTGAATTGGCTAGTACTGAACTTCCTGGTTAAAAGTAAGATCATAGTTAATAATACACAACATTGCTACATTGGTGACTAATGTTGTTTGGTCTCTCTTACAGTGCTTCAGCATGTGTATGACGGAAGTTGCTGGAGTCGTATCTTTTCATTCTAAACCTCTCCCTTCGAACACTGAGTTTCATGTTGATCAACTTTTATAGTATTAAACAGATACCTTTACCGTAGTAAATGTATATCATGGTTGATCTTTCAGCCTCCTAAATTCTCAGTTTAAGGCACATGTGCATTTAAGTGTTTATTTATAATGTATAAGTGCCAGTCAGTGAAAAACAGGCCACCCTGTATAACTATGAAACTATGTGCTCACCTTTAAAGTAATCCCCGAAGACGTTGAGGCATTTGTCCCACCTTCCTGGCTGTAGGTCATTGGCAGCCCTGTAGAAGGTGGGCGGTTGCTGCAACAACCAATCACTCACTGCATCCTTCACCTCAGCGTCCAAGTTTAAGCGATGACGACGCGGTGTCCGTTTCAGCCTATCAAAGATGACATAATCGCACGGGAACATGTCCGGGTTGTGAGGTAGGTGCTGGAGTGTTTTCCACCGAAATCTGTGTAACCGGTACCGGATTGGCCGTGTGGTCCAGGTCTTGGATCGTCCTGCATTGACGTTCTTCCTTCCCGAAGGAACCTCCGACTGAACTCCTTCACCCTCGACAGAGATGAACAATGTTCCCCATACAATGCCGTCATTTGACGATGAATGTCTCGCGTACTAGCGCCTTCCGTCAACAGGAAACGCATGACTGCTCGCTGCTCTTCCATATTGGCCTTCACGATATGCCGGACGGCAAGTCCCTCCACGTCTGCACTTCACACGGCTCACACTCGCACTGCTTCATACGAGCCAGCAACGCGACTGCCATCTACCGGGCGACAATGGAACCCCCTTCCAGTGGCAGCAGGCGTTTCGTGGAACCTCGGCATCTACACGTCGAGACGTGCGAGGTGGCCTGTTTCCCATTGACTGATCCTTATAATTCGGACCACCAGCCGCCGCTGCCTCCCCCACCCCTCACGGCACCCACAGTAACGAGCCCTCCCCGGAGCGACATCACCATCACACCAACTGACACAACGTCCAGGTTCCCAGAGGACCCATCCCCCGTGGCACATCAGGGTGCAAGTGTGGAGTTTTCACCAACGAGTGCTTTTCAGCAGCCGCTGGCGCCTACGTCCCCACCGACTTGGGTTACGTCGCCCACTGGCCATTCACCCCTCCGCAGTGCTAGTTCTCCCCCCTGTAGGGCTGGATTCCATTAAGCCCGTTTTGGCCTGTGGGTCGTGCCCGAATCCGCAGGTGCAGCCCTCGCTCGAAGTGGGAATTCCTATACTCTGTCCAGGGAATCTCTGGAGGATGATAAAAAATTCACTGAGCAAGTAGTATCACAAGAGGGTTCGACGAATGAACACGTGAGTGGAAAGTGAGTGCAGCTGTTGGCAAGAGCGGGGATTGCTTCGCTCCGCCCACTTTCTTTCTCCCCTTCTCTAACGTTATGCGTAGCCTTAGTCCTGGGACAAAGTATAGTTGGGGGACGCTTCGCTGAGTTTAGACATGATCGAATGCATCAGCGTGGAGGCAATGAAGCAGGTAGGGGAATGCTTGAGCAAATTATCTCAGCTGAATGGATGCTTCCCTCAGATTTTCTTAACTGGGGAATAGCATCCCCCGTGTTCCCCTCATTTCGAGCACTGGGTGCACCTTAGTACCCGTCGAATTCCCGAACCGTTCTTCTCTGAATCTGCGTCACAATTTGGGAGGAGAGAAGGAAGTGCGACAAGTGCACCCTTACTAAGCCTTTTCCTGCTCTCCCCAAAATAGGCAATAGTTAGGCTGGAGTCCAATGAACTAACCAATTCTCTAACTACGTATATTCTGGTAATGGCGGCAGACAAACTGCCTCCGATATCGAGTTGCTATCGACAAGTGCACTCTGAGTGCAACTGCCACCTGGCAGGAGAAAGAGGTAACAGTTCTACGTTTAAGTCGTCCAATGAGGCCCCTTGAACGGTAGGGGAAAGCGACGGGGAACAAGACAGATTCGAACACGGCCCGATGCCCAAGCAATCAATGAACCAACTTCAACAAACCCAGCCTTTTCGTCTCCAAATCCGGGAGTTTCCTAGTGTAAAATGTGCTGTTGACACACGCCTGATTTTTGCTCAGTCTTAAATGACACCTGCTGGCAACATGAACACTTCGATTGCAGTTCAGTGGGAGGGAGAGAGAATGGGAGATCCATTTGTTGGCGAACCTTTGGCTTAGCCGCCCCTTGGCGTTCTTGGGGATGCTTCTGCCACCTGTTTTGCTGTCAGGTACAAGTTTGGCAAAGCAGAATACCACAATAATTTCCCCTCACCATGGCGACTGGTTCAAGGGTTCATGGAACCCTCCCTGCCTTTAGACGAAAAGACCAAAATATAATTTCAAGTTGGTTCTTCGATCACTCAGGCTCGGATGGACCTTAAGTCAAAACAAGCTTCATGAAACTCAGGGCCTTATGGAAACTGTGGGCCTCACCCTCCCCTGCCCTTCCCCTTCCCCCCTAAGGCTGAGGCAACCCTTAGAAAATGGAACCTCATTCTTTTCCCGTGGCCAAACAGGCCATTGGTCGAGGGAGGGTTTTTCTTTTTATTTAAGGGTAAGTATCTAGATTTTTTTTTGTTAAATCTTCAAATTAACTGAACCTGAAAAAGATAATAATGTTAGTGTCGTTTATCAAGAATGATCCATAATAACAGATATACCAATTTTATATGTGACACACTTTTTCGTAGACATGAAGTACAAACTGTTAAGGTGTGAGGATGGAGCTAATGGAGTACAGAGCAGTTACCAGGACCTCCTTCCTGAAATGAAACACAACCCAACAATTTTCCCAGGAGATGATGAAGTTCTATGACCCAGTTTACCCATCCTGTGATGTCATATAGCACTCGCATAGGCAACTCTAACGTGGTGGGGCATCGGAGGAAACGGTTCCTATTGCCGAGCGACCACAGTCAGCCATTGTCAACAAAGTTGAGGCTGCAGTCATAGAAGGTCGCCGCATAAGCATTAGGGAGCTAGATAACAGAGTCAAGGTCACTTTGGCATCTGTGAAGAAATCACCAAGGAGCATCTGCAAATGCAGAAGGTTTCAGCTCGTTGAGTTCCCGGTTTCTCCCACCTTTCCAGAAGGACTACAGAGTCAGGTGCTCCATCGAACTTCCAGCCATGTGCCAAGCAAACCAAGAGGACGTTTTCGCCAGGCTAATTATTACACAGGATGAGACGTGAGATCATCTCTATGGCTTAGAAAAACTAAAGCACAGTGTAAGAAATTGAAGCACTACGATTGGCCAGGACCAAAGAAGGCACGTGTCCAACCCTCCACTGGCAAGTTGACGCTCACAATGTTTTGGTACCATAAGGGACCACAGTAACTGCTCCCATAATGCCTCGTTGGCGGGTAAATTACGGAACACCATCAATAATAAAAGCCACACTATGCTTTTCAACGGTGTCCGTCTCTTGAAAAGGAAATGATCCTGTTCACAATGCTCATTTCGGCCAAAGGAAAGTAAGCTGCTTTGGCTATGAATTCTACACCATCCCTTTTATTCTCCTTACCTTGCACCATCCGATCTCCAATTTTTTATATTTTGATTTTTAATTTTGAGTTGAGGAGGGTTTCGTAAATGTATTTATTTATAATGTTTGGGAACTACTTTGAACAAGCTTTCAAACAAAGGAATCCTTAAGTCTCTATATTTTTTAATTTATAGTAGTTTGAAAATAACAAAATTTTCCATGCTTAGTTTTTTTATTACCAAATGCTGTGTTTATTTGTGAGTTTCCAACATTGTAAGAAATCAACAGAAAAGGAAAATATTATATTTTTGATCATGTGGTCCTTTACTTCATCATGTATTTTCTTCAGCTGATTTTGTAATTGTAAAGTGACACATTTATTATTATTTATTATATGATTTGAGATGAAATGGCCTAGTAGCATGCACCTAAGAGCATGTAATCACCATTAAAAAAATGACCCTCGTATAATTACAGAAAGGCATAGACATAAATGAAGTTACTTGAGAATAGGATACGGTCAGTCGATTCGTTACACGTACCTGATCAAAAACAGGACCCTTGGGGGGGGGGGGTGAAATGGTGCACAACTGAGTTCCTTCGCCTTCACCTTGCTTTTTGTGTATTGGATGACAAGACTTCTTCTCCATCGTTGAAGTCCGTCACGATCTGTCGTGAAGAGAAAGAAATGTGTCTCAGGGGAACCCATCATTTTGGTACGTGACACCAAAAATAGTTCGTGCTTGCTGTTATTAGTGTCCCTGTCATTGACGTTCAAAGAGTGTAAACACTATTTCGGGACACTCTGTATATATGTTCGAAGCCATTGTGGGAGCTCAAGTCTTGCTCTGGATATTAATTCATATATGTGCTCTTTCATTGCATATTATTACGTATTTTGCTCTACTATTGTCATACTGCTATTCCTTTCCAAATAATAACCTAAAATATTTCTGTCAACAATAATAGCTACTTTTTAGATGACTCGATGGTCGAACAGGTTTTGGGTTTGATTCGCAATTTCCAGGCTTCAAGTCTTAATCTGAGCGTGGGAGTTCCGTTGTTGCAGAAAATTTATTACAATTTAATAGTTTTAGTTTTAGTACGAATTTCTGGACAATAGTTATGTGGCACGTTCTACTAAATTTCACAATAATAATTAAATATGTCCATTTGTTTTATCATTTTCAATAGAATCAATTTCAAGCGGTCCCAAAATATTATTGAAGATTGGGTGCTTTAAAGATGCATCTTTTTGCATCTACATTTCTTATTGACGTAATGTGGATTTATTCTCCTATATAAACAAAAATTCTAATGTGACTGTTGTTGACAAAATTTTGATTTATACTCAAATCCGTTAGTTTCACTCCCCCCTCCTTCCAATCATTGGTATTACCTACCTTGTACTGAAATAGCTTCTCTTAGCAGATTGGAGACTGTTACTGTGGATTCTCAAAGTATCAGCATCTCATTGTAGATATGTCTACTCGATTTAATTTCCCTTCCATTCCTTGTTTTGGCCCTATCAACTAAAGGCTGACGTCTTTGGTCAACGTTCCTCTTTCTTGTAGAATGTCCGGTTTCAGAAGACTGTCACGAAAGTCACCAGTGAAACAAACCAATTTTGCAAATAAAGTACTATTTTTGCACTGTTGCACTGTTTGTATGTCGAGTTGACATTTCCAGGCATATTCATATAGGATGGAAATGAGAAGAGGAAGTAAATTGTACTCCTTGACTCTTTGAAAAAGTGAAAACCATAGATATTCACAGGATAGTCTCATTGTTGCATCATTACTAAGCACTCTTTTTTTTTTACATGTAACAATCACCTGTATTGTTTATAACTATTGTTTGGGCAGTACGGATTTACAGTCTCATCTATATATATATATATAAATGTATGTATGTACGTATGTGTGTGTGTGTGTGTGTGTGTGTATGTGTGTGTGTGTGTGTGTGTGTGTGTGTGTGTGTGTGTGTGTGTGTGTGAGTGTGAGTGTGAGTGTGTATGTTTGTTCCGGCGTAATTCTCGAACGCCTGGAGCGATTTCAACCAAACTTGGTACACATATCACTTGCAATATGGAAAGAAATACTGTGGTGGTAAGACACCCCTGCCACCCCTAGGGGTGGGGGTGGAAGGGGTGTGACATGTAAAAATAATCGAAAACGACAGACATTAGTGTGGAATCCATAGTTTTCGAGGTCGCTAAGATGAATAGTGACACTCCCAATGCCCGTCAACTCCAACTTCATTTTACACTATAGTTAGAATTCATTATTTTCCTGTCTAATAGAAGATTGGGATAAATAAATACCCGGGCAACGCGGGACAATCAGGTAGTAACTATTAAAAACAAAACGAAATCTTCTGGGATGTATTGCCCACATATTTCTGAATGCATTTTGAATATTCCGAAGGTTTCCAATAAATGCGATGCATTTCTTTTATAGTAAGTGGAGAAAAGTCCGTGTTTTTAAAAGCAAGTAGGCTATAGATTTTCAAGTGAAACTGAGTAAGGCATATGAAAAGAGTATGACTTTTCATTAAAAAATATGTCAATTAACAACATCAATAATAATAATTACTATTAACGCAATAACTTACTTGAAAACGATGCTGGTGCAAACCATTGATAAATTTTAGTTAAAGGAACCATCCATTTGCCATTATCATGGAGATTCGACTTAGGAGGAAATTATAACAGTGTAATCAGTTAAATTAGGAAAGATGAACTGATTATGCAATAATACATTCTGATCACATCAACATTTTTTTAAGTTTATTTTTCAGTATTATGCATATTACACGAAATTGTATTTTTAGTATTTTGTAGAACAATGTCGTTTTCCTAACCATCGTTGCCAAAATTGGCACGGAATAACAAAAACACGAAATACGAACGCAAGAGCACAGGACGTGCTATAGCACCACAATTAATTTATGAATTCCATAGTGGAGTTTCCCACTTTTCGATTTTAATTAATATCAGCACATGGAACTTCTTTGTGTTATAATTAAGGAACATTACTGTGCGTTGTAAGCAGGAGATAATTTTAAATCATGCCATTCTGAAATCAGAGACAACCGAAGTTCAAGTTTATCAAGTTTTGTAAATTTTGTTATTTTATGCCAAATAAATAACACTAGTATACAATAATTGTACTTATTCACCACTGTAAAGAGGGCACTCCAACGATTATAATAGGGTGTAATATGCGGACATAACTTCTGCAATGAAATATCTAAAGCACAGTAGAAAATCTTTACTTTAAAACAATCCACTGGGTCGAAAAAGCCAACTTATTTTGCAAGTTCGTCCAAGAAATGTTTTTCTTTCCCGTTTGGTAGAAATTTGTAAGTAGGGGCGGGGAGTGCATTCCCTTGCTTGTCATCTACCATTCGGCGACATCAACTATTAAGCTAATGAAGGTTTTCTTCTAATCTGGTAATCTACTTTCTACTTTTCTAATGATTAACATTTTCTGTTTGCAGTTGTAGGGGCATAGAAATATAGCTAATATATTTGTTTGAAAATATATTTTAACGCCGAAAATAAAAAAAAAATTGTGAACATTCTTAATTTATCATTCTTACTGCGCTCCCGAAGCTCGTGCAACCGCGGGGGTTGCGTGGGTGTTATTTACGCCACTGCTTAGACTCGCAGCAAATTTACACCGCATCGACTTGTGAGGTGTAACTATAAATTGGTAATGACTTGCAGTCGTGTTAATTATAGTATTTCATCGCCCGGAGTTCACTTCTCGAACAATTAAAATTTTATCCTTCTATATATGCAATCATAATGTATGCCTCAATCTGTAGGGTTGCATAAACTCTCAGGATACGCAAATAAACTTCCATCCTTGGGTTGCAATTAAATCTTTAGATCACATCTTCGTTGACGGCAGAGTAATTAGGTTCGTTTACACGCTGTTAAGTTAGGAATGAATAATGTAACAGCTGATTTGAAGTGCATGACATTAGGTTGTACATCAATCAATCAATTACTAAAAATGTGCGTATGCTCCAGTGTCAGAGGTATATATTCAAGAAGTGAGCATGTACAATCACGGACACTTCTTGGTTGTAACCAGGCGGGGAGCGTCCATGTAAGCCGTGTAAGCCGGCTTACACTTTATTAGTTCTAGTAAAATGTATGTAATTATATGGCAAAATTCGTAAAAAACTTCAAAGTTCAACTCCGCCCGATACCAGTCTTCGAGATCCTGTTTGTTAGATTGCAACACTTCAGCACCAGGGGGCACATGGGAACTCCCGCCTTCTGCTTGTGGAAAGTTGTAAGCCTTCTGAATGTTGCCTTATAAATTTCTGACCGCGTAGGAGCAGTGCCTACCGTATCTGGATGGAGAAGAGCAAGGAATATAGGGAGAAGAGCGAGCCAAACCCTAGGTTTGTAAACCTACGGCCACAGGCTTACAGCAGCGTTGCAAACCTCATGTTTAGAAAAAGTGCTGTTGATGGACGTCCGCAGTATTTCTTTCCACCAGGGAGGATTAAGGAAAGTATTTTTTTTTTGAGGGTTTGGGGTAAACTAGGTATATTTCCCTTCTCAAAATGTACTAATTCAGTTTGAAGTTAACATTTTTCTGCAACGCCCTTACAATAATTAACAATTTGATGTGACTGAAGTGAAATTGTGTGAGAAAATGGTTGACATTCATTTTTCAGGAAGTGTCTCCTTGCCTTGCCCCTTCTGGACATCCATGGTGTCGTTTAAACTCCGAAATTATGCTACATACTACTAAATTGTTCTGTGATTTTCATATTATTAATATTAATTTATAACAAAAACGTAAATATAAATTCGAATGGTTCAACCAACGGCATGGGTTCGACGTTATACGTGAAAAGTTTGAGAAAATTCAACCACAACGAAAAGTGGCCCTCTTGTTTTATTTATATCCTCAACTTACAAACGACTTTTTAAACTTGTACCAGCTTAAGCACCATTATTCTTGGGTTGGCTTCACTGATAACGCGCCAGCGAGACACAGGTCCTGCAAGAGGAGGACCTTCAGCGTTGTCGGGTATGAATGGTTGACTGAAAAGGAAATTTGAGCCGGTGGTGCTTCAAGGAGGTTTTTTTTCTCCATGAACAGGGAATTCTGAAGCAAAAATCTAACAGGAAGGGGAAAAAGGAGAAACCTAAAAATGAGCGGGATACGGGAAAACTAGATACATATTGATGTGCTAAATTCTTGTTTCTGTTTTTAGCTTGTAGGAGAGCATAAACATCAGAAATAGTAAGATCCCAGTTTTCCGTTTATGTATGAACTCAGCTGGTAATAATTGACCTAAAAAGTGCAAAAATAAATAAATAAATAAATAAATAAATGTTAATGAAAGCTGAAGATTGAACCAATTTTAAAAATTTCATGTCAAATGTGAACCAAATACTGTGCGTCCATTTCGATCTTCAGCCAAGAGATCGGGAGAAGCGTGGCGGGCGGCGCTGACGGAGATGCCGACATTTGCGGCCTGTAATGCCCGCTTATTTTTATGGACATATGCAGACATTTATATAAATATTGCAAAACGAACACTAACCTGTGTTATAAGAGTTATTCAAACTGATATCCACCAAGTGCCAAGTGTGTAGACTTTCGGGGAGAATACGTTGAATAGCCTGAAACTTTCGTGCCTGTAGCTAAAGTCCTTCTGGGTCGGGCCGAGAACTTATCAGCCCCCTCGTAACGTGAACCTTGCGGCTTGCATTCCAATCCTCTTACTGACACAACACACATACACACTGCAATAACACAAACAAGTAACGGCAAGTAACCAATAATAACACTCTTGCGCACAGTACGAAATTAACACGCTCTTGGTTTACATCTGCTCGCCACTATATTCACAGCTCTGTCGCGAAGGAACAAAAAACTCGAGCACGGATTGCAAGGAAGCTCATGAACACCATTGACTTTTAACGGTTTCGTCTACAGCGTAATCTTGATACGGTGTTGCACATTCGAAACCTCCAAACGATCCCCATCGACACAAAACTCTTTCAAGGATATAAACTTAAGCAGGACGTTACTGGTCAAAACTATGATTAAAATGTTTTATTATCTGTGGCTCTTTACATTGTTTTTAAAGCGTATTTTTTGTGTATATAAGAGCAGAACTTGGATGAATTACAGATGATAAATTATAACACAATTTAGTGCTCGTTTTGCAATATTTATATAAATGTCTGCATATGTCCATAAACATAAGCGGGCTTTACAGGCCGCAAATGTCGGCATCTCCGCCAGCGCCGCCCGCCACGCTTCTCCCGATCTCTCGGCTGAAGATCGAAATGGACGCATTGTATTATTAATTACGTAGTCCGTGATTCAAACACTCTTCGAACAGCGTTCGAAAAGCCTGTTTATGATCTTTTAGGTGCTAGATTTGCTTTTACAGTATCCTAAGAAAGCACTTACATGTCCTTTGATAGAAATTTCTGGATATGTCCCTACAATTAGTGAGCATTTCTTTTATAATTAATATTAATTTTTTTTTTACTAAATATAGGGAATTTTAAGGCAAGAGAGTCAATTTATTTATATTCGAGAGGGATATTCCCCTCACAGTCCGAAAGATCACTGCTTTGAGCAGTGACCAATTTTGGATCTGTTTTTTTTTTTTTTGTTTCCCCGTTCTTGTTGTCGAGGTATTGCTTTTGCGAATTCCATCTATTGAAAGCGGACTGTCGGCCCTGTGCTGTGGTGTGATAGTAAAGTGCATTATGGAATAAAGTGATTGTGATTGTGCGGTGGGGTGGAGAACTTGTTGAAGACGCCATTATCCAGCAAGGATTTTGCAGCCAAGAAGAAACTTGTGGATGTAGGTAGGCCCACCCCTTCCTTCTCTAGCAGGCATAGTAACAGAAACGAAAAATAAAGTGCGTCGATTTTGTGATTCAGGGTACGAAGCTGATACTTGGTTATGCGGTTGTAAAAAGTATTCTGCACTTTTCTGTTTCCTTCTGTTTTCGTTTCTTTATTATTATTATTATTATTATTATTATTCATTTTATCTAACTTTGCATATTTTTTCTCGTTACGTTACTCATTATGATAGGAATAGGACTGACTTAATTATCAGTTGAAATGTAGGAGATACACAGCCTAGCAAAGAAAACACCAATCCCAGAGATTTATCCAGAATTTTTAATTTGGTGAAAAATTCCAGGGAAGTGTTCTGAAAAAATGGTGTGTGTGTGTGTGTGTATAATTTTTTATCCCCCCAAAACATACCAGCTTAGCTACCCTCCCCCCCCTGCTTCGAAGTCTTTACAACACAACAGGGCTATAATGTCTCTTGAACACTGTTCTGATGGTATGTTTTATCAATGTAAGCATTTTGACAGAGGGAATACTAATGTTAAACTAATAATGTTTAATTTAATTTCTTCAAACATGTACTAGTGTTTAAACAAATTGATAAGTGCACAACTGAAAAAGTCAAGTTTACAGCATATTTTGGTGTCTTTCTTATTTAATAGTTTATTTTTCTTTTCTATTTTCACCATTTACAATGTCTACTTATCTGTTTTACAGGGATTTAATGTCTGTAATTACAAAATCTAATGATTTATTTTCACTCCAACATTGTAATAATGTTTCAAGATTATATTTTTCAATCAAGACTGCTCACATACTTTTACACTTTATTAAACAGAATTTCTATACATCTTTGACAATTGTACTTTGGAGAAGAAATATTATATCGTTCCTTTAAATCTACTTCCTGACTACGTTCTTTGAATAATTGAATTAGGTATTGTATATAGTGATTCATCAGGTGTGGGAGTCTTGGTCATGTTGGTCCGACTCCGCTTCGGGGAGTTTTGTTTCATCTTTCTTCCTCTTGGTCTTCCTGTGGACACGACGGTATCCCCTCCTTCGGGTGCCGCGACCCACAACTGCCGCTTCCTCCTTGCCTCCGGGCGCTGGAACTCTCATGTCCTGGACGTCACGACCATCCAGTGGGTGATCGGAGGATCCTGGAAACTGCGTGGCGGTAAGCGGCTCATCAGGTAAATCCTTTTCAGCCGGTGACGTGAACTTCACGCGCAGGTTTCGGGGTTTCGACGCCGGTCCTTTCAGGCAAGATTTCAATGGTTTCGGCATCTCGCGAGTCTCTGCAACATCTGTCTCGGCTTGCTGCAGAATCCTGTCGTTCATATTGCTGGATGAACCTAACTGGGTCATCTTGCGTCGTCTGACTGGGCGCGGTAATACTCTATCACGCTTCAACCAATCGATGGCTTTTAAGTGCCTTATCCTCGATGCCCTCTCTATCAGTTCCCGGCAGTATGGGCCTATTTCTTTGCTATCCGTCTGCGTGGTGAAACTCAAAGCCCTATTGTATCTGCTGGGGTGTGGGACAGAAGCCAACTCACGTGACTTTTCCAAGCCCAAAGCCCATAGATGTGCCTGGTAGGCTTTCTTCTTCCTCTTCAAAATATTCTCGATCGGCTCGTACTCTTCCTCTGGAGAGAGCTTTCTTTCAACAGGTGGGAACATATCTTCAAAGTTCCAATTGGACCACAGATACGCCGCCCACAGCATGGCCCCAAGGAAAGCGCCGAGGAATGTCTGCAGAGGATCTTGCTTCTGGTCACAGAAACATCTTGGCGGTGTTTCCGGTCCGTGCTCTATTCCTGTCGTGACCCCAAAAGGAGAAACTAATCTTGGGTAAATGCGAGGTAAGTCGTATTTATTGAGGATACTACATTGTTCTCTTCTTCGCTTTACTTGTGTGTCCTTATCAGGCGTGTTCAAGAACACACCAATTTCACAAAATTCAATGCCCTCAACTTCGACACGAACGTTCATAGAAATGTCACTTGCGACGGTTTTGTTACCGTCATGTGCACCTCTTACTATCTGTGGAAGAGGGCAGAAATGTCTTCTGTCGGTGCTTGGAACGACTAGCGGAACTTGATATTGGTCTTCCTGAAAAGTAAACTCATTAACTGGAAGTAACACGGGTGACTGGAGAAATGGACTGACTGCTGAGCAGACGTCGTCGAGAGTAACTTCAAATGCGGGAGTTCCCCCGAACGTCTGCTCCTTCCGAGGAACGTCTCCAAAACTGATTTCAAACACACGTTCGCAATGGTCTGTCTTTAGTATGCTCTTTCTTGGTACAACATTCCGGACTTGAGTATGAATTCCGTTCACTTGGGATGCCGCATATGAAAGATTTAGGGCACCTTCCACGTTATCTTGCACCACAACCAAATGTAGCTGTGGTTCATCGCACTTGGTGATTACATCTGCAAGGCTTGATTCAAGCCAGGCTTTTGGCAGTACTTCTTCTTGAAGTTCTATGGACATGTTATTTGCATATGCTGCGTTACACGTTCGTCCTAGAACGAGAGGGTAATTGCCGTTATATATGGCCATAGGGTAAAGAATGTGTCTGCGACTAATATCACAACAGGAACGGTCAGGATTTCCAGATCCCATGAGAGATGCTTGGGGCACGACAACGAAGCAGATGAGCCAGATAGGCAACAACATAGTGACGAAGAAAGTGAGGATTTTATTTTTTTTCGGCTTCTTCTTTGAGAAGAGGAAAGTCAGAATGCTCTTTACTTTCTCCTTCTTCTTTTGGCTAGACGGAGAGTCACAGGAATCTTCGTCCGAGCTCACCGATGAATCAGTTGATTCTGCCATGTCTTCAACCTCTGATTCACTCACGGTTTCCTGCGCATTTCGCTCTGCCGGTTCGCCAAAATACATCTCTTGAATCTCGATGGGTAATGAATGGTATGACTTTGCCTTATGTTCATTTTCTGGTGATGTGGGGTTCTCCAACACTTGCTGGGCTTCTGCTATGGCATCAGAGGCTTCAGGGAGATAAATTTCCTTCTGAGGATTGCTTTCTCGAGGAAAGTCGTTAGTGTTGCCACGCACTGTTTTCTGCGTATTTGGGTCAACTTGTTTGATGAAAGGCTTATCTTTCAGATCGGCGGTCGATGAATGGGCTGAGTCTGTTGTGAAATCCAAGGCTTCAGGGAGAGAAACTTCCTTCTGAGGGCTGCTTTCTACAGGAGAATCGTTAGCGTTGTCACTCTCTGTTTTCTGCGTATTTGGGTCAACTTGTTTGATGAAAGGCTTATCTTTCAGATCGGCGGTCGATGAATGGGCTGAGTCTGTTGTGGAATCCAAGGCTTCAGGGAGAGAAACTTCCTTCTGAGGGCTGCTTTCTACAGGAGAATCGTTAGCGTTGTCACTCTCTGTTTTCTGTGTATTTGGGTCAACTTGTTTGATGAAAGGCTTATCTTTCAGATCGGCGGTCGATGAATGGGCTGAGTCTGTTGTGGAATCCAAGGCTTCAGGGAGAGAAACTTCTTTCTGAGGGCTGCTTTCTAGAGGAGCGTCATTACAAATGTCACTTACAACTTCGTGCGCATTTCGGTCTGCCGATTGGCTGAGACACATGTCTTCCAGCTCGGCGGGCGCGTGTAAAATGTTGTAGCTTCTGGCTTCAGAAGCACTAACTACTGGGCCTTCTTTGTCAGCTGTGGGTGGCAGAACAAGTGAAATACACTTTTCATCTTTCACTGTAACTTTGTGTTGCTCACCTGTATCTGAATCGTGTGTTGAAGGATGTGGAAAACTTGAAATGTCTTCAATCATTGGTTGCTCGGGGCGATCAGAAGAGACAAGTGCAAAATCGACTCTAATAAGTTCGTTCTGCTCGATAGAGTTATTTCTATCAGAGTTTTCGTCACTTTCGGGTAATGTATTTTGAGAGATGGAAACACAATCAACTTCCACTAGTGGTTGAGGCGCTGGCGTCGTCTGTCGAGGCACCGATACATTTATATCCAAATCATGGTTTCGGAGTTCTTTGCAAATCTCATGAACTGCAAGTGGAAACGTCTCCGCAAGAGGCATTTCGCATACAGAGCATGGTAAACTTGATTGGTTGGAATTCGAGGCGACCATCACGTCAGCCATTTTGTCACTATCTGGTGATATGTTGGAAACAATAATGTCAATATCTGAAAAGTCTTGGTCAGGAAGAGACTTTGCCTCGTCGTGTCTTGTGTAGAACACAGTTTGACCGGAGGCCACAGAATTTAGACTTTTGCACTGATAAACACTGGAAACTTTACTGTAATTTTCACCAACTACCATTGCCTCGTCACGGCCTGTGTATGTGGCAGGAGTGATCTGAGAGGCATCTATAACTACTTTCTTTGCATCCCCAGACGCACAAACCAGAGAAACAAGTGTCCCTGGGAAGCGCTTATCACAAACAACACTGGAATTTTCACCAACTACCTTTGCCTCGTCACAGCCTGTGTATATGGCAGGAGTGATCTGGGAGGCATCTAAAGCTACTGTCTCTACGTCTTGAGGTGAACAAACTACTGGAACAAGTGTTCCTGAGGACCGGGGTTCGTCATGCAGAACATCGGAGACCACACGGTCATCAAGATGTGCCGATTCAAAATGAACGGCAACCTCTCTTCCTCCTTCTTGCAAATAGACGACGCAGGTGGAACGCGTCTTCTTTGTCCTTCTTCTCCGTCGCCTGCGGAGGGCGCAGGGGAGGTTGGACCAGCAGCATCCAAAGGTCGCCTCTTCGTCCGAAGACTGTAGAGCTGCTGCAGCCAGATGGTCGGCTGGGGCAAAAGCAACTTTCGAATTCATGATTGAGTGCGAGGCCGTGTGACTGAGCGGAGAGCTTGAAAAGAACATCCGTACCCTAAAACGCTTTTGCCGACACGGCAACAATCGAAAGGTTGTTACTTGGGATATTAAGTATTTTGTTTACGCGAAACATTATTGGAAGCATCATCATCTCGCATTATTAGTTCACAATAATGCTCTATACGTGCTACACATTTACACAAATAAGCAGCTATGGATTTCTCGAAACTCACGTTGTCAAGATTCCTACTACCCACATAATCCGTATCAACGGATGGTATTGAGACGAGATGAGCACAGGCTCGTCTCGTTTTCGGTCTCTCAGAGTGTAGCTGAGGACTTCAGTCAGGAAAACGCATGTGCCCAGACACGTTAGGACATGTTTCAACTTGCGTTTATGTGAGCCGCAGACCAAATAAGTCATTCGATCCTGAGCAGCAGAGAAAGTGGTACGTATTAGTGGTAAAGTGTTGGCGGTAAGAAAATATGAATATATGGTACCCTGAATCTTGACAGTTAACCAGAAACAACACATTGCACCTTATCTTTTACACAATACAGAAATGTTTGATAGGGTCGTTACCGGTGACGAAACGTGGCGTTTTCAATTCGATCCGGAAACAAAAGCAATACCTACATTGGAAAAACAGAATTCACCTCTGTTAAAAAAGCAGGAAGTTCAAGTTCACGTGTTTCTTCGAACATAAGGGAATAGTTCACTATGAATTCATTGCACAAGGACAAAATGGTTATTTTTAAGTGCTGACAAGGTTACGGGAATATGTTCGGAGGAAAAACCTCCTAACTCTTGCTTGTGAAGTGGATTCTCAATCATGACGATGCTACCTGCGGATGATGCGTTAAACAGTTCCTGGTTAAGAAATAAATCCATTACAAAAATGGAGCATGTACTTCATTCTCCTCACTTAGCCCCATGCGATTTCTGGCTCTTGACAATATTGGAAAATCACCTGAAAGGACAAAGATTTGCTAATGTTCCTAACATCAAACGCAGCATAACAACGTTAGTCGGAGGTATTCCCGAACGTGATTTTAAAGACTATCCGGTAGAGGCGCCATCGTCTCACAAAGTGCATAGCTTCACAAGGAGAGCCTTTGGAAGGCGTCGACAGTGTACAGGTAAGCAAACTTTGCTTTTCACAGGGGCATTCTGGGAATTAAATGGTCACACCTCCTACTGTTTAAAAATGAAGCAGTAAGCCACGAATAGAATTATATCTATACGTATAGTTCAATTCGAAGTACTTTGTTGTCAATCAGAAAGCCCTTTTTTACAATAAGATCAACTCTTGTAAACTACAACAAATTTCTGACGGAAAGAAGAGAGAAAATTGTGCAAATATACCACGAACGATAACCTTAATAGAAACAAATCTTTTCAAATGAACTGGTGCGTAGAAATTAAAGGAATTATACTTATTTTTGTATTTGTTTGTTGTTCAAATTAGCTGAATACCTATAGTGAGGTATATCAGTCGCTTGTCTGCCTTCTTCCATAGCTTCTTTTTTTAATCCTATTTCTACTTTTGATAAAATACTTGCTTTACTATTGAATTGCATTTTGATCTCTTTTAACAAGTAATTTTTGTCTTTGTCTTTATTCCTTTATTTTCATTTTCTTTATCTGTAACCCTATGAACTCACTTTGTTGCAAATTTTACGTACATTTTCTACTTGCGATGTGGGGCTATTATAATTATTTAGACCGTGGTTCTTACAAGCGCTAAAAATAGAAAAATATGGTAGATAAAAATGAACATTAAGGAAACAATTTCACCACTATCACACTAAATATGATGAAGTGAAAACTGTTAAATAAAACCGGACAAAAAAAAGTTGCAGGCCAACGAGGATCTGGCGCCTTAACTCATAGCCCGTATAATCCTCGGTAAGGCTGCGTCTTCTTGCTTATATGTGCTGAGGATTACGGCCCATTTCGCCTTACACACAAAAATTTCCCACCAGGGAATATTATCGACATGAAGGGTCATTATTATTAATGTATTATTAACCTAACCTAACCTAACCAAACCTAACCTAACCTAACCTAACCTACAGGACAATGGGAACCAAGGCAGGCAACATCACAAGCTCTGCGCTCCCATTATGAATTACCCTTCAAGTCGATAATATTCCCTGGGAAATTTTTTGTGTGTAATGCGAAACAGGATAAGGTGAAATGGGATGTCCCGTTTCGCCTTACAAAGTTCGTGTCACATAAATCATTTGAAATTCTATTGGGGGAGGTGGAAACGAAATAAGGCGAAACGGCATAATACAGTGCTGAGTGTCCCTTTATAGCTTCAGCATTTAATTATATAAGGATGTTTTAGTGCTCAGAGGCAAGCGTTGATTTTACTGGTAAAAGGCTGAGCCCCCCCTGCAAATAGCCTAAGTGCTGACTCACCCAAAATGATTATTTCAATCAATCATGATATGTAACGCTGTTCGTTCAGAGTTGCGAGCTTACAAAAGTAAGGATCATATGTGTCAGAGACTTACAGAGCTATTTGCTGTAGAGAGTGAAGCTCTATCAAAGCTACATGATTGAACTGTTGCGTATTGGGGACTGTACCGTGCCCAGGATTTTTGATAGGGGAGGTTACATATACTTTTTGTAGTGGTCATTCCTCATTTTGCCATCTTTTCTGCCTTGTTAGGAAGAGCCAAAGGGAGTTGGGTTCAGACCCCCACCAACCCCTCCTTGAGCACGCCACTGATTGAGGGGGTCTTTAACTAACGGACTTTGAAGGGGCTTTGGTTATTTTACGTCCCTTTTCTACCTCTTACGTGAATTGCGACGGGACGCCTAATGTTATTTACGATCTACGATGCATGTTATTGGGTTTAAAATGTGTTAATACAAATGCAATTTCAAAATTTTCAAAATCAAGTAGTCCCGTGTTCGATACCTGGTGGAGGCACATAGTAGTTCGAATCCCACTTAAAACTGTGGGTCCAGTCCCTATTCGCGTAAAGTATGTGCATAAAGTACAGTAACACTTCGTTAATCCGGACTAAATGGGGGGATAAGTTGACCGGTTTAACAAAAGTCCGGATTAACTTAAATAACCTAAAAGAACAGTAGAAAGTGCATTAAAACTCCGTTTATAGCAACAAAACACGCTTACTATGATGTATTTAAAGAGCATAGACCTAAATACACTATACAGTACAGTACAAAGTCAGCGGGAAACAGAATTTCATCAGTGATTGACAGCCTTTTCTTTGGGAAGTTCTCTTGTTGACTTCTAGCCACATTTAAAACCTTACATTCTGCTTTTTTTCCTTTCGCCTGTCAGGATTAAGCGAAGTCTGGCTTATCGGGGTCCGGATTAACGAGCTTTTACTGTATACTTAAATAAAATAATTAATCTCTGAACTGGGGACTCGCACCTCCCTGCACCTATGGGCCTTATGGCTCCGGCCCACATAGACGAAGAAGGAAGTAACAATTCCATAAACTTCACCGTGGATATGAATTTTGCACGTGATATTTAGTGGCATAATGGCCGTGGCCTCCCTTCCCTTCCAATCCATTTTTTTAAGCGTCGTGGCTGGTGTGAAGACGACAATATATTGATACCCGGGAATCCTTTATTTTCGATTTCATACGAGCAGAGATGGATAATTCAGAGTGTGGTACCGCCTGACCTAGACGATGAAAACTAAGAATAACTGCCATGACTTGAAAGTTAATGGTAATATGAGACACCCATGCTTGATATCTAAAATTACCTTAGGATAGGGTTACCAGATCGCTGTAAGGGAAATGTAGGACATGCTGTCCCAAAATGTAGGACATTAAGTCAAAATGTAGGACACAAAACATTCTCAATAAATAATATATATATTTCTATACGTCAGAAAGTAGTTGAAAAATGACACTTTTCAGTTTTAAAGAAATGAATTCTTCATGAATTTTTAAGTGCAAAATTTCAAACCTTGCAATCAGTAGTGTGTTTTGACCTATAACCATTTCAAGAAAGTATGAACCCCCCTCAGGCAGATTTGCCTACACTTAAAACTAGCTCAACATGCCCATATGAGCTTTTTGCTCAAGTGTGGAACTCTGTCTAATCCAAGATTTTTGTAAAAATGCCCTCGGGAATTTCCCGGGAAAGTATGACCCCCCTCAGATTGATTTGCCTACACTTACAAAATCTACATCTGCCAGATTTTTGTCCATAAGCTTGTTAAAAATATGCTCCTCTTGATATTTTTTGGCTACACTTAAAACTAGGCCAAACGTATTAACACACACACACACACACACACACACACACACACACACACACACACACACACACACACACACACACACACACATATTTACTTCCGGTCCACTTCCGGTTTGCCCACTTCCGGTCCACTTCCGGTTTGCCTACTTCCGGTCCACTTCCGGTTTGCCTACTTCCGGTCCACTTGTGGCCTATTTCTGGTTTATTTATATTGCATCATGTCTTGCAACAAATTATTACCCAATATTATGCAATAAATTATTAGACATGTGTTGTTTTCTGATTGGTTGGTTATGACATAATGTGATGATGTGTTATATTCTGATTGGCTTATTGTTTCAGATGCTTTCAATGCGGTCTGTGCTTAGGCTATATAAAGAGATTTTGCATTGCATATCAGCCAGTATTGAGAGAGTTGTTGAAGAGTAAGGGTGTGTTGTTGCAGTGCTGCTCATATTTTTTTAAACACAAAAATATTGCAAATTTATATAAATTGAATTACAAATCTATTTGATTTAATAGACAGAATTTTTGACAACCTGTCATAGGTTTATTAAGTATAGAGTTTTGATTTGAATGCCAAGAAATTTTATATAAATACCAAAGCCAAAAATATTAACACACATACACACATACACACACACACAAAATATACAAAGCACACTGCTGAACCCAACTGATATTTTTTTATTAAGCATAGAATTTTGATTTGAATCCCAAGAAATATATATAATAAACCAACAACAAAAAATGCCAAATCAAAAATATTGTAATCAATGCAATAAGAATATAACCAGCCCCAATTGGGCCAGGCATCAAAGGAATTGTAATCCAGACAAATGCAGAACTCCCACAAAAATATGCCCTAAATGCCATAGAAAATATAGCATGGAATACTTCACATATAAACATGAAGGTACTTGCTCTGCACAGTCATCAATATTGCCCCCTCAACCATCTACATCTGGTCTGAAAAGGAAGCATGAAACACCTGTTAATGCTGGACCAGCAAAGCAGCCACGCTATGAACCCATCCATAG
This sequence comes from Lepisma saccharinum, assembly GCF_977018435.1. Lineage (NCBI taxonomy): Eukaryota > Metazoa > Arthropoda > Insecta > Zygentoma > Lepismatidae > Lepisma > Lepisma saccharinum. The sequence continues at coordinate 10,902,267 of NC_139241.1, read as the reverse complement.
CAGTTTTAATGGCCAACTTAGGGATTACCGGTTTGTATCAGAGCCAAAATGTGACATTAAGAATTTTTTGAACAGTATAAATTCTGATGTGCAGGCAATTCTAAATGCACAAAATGGCTCTTATAAGCTGTCCCTCAAATTGTTTACACAATATAAGAAATCAAATGGCACCAAATTTACACAGCCCCACATAACAGAAACTGTACCGGTATATTCAAATGCAAATTCTAACTAACTAACTAACTCTCTAGCCTTCTTAAACCCGAAGGTTCATGGCTGCAGCAACACAGGCCTTCCATTTTTCCCTATCTTGAGCAAGATCTATATACTCTTTTCCATCCCTACCGATTTCCCTTAGGTCCATCTCAACGTTGTCCCTCCATCTTCGTCTTGGCCTTCCTACAGGTCTCTTACCATCAGGTTTCCCAACAAGAATCCTGTAAACTCCTCTTTTGTCTCCTATTCGTGCCACATGGCCTGCCCACCTAAGTCTTCTTGATTTAATTATTCTAATAATATCTGGACATGAATACAAATTATGTAGTTCTAAATTATGTAACCTTCTCCACTCGCCTGTTTCCTCATCCCTTTTAGGTCCAAAGATTTTCCTAAGGATCTTATTTTCAAATACTCTCAATTTATGTTCCTCTTTCAATGTAAGGGACCAAGTTTCACATCCATATAATACTACAGGCAAAATTACGGTTTTGTATATTTTCACTTTTAGTTTCTTAGATATTAAACGAGAAGACAAAAGTTTATGAAGAGAGAAGTAACATGCATTTCCTGAATTAAGCCTACTTTTTATTTCCTCTTTAATATAATTTTCATTTGTTAATATTACTCCTAAGTATTTGAATTTGGAAACTGGTTCAATCGAGTTGTTATCAATAATTAGATTTTGATTATTACCTAACACTTGGTTTCGGCCTGTAAGCATATATTTAGTTTTCTCTTTGTTAACTTCCAAACCTATCTCTTTAGCAGTTTTGAAAAATATTTTAGCATTATTCTTAATTGTATTCACATCATCCCCCAGTAAGTCTACATCATCTGCATATGCTAACAACTGAGTCACACCATTTAATTTTAGTCCTTCTTTAGTTTCTTTTACCTTCCTAACAGCATATTCTAAGGCAAAATTAAAGAGCAATGGAGATAATGCATCTCCTTGTTTTAACCCATCATGAATTGTAAATTTGTCAGACATATTAATACCCACACGAATTTTACTTTCTGTTTCACTGGTGCATATTTTTATCATACTAACAAGCTTCTTAGGTATTCCAAACTCTACTAATATATTATATAATTTATCTCTTTTGACCGAATCATATGCTTTTTTGAAATCAATGAATAGCTGATGGACATTTTGATTATATTCCCACTTTTTTTCAAGTGTCTGTCTGATGTGAAAAATTTGATCTGTAATTGATCTGTTACGTTTAAATCCACATTGATAATCACCTATAATTTCATTAGCATATGGGGTTAGTCTTGTTAAAAGAATGTTAGACAATATTTTGTATGTTGTTGAGAGTAGAGAAATTCCACGGTAATTATTGCAGTTCATTTTATCACCTTTTTTAAACACAGGAACAATTATGGATTCTTTCCACTGTTGAGGGATTTCTTCTTTATTCCATATTAAACAAATTAATGAATTTCCACCATATTTAATTAACTCAGCTGGTATTAAATCAATGCCAGGTGCTTTGTTATTCTTTAGCCTTTTAATAGCATCTTTAACTTCAGTCAAGTTAGGTTCTGGAACTAAAGGTTCTGCTGTGTGGACTTCATTTACTTCTGATTTATCTCCTACATGGACATTTAAAAGGTCATTAAAGTAGTTCTTCCATCTATTTAGAATATCACTTGGGTCAGCTAGAAAATCACCGTCTTTATCTTTTATCAAGTTTACTTTAGGTTGCCACCCCTTTCTAAACTCATTTACACCTTTATATAAATCTCTGATATTTTTATTTTTGCTGTTTGTTTCAATTTCGTTAATTTTACTTTTCAAGTAATCTCTTTTCTTACTTCTAAACGTGCGGTTAACTTCTCGCTTTATTCTATTATAATTGTTTAGATTTGTATCATCAGAGTTATTTAACCACCTAAGTCTAGCCTGATTTCTTATTTCTATTAGATTATGACATTCATTATCAAACCATGGCTTACTTTTTCTCGGTTTATGGTATCCTATACTTTCTTTAGCTGCTGATTCTATTGCATTACGTATGTGCTCCCAATTCTTATTTACGTCTGTTTCATTTATATTTCCATCATCATTTAAATCCTGCAAAACATCAAATCTATTTGACAGTTTAATTTGGTAATCTTTCTTAATTCTTTCATCAGTAAACTTTCCTGTATCAAATTTTATAACTTTTAGATTTTGTTGCTTATGATTTATCACTGAGAGTCTTTCTCTTAATTTAGCAATTACTAAATAATGGTCGCTGGCACAGTCAGCACCTCTATGTGTACGAACGTCAATTATACTAGTATGCCTTCTCTTATCAATGAGAATATGATCTATCTGATTATGAGTTTTACCATCTGGAGAAGACCAGGTATATTTATGTATATCTTTATGTTTAAAAGTGGTACTTTTCACATTTAAATTCTTTGAGGTTGCAAAAGTAATCAATCTTATACCATTATCATTACTTAATTCATGAAGACTTTCTTTACCAATCGTGGGTTTAAATGTCTCTTCTTTGCCAATCTGTGCATTACAGTCACCTAACAGAATTTTCATATCATACTGAGAAAATTTATCAAAGACCTGTTCTAACTCTGTATAAAAATCATCTTTAGTATTATCATCTTTATCTTCCGTTGGAGCATGTATGTTTATTAAAATAATTTTACACCACCTACCCTGTAAAACTGCATATGATATCCTATCATTAATAAATTCTACTGTTTTAAGAGCCGAGATAATTCTATTATTTATGAAAAAGCCTGTTCCAAAATTATGTTTTTCAGTACCACCATAGAAAACTTGTGTGGAGATCCGCATAGGCTCTCATATCATAAAGGGGATGATACACACCATTATATTCAAATGCAAATTCAGACAAAATAATAAGCAGTTTGATAGATCAATTGAATATTAAACACTCTGAATTTGCAGCAAAAGAGTCTGGATGGAGCCTATGCGGATCTCCACACAAGCTCTATGTTAATATTTCTGAATTCAGCCCATTACAAGGATCTACATATTTGCCTTTACCTGCCAATATTAAAAACAAAACAGCCGTGGTTAACATAAAAAATAATGATGAGAAATGCTTTTTGTGGTGTATTTTAGCTGCTTTGTATCCAGTTTCAAGGAATCCTGAGAGAATAACTTATTATAAACAACATGAACATGATTTTGATGAGGCAATGGAGGGTTTAGAATATCCAATGTCTGTTCAGAATATTGATAAATATGAAAAAAAGGCCCGGGATATTAATGGTAAACAATTATCTATTAATGTATTTATTTGTTTTACTGGCCGTGGCAATTGCTTGATAGCACCTCTCAGAATCAGTACATTTGATGATGATTCTGCTGTTCCGATTGATCTGCTCTTAATTGAAGGGGATGATACACACCATTATACTCTGATACAAAATCTTGAAGCTTTAGTCAGAACACAACTAGACAAATCCAATACAATATTCAAGTTGTGCAGAAGATGTTTAATTGTATTTGATGGTAGAAAAATGGCGAATGGTGTTTGTGAAAAGAATTCAGAAATTGCTAAAAACAAGTTAATTGAGCATCTGAAATACTGTGGCAACCATAAACCTGTTCATATGCTTATGCCTAACCCAAATGAAAATGCCAAATTCAAAAAATTTGAAGCCTTGTTGGAACACCCAGCATATATAGTCTGTGATTTTGAATCAAACCTCAAACCCCTTGCATTCTGCAGCCCAGATCCTGATGAACCTTCAATTACATCATACCAGTTACATGAACCTTCTAGTTTTTATTATGTGATTGTACAGGATGGTGTTGTTAGTAAAGAAGATTTATACATGGGAGCAGATGCCATCAAAGAATTTGCAGATAGAATAGAATAGAAAATGAGTGCCATGACATAGCATCTAATGTTTTATTAAAATCAAAACCTATGTTGCCTTTAACAGAGGAGCAGATTGAAGATTTCAACAATGCAGAAAAATGCCCGGTATGTGATTCTGAATTTTCAGATACAAATATCAAGGTGAAACACCATTCTCATACAGATGGTAAATTCTTAATGGCCCTGTGTAATAGCTGTAATATTAAGATCCAGAGATCAAAATTTGTCCCTATATTTTGCCATGGTGCATCCAATTATGATTTTCATCATTTGATCAGGTACGAGCGGTTTGACAAGCAGAATTTAAATATTTTAACTGAAAATAATGAAAAATATATTGCCATTAGCAAAATAATTAAAGTTAATGGTGTTCCTATTCACTTAAGATTTCTTGATTCATACAGAATTCTGTCTGCTAGCCTGGCTACACTGGCCACTCAATTATCTGATGATCAATTCAAAATCACATGTGCTTTGTTTCCAAATCAGGACCTGAAATTAATTAGGCGGAAGGGTGTATATCCATATGATTATGTTACAGATTTTTCTAAATTTGAAGAGTGTTCTCTGCCACCACAACAAGAGTTTTACAGCAAAATCAGAGGATCTGGAATCACTGATGAAGATTATCACCATGCCCAGTTGATGTGGAACAATTTAAAATGCCAGACATTTGGTGATTATCACAAGGCTTATTTAAAACTTGATGTCACTCTCTTAGCTGATATACTTCAGGCATTTAGAAAATCTTCCATGCAAAATTATAAGCTGGATCCAATATATTTTTACAGTGCTCCGGGCCTAGCATGGTCTGCAATGTTTTTAAACACTAAAATGCAATTGGATCTGATCCAGGATCAAGACATGTATCTGTTTATGGAACAATGTATAAGAGGAGGCATGGTGCAATGTTCTCAGAGATATGCCAGAGCAAATAACAAATATATTCCCAATTATGATTCAGCACGGCCATCAAATTATATACTGTATGTAGATGCCAATAGCCTGTATGGTTATGCTATGATGGATAAATTGCCATATGCAGGGCTTGAGTGGGTTGAAGATTTCAATATTGAAGATCTTAAGGATTTTGATGACAGTAACTATGGCCTGTTCTTAGAGGTTGATCTGACAATTCCTGATAATTTACACAACACATTTTCTGATCTGCCCCCAATTCCTGAGGTTAAGTGTTCACCTGGCTCTAAACAGAAGAAATTGATGATGACTCTAGAGCCGAAACAGGATTATGTCTTATATTACAAAAACCTCCAGTTCCTGATGAAACATGTTGTCCAAGTGACCAAAGTTGGAAAAGTTTTGAGGTTCAAGCACTCAAGATGGTTGAAACCATATATTGATACAAACACAGAGCTTCGAACATCAGCAATGAGCCAATTTGATAAGACCTTGTTTAAATTGATGGTCAATTCTGTGTATGGCAAAACAATAGAAAATGTCAGAAAACATATTGATGTTAAAATAATTACTGACCCCAGCCGGAGCAAAAAATTGATTGCAAAGCCCAACTTCAATTACAGAAGAATTTATGATGAAAATATGGCACTTTTCAACATGAAAAAAACAAAGATTAAGTTTGATAAGCCTATTTATGTAGGGGCTGTGATATTGGAATTGGCCAAATTACACATGTTAAAATTGTATTATAATGTGTTGAAGCCTTTTTATAAGGATCGTGTAAAACTGATGTACATGGACACAGATAGTTTTGTTCTTGATATTCAAACAGAAGATGTTTATCAAGATATAGCACAGCCTGAATTGTTTAAATATTTTGATACCACTGAACATTCAAAAATTAAACCCCACAACAAAAAGGTGCCTGGCAAGTTAAAAGATGAGACACTTGGTGATGTTATTGTGGCATTTGCTGGGTTAAGGGCCAAGATGTACAGTTTTGAAACATGTAGTGGCGCTGTTGCCAAAAAGGCCAAGGGCATTGGCAGAGTGACTGTAGACAAAGAGCTTGAATTTGAAGATTACAAAAATTGCCTCAAATCATGTAGCACAATCAGAACATCAGAATCCAGAATTCAGAGTGTGGATCACTTGTTGACTACAAATATTGTAAGAAAAGTGGCTCTGGATCCACATGATGATAAGAGATGCATTTTATCATGTGGCATACATACTCTACCATGGGGTCATTGTGATTTGAAAAGTGGCAATCAATGCCCAATTACAGAGCATGATTTGAAATAAATAAACATGCCTATGAACTTATTTGGGTTCAAAAAACAGGCTATTGTGGACCTGCCAACACCACAACCCTCTTCTGATATGATATCTAAACCAAGTGCTTTGTTAATTACACTGGTCTACGTCCATTTTGCTGACTGGAGGCTGATGGTTGTTCTTTAGTACTTCGAGGGTGGTAAATCCAAAACCGAAATCCGTTTTTTTCTATCACGTCAGGTTTCGGAGGAAAATGGAAAGTTATCTAATATTAGGGATGTATATTTAGAGCAATGAAACAACGTAGTCTGTAAAGAGGTCAGAAGATGGCAGCACATGGAATATTATAATGATTATTATTTAAATCAGTTATTCGAACATTGTTAACCTCAAAACAAAGAACAAATATTACTAACTTTGTAAGGAAAGCATATAGTGCATATTTCGGAATTAAATTGGGTGACCAAGATAAATCCTGGGCACCTCATAAAGTATGCAGGACCTGTGTAGAAAAGACGGAAATAAATATGTTAGCGTCTGGAACAACTTTCATGTATCTGGACAGAGATAGGCATCTATTAAGATATTTTCAAAGTGACGAAGAATATGTCTATTGTACAGATGTGAAGGGACTAATTGAAGCTATGGGATGTACGTATAATGCAGAAGAATGGAGGCTTTTTTTGACAGCAAGAGGAGTTTGAAGTGTGTGTTGATGCATAATGGCAATAAGTTAGCATCCATTCCTGTTGGCCACTCCGTACATTTGAAGGAAAGCTACGAAACAATGAAAGAACTGCTTCCAAAGAAAAAAAAAGTATGCAAATGACAGTTGACTTGTGTGCCGAGATCTCAAGGTCATTTCAATGTTACTTGGTCAACAAGCAGGTTTTACGAAATATCCATGCTTTTTGTATTTATGGGACAGTCGAGCAAGGAACGAACATTAGGTACGAAGACTGTGGCCTGCCAGGAAAAGCTTTGAAGTCGGGGCGAAAAACATCCTGAACAAGCCGCTTGTTGATCCTAAGGAAGTGTTACTTCCTCCACTGCACATTAAATTGGAATTAATGAAGCAGTATGTAAAAGCTGTGGATAAGAATGAGGCTTGCTTTAAATACATTTGCTCAAAATTTCCTGCATTGACGCCTGAGAAAGTACAAACAGGTATTTTTGATGGTCCTCAGATAAGGATGCTAATGAAAGATGAAGAATTCTTACAAACAATGAACCGCACAGAGAAAGATGCATGGTGTGCCTTTTCTGATGACAATACAAACTTTCTTGGAAACTTCAGGGCGCACAACTACGAGGTTCTAGTTGAAAATTTGTTGGTGACGTTTCAAAAGGAGTAAATATAAGTGTCAAGCTTCACTTCCTGCACAGCCACTTAGATGTATTTCCGTCGAATCTTGGTGCCGTAAGTGAAGAACAGGGCGAACGCTTCCACCAAGACATAAAAACCATAGAGCGCCTATATCAGGGGCGATGGAATAAAAACATGATGGCCGACTATTGCTGGTGCTTGCAGCGTGACGTTCCTGAGGCCACGTACTCCAGAAAATCAAAGAAACGAAAAATTCTGCCTAAGTAGGTATGCATGTTGTGCTATTCTGTGGTGTATGTTAAGTTTAGCATAAGTACAGGCATCAGGTGTTGACTGTATGTGCTCGTGAAACAAATTGATCAATTTGCCGGAATTACCTAAACTTTTTGTCCATTAAGAACTCCCTATTGAGAAAATAGAAACGTACGTTTGTTGAACAACGTGACGTGATACTCTGCATGGACATCTAACTACGTCGCATTCTCTTTGCAAGTGCTGTTGGAATGTAGCCGGATATAATTTTCTGGAAATTTTGAAATGTGACTTGTCAAACAATGCAACTTAATACCTGTTATCAGCTCCGCCACCTTATGTATAGTCCTATAATTTCATTATGTGCAGATATCTATATGGAAAATTGTTGGAGTTTAGCCCAGTATTATAATATTGTGAAAATTTTCAAATGTGATTTGTGAAAAATTGTGACGTGATACACTTTTTCTGACCACATATTTGGAATCAGCGACCTCAAATTATATAGAATCAGTTAAAATATCTAAGTCAGCAGAAATCTTTTTTTCATATGTGGACCAGTGTTATTCATCTGAACAGCATACTTACAGATGTTGATGATGAAACAGGTAAAACATTGTACATATTTAACAATAATTTAAATCATTACCAATTACCTGTAGGTGGTCAATTGCAATTTATTACAACCCCTGAGGGTAATGTCAAGATTTCAGTAGGGAGAAATATTTATAGAATTAAGCACTCAAACATGATTTCTGGCACTGTATATACTGTTTCTGCTGGTGACTGCTTATATATTGAGGTCCCTGGATTCTATGACAAGCTTATACCTTTTTTTATAGAATTAAGAATCAGATATTCAATAATAAATAACCACTAAAACAAAATGCCTAATGATATATTTGGCCATACAAGGCATGAAGATCACAGTGATGAGATTCTGATGCTTGATGTCAGAGTCAAGAAATTAAGAAGTGATTTACAAGCTTTACAAACCACACTCAATGCCAGTCTTCAACTAGAAATTACAAATTTACAATCACAATGCATGGACCCTCTTCTTAAAATTGACTCAGAACTCAAATTATTGCTTCAGAAATATACTGATTTGGCCACATTGGATAATTTTCAAAGTTTAGAAGAAGCTGTAGCAGCTCTTCAAGCCAAATTTAAGACCCAGGCCACCAACTCTGAGCAATTGAAACAGCAATTGGAAGAGCAGATAAATAATGTCCAGACACAGCTCCAAACAATTGTCAAAAGCATAAAATCACAAGAAGATTTTGATCTAGTGATTTCCACTCTAAAAGAACAGATTCAATCACTCCAGATACCTAATCTGGACCCCTTGAACAATGCCATAGCCGAGGTTAAAGAAAAAATTGAGACACTTGAAAATTTTATGAACAACTTGCCATCTTCTGATGCTTTGAGTGCAATAACTCGGAGTGTTGCCAACATTAAGCTGCAACTTGAAACATATGAAGATTTTGGAAAAATTCAAAGTACCATAACCCATCTTGAGGGTACAATAGCAGCAGTGCAAAGTGATTTGACAAATGTACAAGAATCTCTAGAATCCCGCCTGCCTGGTATTGTAGACACACTTGTCAGTGTCCAGCAACAGATCACAAAGTTTGAAAACCTCAACACTGAATCTGAGCTATCTCATTTTCATCACTTGATCGATGATATCCAAACAAAACTTGAAATTTTACAACAATCAACACCCACTCAGGCAGATATAGCCCTGCTCCAAAATGCTATGCAAAATGTGGCTGATGCTTCTGAATTAAATAATGTGAAATTGGCACTTTAATCTTTGCAAAATACTGTAACAAATCTGCCTACATCACAGGAACTTAAAAATATTAAGAGAGCAGTGAATCGCATATTGAAATCAGAAGATATCAAGAATATCCAGACAGAGATCAAACAACTTACTCAGACAGTGGCCACTCTACCAACCAATCAACATATTAATGAACTGCATGCCCTGTTTGAGGATATCGGAAGACAGGTCCGTGATCTTACTGCTCAAAATTCAAAATTGGCAATTGTTGAAAATTTACAGCAAATTGTAGCTAATATCAAGCAACAGCTAGGGACCATGGAATCCAATCAAGCAAATGCTTTGTCTGTTTTTGCCACCCAGCTTCAAGAGATTGTGCAACAATACAAGAAACTTGTTGTGGACATAAAAATCAAGCCAGGCCATGATGATGTTGTTAGGACCATCAATGAGCACCTTGAATCTGTAACAAGCAGATTGCTTACAGCAGAAAAAGAAATAACAGGCATAATCGAGAATCCAAAACATACAGTAATTCTTGAATTGTACAGCATCCCCAACAAAGAATATGATTCACCATTTACACCAGGTGGCAAAATATATATGCTGTCCCCTGCACAATTTTATCACCAATTTTTTGTTGGGGGCACACTGAGACCAATCAAGATCAAATATTGGCTTCAACCACAGGCACACCACTACCCTACTTTATCAATAACAAATGCTGACAACAAACCAAAAATCAGCAGTGTGGAGTTAGAGGATTTTACAGATCCCAATACATTAGAAACATCTTACGCTGAAGATGATGGCTCTCTGGAATTTCATATACAAATAGGAGACAAATTATATTTAGAAAATCCTGTAGTATCAGCTGCTGAACACCCCATAGTTGCAATATTCCTGTTTACATATTATGTCTAGACAAATTATTGTTGATGAATTACACAGACAAGCCAGATATAATTATAAGAGACTGCCAGTAGTTACAAAAGGCATAGATGATTTATGGCAGAGCGACTTGATTGAGATGGCAAGTGGACAGCTGAAAAACTTAGACAAAATCAACAAGGGCTACAAGTATCTACTCACTGTCATAGACACATTTTCAAAATTTTCCTGGGCTGTGCCACTCAAATCCAAGACTGGAAAATGTGTTACAGAAGCCTTCAGGACAATCATCAATCAGAGTGGAAGATCACCGCGCTATTTGCAAACAGATAATGGCAAAGAATTTTATAATTCTGTGTTCCAACAATTTATTAAAAGCCAGTCAATACAACATTATTCGAGTTACAGTGATCTCAAGGCCTCAATTGTAGAGAGATTCAACAAAACCCTAAAAAATCTTATGTATAAACAATTTACACTTCAAGGTAATTATAAATGGCTTAATATTCTTCCAGAACTTCTACATAAATATAACGACTCGGTCCATTCCACAATCAACATGAAACCCTCTGAAGTAACTTCATCTGATGAGCAAAAATTGATCAGGACTGTTTATTATCCTAGATACCAGCCAACAACAAGAAAGGCCAAATACAAGGTGGGTGATCAAGTAAGAATCAGCAAATATAAGCACTTATTCAAAAGAGGCTTTACAAGAAACTGGAGCACTGAATTATTTACAGTGGTTCAAATTAAACCTGGGACCCTTAACACATATATAATAAAAGACCACCGAGGAGAAATTCTCAAAGGCCGGTCCTATGATGAAGAACTCAACAAAACTAAACAGCCTGACACATATCTCATAGAAAAAATCATCCGCAGAAAAGGCAACAAGTTATTTGTCAAATGGCTAGGACTTCCAGAACACAGCTGGATCGATGCAGACAAAGTGATAATATGAGCACCTGGGATGTTATAAAAAGGCTGCCAGAACCTGAATAGCAGATTAAGAGAAATGGCAAGTTGCTGCCTGATAATATTAGATGTCTTATTGTTGGGCCATCAGCTTGTGGTAAAACTACACTAATGATTGATAATTTTTTATTGGCACCCAACTGGTTAGACTGGAAAAATAGGCACTTGTATGTCTTCTCTAAGAGCTTGGAACAATTAAAATATCAGCAGCTGATGAAGCTATATGATGGATTGGATATTGCCACTTTTGAATCAGATGTTAAGCCACTCCATGAATGTCTCGATAATTCTGTTGTTGTGTTTGATGACATTATACTGGATAATCAAAACAAGGTTAGAAATTTCTTTACACAAGGCCGACACAAAAACATTGATTGCTTCTACCTGGCACAGACTTTTTCTAAAATACCCAAGCAGCTGATCCGAGACAACAGCAATTTTATATGTGTGTTTCATCAAGATCATACCAACCTCAAACACATACATGATGAATATGTAGGTGGGGACTTGAGCTACAATGATTTTTCCAAGTTTTGCAGTAGGTGCTGGATCCAGGACAGTTATGGGTTTGTCACAATTGATATGACAAGAAAACCCAATAGTGGTAAATACAGAAATAAAATTAACAATTTTCTAGACATTGAAACATATATAAATAACCATGAAAAGGCCAATCATTGATGATCTTAAATTAAGAGATTATCTTGTAAAAAGATTTAAGGGATGGAAATCAGAGAACCGAGGAATTTATGAACAACACAAACAAACAGAACAGCCTATTATTGATGCTATTAGTGAATTAGGTAAAAATATCAAAACTGTTACAGAGCAAAATCAAAATTTGATCACAGAGCTTGTACCTGTAGCTGCAAGGAACATATTAGATTATCCAATCACCCCACTTTCTAGTATTCATACACCTAGTCCTGTTGCTCCTCGAAGAATTGAAGCTACTCAGGATCCTATTGAATTGGGTCTTCTTGCTCAAAAATATTTAAGCACACCTAAAGACAACAAAGATGAGGTCTTTGGCTTATATGCTGACACAGAGCGTGATGGTAGCATCATACATAGAATTGGCAATTTCAGAGTAACATTTATGGGAGATGATCTCATTGTATATTCAGAATCTCATCTTGGAGAAAAAGGTGGTTTTGTTAAATATCCCGGCACACCTGGATTGTGGGAACTGATGACTAGGAAAAGGCCTGGCAGCTATACAGATCAAGATTATGAGCACTACAAAGAAATATTAATAAAATCAGATGCTCTATACCAGAACAATGATCCCACACAAAAAAGAGTCAAGTCTAGCAGTGGAGCAAAATACAACAATTTAATCAAGCCCATATGGTCACAGATCAAGACTGGCAGTGGAATCAAACAATACAACACCCTGCCTAAAGAATTTGTGTGGGTTGATGATGTCAGGAAACTTGTAGATAGGTTATTGGTGATAGCTGGGGAGGAAAATGCTGGCAACCACAATTTTTACAATGAAAAGGTTGGAATTATGAACATGATAAGCAAAAAATTGTCTAATTTTATAGTGAATGACACTAAGGGGATTGGATATCTTATAAAAATTATTAATACTCTACCACCTAAATTTTGGAATATTTCTGAGGGTCGGGGGTTGGTTAATGACATTATAAACAAGCTGCCATTTGAATTACACATTCCAGGCTATCAGTATTGTGGTCCAGGCACAAAATTGGACCATAGATTAAACAGAGGTGATCCTGGTGTTAATCCCCTAGATGCTGCGTGTAGAGACCATGACATAGCATACAACACACATTCTGATCTTGACAAGAGACATGTTGCAGACAAGAAATTAGAAGAGGCTGCATTTGGTAGATTTGTAAGCAAAGATGCTTCTTTAAGTGAAAAAATAGCAGCATTGGGGACCACCATAGCTATGAACACCAAACAAAAACTGGGGTGGGGGCTGTGAATATGTATGTAATAAACCTAGAATGAAGGCCAAGGGTGTTATGTATCAAATACCTTATGCAGGTCTTAAATCTCTTAAAACTATTGATAGCCTTTTAACCAAAAAGCAGCGCAAGAAAAAAAGCTCTTGTCTTGCCGAGGGCCATGGTATGAAATTATTACTTAGTACCCCCCAATTAAAAAAATTACAACAATCTAGAAAAAAATCACATGTGGAGGGTTTCATATTTACTATCCCGGCCATCTTAGCAGCACTTGGGGCTGTTGGGAGCTTGGCTGGGGGATCAGCTGCCATAGCAAAAACAGTAATAGATGCCAAGAAAAATAAGGCAGAATTAGATGAAATAAAGCGCCATAACCTGGCCATGGAGAAACAAGACAAAGGTGTTAAGAGAGCCATGAATAAGTTTAAAAAAAAACAAGAGCCGCTTACAAACCAAGAAATTGAAGTTTTAATCAAGCCACTGGACATCAAAAATTTTAGAGGTGTGTACATGTCTGATTCTTTACCAGAACAACCACTCAACAAAGAGTGTGGCATTGTTAATTTGGATAAGTACAAAAATCAGGGCACTCACTGGATTTGTTATCTTAAATATTTAAAAGATGAGGCATTTGTGTTTGATTCATTTGGAGGTGTTCCACCTGAAAATTTAATAAAATATCTAAAATCAACTAATCTTTATTACAATAATGCCCGTGTTCAAAACTTCAAAGATGTTAATTGTGGACATTTGTGTTTATCTGTTCTTAGATATATGTCTCAAATAAATAAACCATCAATTGAAAATTTTCAAAAGGCCCTGTGGTATTTAAAACATCATGGGGTTATTCCATCTCACCAGCCAAAATTCAATATTGAAACTCAAATTACATGATGATATAGTGTATCCCAAAACAATAGCTCTCAGAGCATTTTATGGCATGTACTTGATCCCTAATATTACACACCACAACAACAAAATTGCAGTTGGGGATCAAAAAATTGTCATCACTCCAGGGCAGTATAATCTGTCCACTCTAAATGCTCAATTACCCAGAGGTATAGTATTAACTCAAAATTCTGTCACTCACAGAGTAGAGATTGTATCTGCTACAGAAACAGTGGATCTGGGTATTATAGGAGAGCTGTTAGGCTTTGAGAACAACACAAAACTTGAACCAGCCATCAAACACACTGCTATTAATATACCTAAATTCTTAGCCATAGAGACTCTAAATATTCACTGTAATGTGGCCGAGGGTATGATCACCAAATCAAATGGCATAGGCACTCACAAACAAACTGGGATCATTGCAACATTTAAACCTAATTCTGAACACTCCATCCCCAACATTATATTTTCCTGTGTGCCATAATAGAATAGATTATATTGAGTTGATGGTCACTAATGAAAAAGAAGAATTAGTTGATTTTGCTGGAGCCACAACAACTGCTATCATAGAGATTAATATTTAAATAAAAATACATACAAAAAAAATGGAAAATATTGAGAGTTATGAGCTACAATCATTCCCTCCAAACAGGAGGACATTTGCAAATTTAAATCAACCCAACACAGAGATTGAGGTTGATCTTGATGTAGGGGATGGCTTTATACACCCCCACAGAGCAGATCTATACATCAAATTTGATGTTGTAAAGCTCGATGGAACAGATTATCCGGCAAATTCAAATATAAGATTGGTAGACAATTTTGTGCCACATCTGTTCTCTGAAATTGAGATCAGAAAACATGGTGTTGTTATAAACAGAGTGGATTATCCCGGCATTACCTCCACAGCTTTGGCCACACTAAAATTATCCAAAACCGAGGCTTCTTACTACAAAATAGGTGGATTTGAGGCTGGTGATAAAATTATATCTAAGAGCCACACAGTGCTGTTCCCCATGCGCCTGTTGCCAGGATTCTTCTCAGATTACAAAGATATTATGTGGAAGGGTGGTTTAAGAATCACATTTAGAAGAGCTGCCAATGACAATAATACTTTGATGAGGTACAGTGCATTAAACTCTACAGGGGAAGCTCTGCCAGTAGTAAGACCCCCCCGTCTGTTCCACCAAAACCGGAAATGAGATAAGATAAGAGCGGAAATGGTGAGATAAGGGGTAGGCGTTTTGTGAGTTAATTAGAGTGTGTTTCGAGCCGCCAGGAAGTGATAAGATAAGAGGTGGGTCGTTAAGTGTTTTTCTTGGAACTCTGGAGATAAAGGGGAGCAGGAGGAAACTTGTTCGTGGAATGAAAGTTTTTAAATGTGTGTGTTTTTTTTTGTTTTGTAATGGGTGTTACCGTAACGTCCCCTGTGTTTGAATCTGGAGTTGAGCTGTTGTTAATGAGGACTTGATAAGGGTTTCCTGTGTTGATGAGATAGGTGTCTATTTTTGGGGGGCGTTTCCCGTTTGAGACCGTTGATGAGTCTGAGATTACTGGAAATGGGTGTAACGGTTTTCTGTCTGAATAGAACATGCCCGAACATGTTTTGGGCGTAGGTTTGTATGAATTTGCAATTTCTGGGTGGTGTAACGGTTCTGTGTGAACATGCCCGAACATGTTTTGGGCGTAGCCTTGTAGTTTGAAGTTTGTTTAACGGAAATGGTGACGTAGGAGGGAAAAGGGTATAAATAGAAAGGATGGAGGATCTTAGTATCATGTGAGGATGGATGTAAGTGGTACACGTTTGTCTGATAATGGTGTGAATTTCTACGAGATCAGTTACGAAGAGTTCTGGGAAGTTGTTCGGTCTTGCGGCGATCTGGACAGCGATCGAACGGTCCTGGATCGGTTGCTGAGTTATTTCCCGTTTATGTATGTAGCGATACCTGAATCTCCCTGGTGTGGATGTCACGTGGTCAACGGTTCAGGAAAAAGACTTCACCGTCGCTGCGAGACTTTGAAGGAGCTAGAAGAGAGGAAAAGAAGAGGTGACGAGAGAACAGGATTTCCGAGTCACGGGTGTATCTGCGAACTACGTCGCAGGAAGGAAGAGTTAGGCGAAGCTTTGAAGAAGAGAGTGAAAGAGTGGCTTTCTTTGTTGGCAGACAGAAATTCCGTGTGGTGTTCTGGCTGTGATCGTCCATTGTTACTTAACTTAGAAGGACATCCTTGTTTCCCTGTGGTTCCTCCCGAAGGTTTCGATTTTCGCAGACGGCTGTTCCCCGACGATCCTGAGGATATTCTGGCTGAACCTTTATCGCCGATACCGAGGACCCCGTCACCTACAGTATCTGATTTTGAGAATATTCTGGCTGAACCTTCATACCCGATACCTACAACGCCACCACCTACGGTATCATACGAGTTTTCTTTGTTCGACATATGAGAGTGTATACTTACCATACTCGTCTGATAGCAGGTGGTCCTTTTACCACCGATTATATGTCGGTGAATGCGAGATACAAGACTTACCGAAAGTGGCCAATAGGATTACGTCAGACTGCTGAAGAATTAGTCACTGCAGGTTTTTATTATTCAGGATTCAGTGATAGGGTAATATGTTTCCATTGTGGGTACGGAGTGTGTGATTGGACATCCGAAGATTGCCCGATTCTAGAACATTACCAGGCAATACCAGCCTGTAGTTACATACAGAGTGTTGCAGCGTTACACAGTGATTCGAAAAGTTGCAAATATTGCGACAGTGTGGAAACTACTGAAAAAACGTCCGATAATCAGAGTGTGGATTCAGTGCTACTCTGTAAAATATGTTTTGAAAACTCTTGCAGTGTGGTAATTCTTCCGTGTCGACATTTTGTAGCCTGTGGTCTCTGCGCCTCTCAATTGGACAAGTGTGCCGTATGCCGGGGCAGCATTGAAGATACCTTAAGTGTTTTCACCTGTTGAACAAAATGGATGCCTGTTTTTTGGACGTTCAAGGTCTTCGCGGAGCAGGAGGAGAATTTGTGTGGAAAGAAGTGGGGATTTTAAAATTTCCTTTCGACAGCGCATTTGACTGTTTAGTAAAATCTCCATATGGTTTTCACTTGTTGAGTGAAAAGTATCGCCGGGTGAATTACTGGCTCCGTACCAACAAACACGGCCTGAACTGGGGAGATGGGTGGCTACCGTATGAGAAATTAGGAGACGTTTTATATTTTATGCTTGTGAATCAGGAAGTGTACGTCAAAGGTATGGAGAAAATAAAATGGTTGGAAAAATTACTTGGAGAAAAACGTATGGGTAAAATATCTGTGCGCAACATCGAAGAACTTGAATGTCCAAAGTTGGATAGTGTGAAAAAGACTGCAGGAAAATGCAGAGAACATAGTAAATGTGAGAACGTGAAAAAAAATTGTGCAGTTGAAAATGTCTGGAAGATGTACAGTTTCTATTGTAATAAATACGAGAAATAAAAGATTTTTTGCACATTTACAAATGTTTTATTTATAATTGTATATATAGGTTAACAATGATTCGATCACGGTGTGAAATATATTTACATATGGACATCGATAATGGTAATTTTACATAATACATAAAAGTAACAATGGTTTATTTACAATATGAAATACAATGGATAGTTTACAACAGCAAATATATAACAGATTTTATTTACAATACCAATGTGTGTCCAAGATTGTTCTCAAGATATATTTCAATCATCAGTTCGTTGTACCAAAGTATATAAAAATAGTTCAATACATCGGGTACTTCTTTTTTTTCTGAAACCATATTCTTTTTTATACAATATACAAAAGCCTCCATTTCGGGTTGTAATTTATGATAACGTTCGTTCATTAATTTTTGCAGAGGTCTGAAAAGATTACACATAAATAAATGTAGTTCAGAGGCTGTGAAAATGAAAGCATCCGGTGAATGATGTTGATACATCGAGATGCAACGTTTCCCGAAAAAATTTACACCACTAACGGTGATATTTCCAGTAACCAAATAGTTGAATCGTCGACCAGTGTCGACGTAATTCAGTAAGTCAGATTTTGAAGCACACAGTTCTCTAATCTGCTTAGAATGGATGCGTACGGGTGATCTCCCCTGTTGCGAAAACTCCCACACCAAATTGAAAGGGGATTCCTTTTCGAATCCTATGGCTACGTACTTGTTTTTTTCCTTGTTCAGAAAATATGTGTTTGCAAGATAGAGATCTAAACATGCATCTACGTCATGTAGTTTAGGACACTCGATTTTGTCTGTGGAAAAACCAATTTCCCTACGTCTCTTTATGAAATCACAGTCTGTAGTCACATCCATTCCTTCGTCAGCCGCCTCGTTCTTGATAGTAATGGTTTCTAATTTAATGGGTTGCACACGTTTTCGAGGTTTACGTTTGGAAACATCATCCTGATTAGTCATGCGCGTCACAAGTTTGTCGTGTTTCTCCATTATAGAAACAGCAGGAGGTTCCATGATGTGTTCACTAGAACTGTCTCGATGGCACTGAGAGAAAGATACGCAGCACACATTTTAAATAGATTTCTTCATGACACGAGCCTGGATTGTGTGGATAGAACAACACGTTTGTTCCCCTCTGGGACACTTGGAATGTGGTAAACATTTGAAGATCTGACGAAAACGGTGCAGGATATATCCATCTTTACTGATACCTGGTGGAAATGTCTGGATGAAATCCTTGGTTGTAACGTGACGTGCTTTGTAATAAGCATACACGCAACAGTAATAACCGCATGTTGTGGCCAATACTCCCTGTAAGGGAATGCTGTTGTAAGTCCAGACCGAGGAATGACTGTTCAGGAAAGTTACGAATTCTTGATAGAAAGGATGAAATCCGTATGAATCGAAATACTCCGCCACATTGTTTTTGTCGAAATAGAAGGCCACCCAGTGTGTACCCCGGGAGTCGGACTTGTCAGTGTTTGCGATGATCAAGGCTGGCTTAGGAAACGTCCGAGGTAAAAGATCTCTCGGGTAAACACCGTAAAAAATGTTTCTGGTGGAACAGTTACGAGATAGAATCTGTCTGATCTGCGATGTGTTCATGCTGCTTATGTTTTCAATAATGTATAATAATGTGTCTGTTTTTGGTCATTTCTATGCTTCCAGGGCTGTTGTCAAGTAGTTCGGGAAACACTTGTATGTTCACAGGTTTTGAAGTTGTCACTTCCGAAGAAACACTACTATGCTTGATAGTACGGGTTATCACTTTGGTAGGTTTTTCCATCACAAGCAGTATAATGTTTACATAAGAGCTATTTCGGTAACACTGGGAGTCAGAAACACAGGCACACATATTTATGGAAAATTCGGTCTCACTGATGGAGGATGACACTTCTATCTTTAGGTATATCTACTGCAGATTCAAATTCAGCATACAAAAGGCATGTTATATTTTCCGACAGCTGAGGAGAAAACTGCATCTCGGCTCCGATGATGCCTTGTTCCTGGAGACTGGTGTGCGTGTCGTTTCCTGAAGAGTCTGGCGTTATGTCGTAAATCAGGAAAAAGAATCCGTTCTCGAACATTTTCCGTGTGATCTGGTGTCCGTAATTGGCGTGGTGAATGCCTGTACCGGAAAATAGAGTTTGATAGGCACGTGTTATCAATCCGCTGTTTCCTCCTGTGGTGATGTGTAAAGGTTCGGAAGGTACGAGTTCTCCATTTTTCACAAGATGGAAAGAAGATAGGTTAAAACTTCTAAAGTCGAACGGATTTTTCTTACTGTCTCCGAGAAAGCTGGCGGTGGATACCATAGCAAAAAGAACAACATTCGGAAAAGGACCTTGAAAAGCATTATCGATCGAAATCTGTTGCGTTCCGGCGACGTAAGAATAAGCTTTGATGACGCTTCTGGTGAACGGATAATGAGCAGGAGCGTAAGTGAGTGCTCTGTCTATGGCCAAACTGGTGGTAGGAGTAGGAATGATGTGATTTATTTCGAGAACAGCCTTTAAAATTTTTATTCTTACTGTAGGTGATGTCTGGTCTCCCCAGATGTAAAAAGCGTCACGTGATCTAGCTAGATCTATGCGCACTTCAACACCGTTGAGCAGGTATTTAGACTGGTGGAAGAAATCTATGTGAAGTTTTCCCATAAGGTCGACCACGGCTGTCACTTCCGTAGGATTTCCGGTCGTCGGAACATACTGGAAAAATTTTTTTCTTGTGGTGAAACCTGTGTTGTCGGCAGTGATTTGATCTTGATGTTCAGGTGTGTCCAAATACCACAGGGCATTCGTGAGATGCGTGTTTGCGGCATCGCTTCCGTAATTGATAGCTGCTTCGAAGATTGCTTTATATGCGTAATTGTTATCGGCGGTTGTTACAGCAATGCCGTTGAGAGTCACTGTACATTGGGAAAAGAGTGAATGGAGAAGATAATTCACGACCCCGCAGTTTTTTGTGAGGGCATTTTCGGTTTCGGAAGCACTCATGGGACTTCCATCCTGTTTAACCATTTGCGTTTGCAGACGAAGATAGGCAGATGAAAGATCGAGAAAATCAGTTCCTGCCGCCGGTATGACAAACTGAATTATATTCTGATTA
Organism: Lepisma saccharinum; assembly: GCF_977018435.1. Taxonomy (NCBI): domain Eukaryota; kingdom Metazoa; phylum Arthropoda; class Insecta; order Zygentoma; family Lepismatidae; genus Lepisma; species Lepisma saccharinum. The sequence continues at coordinate 10,881,333 of NC_139241.1, read as the reverse complement.
TCGATGGAAGCGATAGGCTTGTAGGTGGCTGTGTACGTTTTTTCCACATTTTGCTGAATAGGTTTTTTCCGGAAGAGGTCGAACTGCGAGATCATGCACATGTTATCCGCCATCATTATCCAAAAATATCTTTCCCTGAGACCTTCTGTTTGATTTTTCTTTTACGTGTTCTCCTAGATTTTGCAGATGTTTTCCTTCGTTTTTCGGATGCTTGTTTTTTACGGATCGTAGATGTTCTAATACGGGTGGCTGAACGTTTTAACATCAACTGAGCAATTCTTGTTGCAGGTTTGGTTCTTATACCGGAACCTACCAGAGAGTCGATTTTTCGTTGTGCTTTACTTTGAAGATTTTGACCTGCTTCACGTACCCGTTGACGAACAATAGTTTTCGGAGTTTGTTGGCTTGTTGCAATGTCGGTGATAATGTTAGCTCCTGTTTTTAAAGCTTCTCTTCCGATCGTCTTTGCACCGCTCCAGAGTAGAGGTTTCACCATTCTAAACAGTCCTGCGAAAAGTGACCCCAATCCTCTCCCTTTTTGATTTCTAGTTGAACGGTAGATGGGGCCAATTCCTCCACGGATTTGGTTACTATAATATTCGGTCTGCGAATTCATGGTGATTCATTCGCTTTTCGACAAAGACTGAGAGAAATAGCTGTCTACTGTTTTTTAAAAGGACTTTGCTTTTCTACGAAAATGTAAAACAGCGATTGTGGGTACGGACCCAGTTCTCAAAGGTAAAAAATTTCCTTTTCTATCGTACAAAGCAATTTCTATTGTTTCGAAAGAGGCTTTATCCAGAGGAACGTAATGAATCGGGTCGAATGATTGATGGGCTACGGGTACTGTGCAAGACGTATTTGTGTCCGAACACTGTTTTCGGGTAAGACGCAAGAGACGTACCATTTCTCCCCCGACCAATTGTTGTTTCACCAGATCGGAGTAAATAAATATATATGGGTTTTTATCCACAACGCTATTGGACTGTGCGTGCGTAGAATAAATAGATTTCAATATGTCATATCGAAATTTAGCATAGTCATCAGTTTCGTTTATGGGTGTAACGGTATTTGTTGGAGCATCGTCAGGTTCAGGCTTAGGAACCCCTATCACGGATAGATGTTTGTACACAGCCTCTTTGAAGAAAAACCTGAGATGAGTAGGAACAGCTACATTAGCAGGGTCTGTTTTCAGGAAATAAATCAGATCCTCTATCGTATATGTTGTTGCAGGAAAATAAAATGGTTGTTCGTTAATATAGAGTGTGTTATCCGCACAAACAGTAGATCCAAATGTTCCCCATTGCGGTTCCGTCAAAAAATGCCAGAATTTCTCGAGAACGGATCTCCTTATTTCCAGGTCGTCGGGGAGAGATTCGATGATGGTAGAGACTAGGTCCTCAGCACTTGCATATGTCCGAACAGGAAGAGTTAACATTCCAGAATCAGTTTCCAAAACATTGTCGTATAGAGTTGAATAATGTAGTTCTGCCAATCCGACTTCCCACAATTCTGGAGACAGATCGATCCGTTTAGCAAGTTTTACGGTGAAATGGGTGAGTGTGTTGTCTGGAAAATATTCCTCCGATGCAGATGATAGGAGGTAAACGTAGAAATTTTCGTCCATTCTCGCCGAACACAGAGGACTCACTGGATCGCAGTAACGTTATATTTTGATATAAATATGTTTTGGAAATTATTTTTCCGATAACTGTTTTACGGAAGATGCCTTGATCCACGAATCGAAACTAGGTGGATATCCGAGCCAACGAACCAGGTATTCCAATTTTTTTCCTTTTCCCCGGGTGTTCAAAATTTTATCAATTTTATACTCTTCTTCAGGATCCGAATAAACTTTCTGCAGTTCATGTTTGTAAAATGTACCTTTTACTGGTTCTTCATTTAAGTCGTCTAATATGTATACAGGTACAGGTGTTCGCTGAACAAGGGAATGGATTTTGAAAAGTTCTCGTGACCACGATTGTTCGTATCCTTTCTCGAAATGTCCTTTGACTACAGAAATTCGTACGATATCACCAACATTCAGATCTGAAGATGGTTGCGAGACATGTTTGTCAGGTTTGTTGAGTCTTTTCCACACAATGTAAACATTTGTCTCGTTGACATCTCGAGGGGCCATTCCTATGGAACTATGGATTGTCGTATTATAACCTTCGAGAAGTTGTGGTAAAATATCTACATAACGTCTTGTTTGTTTTGAGGTGAAATATTTCCACATCCGTTCTTTTAATGTTCTGTTGAAACGTTCCACTACACTAGCTTTCACAGGATAATTTGTAGCTGTCGAAAATTGTACATGTTCATTTTTTAAAAATTTCTGGAATGTAGAATTTGTAAATTCCGTTCCTTGGTCGGTCTGTAGTGTTACAGGTTTCCGTTTGTTTTCTTCGAAAATAGTTTTGAAAGCTTCGGTTACCGAATTGCTTGTTTTATTTTTTAGCGGTAATGCAAAGGCATATTTTGAAAATACGTCGATCACTGTCAGAAGATATTTGTATCCGTCGTTATGTTTTTGTATTGATGTCATGTCGTTGAGATCAGCTTCCCAAAGCATGTCTATGTTCCACACATTGTAACGATTTCGAGGGAACCTTTTTCTCGCCGGTTTGTGGAGAGTGTAGGTTTCCTGATGCATCAGCCATTTTTTCACCGTATCGCGGGATATATTTTTATCCCGTACCGCTTTCCACAGACGATCTACAGATGAGAATGAAGCGTGGTGTCGGGGATCGTAATATATTTTGGTGAGAATTTTATCGTGTTTCAGCTTAGAGACTCCCATGACCGATCTCTCTGTCTACGGCTTTTTCTCAGAGGAACCAGTTTGTAAGCGTCAGGCGTTCTCAGAAAAGGTGTAGTTTTCCTGGAAACACGGACGGTCACTTTCTTCTTCTTCTTCTTCTGTCGATGAGACGGTCCAGGGCTTTCCGTTGGCGACGATGAGAAGTTCAATGTTTTCGGATCCGGAAGTGTTTTTTCCTGACGTTCGTCTATCAAATGTTGTGCCGTGGATTGGTACTCATCGATGATATTCTGTAACTGATGACGTGTATTACGGGGTAACGTCTCTGCCAGATTCTGAGGAAAATACGTCGATACTGGTGAAATAGTAGAAGAACCGTCGTTATCTTGAACAATGGGAATCTGTAATGGTTCTTTGGATTTTCGACTCAGCCATAAATACTCGTCCAGTTCTTTTCTGTAAAGACGCCATTTTTGATCGTCCGATATGTTTTTCATTTTTAGGATATCACTCATTTTTTTATCTAAAATTGATAATTTGTGGTGCACAGACGATTCGATATTTCGAATACGTTCTAACTGTTCTGGTGATAAAACAATCATTTTTTTGAAAGCAGATGACATTTTAGTGTGGGAGAAGAGTTCCAAGAAGTCCCGATAACAAGGAACCTAGAAGTAAAGGTAGAAACCCTCCTTTCTGGACGAGAATGTTTCTTCGTTTTTCGATGTTCACTTTGGGTTTTACAAGATTACGTAAAACCTTCTTGTAAGGTGTCAGACGACGTTTTACAGAAGGTTTAAGTTTTACGTTACCTTTTAAAACATTTAGACAGCACTCGCTTATGAAACGAATTGATTTCTTAGGAGCACTCTTTAGCAAGGATTTACGAACTTTTGTTGGAGAATTTTTCAGCAAGTGTAAAAAAGGTGAGTGTTTCTTCAACGAAATATTATGTTTAGAATGTGAACTGGTACGTCTCTTCCTCGTTCTCTTCATCTCGATGTTTTAGACATTCGTGAGGAAGATATGCTGTCGAATAATCCTTGTTAAAAATATCTGTTTGATAACGTAGAGGATCAGGTGTTGACTGGGAAAGATCAATATACAAATAACTGAAAGGGTGTTTTGTTGCATCTATATATACTTTTTCGAGTTCTTTCATACGGTGAGGATGAAGTTGTCGTGCGAACACGGTGAATTGGTTCATATCTCGTGGATTTTTGAATATGACAAAATGTTTTACGTTTAAAGAGATATCTCTACAATTTTTTCCCTGGTGGAAAAGATTCTGTGTTATGAAGACTACCGAAATATTCTTGTGGTGACTACCTTTTGTGAAAAGATCGGCAACTTTTTCTCCTTGAGCAACCATCATAAGATCATCTAAAATTACAAGGGTGGGTGTTTTACCGTTCCACGATTGCCAATCAACAATTCCTTTATGGTATTCTACATTACCAATATTTTTGGGGGTACTGTTTTCCTGATCGTAACACCATACTATTTTTTTAACAGACCCTTCTACAAGATGAGCAATAGAATCGACAAGGTTTGTCACGAAAGTAGTTTTACCACTCCCTGATGCTCCACAGACCATCATTGTAAAAGGATGAACAAGTTTAGGAAACACCATGTTTTAGAATTTTTACGATAGTGAATTGGAGGAATTCGAAAGACAAATGATAGTTTTTGATTCTGTTACCATAATATATATTTATATAAAAATCACCATTGGCAATATTAGAAAATTATTTGTCTGTACATTTAGTAATACGCAAATGGGTAGAAGATAACACAGTAGTTTCTGACTCTGTTACCATAATATATACATAAATTGACAATATATCTACATAGCATTACTTTTTTTACAAAATGTGAAACATATTTACATACTACATTTCTACAAGAACACATATTTATTACATACAAAACCACAAAATGTTATATTTTAAACATAAAATTATTGACCAATGACAATTTAGAAAATTATCTGTCTATACACATAGTATTTATTATATACAAAAAATATTATATATACAAAACAAAAAATGTTATATTTCACACAACATTGTTCACCATTGTGGATATTACAAAATTATCTGCCTGTACACTTAATAATACCCGAATGGGTAGGAGAGGAAGTCTTCAGAAAACCTACGTTTTAACAACACAGCTTGAAAAATTTTTTGTTCGTTTGTGGTGATTACTCTGAGTTCTTTCGTTCTTCTTATACGAAAAATATTTTTCACCACAACTTCTAATTCTTCACCTTTAATCATACGACACATGGTGTCGAAATTTACTACCTGTGAGGCTCCTACATTCAATGTGATTCCTTTAATTTTACATATATATTCGGGTGCACATTCTGGTTTACATACCTTAAGACTGTAACATTTTGGTCCTGTTGAAACAAATTCCCTACAAACTGCTTCGTTACCAAAAGATTCTAGCTCATCTGTCAGTTCACCGAGTGCATCACCTATTTCAGGATGGTAGATCATATCAGGGGCATCTATATATATGACTGAATCAGTATCACAATAACATACTCTGTCCCCTAATTTCTCCAACAGTTCATACAATTTTAGACGTGCATGACATGTAGTAAAGGCTGCTATAGGAACATTAATTTTCGTGTTTTGTTTGAGAACTTCCTGGATATATTTCCAATGCACTATAACAGTCTCCTGATTCAGATATAGTACACTGTTAATTGTTATGTTAGGATCAGTCATTTTGTCTAGAAAATCTTTTGTTTCTGTAATGATACTTGTTTGGGACAGATTTTCCCGTTGACAGAATTTTCCCCACAAAGAATTTAGACATAGTTTTGCAAGGGTACGTTTTCCAGGGTTTATCTCTATTTTGGATTCATCTAGAAGAATTCCTTCTTTGCTGAAATAGTTTTGTATGTAACGTTCTTTATCTTCTTCAGTGAGGCACCATGCAGGCCACCCACTTGCTTCTTGTTTAATCTTAAGGAAAGTATTTACATATCCTGTAAATAATCCTCCTGTCTTAGATGATGGATCATACTGCACAGTTTCATACTGCCACACTTCCAAAACAGCTAGAACGTTATAACCTAAACTGCATGCTTTTCTAACTTCGGCTATAACCCAAGTTCCATCTAGTGCACGTTCGTCTGGAGAATGTTCACACCTTTCTTCACACTGTGTTTGAAGAGCACATTTTTTACACAAAACGAACATTAATTTCTGGTTAATTTTTGCCGGTAGAACGGGGTGTAGAAGATGTCTTGGAGGTAATATTCTACATTTGATGAGACCTTCCATTTTCAGAATTTCATCTACGACAGGAATATCTTCACCAAGAAATATTTTAGGGTGTCCAACAGGATAACAGCAGTATTTGTTTACATAAGGGTATAGACTGGTGAAATCCCTATAACAGATGGTTTCATTTTCCTTTGTTTGGTAATAGGTTCTGACAGTCTCTACTCTACCACCGTAGAGAGCATCTCGAGGGTTTAAGGGTGTGCATTCTACAATAGGATGAGATGAAAGATGCACATTTATAGCAGGATTTTCTTTGAGGAATCTGTTGAAATCACATTCCCACATTACTTCAACATTATACCCTTCAATCCTGAGTGCTGCTAACTTACGACATGTCATCTCATATCGAAATCCTGCAGTATTCAATAAATCTTGTTCATTATCTTCTTTCCCACTCTGTTCATCACCATCTACATCTGTGTATTGGGGGTGTGTATTTCTTCTGACGGGCATACATCGTTGACAACCATGCCAAAAACATCCTAATGCTTCATATACTGTGTTAGTCTCTTCATGATACCCATCTACTTTGTATCGCCCACCTAATACATATTTCTCACGAGTTCGTCCCCCGTGAATAAGAATGATATTTTTCTCCTTCTCAATGTGTGTCAACCATTTTAGAGCAAATTTCGACATTGTATCAGCATGGTGGTATCCTCCTTTTGGAATTATTCCAATCGTGTTGGCAGACATGAATTTGGACCTGTATATCAGAGAACAGACAGAGGCTATGGTGATACATTCTCTAAAGATGTCTATTTTACAGATTTCTATGAAATCCGATCTCAATTTCAAACACCCCTGCCTCAAAACAGTAACATCCTTGATACAATATGCTAAAAGTTCTTTTCTGTTATCAAATATTCTGTTAGTATTTTTCTCTTCGTTGTACCACAATAGAAATGTTTTCTGTTCATCTACATTTTTCATGCGATCATAGCCATATGCTGACGGTGGTGGTATTTCTCCGACATAATTCTTGTTTTGTTCTGTATTCCACAAGTGGGGATAATGTCCCTTCTGGGTAGGTAATCCAAAAATTTTAGAAAACTCTGACAATGCCGAATGAACAAAATTCAGACTGTCGATAAAATACAAGTTTTCATATCTCATACTCATAATTTTCGTCCCATTGAGAATAACCCTCGGATTCATTTTGGTCTCCAACATTCTTCGTAAAATAAACGTGCAATCGTACCCTCGTGCATTATGTGCACAGATGATGATGTGTGGAAATTTATTCTGTAGTTGCAAATAGGATAGGAATGTGTCAACAGGATCCTCCCAAAATATATGTTGTCTAATTCCGCAAACCTTACACGGTGTAGATAGATCTTCCGAAAGATAACATTTATGACATGCTGTTTGTAACACGATTAAATTAGGTACATGGATGAATGAGTTTTCTTTATCAGTATTAGGAATATCTGTATAACACTCAAAATCGTAAAATATGAAAAGAAATTTAGAACCACCTTTCGGTTTTGGAACACCCATATAACATAAATGGTTTATAGGTTTTACCAGACTACATACTGTACAATATTTCTTCTCACAATTGTGCACTTTTTCACGTCGGTTATTTGTTAGAATTATTCTGTGGCACTTTTCACACTGCTGAATCTCTTTACACACAGTTCCCTTTCTAAAAGTTGTAGACATATGTTTTGTAAAGCATTGACTGTTTTTGAATAAACGATGGCATATTTCACATGTTTTTCTAAAATTACTTTCCTGTATACATGGTGGTATTCCACGACACATTGGACACATTTCTTTACACCTGTGGGTGTGTGGTTTATCAAAGATAAGTTCATTACACCCTACACACACGTCTTTTGCTGCAAATGCACCCACTCTGTTTACAATGACATCAAAATGTTGTCTTGTACTGTCATACAAAAGATATATATGTTTCGATGCGTTCTGTATCTGACCTTCGAATAAAATATCTTTTGGGTCACGAAGATTATTATGGACAATAATTTTGTAATCCACCAGATACTGCTGGAATTTTCGAAGTTCTGGAATTCCTCCTCCGTTAATTCCTAAATTCACTCCTGCTTTACTCATGAGTTCAAATACAGGTTTCTGCAAATTTCTTCCATTTACATATGATTTATAATTTGGATCATTGTCAGCACGAGCTTTACCAATAACTAAACTCTCTGCTAGACATAGAGGTTGTTTTAAACTCTTCACTGAAACTATACTTGTTTTCTGTGCAACCAATATATGGTTTGGTGCACTGTAAGCACGTAGTCCTCCACCCCCACAGGAATACTTACATGATCAGCACGTAGAACTAGATGATCAGTAATCAAAAATGTCTTTGCACTTTGGAGTATTCTGCCTACAATATCCCATAACATATCTGCATGTAATTGGTCACTTCTGTGCCATGCTACATAGATGTCATCTACTTTTACATCTGATAAATTAGATATTCTCAAACCAATTTTATCTTCATCTTTAGCATGTCTTTTGATAAAGTTAAGAAGGTTTGTGAGCCCCTCTCGAATCCATTCATGAGGATCAATATTTTCCGAAGGAGGTTCAAAACTAAATTCTATACGATGACCTGTAGATCTAAATCTAGGATACTGCATATCTTTAATATTATGTACAGTAATGTTACCGATAGACTCAGTATTTGGTAAAACATATTTTCTTTTACGAGATTTCCTACCTTTATTTTCTACAACTGTAGGATTTTCTTCTGTTGTTGAGTCTGCCAATAATTCAGCACTGTTTCTTCGAGATGGTCCTGGTTGGTTTGTGCTCCATGATGATCTTGACTGGTCAGTCCTCCACGATAATCCTGGTTGATCCGTCCTCCACGATGGTCCTGGTTCCTCAGTCCCCCATGGCGATCCTGCTTGATCTATCCTCCATGTTGGTCCGGATGAATCAAATCTCCAAGACGGTCCTGAACGAGACTCCGTATCTGGTCTGGATAAAACATTTCCCGAAGTTTGTGGTGATAAAACTAGATTCGATGTTACAGGATTCGATGTCGATGCTGGTACAGTCTGTTCCAAGGATGTCCGTCCTCGTCCGGAAAGTTCTGGTACGGACGTTGTCACTGCTTGTAGTAATCGGTCATACTCGCCAATTAACAAGACACTTTCCCCTAAAATGATTTTTTGGGCGACGTATGCTAACACTTCACGTAACTGTTCGGGTGTCTTGAAATACCCATCCCTGTATAACGCCAGTAATTCGTCAGCGGATAACTGTACGTCCATGATCGTACAATGATTATTTCACGAAGACTGTTTTGTGGAGAGAACGCCGTTCTTTATATACGCAAACATGACGCAACATTTATCTCCGATCCTAACGGTTCTACTGACCCTATGTAATTATCCTGGAAATGGTTAACCGTCTTCACCACATGTTTTCCTTGTAGATATCGCTATGTAAGGGTTTTCATGTTTATCTGTAAACACAGGATGTAGATAAATTCTTAACGAAGGAACGTCCGAAATGTTTATCTATCGCCAAAGGAAGAAGGACGTAGATAAGCAAATAGCTCGGCTCCTAATTGAGCTAGACCGGATTTGATATGATACTGCAATCCGAGTTTACCGGATATACCAATTAGCCAGATTCAGCAATCAACTTACTATCTTGAAAGACGATATGATACTGGAATCTGTGTTTGCGGCAGCTGCATATGTTTCTCTACGATCATTTCACACTTTGAAATTGTTAACGAAGGATCAGAATGGAGAACGGGGACGATGTAAGCACCTTATATTAATTTCATTTTGGCAAATAATAAGTTCATATTTACACATCGCAATCTTTATTGGTGTCGATCATCAGTTTACAAAATATATACACAGAAATTTTTACACGTAATGAAACTCTACAGGTGAGTAATTATATAATATCAGTGTTGTAACAAATCAATAGTGCCGATCATCAGTTTACAAAATATATACACAGAAATTGTTACACATAATGAAACTCTACAGGTGAATAATTGTATTGCAACAAATCAATAAACTTCCCATCTATCTCTTCGAATGCAACCGCAGAAAATTGAACAGTGTGTTAGTGTATTAGAAATGTTAGTTCTACCTGTTCAATTTTCTTTTTTTCAAAAGCTCCACCATTCTCTTCTCCATTCCTTTCTCCTCGTCCCCCATTTTCTCCTCTTGTTTCTGCTGTCTGACACCTTTAAATAACTCCATCAATTCAAAGCACACTCGAAGAGATAGATGGGAAGGTACATACTGCCCACGTTTTATATTTTCGACGAAATCCCCGAATACCGCAGATTTTTCTTTTTTCCCGATTATACATGAAAACATTTTTATCAGATTGTCGATTCTCACTTCCATATCTTTGCACACTTCTTCCAGATTTTTTAACAGATCTTCCGCTAAGTTGTTTTCTTCGCAAAAGTCGACGTAACACGCAATATGTTTCTCCGCATGTTTAGCCTGGTTCTTATTCCATAGGTTTCTTCTTTCTCCCTTCTGATTCTCGTTCTTAAGGTCAGCATACAAAAGGTCGAAATCAAAAGGTAACAATGCCATCTGAAAATAAAAGAAAAACTGTTATTTATGCACACGTCAGTATTATAAGCATAGGTTCTATTCACATTTTACTCACGTATAGGCGTACGTGATGAATCCGCAAACAGATTTTTCCTAAGTCTTACCGTTTCCAAAATAAACCCACTTCCGGTCGCCATTTTGGATTTCCGAGCATAGGTTCTATTTACATTTTACTCACGTATAGGCGTACATGATGAATCCGCAAACAGATTTTTCCTAAGTCTTACCGTTTCCAAAATAAACCCACTTCCGGTCGCCATTTTGGATTTCCGAGCATAGGTTCTATTTACATTTTACTCACGTATAGGTGTACATGATGAATCCGCAAACAGATTTTTCCTAAGTCTTACCGTTTCCAAGATAACCCCACTTCCGGTCGCCATTTTGGATTTCCGAGCATAGGTTCTATTTACATTTTACTCACATATAGGCATACGTGATGAATCCGCAAACAGATTTTTCCTAAGTCTTACCGTTTCCAAAATAAACCCACTTCCGGTCGCCATTTTGGATTTCCGAGCATAGGTTCTATTTACATTTTACTCACATATAGGCGTACGTGATGAATCCGCAAACAGATTTTTCCTAAGTCTTACCGTTTCCAAAATAACCTCACTTCCGGTCGCCATTTTGGATTTCCGAGCATAGGTTCTATTTACATTTTACTCACGTATAGGTGTACATGATGAATCCGCAAACAGATTTTTCCTAAGTCTTACCGTTTCCAAAATAAACCCACTTCCGGTCGCCATTTTGGATTTCCGAGCATAGGTTCTATTTACATTTTACTCACATATAGGCGTACGTGATGAATCCGCAAACAGATTTTTCCTAAGTCTTACCGTTTCCAAGATAATCCCACTTCCGGTCGCCATTTTGGATTTCCGAGCATAGGTTCTATTTACATTTTACTCACATATAGGCATACATGATGAATCCGCAAACAGATTTTTCCTAAGTCTTACCGTTTCCAAAATAACCTCACTTCCGGTCGCCATTTTGGATTTCCGAGCATAGGTTCTATTTACATTTTACTCACGTATAGGCGTACGAAACCTATAGTACTCACCTCGGAATACTGATTTTATACCTAGCTCGTCCAGGAACAAGTGTCAGCAAGGGTGTCCAGGAACAAGTGTCAGCAAAATCGCAGATGATTACTACCTGATAGCGTACAGTCTGCCGAACTGTGTAAGTGAAACACGGCAAAACCTTTTATATACCTACCTACCCCTCCTCAAATTCCCTGATATTCTCTGCGCATTCTCTCGCGCAAGGCATCCAACGCCCACGTGCCTCGTCGGTCCTCCTCTTTTCCCGGTATACTATGAATCTCCACCTCCTCCGAGAACACAACTTTTTTTATTCTATTCACATGCTGCCTCTCGGAAACTTTTTTTCCTTTTTGCCCGCTCTCCATTCCACCGCCTACTAACGTATCCTGCACACAGTCATACCTTATCAACGTTCCCACGAACTTCTACATGCCCATCCCAAGAAACACCCGACATGTCCCAACACGTGTTCCACAATCTCTCCATAGCGCTTCAACATCCCAACACATTTCCTTTCCAACTCCTTTATCTTCTCAACCGTCGACTCTTATCAACTTCAACAGTCATTTACGCCCCAACAGAAACCCTTATCAAGTCCTCATTAACAACAGCTCAACTCCAGATTCAAACACAGGGGACGTTACGGTAACACCCATTACAAAACAAAAAAAAACACACACATTTAAAAACTTTCATTCCACGAACAAGTTTCCTCCTGCTCCCCTTTATCTCCAGAGTTCCAAGAAAAACACTTAACGACCCACCTCTTATCTTATCACTTCCTGGCGGCTCGAAACACACTCTAATTAACTCACAAAACGCCTACCCCTTATCTTATCTCATTTCCGCTCTTATCTTATCTCATTTCCGGTTTAGGTGGAACAGACGGGGGGGTCTTACTACTCTGCCTAATACCCTACCTGATGAGGGCAAGTGCCTTATTCAGACTATGGAGCTAAGAATCCCGGTTGTTGAATATGAAGCCAGTTATGCTCTTAAATACAAAGCAGATATAATAAAAAATCCACAGATTCCTTTACAATTTTATACATATCAATTTGTACAGAAGCCTGCCACTGGTACTTATTATGAGTTTGATACTACAAATTCATTCTCCAGTATACAATATGACATGCCGGATTTTGTGGTGGTGCTGTTTCAGACTGGAAGACACAATAATCAGGAAAAAAATCAAGTAAATTTGATAACTGCAACATCAAGAACATATATCTTAAAAATGGCAGAAATGAGGTATTTCCTAGAGAAAATTATAATTTAGTCATGTCCAAGGATGATTTCCTTAAATTATATGAAGCATTTACAGCATACAAAAGGGTCACTACTGGCAATACTGACATGTATTACACACCAGATGAATTCAAAGCACAGAGACCCATGTTTGTCATCAACAAAGGAAACAAGTTGTGGTTAATGACAGGACAAACATTAAAATTATCTGTGAATTCCACGATACACTCCCCGATGACACCATATGTATTGTTATTCTCATAGGTGAAAAATCATATGTTTATGATGTAAGAAATGAGAGAGTCACAGAACAATTCTAGAAGAATTACATTGTTTTAGTACTAGATATGCAAGTTGAGCCTGGTGCCCAATTGAACTTAAACCGGAAGTGGAGCGGAAGTGGACCGGAAGTAAATGTGTGTGTGTGTGTGTGTGTGTGTGTGTGTGTGTGTGTGTGTGTGTGTGTGTGTGTGTGTGTGTGTGTGTGTGTGTGTGTGTGTGTGGGAGGGGGGTCATACTTTCACGGGAAATTCCCGAGGGCATTTTTACAAAAATCTTGGATTAGACGGAGTACCACACTTGAGCAAAAAGCTCATATGGGCATGTTGAGCAAGTTTTAAGTGTAGCCAAATCTGCCTGAGGGGGGTTCATACTTTCTCGTCCTGGTTATATCACAAATCATACTACTGCAATCATACTAATTAATGCACTTGTTACTACATGATTTAAGTGGTACTTCTCAGAGAAGACAATTTTTATCAAAATTTCAGGTATAGTCAAACTCTATTTATGTTAGAGTGGACAGTCAAATTCTTTGAAATTATGACATACATTTTCCAGACTTTATGAAAAATAATTTCTCTCGTGAGTCTGTTGTGCTGATGGTAATGAAAGTACTCCCTCAACATTTGAATTATAACCTGTAATGGCAAAGAAATATTCAGCAATTACCGTAATTTAAAATACTGTAGTTCCAGAAGTTTAATCTTTGGTAGTTTACCAAAATAGCACATCCAGGATTCTTGACTTTTTCTGGACTTTTCTAGACCTTTTTACCGTTTTCTTAACGTTTATTTATTCGACCCCTACTTAGGTAAAGTTGGAAATTAGTAATTAAGAAAATAACTATTTATTTAATGAAAACCCCTACTAAAGGGCCAGTTAATATAAAAACTGAAGTTGAATTTAAGAAGAGAATTAGATCTGCTTTCTCGTATTAATGCATCCTGAACTGTGTTTGGCAGACAAGCGAGGCTTTGGGGTCTGGACTCTCACCCTCTCAGCCAGTATAATCTCATGTGGGGCTTGTGTCGGTTGTCCCTATATGTTTCTGACTCTCCCTTCATCTTACCATCATTCATCTTCATCTTCGCGATTAGTCAAAGGGACAGAAAAAAGTGAAGTAAAATAAATAAATTCAATCAATCAGTCATAATAGCAAGAATTCTTGACCACAAGAATAATTTATTGCCTTTTTATTGACTTCTTGACCTGCTTGTTGATTTCTTTACTATTTCTTGACTTCCGTGACTTTCTTGACTGGCAGACACCCTGAATAACTTTGTTATCTATACCCCTGCTTTACAATCAAATTATATTGAATATTGAATAAGAATGGGCAACACCTTGTTCCATCAGTATAAACCCTAAGGCAAGAAATTCTGCTCGGGCAATGAACAGTGACGTTATCAGAAAGTGGTCCCAAAACTTTATTCATTAATTGCTTCCGTTTTCCCGTTTGTTTAATAGCAGGACAAACTTTTTTTCTTTTTGGGCAATGACTGAATCAAAATAAATTTCACTATTGAGTAAGGATTTGATTTGATTTGGTGTTTTAAGTCCACTTTGTGCACAGTAAGGCTAATCGGGACTGGACCTACAGTTTAAAGTGGGATCCGAACCACTATGTGCCTCCACCGGGTATCGAACCCGGGACCCCTTGATTACAAGGCAATGACGCTACCACTGCGCCATTGGGGAGGCCCCACTATTGAGTAGGGAAGCGCAGTCAATAGACTTGTAACTTGTTTCATTTTACTCTTACGTATATTCCTAATTAATATTATGTGATGCTCAAAATGTAGGACATTTATGATATTTTTCAAATTCCTCCCGGACGCCGGACATAAGGCTAGAATGTAGGACATGTCCGGGAAAAACCGGACGTCTGGTAACCCTACCTTAGGAGGCACTTTATCGTGCCTTCGAAAATAAAGCCATTCTTAGCTCTTATATGTTGATCTGGTTTGGCAACACTTTTTCTTTTCTTCATTCTTCCTATATTAATCTTTCATTCTCTCTCTTCTCCCTCCCTCCTCTCTTGTCCTAATCACGTTTAGTTCATAATTACGTTTAGTTCTTAATATATATATATGTAGAATACATACATGGGTTAAAACAAGGACATGCATTATCTCCATTGCTCTTTAATTTTGCCTTAGAATATGCTGTAAGGAAGGTAAAAGAAACTAACGAAGGACTAAAATTAAATGGTGTGACTCAGTTCTTAGCATATGCAGATGATGTAGACTTATTAGGGGATGATATAAGTACAATCAAGAATAATTCTAAAATATTTTTCAAAACTGCTAAAGAGATAGGTTTGGAAGTTAACAAAGAGAAAACTAAATATATGCTTACAGGCCGAAACCAAGTGTTAGGTAATAATCAAAATCTAATTATTGATAACAACTCCTTTGAACCAGTTTCCAAATTCAAATACTTAGGAGTAATATTAACACATGAAAATTATATTAAAGAGGAAATAAAAAGTAGGCTTAATTCAGGAAATGCATCTTACTTTTCTCTTCATAAACTTTTGTCTTCTCGTTTAATATCTAAGAAACTAAAAGTTAAAATATACAAAACAGTAATTTTGCCTGTAGTATTATATGGATGTGAAACTTGGTTCCTTACATTGAAAGAGGAACATAAATTGAGAGTATTTGAAAATATGATCCTTAGGAAAATATTTGGACCTAAAAGGGATGAGGAGACAGGTGAGTGGAGAAGGTTACATAATTTAGAACTACATAATTTGTATTCATGTCCAGATATTATTAGAATAATTTAAATCAAGACGACTTAGGTGAGCAGGCCATGTGGCACGAATGGGAGAGAAAAGAGGAGTTTACAGGATTCTTGTTGGGAAACCTGATGGTAAGAGACCTGTAGGAAGACCAAGACGAAGATGGAGGGTCAACGTTGAGATGGACCTAAGGGAAATCGGTAGGGCTGGAAAAGAGTATATAGATCTTGCTCAAGATAGGGACAGATGGAAGGCCTGTGTTGCTGCAGCCATGAACCTTCGGGTTTAAGAAGGCTAGAGAGTTAGTTAGTTAGTTAGTTAGAATACATACGATAACAATTTTTTCAAAAAAATCGAAACATATTTGCAATATTTTCTGTTACATTTTGGTTCTTGAACATGTCAATTTTATCTTGGGTCATTGTTACGTTAGTCTGTCATAACGTGTCGATGTGGCGACAATGACATGTTCCAACAATTAGTAAGAGATAACTCCATATTTGATAGGTGAAAACTGGTGAGTATGACAAGTTTTTAAAAATAAGAATGTCGTGTATTGGGTTACGAAATTTATGGACCGGTCTTGGGGATTGTGTGCAAAAGAGAGAAAAGTTGGGGGTGATTTTTGTTGTATTCAGCGCGGGAAAAATGTTGCCGCCGAATTATATTACTATTATTTCTTCAATGGAAATCACGTAATAAGCGCGTAGAGTCCCATCGCTGTTGTCCCTAAAGTTTCTAGAACGTTTTTCCAAGTACTTCTCTACCAAGAAGAGAATAACCCTCGGCACTGTCGTCGAATTTTCAGCCCTAAGCGAGAGAAGGGATGCAATCAGCTGCTTGCCGAGCAATCCTGCCCCTGTGTTGCCAAACTTTGAGGCATTCTTCAACACAACGCTAGATGGCACACAGAATTGATAGTTCTTCCGCTCGAGCGAAAAACGACCGAACGAGCGAAATACACTCGAACTCTCGAACCCTATTAGTACACGTATTTCCGTCATTTGTCTACTCTAGTGGGCCTTCAAATATGGATCGTGAAGTAAAAAGCGAAGTGAAATTAAAAATAAGTGAACATACTCATCATCCCCTTGTTAAAATGCAGTTTTTGTATATACCGAGATATGTGAAAATGAAATAGATGATTATGGGCTTAAACTAGAAAGGCTGACATTTTATATTTCTGCATTTTATTATTTCGCAGAATATCATTATCTTTTTGATAAATTTCTTATCACCGGAAAACGGCTGAAATTTGCTAGTTCATTTAATTTCAATATTCGTACTTACGTATTCTGCATTGAGAAACATTGCTGAAGGTGGCATTTCGCTTATTTCACGGAAATAAGCTCTATTTTCTACTTACTCGTAAGTTTTCTTCGTTTGTTTTTGCCTTCGGTAACACGCAAAATGGCGGTCACCGTTTCACTACCGTACTCGACATGCAGTGTTTCCACCCCACTGCACCCAAAAATACCTACGTAGCCCCACAAACCATTGACGCATAGCCCCACGAACCATTCATACATAGCCCCACGAACCATTTCCGGTAAGGTTAGGTTAGGTAGGGTCACGTTTAGGTTACACTAGTTAAAAATAGGTTTAGAAAAAAATATGCGTAGCCCCACACACCATATTCGCATAGCCCAACGAACCATTGACACATAGCCCCACGAACCATTGACACATAGCCCCACAAACCATTTGCGGAAACATACCTTCTTCAGTTACAAAATCACGTGTTTCGAAACACTGACCGGGATTACGTCATCACACACAGGCTACATCTACCTGGAAGTAAATGGATGCAAGAGCTTTCGTGCATCGGCCACACATTTATATCGAAAAATATATGATTTACCGGCAAAATTCAATGAACGATGCGAGAAAACACTTCCCCGAACTTCCAGAACTATAAAGAAACTGCATTCGGCAAGTAATTTCTCCTGTAAATTTGAAGAAATCTGTTTTCCGGAGATAAGAAATTTACCATCTTTTTCGGTAAGTGAACAATGATGTACACGTAGAAAGTATTTGTTGCACTGTGATACAATATTTGTAATTGCTCAGGCAGGTCTGTCAGCATGTGTATCCATTTTCCGTTTCCGTCTGTAGATATTGCATAATTTCATATGTGCTGTATTTGAGTCTTGCATAATAATATCGGAATTATTATTTAGAATTGTAATTGCATAGAGTGGTTTCCATCCATGTATGGGCTTTATGTTGACAGTGATGCTTATTAGGCTTTGAATTACGGGACGTTGTCAATCATTCTATTACGAGTGCGGTACGATCGAGCGTATCATGCTCGAGCGTGGAAGATTCGATCGAGTATTTTCGAGCGAAATTGGTCCAATGCAGTACTCTAACCGAAATTATAAGCCCTGTCTAGTTCGGTGCACTTTTTGACACCAGGTGTTGGGCAGGTACAGTCACCGCCAATATAAATGGGATATCTACATCCAGAAATACTCGCTTCCTTGCAACGCGTTATGAGTGTTGCCTAACTCTACGGCGATGGTAGAAATCGCCATTGAAAATGTATTATTAAAATCCTCTTATCCCCATAGAATTAGGCCTTGCAGGAAAGTGAATATTTTAGGATTTATAATAATAATCTATCTCTATATATAAAAATGGATGTATTTGTGTGTGTTTGTTCCGGCATAACTCTCGAACGCCTGGAGCGATTTCAACCAAACTTGGTACACGTATCACTTGAAATCTCGAAAGAAATACTGTGGGGGTAAGACACCCCTGGCACCCCTAGGGATGGAGTGTGAAGGGGACATAAAATAGCATTCTGTTGGGTGGCATTTTCGTGCCATATCCTGCAAGTTATGCCTCCTGCAACACATTACGGCAAAGTTGGTTGCCTACACAGAAGGTGTGATATTGCTATCCTCGAGCTTTTTCAACACATATCACTTACAATCTGGAAAGAAATACTGTGGGGGTAAGACACCCCTGGCACCCCTAGGGGCGGGGGTGGGAGTAGAAAGGGGTGACATGTAAAAATAATCGAAAACGACCGATATTAGTGTGGAATCCATACTTTTCGGGGTCGCTCAGATGAATAGTGACACTCCCAATGCCGTTCAACTCCAAGTTAATTTCACACTATAGTTAGAATTCATTATTTTCCTGTCTAATAGAAGATTGGGATAAATAAATACCCGGGCAACGCCGGGCTGTCAGCTAGTAATAAATAATAACCCGTGGCTCGACCGCCTTGTAAGGACCTTAGACTATGACCCGACTGCCAGCCTCCGTCCCACAATCCTACCTAGAGGTGTGGAGATCTTCAAATCTTAAGGTGTCTTATGTTTATTGCCGCTTACTCTGACTGTACATCCCGTGTCAGACTAGTGCAAGTAAACTGTGTTCAACCAGGTATACGAGTTCAACAAATGCATGCCTACTGCTTTAAAGGTTCATTTGATTGGTTCTTATCACGCATCACGTGACCATATACCACATTGTACACCGCTCAAGGACGTAGTGCAAGCAGTGCAGATCAGGGTGCGAAATCCTGGGGGGACAGGGCAAGGGGATTTCCCCACACCAACAATCTCGGCCTCAAAAATCCCCCCACCAAAAAATTTCGGGGGGAGACTTCTTGTTGTAACAAACAAAATATAAGCAATTACTTTTAATTTCAAATATGCTTTACTAAGAATAGTATCGAAAAAACACAAATTATTGTAGTTGTGAGTATTGAATGCATTCTCTCTCGAGAGATTGTAAACAAATCTATACCGCGTTTGTTACAACCTGTCCCCTTTCCCGCGCTAGGGAGCGCTCGACAGTTTCGGTGCCAATGAGAAACGAGGAAAAAATCGTCTGCTGGGCAGCTAGGAGCGAATGGAAGCCAGAAGAGAGGCGCTTACGTAGACGCTGTTGCGACGTTGCGTATTTTAATTGGCTGCCTGGCTTTGACTTTCCCCAGCACCGAGAAAAGCCAGGGAGCAACTAGCGCGGGAACCGGGACAGGTTATAACAAACGCGGTATACATCAATACGCACAATAAAAGTAAAACAATAATGCAAGAAAATAATAACTGGAATCTAATTGATTTATATTAACATAGTGCACAAGCTAAACAAAAACTTACACATAATAAAACCACTTAAACTATTTCATAATTTATTAACATCTTTAACCAGTTACTAAAGGAATTAGTTAGCTGTTTTACAATATCTGATGTGTATAAAAGTAACACTAATTTCCTTCATCTTCATGTAATTAATAATAACAATATATTTTTAATTGAGTAATTTATTTTTACTTTTAATAACATTACAAACATGTATATCATATAATTTACACATATCTTTGTGGGGGAGGCGGTTTCTCCCCCCACCAGTTTTCAATAATTTCGCACCCTGGTGCAGACACCAAATACACCACGTGAAACCAAATCGACGACTCAGTGTTGCACTTTGGAACCAACTGAACGCAACTCCATCTGGCGGCTGGGAAACAGCGAATTGGCGATCAGTTGAATTTTCTTCGACTGAAATCGGCCATTTTCGAGTCACAAGGTACCGAACGTTGTTCGCGGAACAAAACAAATGAGCGTTGGGTCCACCACATGTTGCCAAACGTACTGTAAAGCGAGAAAGAGTCTTCTCGGGCAACAATGTTGCCAGCACTAGAAATCAGCGGGGTGTTAATGGTACAAGTGCACACGTGGTCCTACATGAGGGAGTTTCACACGCAAACACACTACAAACACGCAAATAGACAACTGGCAAAAACAGAAGTACGCTTGGCAACGTTGCTTCTGGAAAGCAATATGATCCCTTCAGCTTTTACTTCGCAACAGAGGCCGTGTCCGAAAGGTGCAAGACCGTACTTGAAGCGAGCATCCTCCTGTATGGTCTTGGAGTGCGGTCTTGAAGTCGTGGACTGGAAGTGAAAGTCTTTCGAATTGCACTTCGACTGCAGCGCCAAATACGATCAGTAGATAAAACTTTAGTACTCGTTGTTTTCCCCACGTTTTAAACACTTGTTTTTCACCATAGAAATCACATAACATTTTCAAATGTTCGTACACATACATTTCTACGCATTATAAGAACTTTAAAACAACTTGCTGGCCCATAACGTATATTTAACCTGTGTTGCTGGCTTTCTACCTCCGTGATTTTAAACAAATGAACAACGAGTGTGGAAATCACGTCACCTAGGCAGCTCCCGTCTGTATTGCACGCTGTGCACTTGCGTACTTCTGGTCTTGGCTCTTTCGAACTGTACTATAGTGGAATTACAAGGAAAGAAACCTGCGCAGAACCTCATCGCGCTGGCGGGTGGGAGAAGAAGCCTTCGGCGCGGCCAATGTCAGTGTTGCCAGACCTATTGATTTCTTGGGAGAATTCCTTAATAAACTATTGCTATGGCACCTCCAACGGCCTGCTCAAAAACACGTTTCCTGCTCATCTTACTTGAACATGGAGGGGAGAGATAAGTAGAGTGGAACTCCACTCAGCCATGAAAAGTGCTGTTTGAACTGTGAAATTATGCCAAACGATACTCAATTGTGCTAGGACATTATTATTATTTTATTACTATTACTACATTACTATTTTTAGATGGTTGTATTTTATCCCACTTAGTGTTGTCCACGGGACGAGACGGGACAGGCTTTTAAAAATTCGAGACGAGACGAGATTGACCATGTGTCATGAGACAAACGAATATTTTCGAGACGAGACAGCATTTCCACGAGACTTCCACGAGACGAGACAGGCCAAAGTCCCGTCTCGTGGGCAACACTAATCCCACTCGAAAATCTATTTCTATTTTAGTTATTTTACGACGCTTTTGTGCCTCTACGGGTAAGTACGACAATATGGATGAATGAAAAACTGATGAAATGGATGAAGTGACACAAACACAGTGAAACGTCCTTGCCTTACGAGGTAGAAACACTGACTTCGTACCTTTAACAAATTATTTTATACATGTGTGTGTGTGTGTGTGTGTATGTATATATTATATAATGTATATATATTAAATGCATCAACATAGAGGCAGCATAACTGACGAATAAAGCATGTGAGTGTTAATAACAAGAAATTTGCTAGAGAACGAAGCGGCATAGTTCAATTACAAAGGAGATAATCACCCCTCCTCCGTAGTTGCTTCCAACTTTCATCGGTTTGAAAATACTTAATTTTCTATCCTTAATATATTATTCTATACTTAAATACTTAATTTTCTACAAAATTATATAGCGGCATGGACGTCCAGAAGGAAGTGCAAGGATGGTCGCCACCCCCTCCCCTTCTGGAAAATGAATGTTGACATAAAAGTATCTATTATTTCAGATGTATGAGTTGATTTCAGTCACAGTAATTTACATCCATTATTATAATAGGGATGTATGAACGTGATAATTTCAAACTCAAGTGGCGTTTTCTGAGAGGCCAACATTATTACGGGGTAATATGCCTCGTTTATCCCCTTCGCTGGAAAAAATCTGCGGACGTCCCCTTGCCCCTCCCCCCAGTGCGCACGCCTATGCTGCCCCCTGCCCCCGAGAACGCCGTTCATCCGCTACTATTAGATAATCTGATTTTGTAGCAGGTCTTCTGTTCCCAAGGAACAATCTGCCGATTTTTTCAAGTCTGATCTGGCAACACTGCCCCGAGCACCGACAACGGCAGTGAAGATGCGCTAACGCTTTTGACGGAAGGTTTTTTCCCTTGTGCTATAGATGACGTCACTTCCGCCAAGACCATACTTCAAGTCCGTACTTTGTACCTTTCGGACAGAGCCTGAGTTTGTTGACGCCCATCGAGCCACACTCCCCCCGAAGACGATTGGGGGGACAGAAAAAAACAGAAATAGCCGTCAAGATCAGCCGCCAGTTGTAGTTTTTATAGGCGCGAAAGTGCAGAGAGAATCGAAAAGTGCAGTGAACCAGACCTAACCTATAGAGTTCTCACGGAGGATCGAACCCGGGAGGAATCAGGATTCGAACATGGGACCCCTGGCATCGTAGCGTGCTGTGCAAACTTAAGACGAGGTGACTTCACTCTACCGGTGCCCACTGGCATAATGTTGTCTCCGTACCATATTATATCTTGTAATATGTTGGCTGACAGAAAAATAGAATGACAGGGGAAACCCAGAGGCGTCGACAGAGAATTTTTAGGGGTTTTGGCTCAAAGGGTGGACGAATGAGATGCTTTATTCTATTTTCCTTTCTGGTTTTCTCTGGTTACTTCTCTCTTGTTATCTGTTTGTTTTCCTGTTTCTCCAGCTCCTTTTCTCTGTCTTTGGTCCCCTGTTTATTCCTCTTTCATTTCCCTATATTTTCTGTCTTTCTTCTCTCTCTCCTTTTCTTCTTCCTCCGTCTCTTTTTTTTCTTTATTTTTCTCCCTTTCGTCCTGTTTCTCTTTTCTTCTCTCTATCTCCTTTTATTTCTTCCCTTTCTGCAATTCTCTCACTTTTCTTCCTCTCTTTTATTTCTCTTTTCTTGCATTTCTCTTTCTTTTTGAACTTCCGTCTTTTTCTTCCTCTCCCTCTCTCTTATTTCTCTACTTTCTTGCATTTCTCTCCCTCTTTCTCTCTCTCTCTTTCGTTCCTGTTTTCCTCACCTTTTCTTCGTTTCTGTCTTTTTCTCACTTTTCTGCTTCTGTTTGTTTCTCTATTTTCCTCGTATCTCACTCTCTCTGTCTCCTACTCTTTCTTACTTTCTCCTCTGTTTATGTGGCTTCCTCTCTCTTCCTTCCTTCCTGTGGGCAAGTTAGTTCGCTAGTAAGTTGCTGAGCAAGTACATGAGTTCCAGTTTGGTAATAAGTTGAGAAACCAGTTCGTTTTAAGAAAAGCGGTTGTGGAAATTTGGCTTGCTGTTTCTTATGCTAACCAGGGGGACATTTGCCACTAGGCTATCCTATTCTCTGCTGAAGGGACAAAAATCATCGACTATTAAAATTCCTTAAAATTACGATAGCAAAATAAAACAACATGTGAAGCCCTCTTACTTTCTTATTTTATGAAAGGTAGAAGGATAGAGGTTTTAGTGTTTAAATAACTTCTTATACCACAACCCTATTTTCTGGGGTCACGTAAAAGTGTGGCGAAATGCACAGCACAAGTGAAGCTTTATACCAAAACGAAGTATAACGAATAGTTTTTAATCAGACATTTGTATTTTTTAAAGTTTACAAGTGTTTTTAATACAGAGCATGCAATTAGTGGAACTGAAGTACCGTGATAACAAAAATTAATAATAATAATAATTTCGGCAGGGCCCAAAGGATATCCTAGGGGCCCAAATTTTATATATCTCTCCCCATGGTAACTGCCATAAGACTGGTTAAATCTAAGCAGGATTCTTTCGTGACTCGCCAAGCGAAAAAGCAGGAAAATATTGATCTGAAATTTAGCTCTATTCTTTAGTGCTGCGTGCAATATAAAACATGCAGTCTCCTTTATGAGGGGCAAGGTCCTCCTTCGATAACCGGAACCTGTCGGCCACGTAATCTTGCCTCTCGCCTCCAGGAAGTCACAATTGAGACCCGTGATGTGAAATTTGCGTGCACGACCTGCGCTGCTGCTCCGATAAACATTTGATTGAGATTTATTTCCGTTGCACTGTGCAGGTAACTAACAATGACGGTGACTCATGCAGAATTTTCATAAAAAAGGTGTTATGTTTTCTTTTCTTGCAAGGTAAAAACTTGGGATGGCCACGAAATCTGGATTTCAAATTATCTGATATCGGATATCCGGATATTTGAAATCCGGATAGAAAATTATCCGATATCCATTTCGGATGCAACGGATAATTCGGATATCCGGATATTTGAAATCCGGATAGAAAATTATCCGATATCCATTTAGGATGCAACGGATAATCCGGATATCGGATATCCGGATATTTGAAATCCGGATAGAAAATTGTCCGATATCCATTTCGGATGCAACGGATAATCCGGATGTCTGATATCCGGATATCCGGATATTTGAAATCCGGATAGAAAATTGTCCGATATCCATTTCGGATGCAACGGATAATTCGGATATCGGATATTCGGATATTTGAAATCCGGATAGAAAATTATCCGATATCCATTTCGAATGCAACGGATAATCCAGATATCCGGATAGAAAATTATCCGATATCTGGGTAAAATGTTATCCGGATTTCGCCATCCCTGGTAAAAACCTGCACATTACTAAATGCCGCGTAGACATATGGGGGAATTGTGGAGGGGATGTGATCGGCACCACGCTCCGTCATTTTTAGTAGTCTGTTCTATATTTTGTCATATTTCCATGAATTTCTTCTCTTTTAAAGGAATGCCGCACAAGAGTTGTTTTGATCATAGGCACACCGAAGGGAATTGAGGGGGCAACCCCTCTTGGAGTTAACTTTTAAAAAATATTATAATTATTTTGCACCATTTGCCTACTCATGGCATTCGAAATGCTCTTTCAGCAGCCTGCACCTCCCCATTAAAAACGTACTGGTTGCGTCTTTGATGATGATCCCTACCAACACTATCCTGTGGACATCCCACTGCTAGCTACAGATTTCTATGCTCTGTATCATGTAAAACAACTTCCCGATTTAAATTATAACGACATACAAATAACAGTTAATGCAATAGTGTTTAATAGAACATTGTCTTAAATATAATAAACATCCCATAAAGAAGTATTATTTTATAATTAGCATATTTTATAATATGCCGTTGTCAAAAGCCCTCCGGAATTTTTTGGGGGCAGAGTCTCAGGTCTCAGCCATCTAACAGGTTAGGTGAGGTGTGAAGAGGGAGAAAGTGATAGATAGAGACCAAAAGAAAGCAGGAGAGAAAGAAATAAATGTAAAGGATAAACAGGAAGAGAAAGGAGAGAAAAAATAAAATAAAAACTAAGGAAGAAAAGAGAGGGGGAACAATTTGACAGAGTAAGAGAGAGAAAGAAGAATGAGCGGCAATGAAGAAAAGAGAGAGAGGAGCGAAGAAAAGACAGAAACAGGAAGAAAAGTGAGAGAAATAAATAATGGAAGATATGGGTTGAGAGAGGTAGAAAGGAAGAATGGCAAGGAGAGTAGAGAGATATTAAGAGAAACAGAAACAGAGGAAGAAAATGGGAAAAGGGAGGAAAATGAAAGTAAAAAGAAAGAAACAGGGAGAAACAGAAAGGGAAAGAACAGGAGAGAAGATAAATGTGAAAAGGAAGAACATGAAAATCAAGAGATAGTAATAAAGAGGGAAATAATGGCTGGAAGAGAATAAAAGAGAGAGATAGGAAGAAGAAACAGTGTCTGGGTGGAAATTCCAGTTTCCTTATCTCTTCAACAGTAAAAAAATGAGAACAATATTTGTTTCTACAAATGTTTAACGTGTTGTAATTTTTCAAGTATAAGAGCTTACTTTGAATTCTGCTGCCTCTTTATTTTTATGTACTGTATAAACTTGCGATAGTTATAATTTCACGAAAATTAATATTAATTTTTGATGATAATTATGAAGAAACACCCTGTTTGCAGTTCATTCGTGTAAAACATTCTGCAAGCTACATTTTATCTGGAAACTGCCATCTTGCACTTCTCACAACTAGGATACTCTGAAATGACACTCGTTCCGGAATGCGTTTCATTTTTCTGACGTAATTCCAGCACCAGCTTCGCTCTTCGATGAATGACGTCACAACATAAAACGAGGAAAGTTGCAGAAATACTAAGAAAACCAAACCCAACCTCATCAAAGCATTTCTATTTTGTAGTTTACGTCGCTTTTCTGCCTCTTAAGGCTAATCGCGACGATGAATGGCTTTTAGATGAAATCGACGAAGGAACGCTCACAGCCCATCCTCATACAGGATGAACTCTGTCATAGCCTTACGTGTGAAATGAAACCCAAATATGCAAACTCCGTGAGCCTAAGCAGCAAAACGTCTACATTTTAAATTTTAATCAATCAGAAGCAGCAGAACAACAGCGAAAGGATTAAATTATAGTTTCTCTCCTTTACAAAAGACAATTTTGAACAATTACATCTTCTTAGATTTCATATTAGAACATGAATTTTCGTCTGGGTAGGGTTGCTTTGATATTTCGGTTACAGCCGGATTGCGCACACTTTTCCGGTTTTATCAGTGATATCTGATAAGCCGTTGACAAGCTGTCACAATGTACAGGATTGCGCACAAAAAAATGAAGCGATGTTGTCAGATGTAAAATGTTCACAAGCCGTTCTCACTTCTGTTGTGTTTGTTTGTGTGTGTGTGTGTGTGTGTGTGTGTGTGTGGACTTACACGTGTTTTTGCTGTGTTTTGCCTAACCTAACCTAACCTTTCTTGACTTGCTACATTTACTAGTCAAATTATATATTTTAATTTAATCCTTAAGAAATTTACTATTTTATTTCTAATTTCTTATTTCTAATTTCTCTCTTGTAATCAAGGGGTCCCGGGTTCGAACCCGGTGGAGGCACATAGTGGTTCGGATCCCACTTTAAACTGTAGGTCTAGTCCCGATTAGCCTTGCAGTACATAAAGTGGTTTTAAAACACCAAATCAATCATTCAATCAATCTACTTTCTCTCTCTCTTCTTGTCTAAAGAAAAAAAACAGTTTTGCGCACAGACTTTAAAGCTATCAAAGTGGCAACGTTCGATCAAAATCTGTGCGCAAAACAGGTCAGTGAGATTTGTGCGCAATCCTGGATGAGTTGCGGCGGATATTTCTGATGGAAAACAGGCTTCCGTAGCCATGAAACTATTGCGAATACCACAGACAATCACGAAAGCAAACGACAGGAAGATTCACGAGAATGCTATAGAAGGAATTTTAAGATTATGTAATTTTTCAGATTTTGGAATATCACAGCAATTTCTCGAAAGGAGAGGAATATTCACAAGAAATGGAAGTTGTCTATATTCTCAATTTTCAAAATATAAGCAGTGAATGGGAGCTCGCAAGGAGATATCTGGGGAAGGACAATGCAATTCGAATGGTGATATTTTATTGTAAATAATATGGCCTTCTGTGCTTACAGGCTGTAAATTACAGCAATTACTGCCATGTCTAACAAAATAACGAAAGAACGTTTTCACCACAGACATCAGAATCTTCTTCACTGCTTTCTGGTCGGGACGTGATTGGAAAGGAATTTTTTTTATATTCTTGTCGTTCGGGACTAAAAAATTGGCCATTTCCGGATCAGTTTCGGGACGGGAAACTTTCGAAATTTCCCGACGCAGGGAAAATCTCAAATTTTACATACTTTACTTTACCCTTCCCAACCTCAAGTGATTGTTTTGCACTTCTGGAATAAAAATTGTTAATTTCAAGAAATTTTAGACGCTGTTATCGCAAAAATGTCTAACCAAGGCGCCAATTTCAAATACGATCCATTGGAATTTCTCTACTGTTCGGGATTCCCGGAAGTCGGAAATCATTTTCCGGAGTTGGCACGTGACCTTGATAATTCAAGAGCCGTCATTTTGAATTGAACTTTCAAGCAGTGCCCTTCGATGCGTAAAACATGGATCATAGGTGCCATGAAAGAGAGTCGATTAAGTAGTACCTGTTTGATATCTGTGCATCGTGGAAAATTACAAAAAATATAATGAATTGTTCATCACCAAAGTCATAGATGTTTATGGAAAGAACGCAAGGTGAATGCAGTTTCTATTTAAATAGTGGACTCAAGTACGGAATTTGTTATCAGCGCCAAGGCATTCTCGCTCAATTTCAATTTTATTTTTAAAATAATAATATCAACAAAAATTAAAGAGGTAAAATACAAGTTCTGTGACGGAGTGGCAACATATGAAATCTTACTCTGCCCCCTCCTCCCCCCCCTGAGGAAAAATCTTGCGGGCTCCCATGATGCTAACCCCTCAGTTAAGAAGATTTGCGTAAAACATTCCCCAGCCCCATGTAGCTTCATTGCATCGATGTTGAACTACACAAGCATCCCTCCGCCCATCCCCAACCTGGAACAAGCATCTCCCAAGCTGGGAATTTCCACTTCGAACACTGAATATAAAGTATGCTACGCCCTTTGGGGGTACGTACTTAAATGTTATTTACCACGCCTATAGAAATGTCTTAATCTCAGGGGATAGGTTCTTTATTCGAGAATTCCAAATAAGAAAGCGTTTTTATAGCCAAGAGGATATAGTTAAATGCGGATCTATATTCTGGAAACTATACACAATACAGAGAAAATATATAGCGAAGCTTGTATCTACATTGAAATATATATATATATATATGCTGATTCCAAATTTACGTCGGTTATATTCTTCTTATACATATATGAATAATTGAAAGGAAATCTTCTTTCTTCTCGTAATTTCTGGGAAAAGGCTTATTCTTCCTTCCTATCTTTGATCTGGGAAAAGGCTTCTTCTTCTTTTCTTCTTTCTATTTTTGGAAAAGACTTCTTCTTCTTTCTATTTAGGAAAAGGCTTCTTCTTCTTTCTAAGTTTTTGGAAAAGACTTCTTCTTCTTTTCTTTCTATTTTTGGAAAAGGGTTATTCTTCTTTTCTTTCTTCTATTTTTGGAAAAGACTTCTTCTTCTTCTTTCTATTTAGGAAAAAGCTTCTTCTTCTTTCTAATTTTTGAGAAGGCTTATTCTTCTTTTCTTTCTTCTAATTTATTGTCTTTCCTTTTAAAGCATAATCTTATTTATTACATATATGCCCTCACTTTCCCCGTTTCTTTGGCAAAAGATACAAGCTATACTTATAGAAAGAGTAGGGTCGACTGAACTGACAGTAGCGCCACCTCCTATGTAACGACCAAAAAGGGAATAATAGCCCAGGATCGCTAACAGCAAGCGATGCCTATGGCCCAGTGCGTCTAATAAGAAGCGCAGCCGTAAGTGCTTCGGGGTGCTTCGGGGCGTCTAATTGAACACAGCGCCACCGAGGGACGGACAAATACAAAAGCTGACGATGTTCTCCTCGTCAGAAGATCAAAGAGGAGAGAGAGATTCATTTCTGAATTCATTTGCTCACTTATTAACTTTCCTAATTGTTTCATATATGAGCATATGCTTAATTATCTTAAATGGCTATTTACAACATTTTATTTACTCCTTCTATAATTTTTATACTCTTCCTATATATATTTTTCATTTACTATAATATATATAATCGCTCTTCTCCGCTCCTAGTTTCTATAATGAACTCTGCTCTTTTTTATATGGCGTGCTGCCATCTCTCGTCGCTTTCGGGAAACATTTCTTCCTTGTGTTTTTCATTGTGTCATCGGAACTGGCACGTGACAAGTAAAACATTAAAATGCTGACCAAGACCAACTTTTATAGTATACAAATATACATAAAACCATAACGTTTCCACCCTCTTAACAGGATCTTCTTTAGACGAAACTTCACAACAACAACAACAACAACAACAACAAAAATATTTTTTTCTTGTGAAGTTTCGTCTGAGGAAGACCCTGTTAGAGGGTGGAAACGTTACGTTTTTATGTATATTTTTATACTATAACAGTCTGGCTTGGTCTGCATTTTAATGTTTTATTAACATGTAAACAAGGTTTAACAGTGTTATTATTGAATATAAAGACCTCATGTTTTCTAACGTCAGCCCTGCTATCAAGAATCTACTCATAAGAAGTTTTAAGTTATTTATATTGCCCATGTGTGCAGGACAAGGTTTTTTGTTTAATCCTCTGACATGAAAGAAGTTCTCAACAAAGCTTTTTCATCAACGAAAGAAGTTGACAACCTCGAATCGCAGATGTTGAACTTTGGCGAGAAAAGCAAGGACTCGCGGATTGATATTCACGAGATGGAAGTTGAAAGCAGCACTGCTCTCCTCAAACAGAATTTCTTGCAACGTTGCAACCTGAAATAACAATAGTAATACTACTATTAATAGAATGTGGATGATTTAACCCAGGATCGGTCGTGCAGGCTTGAGTCACGTCGTCGCGCTCACCCTAAGGCGTATTTCACCACATTTAGTTTATTCAAATTAATTTTTTGTACTTCTAGTGATCTATTTATTATTTCCCTTCTTCTCTATTATATTTTTATTTCAAAATATTTATTTGTTTTCTAGCAGAGTAATTAATACAAAGTCGAAGCGAACAACTCTCATCCATGGGCGTCGCCAGAAATTTTCCTAGGGGGGGGGGGTCGAAACGAAGATGTCGAGGACACTCCCTCCCCTCAAAAATATTGTGATACAGACCAGTGGCATATGCAGAAGTTTGTCAAAGAGGGGTTCATTTTTAAAATGTTTGCATTATCGGTATTTTAAATTGTTATTATTATTATTATTATTACTAGTAGTAGTAGTGGCAGCAGTAGTAGCAGTAGCAGTTTTAGTTTAGTTTATTTTAGCATCCAATAAGTTTATTATATGAATAATATACATATACAACCAGGATTACATAATAGTTACTCCTAACATTATTAGCAGTAGGAGCAGCAGCAGCAAACGCAGTAGTATAAGATGCTTCAAAACATGTGAAAGTTACAAATTAACATAGTTTCAGTGTTGCAAATTATGAAAGTTTCGTACCAAATTCGATATCTCAAAGACCATTTTTAAACAATGACGCAAAATGAGGTGAAATAAAGTGCTTCGATTATAAATTGCCATAAATTGAAATAAAGTAGATGGAAATTTCCAGGGGGGTCGACCGATCGGTTCGAAAGCCCTGCCGACGCCCATGCTCTCATCGCTAAAAAGAAAAAGAAAATCACATGTTCCTCAAAGCTGCCCTGAAGAGCTTCTGGGCTGTTTCATATAAATCTAGGACAATTGCGATGGCGGACAATTGCGATGAAGCCAAATCACGGACAATTGCGATGATTTTGATGGTGAAGGTCACTTTACAACCTAACCTAACCAAAGGCGCCACAGAACTAATAATGCTGTAGAAGGTTGGAACAACAAAATAAATAGGTGGCTTGGAAGACCGCTTCCAAAAATTCATGTCGTTCTGGCCTGCCTCAAGAGCCAAGCAGAAGGCACCAACATCAAGTACATGAGGATGGAACTTAATCTAGAAGGGCAGAAAAGACGAGAGAGTTGTTAAGTGTATTCGCACATATGAGGAAACGGGTCACTTCGAAAGTTGTCTGTTGGCTCTAGCCCATGTTCAAAAACTTGATTGAACCAAATTCCCAGCCGAAAATATCAACATTTCCCATAATTCTCTTGTGAGAGGTATTGTACGGGGTGTTAAGTCACCCTTCAATTTGATAGAAGATTTAAAATGTCTTTGCAATTGTCCAACTGCCCTTTCACTTCTAACTGTGTTCATCGCAATTGTCCGGCTACCGTTCCATATGTGCTCCACAAATCTGATATGCTAATAAATCACTTGGACACTTTTTGCATTTTCTATTAACACGAAAAATAAGTAATAGGTACGATTGATTGATTGAATTAGTTACATTTTTTTGGGTGCGTCGGCACATTAGGCCATTTTGCACCCTTCAATGTGTGCGGGGAAGATCTCCTTATATAAAACCATTACTTCAAAATTTTAAAAAAAGGGTGTAAAAAGAACCTTTAAAAAGGTTAAAATGCATTTTGTAAATGGACCTGCATAGGACAAACACGTTAAAAATGGTAAGGATATTGAAAGAAAACACATCAGAAACTGGAAGAGGCCTGTTCTTCTCAAAAATCTAAAAACATTGGCTAAAACACTGTCATCGTCTCCCAACATACATGACAAAGTGTTGGAAACTTTAAAACTCTGTCTGAGGTCGTGCCGGACGCTTAAAACAACGTTACAAGTAGGACACAGCGGAGACTCCAGTCCTTGTAACAAGTGACCATTGGTCAGACGGCTGTGTCCTATTCGGAGCCACATTAAGTTTACTTCTTCTCGGAGGGAGGGACGAGACGTCAAGCATCAGTGATGGGCTTGATAGCTCGAAGCATGTTCCCCCTTATCTCATCCCACTCTGCCTGCCACGTTTCAATAAGAGAAGAACGAAAAACATTCTGCAGGTCCTAGCTGGCAGAAGGTGGACGACAACGTCGCAGTAGACTTTGCGGCAGCATCGGCTGCTTCGTTCCCCTTGTATGCCCACGTGGCTAAGGACCCAACAGAAGCGGACGTCAGCAAGGTACACGCACCTTCTGCCTTTAGGGCTTTATGTTAGTCGGTTACAACCCTTTTATCGGACTTCTCAAAGGCTTCTAAGGGTTAGTAGGACCAAGCCCTTGCGAGGTCTGTGGTGCAGGATTTATTTTTAATTATCACCTATGTAGGTTTGAAATGAAAGATCATTAAGATCTTTTACTCGAAGATTTATTTAAACTTCCGATGATATACAAACACTTTTTTCAAACAGACAGTTCACCCGATACAACTTGTAGGCCTAACCTATTAGTTGTACCGAAGTTTATAACCCTGGTCTTTTTTATGATGCAGGAGAACGCCTTATTCAGAGTTGGGTTTGTGTAATATCTGCCAAATGGAGTACAAGTACACCAGCCAATCCGAAGATTAAAGCAAGATATTTACCCAACGTCCCCTGAACCATCAGCCTTTCGGCAACCAGGAGAATGTCCCGTAGGTTTACAAAAGTCTAGCTCTTTTATATCATAATTTTGTTTACAATTTACCATGGTTACTACATAGTTATTTTATATTTTCATAGTTTCAGCATTTTTTCCTGATTTAAGTTAAACAATTCATTACCTATTGTAACATTAACAATAACACATTTTTAAAGAAAATATTCCAACATAGATTAATACAATACAGATTGAACAGTTTTGTGCTTGAATAAACATGTGTTGACAGGGGTGACACAAAGGGTTGTCATGGACACGAGCCGTCGGAAGATGCGCTGCACAACCGGATGCCGAGAATTCGGCGATTCCAGTGTCTGTAGCGCTGGTCAATGACAGTTATTATAATTTAATGAAAATGTATCTGAATTTTAGATGGTAATCAAGGGGTATTCCATGTCAAAGTGCCAAAATTTTTAAATTAAGTTATCTTGTACTTAAGTAAGTATCTTAAGTACTCTATCTTGTGAGTCAACAATCTAGATCTGTCTTTTGGATAAAAATTCCAGTATTATACATAATTTTGTTAGAAATTAGAAGGTATTTTACATGTTGTTAGTTTATTTTAACTTTTTTATTCACTCGTGTTTTGTATTGTGTCCCACCCGTGACACCAAAAAACAATTAATTTCTCCTTTAACTGTTGCATTTCCCCATAACTCCACTAGATTGATTGATTTGCTTATTTTACTTCGCTTCTTGTGCCACTTTTGGCTAATTTGCGAAGATGGGGATGAGTGATGATATGATGAAATTGATGAATGGACACAAACAAACATCCATATCCAGACCGAGATTCGAACCCGAGACCCCTGACGTCGTAGCGCGTTGTGCTAACCATTCCACCACGGGGACCGGATCAACTCCACTAGAATATTCAAAGGTCAATTGGCTTCCCTTATTGTCTTAAATAATTTATTTTTCATCAATTGAAAATTCCCAGATATTAATATGATTGATTGAGTTGGTGTTTTACGTCCACTTTATGACTGGACATACAGTTTAGAGTGGGATCCGAACCATTATGTGCCTCCACCGGGTATCGAACCTGGACCCCTTGAGTACAAGGCAACAACGCTACCCCTGCGCCATCGGAGAGGCCCTCCCAGAAATTAAAATAAAGTTCTTATTAATTTAAGAGGTAGTGTGTTATCTGTCCCATCCATGACAAAATATTGATCACTTATAGCTAAATCTGGGAAAGTGTTTTGAGGGTAGTTACGTTTAATCAACAGTATTTAGTTTCATAATTCATTGCACAGAAACTGTGAGAAATATGTTGCTTAATTATATTTTTGATTTTGATTTGATTTGTTGTTTCAAGTCCACTGTATGCACAGTAAAGCTAATCGGGATTGGACCTACAGTTTAAAGTGGGATCCAAACCACTATATGTGTCTCCACCGGTTATCGAACCCGGGTTGCTTAATTGTAGTCTGTACGTCCCACCCTTGAAAGTGGAATGTCCCAAAAGTATTTTTTAAAGTAAGGATAACTGTAACGAAGTTACATTTCAAAAACAGTAGTAGTAACTGTGACTAAATTACTTTTTGAGCAAAGTAACTCTAACTACAAAGCAGTTACTTTCAAGATTAACTTTCCAAATAGCCTACTGCTATTGATCAGATAGTATTACTCATTTCCTATGAGTTAGTGAAACGTCTAGCACTGCTCGTGGCTGCGTATACAATTATCGAAAACAGTAAGCAAAGATTCATTGTTGATGAGCGCATTGTTAACATTATAAACCGTAGCGCTGGGAACGGACAGAGATTACCTTGAACAAATTGATTTAGTTTTCAAAATAATTGTTTAATACTCATCTTTCCCTCGCAGTCGCAGTGGCGTGGCGTGACTTTTTCAAAAGTGTTACAGGTTATCAGTACGACAATTATGCCTGCTAGACGTTATCACCCCCTCCCCCCTTCCCCGGTAAAGTAAACATGTCTTCGAGCTAGACATTTGTTCATTTCGTTCTTGTTTTGCAATCAGCACAGTGATTTAGCCACAAACACACCTAGAAAGAACTACCACTCATGAGACAGTTACCACGGAAATCCAATGAATAGTGGTAGACCTTTGTCAATTCTTCATCTGTTTCTGTTTCTTTGAAATGAGCTGCGAAGGGGAAGAAGAAGAACCACACTTTTCTCGGGTCAGTTTGACGTTTGTGTGGTGAGCACTGAGCAGACGACAGAACTCCGCTCCTTCGTGGAAGGGAAACCCAGCTGTACGTACTACTCTTGCCAACTTAGTATTTTGAGCAAGGTTTGTCCAAATCACGAATTACACCAGGGAACTATATTTTCGTCTATTACCTAA
The DNA here is from genome assembly GCF_977018435.1 of Lepisma saccharinum. Taxonomy (NCBI): domain Eukaryota; kingdom Metazoa; phylum Arthropoda; class Insecta; order Zygentoma; family Lepismatidae; genus Lepisma; species Lepisma saccharinum. The sequence goes on along the minus strand of NC_139241.1, from coordinate 10,845,493 downwards.
CTGGTCTCAGTTGTAGTTTAATCCAGCCTTGGCTCTGCAGTCTGCCTCTAGTTGCTTCACAGAAATGGTATTCCTATTTTAGGCGGGATTTAGCTCTTTTTCTGCTAACCCGATGTGACAACACTGGCTGACCCGGTAGGTCTGAACGGCAACAGGGCCCCTTAACAGGCATATGAATAACCCCATAGCACACTATGCTATGCCCCAAAGTCCTTCCCCGCTCTTTCCTTGCATTGCTCTTCTTCCTTGTTGCCTCTTCAGAGTAGCAGACCGGCCTCCCTCTCCACTTCCGTCGGCTGCAGAAAAAATGTCCTAGGCAATATCTACTCGACGGCAACGGTGTTCATTAACGTATTTAACAATGTTGTCATTTTATTGAAACAACTTTTTAATTCTTTACATTTTGCTGTTACCTGCGGTAACACCGGCTACAAGCACGCCACGCCTCTGTTCCCTCGATAACTCTATCACGGTCAATCAAATTGCAACAATAGACTGTCATCTCGTTTGAAAGAGTAAAAATAAGTGTCTTTCCCAATTTGTTGTCTTCAATTTGAAGTTACACAGTGTTTTGCCAGCTTTCCCATCAGGGCCGGATTAGCCTATGGGCAACTGGGGCAATTGCCCCGGGGCCCCCACCAAAAGGAAGTTCTGAAGGGCCTCCACTAATAGAATATTTTAACCAGCAGGCTATGCTTGTGTAAAATTACATAAGTTGTATTTTAAGAATAAAAAAAAATATATTGTCGTATGTCTACACTCTTGCAACGTCCACCCCACGCAGAGCTCAGCACCACAGCGCAGGAGTACTGGTAGTGGCTGCGTTCAACACGCTAAACACTGCAGTTGGGTGGTCGGCAAAAGTCTTCCCATGTGTGCTAACTGATTCAGTCGTAGTACAAAGACTAAGAAATACCTCAGGGCTTGCTGTGTGTAAAGAAAGATTAAACCAGGTTTATGTATATATATATATCTATAATGTTTATTATAATCAGAACACAAGGATGTCCGTTAGCACACGAGTCTTTACCTGTATCCCTTACGTGCATTTACCTGTACCACCTTTAGACGCGAAGAAAATGGGGGGTGGGGACAGGGAACATCCAATTCATTCCTGAGGCGCCAAGGGGAGTATGGGGACCTAATTTTATTTAGGGCCTGGTCGCCGCAGTCGTCACGGGTTCCCCTGAAAGAGAGAGTAGGTTGTGCGTAGTACCCCCAACCACAGCCGGGAATTGACCGAAACCAATCGGTACCCCGAATAGCGGGCGCTGGGTAAAAGGATCAAAGGATTGCCGCGACACCCCCCCTGCGTTAGCGGGGAATTGGCGAGCCAACCGGTGTCTCCGATGCAGGGAGGGCAGGTTAGAAAGGAAGGTCCGGGTGCTCCCAGACAAGCGGGGCAGGTAGAACCTGAGCTCCTATCAGCCGAAGCGATCGGACCAGGTAAGTAGGTTGCTGCTAGGCTCTTCTTCTTCTTCCGCTTCCTTCCTTCTGGAATGGTTTCTAGTCTTCAGGCTGGGAGGCCGATTAACCCTTGAAGCTTGCCCGTTGACTTCAGGGAGCCAACTGAACTTCGGGCCTAGCTGCGCTGGCTTTATACTCGCGGGGGCGGCGCATTGGTGGTGAAAATTTTAACTACCAGTACGCGTTGCTAACTCATTTTTTTACATATTGGAACCTTCGTACTGAGAAACATCCAAGAAGTGACATTAAGAAAACACTAGTGGGAAAATCACTAGTTGTACGTGTCAATTTAAACTAAAACTGTGTGCATTCAGACAATAAAATTGATATTGAGCCTCGCAGGACTCTTTAACGAATTGAACAGTATAAATGACAATAAATGATAACATTCACCGAATACAGCGACCACGCAGGGTCGAAGCTAATAAACGTAGAGGTGGATCCGTTAACGTTTACAGAATAGAGCGATCACGCAGGGTCGAAGCTAATAAACGTAGAGGTGGATCCGTTAACACATTTAAACTAAAAGTGTATGCTTCGCAGGGACTTGTGGCATGCACTCTTTATCCAAACCTTCTTAAAAAAATACAATATTGCGACCGCGCAGGGTCGTTAAATGTGGCGACCACGCAAGGTCGTTACACTCTTCTGGATCCAATTGTAGCACAGCTCTCCGTCGATCTGTTTGTAGATATCTGAAGCTCGGTATACTTTATACCATGGATTTGTTTGGCTGTGGTGTGGAAATAAGGCACACTTATTTAAACAATAAATTCTCAGATACGATTAAGATAATAAATAATCCAACGAAGTACATAACTTTCTTTCGTTAATAACATCGTATTAAAACTGTGAGTTCTAAGCAGTAGCAATGTCAAACATCAGGAAGACATCCCAATGGAACTGTCCATGTATAATATTATATGTAAGGACCGTTCCGCAGTACATTTCCCAATGTCGAAATTCTCTTTAGAATTTAATTGGTCTTAATGGTAACAAACTGCAGCAGAAGAAGATCCTTCTCAAAAATGAAATTAGTGAAAAACAGGTTTCGTGCTGCCATGGGACAGGATCGCTCATCCAATCTTTGTTTATTAACACATTCGGGTCTGGCCTCATAATACAGATTTGTTACCTCTGGTCTGCGGTTTTTGGTTGTTTTTCAAAAAATCATAGGAAAAATATTTTTAATTTGTTTTTATTAAATCACATATTTCTTAAATCTACAAAACTTCCTCTTTTCAATGAACAAAAATTCGTTAAATTTTATTTTCATTTTCAGACGTTTTTTAATATTTTTTTCAGCAATGTTTTGTAAAGAAGAAAAAAGTACAACATTGTAACAAATGTTAATATAGAGATATTTTAAGTTCGTAATCTGGAAATTTCAATAATTAACTACATAAACTATCAATACATCTTTTGAATCTTGCATAAGAATACTTCTTATGTGCACATAACAAAAAATAATTACAAATTACAAGTAATAATCTTTCGTATGAAAAAGTGGCTGTAGGACAGGACCAGACGATGTATCAGTTGGTTCTGCGTCATCTGTAAAAATTAAAGAAATAAATAAATAAACTAAATAAATAAAATACATTTTCATTTTACATACACTATAGAAAATAATAAATGGAAAAACTAAAAATACATCAGTGCATGTAGGAGAATCAAGCAAGAGGCAAGATGAATAGACCAAAACAATTACCTCTTCTCACTTCATTCATATAATACTAGAGTTTGCAACACTGTTTATATTGTCGACAATAATTATTACAAATATAACCTACCTACCAAATCTTCAAATTCATCTGCATCATCAAAATCGTCGCTAACTTCAAACTCTGGGGCGGAATCCTCTATGCAGTCTGGATCTAACGACGCCATTCTAAACAATGCACAGTACATCAACTCGACAACAAACAGTCGCAGGTGCGAGATAAAAATAGCACATGAGTCACTTAGCGGTCGGAATTTCAACAGAGGGGCTTGAATGAACACGCGCATGTGACGAAGTACGAGCATAGCCCGTCGTTCAATCGGCAATACGATTTCATACCTCAGGACGGGCTATGCCCGTCGTTCGTCCACAATGACTTTAAGTGCACTGCGGGCTATGCCCGTCGTGAGACCCCAATGTGTTAAGCATTGAACATGAACTTCTTCGTGAAATCGACTTCGATGATTCGTAGTAGATGAATTTTCAGCGAAAAAGGCAAGAAAAATGTATCTACTATAAGTGTTAAGCCTTTGGAAATTTTCTTGAAGAATGTGTAGTTACTACAATTTCCACAATGAACCTGTCGGTAATTGTCCAGCAGATGGACCGTGCATATGTAGTGACATATTTACTCTTAATTGTAAATAATGTCATTTATAATAAATTATGTACGTAAGTATAAAGTACAGTCTACTGCTCAGTTCTCTGTTTCCGTTTGAACCCCTCTAGTATTTACTATATATTGTAGTTACGGTGTTCACTCTTCATAATATACTGTAGACATTTAGACGCAGAATTTTACTTCTGCTATAGCGCTGTAATTTTCGTCCTGTAACATTATTTTACAGCGCTATTCTCCCTGCAAACCTATCTGCGATATGTTCGATTGTGAATTACTACTGATTCTAAAATCAGGTCTACCATTTCAACTTCTGAAAATTGGTGGTTAACTTATTGAGCTAATGTGGCTCCTAGTAAATTTTTTTTTAAAAAATGGGGGGCCCCACAAAACATTTTGCCCAGGGGTCTCAACAATCCTTGATACGGCCCTGTTTCCCATAAACAGTGGTGTGTATTTAAGAGAGCTATTCCCCCCCCCCCCCTACCAACATAAATTTCCTCAAATAATGTGATAATATAAACCTTGTGTCTGACAATATCGTGCAAACAACACTGCCATAAGGACTGTCGACTTTTAGCACTGGTTGGATAGTGTTAAAAGCTATTCTTGGTTCGATTCTCGTTAAGGCACTTTTCAATGGATCAAAACCAACTTTCTGAATTATTGGTTTGGTCTTGATTAGTCTAGCTGTGCATAAAACGGACTTTGAACCCACTTGATTAAAGTTCAGAAGAACGATGTTACATATTGGCAAATACAAACCGAAATTTGAGTTTAAAACGCTAATCAAACATTACATTTTAGTCTTTTATGTAGCCAAGTGATGGTGTAATTTATATAAGCACCTGTTAGCAAAGAAATCACTGCTACCATTATATACATTTAACAGAAATGGGCTACGGGGATCACTTATAGGTATTTACAAATCTTAACGTTTAATGAAAATACTATCAATTATTAATCAATGCAGATGCTGAGAATCTGTGTAGACTTAACAATAATTGTTCGAAGTTCGCTATTGTAATTCGAAGCCAGAAAACGGATTCCTTCCACAATACACATGTTATCAAGATAATGACTACGATTGAGAAACATGCGCAGTGTTTCCATCTACTTCCGACATATGCCTCCAGGGAGTAGCAGGAATGCGCCTAGAGAAACTTTTATGGATCGATGCCTGCCTCCGTGTTGGTCAGTTGCTGAATGGTGTTCTTTAATTCACAAGCATGCATATTTTTCGGCAGAGAAATCTTCGATGACTGGGCCATTAATTCACACGAATGATTTTTCAATTGTTTTTTTTTTTTTTACATAGTTAAGAAATGGTATGAGAGGGATAAAGACATTTCTGGGGAAAAAATCCTTTGCCGGCATGAAATGTTTGGTGGGGGAAACCCCCTGCACCCCCCCGTTAATAGTGCTAATATTACTTTTGGATCAAGTGTTTGTGCCCCCTGATTGGCCGAGACGTTGAATTTTAAAGCGTACTAAAAGCGCCTACCGTATAGCCTACTCTGTCAAAAAAAATCAAATGCGATTCTGAGACCAAAAGTATGATTCCTGTGACAGAGTCAATGACAACACATTTTAAAAACATTTGAGGCTTGAGGAAAACGTGGCAAAAAAAAATCTTACCTGTAGGTATATATCTCCACATATGGCAACAATGAGCACTTCCAATGTTGCTAAACAAAGGAAAGAAGAAGACATGCATGAACACGAGTCATTTAATGAGTGGGAAAGGCGTGAAAAATTACTTTTTCCACGCTGGCTTACGCAGAACGCGTTTGCTGTTATGTAACTCTGCTGAATAACCTGAATACGCCTCACACAGCAATTACATGGAATTCTTGTTATTTCCTCTGCTCAAGGAATCACGGTCCACAGAAACATGATAAATTGAAATATCTACTGTGTGGCAATTTTGTGGCAGTTGTCTGGGAATTGAAAGTCATGTGTGATAAAATATGGCGCACAAGAGGGAAAATATTGCACCAAAATACAATAAATATGTTGTAGGCGTGATGGGAGAAGCAAGAAGAGAAATGAAGGGTGGAAATATTCTGTTAACGGATGAAAATGCACACACTACAGTGGACCAAAGGTCTCTAGAGGGGATGGATATAAAAGAGAGAAAGAAAAGTGAAAAGATGGAAAAATAGAGAAACTAAGGAAGAGAAGTGAGAAAGAGAGAAAGAGAGAAGAATAGAGAAACTGAAGAAGAAAAGTGAGAAAGAGAGAAAAATAGAGAAAGTGAGAAAGAGAAAAATACAGAAACTGAGGAAAAAAGTGAGAGAGAGAGAGAGAGAAGAATAGAGAAACTGAAGAAGAAAAGTGAGAAAGAGAGAGAAGAATAGAGAAACTAAGGAAGAGAAGTGAGAAAGAGAGAAAGAGAGAAGAATAGAGAAACTGAAGAAGAAAAGTGAGAAAGAGAGAAAAATAGAGAAACCGAGAAAGGAAAGTGAGAAAGAAAAATACAGAAACTCAGGAAGAAAAGTGAGAAAGAGAGAGAAGAATAGAGAAACTGAGGAAGAAAAGTGAGAAAGAGAGAAAAATAGAGAAAGTGAGAAAGAGAAAAATACAGAAACTGAGGAAAAAGTGAGAGAGAGAGAGAGAGAGAAGAATAGAGAAACTGAAGAAGAAAAGTGAGAAAGAGAGAGAAGAATAGAGAAACTGAAGAAGAAAAGTGAGAAAGAGAGAAACCGAGGAAGAAAAGAGAAAGAACGACAGATAAAGCAAGGAAGGGAGAGGGAGGGAAGAGAAGAGAAGAAAGAGAAAGAAAGAGATGAAAACAACTTTTCTGTCCATCTTGTGTCAAACAACTTGAGAATGTTACGGCGTTTCCCTGGTTTTCTTGCACTGGGTTTAGAAAAAAAAACAAATTCCTTTAAGAAGACTCGAGGAGGAAAACATTTAACTGATTTGACAGTCCCAACGCAGTTTCTTATCACAGAAATTCCGAAACTATCAGGAAATTGCAGACATTTGGTCTGCAGTCTCATCTGGTGTGTGGAATTACGTAATTCCCTTCCCATCCGTATCCCGTCCTATACGTCTCTAATTTAGGAGAATAAAATAAGTCCGAAGAAATGTTTATGAACAATCGGATAGAACAGATAATCTGGTAATTTTACTGAACCAAAAGGGTGGGATTTGGACCCGTTAAACCTCCCTTAAATACGCCCATGATTATATAGTATAATACTTACACTTACAATACAAAGGTTTATTGTATACGAGGTCTGACAATTAAGACTGTATATCATGGAAAGGCCTTTTCCGAATTCGCCTTCCTTTTGCCGATAGAGCGCGCACAGCGTTTACACCACCAGATGTTTTGTCCAGGCCCGCTTCGCGAGACTCATCAAGTACACGCCTCCTCCGGTACACCTGCAGTTAGTGATTGACAGGTCGTAAAACCCTTGTCATTTCTGTCCTCAGACATGTCCTAGGTTTTGCTGTTCGGGTCTTCACTGCCAAAAGCTGATCTTACCATTTCGTGTCAAAATTCCAGACGATAATATAGAGTCCTGCAGCAACAATATGTGGCTTGTAACATACATAATTGTGAAAGCGTCTTCTCTTCAACGAATAAGGAGTCCCAGTAGTATATTATTGACCTCCGGGGCGAGGTAGTTAGCGCAGCGCGCTTCGACAGCAGGGGTCCCGGGTTCGAATCCCGAGTAAGACATGGATGTTTATGTTCTGAATGTGAATGTGAAAAAATATGGAACTGAGTAAAAACTGATATATGAGAAAAGCAGATAAAATATGACATCGGACTGCCACGTAGTAAACCCAGGTTCGATTCTCAGTGTGAATGATTTCAAGCGGAAAATTTTCCAACATTATCCTTGCATAAAACCAACACTGTGAATGTATTTGATCTATTTTTATAAAACTTTCACTGATACGCAATATATGCACTAATTTAATCAAACTTGCATATTTTAATTAATATTAGGTCTAAAGCAAAATATGGTTATTTAATACCATGTTTTGCAAAAAGATAATAATTAACAAAATGGTCAACTTTTTCTATTTATATATATTTTTGTTGTTGTAACCCCTATGCAAGGGTAGTATTTTCCTAAACTTGATTTCGTTTAAAAACTGCAGCCATGTTTGACTTATGATTTGCGGAATTTTTAGCCTTTGTAGACAGTTGCGGTAATTATGATAACTCATCTAGCTTGGGTAAAGAAACATTGTTTTCAGTTCATTTCAAGCTACATTGTATGTTTCGTGTATTTTTTCAACATATTGATTTTGACCAAAATTCAAAGTTTAGGATCTTTTTTTTAGGGAAGTTATGTAATATCAGAGTATTTCGGCTGAATTACTGTTATAGCTCTTTGATCGTTTCTTGATTCTCTTTTTCAAAATTTTGAGCCCAGATGTCTCCGATGGGGGGAGCTAAAAAAATTATATTTACAGCGTAAGGATTACTCTATGACAATATCAGGCTGCTGCTTCAAATCCGAAGTGATGTGTTGGTGAAAAATGACATAAGATGTGTCGAGCTAAGCATACCCCTAGGAATGTTGATCCAATAATAACATGTAACCCATGAAATCCTGTTGCTATAAAGAATGTGGATCCATATACTGCATCAGCGATAGTAAAGGGGGATTCATAATATTCATATGCCTGAAGAATAGTAAAATATATTCCTAATATTAATGTTAATATAAGGGCTTGCGTTGTATGTGAGTGGTTTTTTTCTAGTAACCCATGATGGGCTCATGTTACTGTTACTCCTGAGGCTAGTAAAATTGCTGTATTTAATAAGGGTACTTGTATTGGGTTAAATGGAGTAATTCCCCTTGGTGGTCATAATATTCCTAGTTCAATTGGTGGGGATAATCTTCTATGGAAAAATGCTCAAAAGAATGATACAAAAAATAATACCTCTGAAATAATAAATAGAATTATACCCCATCGTAGTCCTATTATAACTTGATTTGTATGTAATCCTTGATATGTTCCCTCTCGTGAAATATCTCGTCATCATTGAATTATTGTAAGAAGTATAGTTGTTATTCCTATTGATAATAAAATTATATTTTGTTGGTGAAATCATCTAATTATCCCTGTTGTTAATATTATTGCTCTAATAGCTCCTGTTGCTGGTCATGGACTCTGATCTACTAGGTGATAGGGGTGGTTTTGGTTTGCTGACATTAGTTATTTTGATTCTCTAGAATAAATAGCAATTAATAAGGCAAATACATAAGATTGGATAAATGCTACGGCTGTTTCTATAATAATTAATATAATTTGTGCTAAAATTAATATTGAAAGTCCAATAATTTCTAATATTATTCCTGTATTTCCAATTATTGATATTATTAAATGTCCGACTATTATATTTGCTGCTAGTCGCACTGATAGGGTTATTGGACGGATTAGATTTCTAATTATTTCAATACCTACTATAATTGGTATTAATAGTGCTGGCACACCTTCCGGTACTAGGTGTGCTAATATGTGTTTTGTATTATTGATTCACCCAAATAATATAAATGATAATCATATTGGTAGGGCTAGTGTTAGGGTAAATACTAAATGACTTGATCTAGTAAATACATAGGGTAGTAATCCTATTGAATTATTAAATAAGATTATTGAAAATATACTAATAAATATTAGGGTTCTTCCCTGGTGACTAATTATTCCTAAAAATGTTTTAAATTCTTCATGTAACTTTATTATTATTATGTTATATAATATAGAGGTTCGTGATTGTATTAATCAAAATGGGGCTGGGATTATTAATAATCCCAGGAATGTTCTTATTCAATTTAATGATATATTTATAATTGATGATGTTGGGTCAAATGATGAGAATAGTCTTGTTATCATTTTCAGTATTTAATTTTTGGTTTATTTTCTATTTTAAAGTTGTTACTATTTAATAATTTACTATAATTATAATAATTGATGATTATAAATAGAAAATAAATTGATATAAATATTATAAATAGGATAATTCAATTTAATGGGTATATTTGTGGAATAAAAAAGTATCTATAAAGATAATTTAGGTTTGACATTCCTATGTTATATGTTAACTAACTTTTTCATTAGAAGTAGTTGTTATATTACTATTTTGTGGTTTAAGAGACCATTACTTACTTTTCAGTCATCTAATGATTCTTGTATAATTTTTATTAATCAATTAATAAAAGATTTGTGAGTTGTAGTTTCAACAATAATTGGTATGAATCTATGGTTAGAACCACAAATTTCTGAACACTGTCCGAAAAATAAGCCAATTCGACTAATATTTACTCCTGCCTGGTTAAGTCGTCCTGGGGTGGCGTCTATTTTAATCCCCATAGACGGTATGGCTCATGAGTGTAATACATCTGCAGATGTAGTTAGTACTCGGATATCTATGTTAATTGGTAATACTGTTCGATTGTCTACATCTAACAATCGAAATGAGTCTATAGATATTTCATTTGTTGGGGATATGTATGAATCAAATTCTGCCTTTATAAAATCGGAATATTCATAACTTCAGTATCATTGATGTCCAATAGTTTTAAGAGTTAATGAAGGTTGATTGATTTCATCTAATAGATATAATAAACGTAGAGAGGGTAGGGCAATAAAAACTAGGGTAATTGCTGGTATAATTGTTCATATTGTTTCTAATGTTTGTCCTTCTAAAAGTATTCGGTTTGTCAATTTGTTATTAAATAATGATGCTATTAAGTACCCTACTAATACTGTAATTATAATTAAAATTAATATTGTGTGGTCATGGAAAAATATTATTTGTTCTATTAATGGGGAGGATCTATCTTGTAATCCTACTTGATTTCAGGTTGCCACTTTTAAGTAAGGGATATCCCTTATATTTGAAGCTTAAATTCAATGCACTTCTCTGCCACCTTAAAAATTAGTTGTTAGTAAGTAGTATTGGAAGTTCTGAATATGTATGTTCAGAGGGGGGTGACATTTGATATCATTCAATTGATGATGCTTGTTGTAGATTAAATAATGTTGGTCGGGCACTTGTCATCCCTTCTCAGGTAATAAAAATTATAATAATTACTGCTGTAAATGATAGGATTGATCCTAATCTTGAAACAATATTTCATATTGTATACGCATCTGGATAATCCGAATATCGTCGTGGTATTCCTCTTAATCCTAAAAAATGTTGTGGGAAGAATGTTAAGTTGACTCCAATAAATATTGAGATAAATTGAATTTTTAATCAATCTGGATTTATTATTACTCCTGTAAATAATGGAAATCAATGTACTAGTCCTGCTATAATAGCAAATACTGCTCCTATAGATAATACATAATGAAAATGTGCTACAACATAGTATGTGTCGTGTAGCACAATGTCTAGTGATGAATTTGCTAATACTACTCCTGTTAATCCCCCTATTGTAAATAAGAAAATAAATCCTAATGCTCATAATATTGATGGAGAGTAATTAATTTGTGTTCCATGTAGTGTTGCAATTCATCTAAATACCTTAATCCCTGTTGGTACAGCGATAATTATTGTAGCTGCAGTAAAATATGCTCGGGTATCAACATCTATTCCCACAGTAAATATATGGTGTGCTCATACAATAAATCCTAGGAATCCAATTGCTATTATTGCATAAATTATTCCAAGAACTCCAAATGTTTCTTTTTTACCTCTTTCTTGAGTTACAATATGTGAAATTATTCCAAATCCCGGTAGGATTAGAATATACACTTCTGGGTGTCCAAAGAATCAGAATAGGTGTTGATATAAGATTGGGTCTCCACCACCAGATGGGTCAAAAAATGAGGTATTTAAATTTCGATCTGTTAATAGTATTGTAATTGCTCCCGCTAGAACTGGTAGTGATAATAATAGTAGAACTGCAGTGATTACTACTGATCATACGAATAATGGTACTCGTTCTATGGATATTCCTATAGTTCGTATATTAATTACTGTTGTAATAAAATTTACTGCCCCTAGAATAGAGGATACTCCCGCTAAATGTAATGAAAAAATGGATAAATCTACAGAGGCTCCAGCATGTGCAATTCCTGCAGATAGTGGAGGATACACTGTTCAACCAGTTCCTCCACCACTCTCTACAATTCTTCCTGATAATAGTAGAGTTAATGATGGGGGTAGTAATCAAAATCTTATATTATTTAATCGTGGGAAGGCTATATCTGGGGCTCCAATTATTAAAGGTACTAGTCAGTTTCCAAATCCCCCAATTATAATAGGTATTACTATGAAAAAAATTATAATAAATGCGTGTGCAGTTACAATCACATTGTAGATTTGATCATCTCCAATTAAACTTCCTGGCTGGCCTAATTCTATACGGATTAAGATACTTAATGATGTTCCAACTATTCCCGATCATACTCCGAAAATTAAATATATTGTACCAATATCTTTATGGTTAGTAGAAAATAATCATCGTTGCAAGAATGAGATGACTGAAGTTATAGGTGATAAACTGTAAATTTATTTATGAGTTTAATACTCTCTCATTAAATTTTGGCTTTATAGTTAAGAATAATAATTTTGAACTGCAATTTCAGGGTGATACATATGTGTATTAAGGCCTAAAAGAGTACCCTTTATTTATGACTTTGAAGGTCATTAGTTTAAAATTAACTTAAGACCTTATGAAGATTTTATAGAGATATGTAAATTGGTTGAATTATAGGTAATCCACATACTGAAATAAAAATTGTAACTACCGATAATACTTATTCTTTTAAATTTAATGGTTTGTTGTTAATAATATTTCATATGTTAGTTTTATAATTTATTAAAATTGATGTAAGTGAGGTTCGTAAGTAATAATATAGGGTTAACAACGATATACTAATTAGAATTATAATTATAATTAATTGCTTAAAGTTGGTTGTTTGGATAATGACTATCCATTTTGGTAAAAACCCTAGTAAAGGTGGTAGTCCACCAAGAGATAATATTGATATGAATAAGGATATTTTTTTAATGGGTGGAAGTTTTAATATAAACAGTTGATGGACGTAGTATGTTTTGTTTATTGAAAATAACATAATGGTAGAGGTAGTTATAAGAATATATAGTAGTAAATATGTTAACCAGGTATTATCTTCTGATGTTATTCTTAGAATAACTCATGATATGTGGTTAATTGATGAAAAGGCTATAATTTTTCGTAACGAGGTTTGATTTAACCCTCCAATTGCTCCAATAATTGCTGATGTTCTAATTGTCAAAATTAAGATTATGTTTAAATTGTTAATTACATAACTAAGCAATGTTGATGGGGCAATTTTTTGAATAGTTGTTATTACTAAGCAGTTAATTCATGTTATTCCTTCTATAACTTCTGGTATTCAAATGTGAAATGGAGCAGCTCCTATTTTTATTAATAAAGCTATAGTTAAAAGCTGGATTTGTATATTGAAGTTTACCAATGTCACAAGGTCTTTCAAACTAAAAAATAGACTGCTTTATGCCAAATTTAAGTCAGATTACGTGCCAGTAAGCAGTTTTTACCTGTTTAGACCACTACTTCAACTGCGACATTTGTCCGAACGGGAAGTTCACCGATTCTGGCCTACGTTAACTTATTCTTTATAGAATTACAACAAAATTGGTTGTTATTTTATTGTAATTTTGAAAAATCCAATTATGTATAAAAATATGTTTTGTTACTATAATTAGCTACTTGTATTTGAAAGAAATTGGTAAAGCCACCTACCTGAATTATGCAATGTGTTTTGAAGGCATATTGGTGGGTGGGTGGTGGTGGCCCTTTACATATTCACAGTCTCGGTTATTTATAGAGGCGATGCAAATCGTCTCTATGCTCCCCCGTAGTTATATAGAAGAGTCCCTTGTACTTAGATGCACCCCATGCAGTGGGAGAGCCCACTTTCCTCACCCTCTCCTCCGGGAATCGAATGGCAGTCAAGCTCTCCTATCGACTGTCTTTATTCTCCCAAAAATAATTTCCGAAATAAATTATGACCGATTTTGAATCAGGTGCAGCACAAACAACATTGGAGATATTGAATCGGTAGAGAAAACCCGATTTGCAGGTTGTAAACTTATATTGGCTCCCGAGCGTTCGTGTATATAAATACAACCTCCCCCCAATTTTTTATAATTCTCTAGACATTGAATTAATAATGAAGGTTAGTATATTGAATCTTTCACCCGAAATTCATTATAAAATTTTAAAATTAATTCTTAATGATTTATTGATTTGGTGTTTTAAGTCCACTTTATGCACAGTAAGGCTAATCGGGACTGGGCCAGGCATGGAACCCGGGATCCTTTGATTACAAGGTGACGACGCTACCACTTCGCCATCGAGGATGCTAAGTTTTTAATGGGGATGTAATTTAAATTACTAATATTACAAAAGCCTCCCCGCTATTTATTCCATCCTGTTTAATGATTACGAAAGATTGTTGTTTCAATTTAGCATGTAGAAGGATTCGAACAGGTGTACCAGCCAGATTATATCGGCGTTATCTTCCAACGTTTCGAGCACATACATAGCAACAACATCTCATCCCTGAAGATGAGAGCAATGTATACGATGGAAGCTAACGCTGATTTGACCTCCCCTGTTCAATTGACGTCGCCAGGTAAGCTACAACTCCTATGTAGAAGGGTAGAAATGCAAACGAGTTGGATGAGATAATTGAGGAAATTAATGAATGATAGCCTAAGTCTGATGAGATGGAGGCCAAAAAAAAATGTACATATGAAGATAAAGTGCCTACTGGCAAGAGCTAAATAGAATAAGATATTAGATGGAAAATACAAAAATTGATTTAGTAATAATTAGCGGTTATTGTAAGCGTAAAAAATTGATGAATGAAAAAATATGTTTTGATATGTTTAATAAATTTTGATTAGGGTGCGGATTTGTAGGCAATTTTCTTTCTTTCTCTCTCTCTCTCTCTCTCTCTCTCTCTATATATATATATATATATATATATATATATATATATATATATATATATATATATCATTACATATGTTTTGTCACTGCTGTTGTTTGTCTACTAACTATTCATACTGTGCTTCAAAAGCTGCTTACTTCATATCGAAGCAACACGTGTCTCTTGGTAACTGGCTCTCAGTAATAAACGCAATCAACCATTCAGCTTGTGTTGTCTGTTGCTTGTGTGTCCCTCGGACTGAGTTATTTTTCATACGGTGCATCGTGTCGCCCTGGCCTGTTGTTCGCGCATGCACAGTGAATATTTTGCTTTAGACGGTGTGAAATATCCGTGTCGCTTGATTGAACGCAGGTTTGTGTGACATGTTATCCTACAACTGTGTGAAACGTGACAGGAACTGTTAATTTAAAGGAATGACATTTCTCTTTGTACATTGCATGAAATGAAACTGTGTATTTTCAGAATATCTGCATGTAATATTTCAGATTCTTGAAATTACTAAAGGACAGGGGTTCGAGGCTGAGGGCTTGAGTATAAATTCCTCGTAAGTTGGGGTAGTTGAAGTGTTTGTTTAATAGGGTTGGAATGGATCTCAGGATACCAATAATATAATTTTGAGAATAGCCCGCACTGCCCTACGTCCTTACCTTAGTGATATTAGACGAACGTTGATTGGATTGTTCTCGAGACGAACGAGTATCTTTTATCTTCGTATATTAAAAACAACTATATTCAAGGTCTGGTGCTCAAATTTGCTGCAGATCGGAAGTATTCTGGTGGGAAATAAATATTTACAGTCTAACTTATAAACAGTGGGTGGATTTTCTTTACACCTACCATGAGATGGGTTGATGCCCCGACTATTGGAGAGGGATAGAGTAGTTTCTAGGAACGCAAACACTTTACGAAAGTAAAATGGTCGCTACACTGCGCCGCTGTTATTGTTGTTACTTTTATGACAGTTTTGCCATTCGCCGGCTTTACTGATCTTCAAATTTAACAAGTATTATTTATATATTTTATTCAATTTCTGTTATTGAGCGTCATTTTTTAGCCAACATCGGCTAATCGCGATGATGATGAAGGGACGCCACCAAGGTCTAGTATATTATTGTTGTTTCATTTACTGAGTTTTAATTGTTTCATCATTTCACAATTTGTAATATGTAAATATTAAAAACCATTGCATAAGAAAAAAGTATAAAATGTCGGTGCTTAGTAGTGCGGGGGAAAGGGAGGCATCAAACGACAATCCTGCCCAGGGACTGATCTATGGGGCTGGCGTCTTGTTTCAACTCTTAGAACCTCGGAAAACTGAATTCGCCTGAATATGTGAAATGACGGCGCACAGGTTCACAGTTGACACTTACGATTTATCTTTATGATTGTAATTTCGATTATGATAATCTGTAAATAATGAAGGTAATAAATAACGTTCAGGTATGTTTGAAGTAGTCGAGACCGAGAGTATGAAATACTAATTTAAAAAATGAAACCTGCAGAAATGAGGTAACGGCGAGGAAGAAGAAAGATCATCCGAGTTAGATGTAGTGAAACAGCAGTATTTGTTAGTGTTTACCATAAATGTGGAAGTACTGCGCAATTAACATAACATTTCTTGCCCGATCATTTAGGCGTACCATAGAAGTGTACCATTAAAATTCCTTTGAATTATTATTACTTTTCAAACAATGTATCTATATTTATTTATTTATTTATTTCGTCTTCTTTTACATGGCGAAGTTAAGACTGTGGAGCCTTTTCTTCCACTTGACCATGTTTACAAAAAAATATGAATGTGAAATAATTAAAATATTGAAAAATAAAAATATATATTAAAATTACAGAGAAATAAGAAATACAAAGAAAATTACATATAAGAATGGTAATCTAACCTATAGATACGGGCACACACACTCACACTCACACATACAGTGATGTGCAAATTAATGCGGACAAAGAGAGAAAAATCACCCTTCCACAGTTCTCCACGCTTTATGGGAGATAATCGAATAAATACGTAACATAAACTTATACTAGTAGTATCAGCTAACTGTTTGATGCGTACTTGATACTGTTTACAACAATTGCAACAATTTCATTTCTGTTGTTTCATTATTGTCGTTGTGGTGCAATGCCAATTATTAACCAACAGACTTCTGTGAGTGCTTGGCTGTAGTAAACACGCTTTTGTTGTGCTCCGTGTTCCTACGTGTTTTCAGTATGGATATAACACCCAGAAAACGTTCTAGAATTATTACATTGAGTGAGAACACATCCATGACTGTGCGGCAAATCGCTGAAGTGGCTGGTGTTGGGAAATCAGAGGTGTCAAAAATTATTAGAAACTAAAGGGCAACTGGTAGTTTTTCTCCAAAACGAAAAGGAAAGTGCGGTAGAAAACGTATTTCACAACTGTATACATAGCTACAGCTCGTCGGCTCACACATGAGAAGGAATAAATATCCTACCTCCAATTCTGGTTTGGCTCTATTTTAGAGACGGAGTCTCATACTCGATCTCGTGTCCCTAGGCCACGCAGGATCTGATCTCGTTCTTCAATGTAAATTAATATCTTTCTGATAAACTATGGTAGGTGTGGTGAATGGAAACATATAGTGAAATTAGAAAATCATGCGCTTATTCATACCTGTATGCTACACTGGTTGTTCTCTGAATTAATTCATGTTAAAATGGCATTTGAAAATGATTAACTAATAGTTATTGTCAGCTTAAGAGCATATGTGCTAAAAAGGTTACAGAAGTGGCTGCAAGGGTAGGAACCCTCTTAGTATCGATCACGTAAAATTTGAATATCAAAATATATTTATGTGAAGATGTGGTTCTCTAGAAGTATGTGTCGCTTGTCACTTCGGTCTGCAGATACATTGAGAAACGTTGCTGTTGACTGGCTCGTTCCCAAGCGACACGGGACATTCACATCAAGCAACAAGAGCCTATTCAGTTTAAAGCAAAACATGCACGAACAACAAACCGAGTCGACATGATACACGATATTGAGAGAAAGTCCCAATCCGAGCGACATGCGACACGAGTAGGTTCTTTCAGTCATGAACAAGCTATGAAGATGTAATTGAATTCATTGTCACTCGCCCTGTTAGGGAGAACTCACACCGAAGCGACACGCACCACATGTCGCTTGGGAACGAGCCAATCAGCAGCAACGTTTCACACCGTAGCGGCATGACAGGCAGCACATGCCTACGCTCGATTGGTGCAATTCTCAAGCGACACGTGTCGCCGGTCACTTGTCGTTCCGGTGTGTTTTCTCCCTCCATCACGATTAATGTATTCACATAATATCCAAAGTAAAATATCAATGAAACTAGAATTAAAAAATTTGCAAGATGTGGGTTCCATTATTATAACATAACATTACATATAGTATAATTGAATGTGCAGTGAATTATTTTTAAAATTTAAATATCTACCTTCAGCATAGTTGTCTTACCTCTTTATGAAATAGATCGGTGTTCTTTAAATGTGAATGTATTGCCCAAGCGTGTTCTTTGTATAGACACAAATTGTATTTTAAAAATGCGTTGAAGTTAATGTGACTATAATTGAAAATGTATTCAGAGTTCGAGACGAAAACGAGAGAGCTTTTACATAACTTGGGACAAGAACAAGATTTAGAGTTTAAAAGAGTACCCGACTGTCTCACTTCCTTTCGCTGTAATTTCTATAGGGCCTCCCAAGCCACGTATCTAGAAATACACCGAACCAATTGTGTCAGGAATAATAATAATAATATAATGTTTAAGTTAAAATTATATTATTACCACATAAATAGGTAAAAAGATCGGATAACAGCACGTATTCATTATCTAGCTTACCTGTAGTTAAGATCGGCATAATTTGCATAAAAAACAAGTGCCCTGACAAAGAAATTCATTTCAAATTGATGAAGAATTGAATATTTATTGAATAAAAGAGAATGTTAGATCCGGTTAGCGAAAAGTAAAGTTCCTGATTAATATTTTATGTATATTGTTATAAATAGTAGCGTGCAATCATAAATCTTTGGTAATTGGTACTGTCCTTCTAAGCCCCCTAATTCCAAATTTTCTTCCAATAAGTTCAAAGAGTGGGCCTCCTCGATGGCGCAGCGGTATCGTCGTTGCCTTGTAATCAAGGGATCCCGGGTTGGATACCCGGTGGATGCAAGTAGTGGTTCGAATCTCACTTTAAACTGTAAGTCCAGTCCCGATTAGCCTTTCTGTGCAAAAAGTGGACTTAGAAACTACAAATCAATCAATAAGTTCAAAGGAAATTATAACCATCGATTATGTAATAAATGAATGCTACACAAATATATTTTCATTATTTAATTTTTGCACTTGGAAAGTCTTTCTTGGGGAGGGGTCCGGACCCCTCCCCAAATAAGTCATTGAGTTTCCTCGATGAAATTAGTAGTAATTATCTCGACTTGTATTCAAGGGGTCTCACGATCGATCCCCGGTAGAACTACACAGTGGTCTGGATCCCACTTTATCCTGTAGCCCCAGTCCCGATTACCCTATTTATGCATGTAATTGACTTAAAACTAACTTTAATTTTGCTATAATGTATGTAAGATTCAATTGGGACAGTCTCTGTATTAATGTATTTATCCTTTTGGAAAATAGAAATAAGACAAATGGAACACAATGAAAAAACAGCCGGGTGAAGGAAATCAACTTTGGATTTTCCGAAATGGTCGGAGCACGGTCAAAAGCCGCCCCCAAGGGAAAAGACAATACCAAGGGTAGAAGAAGAAGTAAGCGAAGCCACGCCCACTATTGTAAAACTTGGTCAGAGTCATCTATCGGCAGACGGATGAACTTGTAGGACTTGAACATAACCTCGCCAGCCGATGGCCAGCCCCACTATGGCTCGAATAAAGCCATTCTCAAAGCTGTTTGAAAATGCATATCAATGTTTGCAAATGGCGTATTGTCACAATGGGCCTCTCAATTTGAAAAAACAAAAAATCAGTTTACTCAGGAAGGATGCAAGAAAGCCTTGCAAGGTTTAATTTTTACAGTAACTTAGAATCGGGCTCTCTACGCCGATCCAAAAAGTGAGATATTTGACAGCTAATAACTTTTAAAATATGGAAGTGATAAAAAAATTTCAATATTCACTGTTAAGATTCATCCTTTCTAATCAATTCACCACAAAGCTCATTCAAATGTCTCAAATAGTTTTCGAGTAAAAGTGTTCTGAATGAAGGTCTGTTTTTCCGCTGCCCATGATATAGCCTCTTAAGTTCGCGAACTTGCCACCGTGCGCATACATACCTTGACAACACTCTACGAACAGCTCGGTAAGATTTCATAACCTTTATATATCAGTGTTTCACGGCTGTGTTCGTGTCGACGTATGGCGGTGTCTTGCTGAGTGCGTTCATTATTGGTTTTGCATGACTGTGCGCTGTCGCGAGAAAATCGGAGCTTAAATTAGAACAATGAACAAACAATACTAAATTTCTTGTTAAACTTGGCAACAGTGGAAGTGTATAAAGGACATGTTAGTCCAAGTTTATGGGAATAATGCCATGAAGAAACAGCAGTGTACAAATAGATTACAGGTTTTTCTGAAGGAAAAGAAAGCGTCAGTAATGAAAGAGGCCATGAAGAAGCAGGACTTGGGAAAACACTGCAAAAATTAATCGAATTGTGCGTCAAAATCTAGACTGACTGTGAGGAACACAACAGATTAAGTAATTTAATCGACAGAGAAACAGGGAAATTTTAACTGAAAATCTTGGCATGAGAAATGTGTGTGGAAAGTGGTCCCGAATGGGCTAAACGATGAACAATAGCAAAGGAGAGTCGAAGTTTGCCAAGACCTTTTGGAAAAGCAAGACGATGGTTTGGGCCGTGTTATCACTGGTGATGAAAAAGTCTTGGCCCCCAATGACTTTTTCTTTACCCAAAGATAAAGAAAATATTTAAAGGAATATATTTTGATGACATTCAGGGCATCATGGGTAATACGACGACAGCTCTGATGAACATTCCAGGAAAATAGTTCCAAAATTGCTTTCAAGGATGGACTCGACACAGGCGTCTGTGCTTCTTCCCAAGGGGAGTACTTTAGAGATATTCAGCAATGAGGTATGTAGCATTTTTTCCAGGATGAGTTCGCGAACTTAATTGTCAAACCTCATATACTATGAAGAAAAAAAGACACCACTAACCAAAATTTTCTGTATTTTATGAATACACATCCAGTGTAGATAAAGTGTATGAAACTTTTCTCAAAATGCAACAGTACGTCATGTGCGTGCATGTGTGTTTCTGAACTCGCAATTAGCAAACTTTGCGTGGCGGTGTTCCGTGTCAGCACGCTGAATCAATTGCTTAAGCACTGTAGTTCCTAAGCAACGTTCTCAGAACAGCAAACAAACAACGACAATACAGAAGATAGTAAATTAATGCTTGTTGTAAGTGCTTGACGTGTCACTTATTGACTTCGCTAAAAGTAAAAGTGTGGGATGGAAACGAAATGGAAATGATGTTTATCTCTGAACAATTTATTCCAGTGCAGACATTGCTCTTGGCTACGACCATTTAACATTAACATTCACATTTTCAACATGAATAATGGAAATATGATTATATAAATTACATATATGTATAAAATACATATATATATATAATAATCAGTGTTATAATCATATTAATTACTTAAAGCATAGCATTTATAATTCCAATATATATGCGCATCGGGAAGGGAAAAAATGCGTAAAAATGTATCGTTCTTTTATCATTTCCATAAATACCTACACAGATCATCGATGCATATCGAAATTTTTTCTAAACGACTCCACAGCTGTCTCTTATCCATGTTTGTTTATACTTCGTTTCGTACAAAAAACATTTTTAATACTTAGTAACTTTTTCCGCATACTGAACCTTCATTTAGATTAATTGATTGATTGAATTGTTGTTTTAAGTCCACTTTATGCACAGAAAGGCTAATCGGGACTGGACCTACAGTTTAAAGTGGGATCCGAACCACTGTACCATGTGCCTCCACCGGGTACCTTCATTTAGAGTATGATTTTCTTGTTTAATGTTTGAAGAACATCCGCATATGCAAAGTTAGGCCTAATACCCAGTGTAAGAGTCAAGTTTCTATCGCTTTTTGTACAAAAGTTACGTGTGTTCAAAATCTCGATTGCGTGATTTTTTGGACATTCGTTATTTTGTTGCTAACTTTTCCACACCTCGTTCAGGAAAAGGCTGTAATATCAGGTTGACAGTTTACTCACAAAGCTTATCCCGCACATACAATTCTATTTCTTTTTAATTTTAGAAACCGTGGAACTATTTATTCTTTACATTAAATGGTATATTATGAAAATTTAACCTGGTTCCTGTACACTCATTTTTTTCGATGTCATGCTGATTTTTATTTTGGTTATTCTGTTCGAATGCTAACTAAATGAACATCATTTCTGTTTTTAACAATAAAAATAAGAAGGTTTTTACTTATTTGTAACTTGAAATGAACAATGCCAATTTCCACGGAGGTGGGAGGTTGCTGATTGGTTGATTGATTCATTATTCACCTTAAGGATTACAATGATCCATAGTTTCGTCGATTACAAGGTATCACATTACATTGCATATTACAAGAGTACATTCCAATATAAAATGTATTTGAACATTACATAGATATTGAGTGTACAAACATATATTCGTAACGATATAAGGATTAACGAAGTAGACATATATGTTTATCGCTCTTTATATTCCATCCTTCATATTCATTTGGTTCCTTCATTTTGCTAGGAATTAATTCACTTTGTAGCAGAGCCCGAAATCATTGTAGACTGGTGGGGGAGGAAGATCTTAATTTACACACCCACCCACATAAATATAATAAATAATTCATGCATATGAATTATTATAAAACACATTTATTATTACATATAAAAGTAAATCACCAAATATTTAAATATGTACATTGTTAAGCAATGAAGCAATTCATCTGTTACTTTAATATATATCAGATATTTATGAAGCAGCAAAGTACGTAATTTCTATACCAACTGGTCAAAAATGTTCATAAATTACAAAATGATTGAAATTGTTTTATTATGTATGAGCTTTTGTTTAGTTTTTGCTTTATGTTAATATAAATCAATAAGGTTTCATACTTTTATCTGTCTTGCATTTTCGTTTTATTTTTATCGTAGCAATTAGCCAAAAATGGTAGAAAAACGAAGTAAAATAAAGCAAATGAATCAATCGTTTTTTTTATTGTGCATGTATTATTACTGGTGTAAATCTGTTAATGGTTACTTGAAAGTGAGTGAGTGAAAGATAAGTGAAATCATGCAACACTCAAATGCATGTTTTCACTCTCTAATGCATGTTTGAAGTATATTTGAAGTCAAAAGTAATTGCATATCTTTGTTGTTACAACCCAAACTCTCCCCCCGAATATTTTTGGTGGGGGGGATTTTTAGACCAAGATAGTCGGTGGGAGGGAAATTCCCCCTGTCCCCCCAGAATTTCGCACCCTGCTCTGTAGTACATGTTTTCTAGGAGGAGTTGCGTTTTCTGAATTGCTTCTTCCACATTTGCTTGCAGTGATTAGATGATTTATTGTATATCAACAGTCCTGTATGGTCAATATTTCTTTTTTGATCTGTAGTCTTATTGATTTTAAGTGTGAGTCATATTGATTTGATTCACTGACTATTTCGACGCCCCACTCTCTCAACTGCCACGTTCAGAGCTTATGATTGCAGAAAAAAGCACGTGTTATTTGTCGAATGTGCAGATGATTGACAGACAGGCACTGGAATAATTGCTTAAGCATTGGTCCTTAATGAGGCTGGAATTGCGTTGCGTCAGACACAGCGGAAGATTAGTGCGTTAACCTGCTAGAAGTGCAAGCGCTTCTTGGTCATTGACCTTGACCACTGGGTCACTGAACTTGCTCCGGATGACCGAAATTCTGTTTTTCCAGCTCCTTCTGCACATGTTTGGATCTGGTTTCTCTGTACAGCGCATTCATCAATTTAACACTTTCATCTGTTCGAGAAGGCATGGACACGCTCAGCCCTAGGGAAGGGCTACTGACACAAGAATCAAATCAAAATACGATTGATTAATTGATAAATGTTTAACAACATTAACAACGAGGGACCCGTTTACAAATAATGGTTACCGTCCAAGCCTTCAAATCAAGGGGTTCGGGTTAGATAACCGTTGAGGCACATAGTGGTTGGGATTCCAGTTCAGTCCAGATTAGTTTTGGTTAGGTTAGGTGCCTAACTGTGCATAAAGTGGACTTAAAACATAAACTCAAACAATTAATCGACAACATCACTAATAATGATTATTATTATAACTATTAACATTTTAGAAGTCTTCCTCCGTGGCTGCGCGGTCTAAGGCGCTGTGCTTTGGACTCCCGACTGCGGGACGGCATGGGTTCGAGTGCGCCTGGGTTCTGTCTCTCGGTTTTCGGCCTGTGTACAGGGCCGGTGGCAACCCACCATCGTGAGGAAATTGGGGAGCTACGAGTGAGTAGCGTAACCCGGTCATAAAAATTTCCTATAATGGCTGGGAGTTCGACGTGCTGACCCCACGTCACCTCATTACCGGTTGAAGATCTCCACACCTCTAGGTAGGATTGTGGGAGGGAGACTGGCAGTCGGGAGATCGGTCTAGGCCCTTTAAGGGCTCTCGAGGCAGGGGTTATTTATTATATTTATTTATTATTGATTAACATTTTAGTATCCTTGGGCAACTTAGTTGAAATATACGTATTTCGTGTTTTTTGTTATATAGTCACTTTTATGTCACTTTTGGCTAATCGTGTCGATGAGTGATAATTGGGGCTCGGAAGTTGAAGACCTTAAAATAGAAAAAAAAAGACCTATAAAAGAACATAAAAAAGGAAAAAAGGACGTATAAATGTGATCCAAATTAATTAATAACTTTATTTTAATTACATATTTAATGAATAAAAAAAATACAAAATTCTGGTGGTATGGAACACACAGTGCGAAAAACTGAAAGCTTGAAAACAAGAGAAAGTTGCCACTTACAGCGCGATCTTCCAGACAAGTTACGGTTAAAGGACCTTGTACCGTACCTGCTTCAGTCGTCCAAAAATATATTTACTTATTTCTTATTTTATTTCTTTACTACAGAAAGGATGTTTAAGAGGTGATGAACTGATGATGATTCGAATTGAGAATGGGCAGTAAAAACGTAGTCGAAAGAAGGTGAAGTTGCAAAAAAAGCCGTTAAAACCTAAAAAAAAGGGCTAAAAAAGGACCAATAAGCCAAAAAACGCCGAAAAAGGCAAAAAAGGACAAATAAAACCCACCCTTTTCTGGCCTACAATGACCCAAAATGAACATATATTATGTTGGGCCTCGTCTTCGGACACTAGGGAAAAAAGAGGATTTTTCCGCAACTTCCGTGCCCTAGTGATAATTAACCGTGGATAAAATTGGTAAAAAGGACACTCACAGAAAACCCATTTCCACAGGAGTGCCCATGCCCTCAGATCATGTCCTATTCTAGATAAAGTATTTAATTACGACAGCCTGTCTACTATCATCATATTACTGAAAGTAATTTTTCAAGAATTTAATTGAACACTTTACTTCAACTGCTCCCCTTCCAGTAAATTTTTAATTTTCTTTATATAATCCATTAAATATGGTGTACGTAGTAGCAAAAGTGAATTGGAACCAGCTAAATTAAATGAATTACTAAGGAAATATATTTTGATTCCCCCTCCCATCCGGTCTCATCGCACATGTTGCAAAAAGGTGCCAAAGTGTAAAGTTTGGGTACTTTAAGATGTGTATAGTAGATAAATGTATAATAATAACCCGTGACGTAACAGCCCGTGAGAGCCAGGGCCTTCCTACCAACTGCTGGCCCAATTCAACAGGTCTTAGCAGAAGTGGGAAGTGGGCACAGGAGAGAAGTTGTTACAGATCACGGTGCGGGACAGGTAAATAAGTTTTCATAAATCTGACTTCACCTCTGAATTCCTGGTGAAATTCTAGCCCAAAACAATACCCAACATGCTCCCCTTCCCATTTAAAGAAATGAGACGCCAAGGGTCCCGGTTTCGAATCCCGCTCGGGCTTGGTTGTTTGTGAATGTCCATTCATCAATTTCATCACTCATCCCCATCTTCGCAAATTAGCCAAGAGGCACAAAACGCGAAGTAAAATAAACAATCAATCAATCATTCAATCAACCATTTAAAGAAATGAAGTTGGATCCAAGATGGCGGTCACCAAGATGGCGCACGTTGTCATGACATGCACCAAAACGTTTCCCCCTAGGCCAAACATATTACTATTATGACCTATTGCTCCAATCTACATTCCCTTTCATTTTATAAGGGGTGGTCAGGGACTTTTGACTCACCCTGTATGTACATGTTGAATTTTTTATTATTTAAAGGGAACCCCGAATTACACGCCTTGGGGCTTGATGGCGAGATCGAAAGTAGAGCACTTGATGCTTTCGACCACCAAAGGCAATGGTGATTCACATGTCTACCTTTTTCCTTTGGCAATAATATAATCTTGCGAATCTATCTTTCGTTCGTATTCAGAAACTCACAATTCCTGGATGTCTGCTTCCTCCCGTCGATCGAGACTACAAAGAACTCTCCGATGACCTTGAGATAGCGGCTCTGCTCCATTTCTTCCCGGGTGAATGGAGCGATATCACTGCTACAGTGGCAGTAGCTGTACCGTTGGAGCATTGCTAACACACTGAAGGGGGCAGGAATGACGTCAAAGTTTCTTTCAAATTAAATCCTCTCCAGAGTGCGAAACCATTGAAAGGGTGAGGGAAGGGAGATCTTAATTAAAATACATACCAAGGGTTGCTCAGAAAGTAATGCCCACCAATTTATTTTCTTGGAAACTGTTTATTCAAATTGTATGATAATCGCTCACAGTACAACTAAATGTTTACTTTATACATGTTATATTTCTACATAATGTCCATCGACATCCACGGCCTTACACCAGCGCCAAACAAAGCTCGTCTCACCGCGGCCGATCATGCAGCTCCATTTTTCCATTTCCTGAACCCTTAACTCTCTGCACCCACCATCGAAAAGTGCTCCTATCGACCAAAGAACTTCCATACACAGCACAGCAACTGTTTGTGAATGTTTCCCACACTGTCTTTCTCCGCCACTAAGAATTCAATTACAATTTGGTGTTTGTAATAATATGTGTCACTCACAGACGCCATTTTCACAGACCACTACTGCGGCGCTATCTGTCAGACGACCATGTACTTACACACATGTGGGCATTACATTTCAATGTTGCTACCCTTCCATTTGCACACTGCTCTCTTCATTCTGGAATGAGAAAAAAAATGTGGGGCACTACTGAGCAACTCTCGTATGTACATACGTATATACATACATACATACATACATACATACATACATACATACATGAATTATTAATATTATATTATTACATACTGTATAAAAAGTAAATTACTAAATATTTACATATATATTATTATTATTATTATTATTATTATTATTATTATTAAATATGTATACAAAAGGAATCATTTTTTCTTCTCTGTATGTCAGATACTTATAAAGCAGCAAACTATGAGCTGGTTAATAATGCCAATAAATAACAAATTAGTTCAAATTATATTATTATTGTATATTAGTTTTTGCACAAATCAATTAGATTTCATTCATATATTCATGATATCATCAATCATTCACATCTTCGCGATTAGCCGAAAGTGGAAGAAAAGTGAAGTAAAATAAACGAAATCAATCCAACCATTAATAGATCTACACCAATAGCACTTGTAGAGTTTCGGTTTGTATACACTATATCTTATTAATTAAATAACAATTTCCTCCTTTAAGTTACATCCTTCCTCTTTATATTTATTAATTAGATGAAAATCACCTAACTTGTTACGCCTTTCGTGCTGTGTGTGTATTATATAATGTTCTTTGCACACTTCGCATAGCAATTGCAAATATTTACAGGTCTCACTTATAGCAATTCCGGACCACCTTCTTGGCCAAGCCCCGGGCCTCAACTTGTGACGTCATAAAATTTGCATCATATTAATGCTAAGAGCCCACCATGCCTAATCTAACAAGGAAAGCATTTAGTGTGACGTTAGAAGACGAAGGGAGGTGCTTGACCAAGAAAGGTGATTGAGAAGCGTGCCATCAGTGATACCCAAATACTAACCGGAATGTTACACGAATGTTTTCGTGTAAAGTACTGTCTGTTGTAAAAATGCTACAAGATTGTTTGGAAGCGTTTACGTAGCGTTTATGTTAGCAAAAATGTTATTCATAATGCTTCCGTGTAAATGGCCTTGAACGAGAGTAGCAAACTTACGGTGCGATGCTTACTTACAATAACATTACTTTTCGTGTCGGCAATGTTTCTGCGACACAGTGCAGGATACTCAAGACCAGAGCACTGCTGCACTTTTCCCATTAATTGCATCCATCTTGCAACTATATTATATACTTACTTTGCGTCTTGCCAATCTGCAAAGTGAAAAATTCGTGTATGTGCAGCGCACAGTTTTCATTTTTCTTAGCTACTCCCACCCCCTTTATCACAAAGTATAGTAAAGTCAGACTCATTTGTTTCGGGTTGGTTTTATTTACTTATTTCTTCTTGTCTTTATATCGTTCTGACTTTCTCTCTCCCTCTTTTTATCTCTTTGCTCATTTGTTTCTCTATTCTCTTTCTTTTCCGTTTTCTATCTTTCTTTTTCCTCATATTTCAATTTCTTTCTATTTTCTATTTTCCTACGTGTCTCTCGTTTTCTTTTTACTTGTTTCTCTCATTCGTTCATCCTGTTATTCTCCCTTTTCTCTAATTTTCTATCTTTTTGTTTCTCTACCATCTTTCTCTTCGTCCTGTTACACTTTTCTTTCTATATATCTTTTTTTCGTTTTTATCTTATCTTTCTCTCTCTCTCTTCTCCTGTTTTCTCTTTTCCTTTTTCTCTCATTACTCTCTCTCTCTCCTTTTCTTTCTTTTTGATTCTCTCACATCTTACTCTCTCTTTCTTCTTGTTTCTCTTTTTCCTTCTCTATCTCTTTTATCTTCTCTTGTTTATCTCATATTTCTCTTCTTTTTCTTTCTGTTCCTCTGGCCTTTTCTTCCTCTCTCTCTTGCTTCTCTCTCTCATACTCTTTCTCCTCCGATTATTTACCTATGTATTTCTTTTTCTTTATTTTATATTTTTCCCTCTGTTTCTCTGCCTTGAATTTTTCTCCTTTATCCGAACCACTATGTGCCTCCACCGTGTGCATGACTAATTGTTTTAAAAAGATTTGGATTTATGGGTAACAAGAATTAATTGAAGTTAATGCTGCGTAACATAATAAGTATTTTGCAGAGTCATGTAGCAATTTAAGCTAATATATTTATATTATTTTGGTGCCATTATTTAGGTATTAAGTAAGCACATAGGCTACCTTCAATAAACGTGTTCTTTAACAGTAACACTTGAGTATTTTAAAAATAAGGCTGTTATTTTTCGTCATTCAAAGCATAACTACATATATAACATGGTAATGTTTTCATTGGATGGCTACACGCAGCATACGTACATGCGCTTAGAGGTGTATATTTTTGATCTTCAAAGGCGAAGAGGTAGAGGAGTATCCACTCAAAATGACAGTTTCTGCAGTCCGTCAACAGCGGCGCTGGGTGACATCATCGCCTTGCAGCTTCGAGGCTTCGAGTAAAGTTGTGCAACCAATTGCTTAGATAAAAAGGCGCGAAGTCGAGAATCACAGCGAGTTTCTTAATGCCTCTTCATTATTCCGGTGCTAACGTGTTTATCCTTGTAAATGCACCTTTCAAGCTGGATAATCGCTGCTTGGATTGACACTCTGTGGCTTCGTTTGTAACTGTTTATCTTGGCGATTCTCCAGCGATTTCTTTTCTAGGTTTTAAAGTGAAGTGGCAGATCCAGTTTACGTGGGTGGACTTTAATGACTCCGGATGCCAGGTGTAAATTTCAGGTTCCTCTGTGGTCACACTGGATATGCAGGTAAACTCTTGCTCAGTACAGTGACGAAGTTAAGGAATTTTGTTCGGATGTGAGCTCTGTTTTTGAGTTTATGGCTACTAACAATCTTTCTTACTCTCTCTCTCTCTTTCCTTTGTATCGATCTCCTTATTTCTTTGAATTTTCTCTGCATCACTTTGAATCACTTTCTATGTATTTTTCTCCCATTCTTTGTATCCCTCTTTCTTTCTTTGTTTCTCAATTTTTTTAAAATTTTCTCCCATTCTTTGTATCTCACACTTTCTTTGAATTTTCTCCTTTTCTTTGTATCGCTCTCTTTGTTTGATTTGCCGGACCCTGTGGCCGAATGGTTAGCTCTCGCGCTGCAACGCTAGGGGTCCCGGGTTCGAATCCCTCTCGGGCTTGGTTGTTTGTGAATGTCCATTCATCAATTTCATCATTTAATCACTCATCCCCATCTTCGCAAATTAGCCAAGAGGCACAAAACGCGAAGTAAAATAAACTAAATCAATCAATCAATCAATCTTTGTTTGATTCTTTCTTTGAAATTTTTCCCATTCTTTGTGTCGTCGCTCGTTTTCTTTCTTTTTTGGTTTCTCTATTTTTTTAAGTTTCTCCCATTCTTTGTGTCGTTCGTTTTCTTTTTTTTGGTTTCTCCATTCTTTGAATTTTCTCCCATTCATAGTGTCGCTCGTTTTCTTTCTTCTTTTTTTTGGTTTCTCCATTTTTTAATTTCCTCCGATTCTTTGTGTGGCTCGTTTCCTTTTTTTTGTTTCTCCATTTTTTGAATTTTCTCCCATTTTTTATATTGCTCTTTTTCTTAATTTCTTTAAATTTTCTCTAAGTGTGGGGCGTTACCCCCACACCCCCTATACGAGTAGTAGGAAAGTATATATTATAAACTCAGGAAAGGAAGAGCCCCCCTCAAGCAGATTTGCTTACACTTAAAACAAGCTCAACATGAGCATATGAGCTTTTTGCTCAAGTGTGGAACCCTGTCTAATCCAAGATTTTTGTAAAAATGCCCTCGGGAATTTTTTGTGAAAGGAAGAGCCCCCTCAGATTGATTTGCCGATACTTACAAAAGTTGCATCAGCCAGATTTTTGTCCATAAACTTGTCAAAAATTGATATTTTTTTGGCTACGCCTGAAATTAAGCCACCCTCACCCACACCCATACATATTTACTTCAGGTTTAAGTTCAATTGGATACCAGGTTCAAATTGTTTATCTAATATTAAAACAATGCAATATGCAGAGACCCTCTAGAATTGCTCCGTGACACTCTCATTTCTTATATTATATGTTTGCATGTTTCTCCTCTGTGTCAGTGTGTACAATTCCCGAGACGGTAGTATTGATTTTTGTTTTGCATGTTTCTCCTCAGCGCCAGTACTTACAGAAATTCCCGAGCATTGAAGCTTTGCATGCAAACAATATTGCATCAGCCAATATTGTGAGAGTGGCTGAGGAGAACAGATGTGTTTTTACAGTGCTTCTCATACTTACAGGCCTGCTTGATTTAATATGAATATTAAATATATTGAACAATATTTTGCCTGATATTTGTTACATCTAGCTTGTTTGTTGTAATCCACTCTTATTTAGGGTCAGGCTTATATTTGTCCCAGCTTGTTATACAAAAATCAATACATAATACTCAGTGCTGGGTCATTGCCATTCAAGATATGCATGTTCGTGCAGGTATTTGCGGAAGGTCAGTGTGAATGAATATTTATTCTCTTTTTCCACTTGTGGGCTATTGGCTTTACAACCTGTCATAAGATAAGCATAGAGATTAGATTTAAAACCCAGGAAATTTTATATAAATACCAAAGCCAAAAATATTAACACACATACACACATACACACACATATATATACACACAAATCACACAGCTGAACCCAACTGATATTTTTTATTCAGTATAAAGTTTTGAATTGAAACCCAGGAAATTGTATATAATAAACAACAGCAAAAATGCCAAATCAAAAATATTGCAATCAGTGCAATAAAAATATATTTAGCTCTAATTGGGCCAGACACCAAAAGATTTGTAACCCAGACAAATACAGAACTCCCACAAAAATTTGCCCCAAATGCAATAGAAAATACAGCATGCAATACTTCACATATACACATAAAGATACTTGCTCTGCACAATCATCAATATTGCCCCCACAACCATCCACATCTGGTCTGAAAAGAAAGCATGAAGCACCTCTTAATGCCAGAGCAGCAAAGCAGCCACGCTATGAACCTATCCATAGCAGTTTTAATGCCCAACTTAGGGATTACCGGTTTGTATCAGAGCCAAGATGTGGCATTGAGAATTTTTTGAACAGTATAAATCCTGATCTGCAGGCAATTCTTAATGCACAAAATGGCTCTTATAAGCTGTCCCTCAAATTGTATACACAATATAAGAAGCCAAATGGCACAAAATTTACACAGCCCCACAAAACAGAAACTGTACCGGTATATTCAAATGCAAATTCAGACACAATAATAAGCAGTTTGATGGATCAATTGAATATTAAACACTCTGAATTTGCAGCAAAAGAGTCTGGATGGAGCCTATGCGGCTCTCCACACAAGTTATATGTTAATATTTCTGAATTCAGCCCATTACAAGGATCTACATATCTGCCATTACCTGCCAATATTAAAAACAGAAGAGCCGTGGTTAATATAGAAAATACCGACCAGAAATGCTTTTTGTGGTGTATATTAGCTGCTTTGTATCCAGTTTCAAGGAATCCTCAGAGAATAAGTTATTACAAACAATATGAACATGATTTTGATGAGGCAATGGAGGGTTTAGAATATCCAATGTCTGTTCAGAATATTGATAAATTTGAAAAAAAGGCCAGGCATATTAATGGCAAACAATTATCTATTAATGTATTTATTTGTTCCACTGGTCGTGATAATTGCTTGATAGCACCTCTCAGAATCAGTACACTTGATGATGAATCTGCTATTCCAATTCATTTGCTCTTAATTGAAGGGGATGGCACATATCATTACACTCTGATACATAATCTTGAAGCTTTAGTGAGAACACAACTAGATAAATCCAATATAATATTCAAGTTGTGCAGAAGATGCTTAGCTGTATTTGATGGTAAAAAAATAATAAAAGGGGTTTGTAAAGTGAATGCAGAAATTGCTAAAAACAAGTTAATTGAGCATCTGAAATATTGTGGCAACCATAAACCTGTTCATATGGTGATGCCTAATCCAAGTGAAAATGCAAAATTCAAAAAGTTTGAAGCCTTGTTGGAACACCCAGCATATATTGTCTGTGATTTTGAATCAAACCTCAAACCTCTTGCATTCTGCAATCCAGATCCTGAAGAATCTTCAATTACACCATACCAGCTACATGAACCTTCCAGCTTTTATTATGTGGTTGTACAGGATGGTGTTGTTAGTAAAAAAGATTCATACATGGGACCAGATGCCATCAAAATATTTGCACATAAAATAGAAAATGAGTGCCGTGACATAGCATCTAATATTTTATTAAAATCAAAACCCATGTTGCCTTTAACAGAGAAACAGATTGAAGATTTCAACAATGCAGAAAAATGCCCGGTATGTGATTCTGAATTTTCAGATACAAATATCAAGGTGAAACACCATTCTCATACAGATGGTAAATTCTTAATGGCCCTGTGTAATAGCTGTAATATTAAGATCAAGAGACCAAAATTTGTCCCCATATTTTGCCATGGAGCATCCAATTATGATTTCCATCATTTGATCAGATATGAGGGGTTTGACAAGCAGAATTTAAATATTTTAGCTGAAAATGATGAGAAATATATTGCTATTAGCAAAATAATTAAAGTTAATGGTGTTCCTATTCACATAAGATTTCTTGATTCTTACAGAATTTTATCGGCTAGCCTGGCTACACTGGCCACTCAATTATCTGATGATCAATTCAAAATTACATGTGCCTTGTTTCCAAATCAGGACCTGAAATTAATTAGGCGGAAGGGTGTATATCCATATGATTATGTTACAGATTTTTCTAAATTTGATGAATGTTCTTTGCCACCACAAGAAGAGTTTTACAGCAAAATCAGAGGATCTGGAATCACTGATGAAGATTATCACCATGCCCAATTGATGTGGAACAATTTAAAATGCCAGACATTTGGTGATTATCACATGGCATATTTAAAACTTGATGTGACCCTCTTAGCTGATATATTGCAGGCATTCAGAAAATCTTCCATGCAAAATTATAAACTGGACCCAATATATTTTTACAGTGCCCCGGGCCTAGCATGGTCTTCAATGTTTTTGAACACTAAAATGCAATTGGATTTGATCCCAGATCAAAATAAGTATCTGTTTATGGAGCAAGATATAAGAGGAGGCATGGTGCAATGTTCCCAGAGATATGCCAGAGCAAATAACAAATATATGCCTGATTATGATCCAGAATTGCCATCAAATTATATACTGTATGTAGATGCCAACAGCCTCTATGGTCACGCTATGATGGATAAATTGCCATATGCAGGGCTTGAATGGGTTGAAGATTTCAATATTGAAGATCTTCAGGACTTTGATGACAGTAATTATGGCCTCTTCTTAGAGGTTGATCTGACAATTCCTGATGATTTGCACAACAAATTTTCTGATCTGCCCCCAATTCCCGAGGTTAAGTGCTCACCTGGCTCTAAACAGAAGAAGCTCATGATGACACTGGAGCCAAAACAGGGTTATGTCATATATTACAAAAACCTCCAGTTCCTGATGCATCATGGTGTTCAAGTGACCAAACTTGGCAAAGTCTTAAGGTTCAGGCACTCAGAATGGTTGAAACCATATATTGATACAAACACGGAGCTTCGAACATCTGCAAAGAGCCAATTTGATAAGGCCTTGTTTAAATTGATGGTCAATTCTGTATATGGCAAAACAATTGAAAATGTCAGAAAACATACCGATGTTAAAATAATTACTGACCCCAGCCTGAGCAAAAAATTGGTTGCAAAGCCTAATTTCAATTATAGAAGAATTTATGATGAAAATATGGCACTTTTCAACATGAAAAAAACAAAGATTAAGTTTGATAAACCTATTTATGTAGGGGCTGCAATATTGGAATTGGCCAAATTACATATGTTAATATTGTATTATGATGTGTTGAAACCTTTTTATAAGGATCGTGTAAAATTGATGTACATGGACACGGATAGTTTTGTTCTTGATATTCAAACAGAAGATGTTTATCAAGATATAGCACAGCCTGAATTGTTTAAATATTTTGATACCAGTGAACATAAAGAGATTCAACACCACCACAACAAAAAGGTGCCCGGCAAGTTAAAAGATGAGACACTTGGTGATGTTATTGTGGAATTTGCTGGGTTAAGTGCCAAGATGTACAGTTTTAAAACATGTAGTGGTGTTGCTGCCAAAAAGGCCAAGGGCATTGGCAAAGTAACTGTGGAAAAAGAGCTTGAATTTGAAGATTATAAAAATTGCCTCAAATCCCAGAGTTTAATCAGAACATCAGAATCCAGAATTCAGAGTGTGGATCACTTATTGACTAGCAATATTGTAAGAAAAGTGGCTTTGGACCCACATGATGATAAGAGATGTATTTTATCATGTGGTATACATACTTTACCATGGGGTCATTGTGATTTGAAAAATGGGAATCAATGCCCAATTCCAGAGCATGATTTGAAATAAATAAACATGCCTATGAACTTATTTGGGTTCAAAAAACAGGCTATTATGGACCTGCCAACACCACAACCCTCTTCTGATATGCTGTCTAAACTGAGTGGCTTGTTAATTATTCATCTGAACAGCATACTTACAGATATTGATGATGAAACAGGCAAAATATTGTACATATTTAACAATAATTTAAATCATTACCAATTACCTGTAGGTGGGCAATTGCAATTTATTACAACTCCTGAGGGTGATGTTAAAATTTCAATAGGGAGAAATATTTATAGAATTAAGCACTCAAACATGGTTTCTGGCACTGTTTATACTGTTTCTGCTGGTGATTGCTTATATATTGAGGTCCCTGGATCTTATGATAAGCTTATACCTTTTTTTATAGAATTAAGAATCAGATATTCTATAATAAATAACCACTAAAACAAAATGCCTAATGATATTTTTGGCCATACAAGACATGAAGATCACAGTGATGAGATTTTGATGCTTGATGTCAGAGTCAAGAAATTAAGAAGTGATTTACAAGCTTTACAAACTACACTCAATGCCAGTCTTCAATTAGAAATTACAAATTTGCAATCACAATGCATGGACCCTCTTCTTAAAATTGATTCTGAACTCAAATTGTTGCTTCAGAAATATACTGATTTGGCCACATTGGATAATTTTCAAAGTTTGGAAGAAGCTGTAGCAGCTCTTCAAGCCAAATTTAAGACCCAAGCCACCAATTCTGAGCAATTGAAACAGCAATTAGAAGAGCAAATAAATAATGTCCAGGCACAGCTCCAAACAATTGTCAAAAGCATAAAATCACAAGAAGATTTTGATCTAGTGATTTCCACTCTAAAGGAACAGATTCAGTCACTCCAAATACCTAATCTGGACCCCTTGAACAATGCCATAGCCGAGGTTAAAGAAAAAATTGAGACACTTGAAAATTTTATGAACAATTTGCCATCTTCTGATGCTTTGAATGCAATAACTCGGAGTGTTGCAAATATTAAGCTGCAACTTGAAACATATGAAGATTTTGGAAAAATTCAAAGTTCCATAACCCATCTTGAAGGTACAATAGCAGCAGTGCAAAGTGATTTGGCAAATGTACTAGAATCCCGATTGCCTGGAATTGTAGATACCCTTGTCAGTGTCCAGCACCAAATCACAAAGCTTGAAAACCTCAACACTGAATCTGAACTATCTCATTTTCATCACTTGATTGATGATATCCAAACAAAACTTGAAATTTTACAACAATCCACACCCTCTCAGGCAGATATAGCCCTGCTCCAAAATGCTATGCAAAATGTGGCTGATGCTTCTGAATTAAACAATATAAAATTGGCACTTGAATTTTTGCAAAATACAGTATCAAATCTTCCTACATCACAGGAACTTAAAAATATTAAGAGGGCAGTGAATAGGATATTGAAATCAGAAGATATCAAGAATATCCAGGCAGAGATCAAACATCTCACTCAGACAGTGGCCACTCTTCCAACCAATCAACATATTAATGAACTGCATGCCCTGTTTGAGGATATCAGAAGACAGGTCCATGATCTTACAGCTCAAAATTCAAAATTGGCAGTTGTTGAAAATTTGCAACAAATTGTAGCTAATATCAAGCAACAGCTAGGGACCATGGAATCCAATCAAGCAAATGCTCTGTCTGTTTTTGCCACCCAGCTACAAGAAATTGTGCAGCAATACAAGAAACTCGTTGTGGACATAAAAATCAAGCCAGGCCATGATGATGTTGTTAGAACCATCAATGAGCACCTTGAATCTGTAACAAGCAGATTGCTCACAGCAGAAAAGGAAATAACAGGCATAATCGAGAATCCAAAACATTCAGTAATTCTTGAATTGTACAGCATCCCCAACAAAGAATATGATTCTCCATTTACACCAGGAGGCAAAATATATATGCTGTCCCCTGCACAATTTTATTACCAATTTTTTGTTGGGGGCACATTGAGACCTATCAAGATCAAATATTGGCTTCAGCCACAGGCACACCACTACCCCACCTTATCAATAACAAATGCTGATAACAAAGTGAAAATCACCAGTGTAGAGTTACAGGATTTTACAGACCCCAATACATTAGAAACAGCCTATGCTGAAGATGATGGCTCTTTGGAATTTAAAATACAAATTGGAGACAAATTATATTTAGAAAATCCTGCAGTATCAGCTGCTGAACACCCCATAGTTGCAATATTCTTGTTTACATATTATGTCTAGACAAATTATTGTTGATGAATTACACAGACAGGCCAGACATAATTTTAAGAGACTCCCAGTAGTCACAAAGGGCATAGATGATTTATGGCAAAGCGACTTGATTGAAATGGCAAGTGGGCAGTTGAAAAACTTAGACAAAATCAACAAGGGCTACAAGTATCTACTCACTGTTATAGATACATTTTCAAAATTTGCCTGGGCTGTGCCACTCAAATCCAAGACTGGAAAATGTGTTACAGAAGCCATCAGGACAATCATCAATCAGAGTGGAAGATCCCCGCGCTATTTGCAAACAGATAATGGCAAAGAATTTTATAATTCAGTGTTTCAACAATTTATTAAAAGCCAGGCAATACAACATTATTCGAGTTACAGTGACCTCAAGGCCTCAATTGTAGATAGATTCAACAGAACCTTAAAAAATCTTATGTATAAGCAATTTACCCTCCAAGGTAATTATAAATGGATTAATATTCTTCCAGAACTTCTACATAAATATAACAGCTCGGTCCATTCCACAATCAACATGAAACCCTCTGAAGTAACTTCATCTGATGAGCAAAAATTGATCAGCACTGTTTATTATCCTAGATACCAGCCAACAACAAGAAAGGCCAAATACAAGGTGGGGGATCAAGTAAGAATAAGCAAATATAAGCACTTATTCAAGAGAGGCTTTACAAGAAACTGGAGCACTGAATTATTTACAGTGGTTCAAGTTAAACCTGGGACCCTTAACACATATATAATAAAGGATCACCGAGGAGAAATTCTCAAAGGCAGGTTCTATGAACAAGAGCTCAGCAAAACTAAACAGCCTGACACATATCTCATAGAAAAAATCATCCGCAGAAAAGGCAACAAGTTACTTGTCAAATGGCTGGGACTTCCAGAACACAGCTGGATCGATGCAAACAAAATAATAATATGAGCACCTGGGATGTTATAAAAAGGCTGCCAGAACCTGAACAACAGAATAAGAGAAATGGCAAATTGCTACCTGATAATATTAGGTGTCTTATTGTTGGGCCATCTGCTTGTGGTAAAACTACACTAATGGTTGATAATTTTTTATTGGCACCCAACTGGTTAGACTGGAAAAACAGGCACTTGTATATCTTCTCTAAGAGCTTGGAACAATTAAAATATCAGCAGCTGATGAAACTATATGATGGATTGGATATAGCCACTTTTGAACCAGATGTTAAGCCACTTCATGAATGTCTCGATAATTCTATTGTTGTGTTTGATGATATTATATTGGATAATCAAAACAAGGTTAGAAATTTCTTTACACAGGGCCGGCACAAAAACATTGATTGCTTCTACCTGGCACAGACTTTTTCAAAAATACCCAAGCAGCTGATCCGAGACAATAGCAATTTTATATGTGTGTTTCATCAAGACCATACCAACCTCAAACACATACATGATGAATATGTAGGTGGGGACCTGAGCTACAATGATTTTTCCAAGATTTGCAGCAAGTGCTGGAACCAGGACAGTTAGGGGTTTGTCACAATTGATATGACAAGAACACCCAATAGTGGCAAATACAGAAATAAAATCAACAATTTTCTAGACACTGAAACTTAAATAAATAACCATGAAAAGGCCAATCATTGATGATCTTAAATTAAGAGATTATCTTGTAAAAAGATTTAAGGGATGGAAATCAGAGAACCGTGGAATTTATGAAAAACACAAACAAACAGAACAGCCTGTAATTGATGCTATTAATAATTTAGGTAAAAATATCAAAACTGTTACAGAGCAAAATCAAAATTTGATCACAGAGCTTGTACCTGTCGCTGCAAGGAACATATTAGATTATCCATTCACCCCACTTTCCAGTATTCATACACCTAGTCCTATTGCTCCTAGAAGAATTGAGGCTAGTCAGGATCCTATTGAATTGGGTCTTCTTGCTCAAAAATATTTAACCACACCTAAAGACAATAAAGATGAGGTTTTTGGCTTATATGCTGACACAGAGCTTGATGGCAGCATCATACATAGAATTGGCAATTTCAGAGTAACATTTATGGGAGATGATATAATTGTATATTCAGAATCTCGACTTGGAGAAAAAGGTGCTTTTGTTAAGTATCTCGGAACACCTGGATTGTGGGAACTGATGACTAGGAAAAGGCCTGGCAGCTATACAGATCAGGATTATGAGTATTACAAAGAAATATTAATAAAATCAGATGCTCTATACCAGAACAATGATCCCACACAAAAAAGAGTCAAGTCTAGCAGTGGGGCAAAATACAATAATTTAATCAAGCCCATATGGTCACAGATCAAGACTGGCAGTGGAATCAAACAATACAACACCCTGCCTAAAGAATTTGTCTGGGTTGATGATGTCAGGAAACTTGAAGATAGGTTATTGGTGATAGCTGGGGAGGAAAATGCTGGGAACCACAATTTTTACAATGAAAAGGTTGGAATTATGGACATGATAAGCACAAAATTGTCTAATTTTATAGTGAATGACACTAAGGGGATTGGATATCTCATAAAAATTATTAATACTCTACCACCTAAATTTTGGAATATTTCTGAGGGTCGGGGTCTTGTTAATGATATTATAAACAAGCTGCCATTTGAACTACTTATTCCAGGCTATCAATATTGTGGTCCAGGCACAAAATTAGATCATAGATTAAACAGAGGGGATCCTGGTGTTAATCCCTTAGATGCTGCTTGTAGAGACCATGATATTGCATACAACACACATTCTGATCTTGACAAGAGACATGTTGCAGATAAGAAATTAGAAGAGGCTGCATTTGGTAGAATTGTAAGCAAAGATGCTTCTTTGAGTGAAAAAATAGCAGCATTGGGAACCACCATAGCTATGAGTACCAAACAAAAATTGGGGTGGGGGTTGTGAATATGTATATAATAAACCTACAATGAAGGCCAAGGGTGTTATGTATCAAATACCTTATGCAGGTCTCAAATCTCTTAAAACTATTGACAGTCTTTTGACCAAAAAACAGCGCAAGAAAAAAAATTCTTGTCTTGCAAAGGGGCATGGTATGAAATTGTTACTTAGTACCCCCCAATTAAAAAAATTACAGCAATCAAGAAAAAAATCACATGTGGGGGGATTTATATTTACCATCCCTGCCATCTTAGCTGCTCTCGGGGCTGTGGGGAGCTTGGCTGGGGGATCAGCTGCAATAGCAAAAACAGTAATAGATGCCAAGAAAAATAGGGCAGAATTAGATGAGCAGAAGCGCCATAACCTGGCAATGGAGAAACAGGGCAAAGGTGTTAAGAGAGCCATGAATAAGTTTAAAAAAAACAAGAGCCGCTTACAAACCAAGATATTGAAGCTTTAATCAAGCCACTGGGCATCAAATATTTTAGAGGTGTGTACATGTCTGATTCTTTACCAGAACAACCACTCAACAAAGAGTGTGGCATTGTTAATTTGGATAAGTACAAAAATCAGGGCACTCACTGGATCTGTTATCTTAAATATTTAAAAAATGAGGCATTTGTGTTTGATTCATTTGGAGGTGTTCCACCTGAAAATTTAATAAAATATCTAAATTCAGCTAATCTTTATTACAATAATGCCCGTGTTCAAAACTTCAAAGATGTTAATTGCGGACATTTGTGTTTATCTGTTCTTAGATATATGTCTCAAATAAATAAACCATCAATTGAAGATTTTCAAAAAGCCTTGTGGTATCTGAAACATCATGGGGGTATTTCATCTCACCAGCCAAAATTCAATATTGAAACTCAAATTACATGATGACATAGTGTATCCCAAAACAATAGCTCTCAGGGCATTTTATGGCATGTACCTAATCCCTAATATTACACACCACAACAACACAATTGCAGTTGGGGATGAAAAAATTGTCATTACTCCAGGGCAGTATAATCTATCCACTCTAAATGCTCAATTACCCAGAGGTGTAGTGTTAAGTCAAAATTCTGTCACTCACAGAGTAGAAATTGTATCTGCCACAGAAACAGTGAATCTGGGTACTATAGGAGAGCTGTTGGGATTTGAGAACAACACAAAACTTGAACCAGGCATCAAACACACTGCTATGAATATACCCAAATTCTTAGCCATAGAGACTCTGAATATACACTGTAATATAGCAGAGGGTATGATCACCAAATCAAATGGTATAGGCTCTCACAAACAAACAGGCATCATTGCAACATTCAAACCTAATTCTGAATTCATGGAGCCCATCATCTACAATCCATCCCCAACATTATATTTTCCTGCGTGCCATAATAGAATAGATTATATTGAATTGATGGTCACTAATGAAAAAGAAGAATTAGTTGATTTTGCTGGAGCCACAACAACTGCAATCATAGAGATTAATATTTAAATAAAAATACATACAAGAAGAAAATGGAAAATATTGAGAGTTATGAGCTTCAATCATTCCCTCCAAACAGGAGGACATTTGCAAATTTAAATCAACCCAACACAGAAATTGAGGTTGATCTTGATGTAGGGGATGGATTTATACACCCCCACAGAGCAGATTTATACATCAAATTTGATGTTGTAAAGCTCGATGGAACAGATTATCCGGCAAATTCAAATATAAGACTTGTAGACAATTTTGTGCCACATCTATTCTCTGAAATTGAGATCAGAAAGCATGGCGTTGTTATAAACAGAGTGGATTATCCCGGCATTACCTCCACAGCTTTGGCCACATTAAAATTATCCAAAACAGAGGCTTCATACTACAAAATCGGTGGATTTGAGGCTGGTGATAAGATATTATCTAAGAACCACACAGTGCTGTTCCCCATGCGCCTATTGCCAGGATTCTTCTCAGATTTCAAAGATATTATGTGGAAGGGTGGGTTAAGAATTACATTTAGAAGAGCTGCAAATGATAATAATGATTTGATGAGGTACAGTGCAATAAACTCTACAGGGGAAGCTCTGCCCAATACCCTACCAGATGTAGGCAAATGCATTATTCAGACTATGGAGTTAAGAATCCCAGTTGTTGAATATGAGGCCAGTTATGCTCTTAAATACAAAGCAGATATAATAAAAAATCCACAGATTCCTTTACAATTTTATACATATCAATGTGTACAGAAGCCCGCATCTGGTACATATTATGAATTTGATGCCACAAATTCATTCTCCAGTATTCAATATGACATGCCTGATTTTGTGGTGGTATTGTTTCAGACTGGAAGACACAATAATCAGGAAAAAAATTCAAGCAAATTTGATAACTGCAACATCAAGAACATATATCTTAAAAATGGCAGAAATGAGGTCTTTCCTAGAGAAAATTATAATTTAGACATGTCCAAGAATGATTTCCTCAAATTATATGAGGCATTTTCTTCCTTCAAACGTGTCACTACAGGCAATACTGATATGTATTACACTCCAGATGAATTCAAAGCACAGAGATCCATGTTTGTAATCAACACTTCAAAAAGGAAACAAGTTGTGGTGAATGACAGGACAAATATTAAAATTATCTGTGAATTCCATGAGGCATTACCTGATGACACCATATGTAGTGTTATTCTCATAGGTGAAAAATCATATGTTTATGATGTAAGAAATGAGAGGGTCACAGAGCAATTCTAGAAGATATTATGCTGTTGCACAACACACTTTGCTGTCAGGGAGGCCTATGCACTCTGCCAGGTTTGAAATCTTGATTATAGGCCATAAAATTATGTCTACAACACTTCTGCTTGCAGCAGGAAAGCTTTATTACTTACCTAAATTTTATACCACATCTGCCTGTTGCAGGAAAGCTGAAATACAGAAATATATTCTGTAAGTTACAGACTCGGGGCTTATATTATTGCGACAAGACCAAACCTAAAATACAATTCAGTTTGCATGACTATATCCAAGAAGCCAATATAATTATTACTAGGAATTTCCTCAATATGATGGATAGCAAGTAATTTTCTCTGAAGGGGTGCACAGTGTAGATAAGAATTTTCTCTTTGAGTCCCATGATAAATGACATGTAATTTCCCTTTGAAAAAACATAGTGCAGGTTAAGCCAACAGATAAAATCTCCCAGGCATACAGAAAGAAGGCAATTACTCTTTGATGATGAATAATATGTTATTTCTCTCTGAAAAGACACAATATAGATTATATCTGCTGGCATACAGAAAGAAGGCAATTACTCTTTGATGATGAATAATATGTTATTTCTCTCTGAAAAGACGCAGTGTAGATTATATCTGTTGGCATAAAAGAAATATAATTTTCCCGGGCAAGCAATAATTTATTGCTGGCCAAAACATAGGATTGATTAAAAGATTAGAAGAACATGCAAGCAATTAATTATGTTTGCTTGACCTCTATTCTATTGTATTGATCAGAGAGTTTTGCTTCATAAAAATATAACAGCAGTTAATGTGATTTTATACCCAGACAACAGCTATTAACTAGGCTCTGTTGTATAACACTTTTACCAGGTTTTCAGATCTGGGAGTTGTATATCAACTAGCAGTAATTATTCTCAAAATCTCACGTATGGAAATATTATTTTGCCACATGTATTTCAATCTATCAGGACTTGAACCCAGAGCCCCTTGTTTACAAGACAACAATATTAACATTTTGCCATCAGGGGAGGCTTCACATTTTACCAGGATTCAAACCCGAGCCTTTTGATTACAAGGCAATAAAAACCATGCACCACACTCTACTGGCTCTCAGAACCCAATAAATATC
Source organism: Lepisma saccharinum (assembly GCF_977018435.1). Taxonomy (NCBI): domain Eukaryota; kingdom Metazoa; phylum Arthropoda; class Insecta; order Zygentoma; family Lepismatidae; genus Lepisma; species Lepisma saccharinum. The sequence continues at coordinate 10,800,961 of NC_139241.1, read as the reverse complement.
AATTCAAGATTCCTGGGATTTTGACAGAAAAACACACTATAAGCAATAAGATGATAAGAGAACTTAGCATAGTTTTAAGTATGGGCAAATCAATCTGAGGGGGCTCTTCCTTTCACAAAAAATTCCCGAGGGCATTTTTACAAAAATCTTGGATTAGACAGGGTTCCACACTTGAGCAAAAAGCTCATATGCTCATGTTGAGCTTGTTTTAAGTGTAAGCAAATCTGCTTGAGGGGGGCTCTTCCTTTCCTGAGTTTATAATATATACTTTCCTACTACTTATACGCCTTCATGGCGTGGTTCTATGCACAGGGGAGCACTTTACCTTTTTCTTTTTTTTTCCTTTGTATCTATCACTCTCATTGAATGTTTCTCCATTTATTTGTATCGATCCCTTTCTTTCTTTGTATTTTCTCTGTATCACTTTGTTTTAATTGATTGATTTGGTGTTTTAAGTCCACTTTATGCACAGTAAGGCTAATCGGGACTGGGCCTATTTTAAAGTGGGATCCAAATCACTATGTACCTCCACCGGGTATCGAACTCGGGATCCCTTGATTCAAAGGCGACGACGCTACCACTACGTCATCGGGAGGCCACTTTCTTTGTATCACTCTCTCTTTTTGTTTATTTGTTTGAATTTTCTCCCATTCTGATTTTTTTATCTATGCAGCTGCCGAGATACATAACGTGAACTAAGCTTGGATAACTTCACGTGTTCTGTCAAATTCTTTTGAAAGTGCCATGAGAGAATCCTGTAAGGTTACAGATATCCTCAACAGCTAGCCTTCTGTCATCCATGACCAAGGCCAAAATACAAGTTTTTTCTGGGTGGTGTCAAAAATGGGGCGGCAAAACCTTGGTAAATCTTTAGTTATTCCCGCCCGCCAGTAAATTCACGAACCCACTTCCGAATAGTACAGTCAGCAAGGACATTGTCTTCACAAACATCCCTCAACTAGTGACGTGCAGACAAAAACTTCAGTCTCGACTGAACCTCTTTGGCAGCCGAAAGGGCGATTTTTTTTCCAATTTTTCTCTCCATTCGAAAAACCTCTTTGATATTCCAAAATATGAAACATTACACACGTTTACAATTTCGTCTAGAGCACTGACGTGAATTTTCGTGTAGTTTGCTTTCACTGTTATGTAGTCGTAGATATTATCAATAATTGAATAGACTTACGTAATCGCGAAACTTTTGAGAATATCTAGATAACAGTGAAAGCAAACTACACGAAAATTCACGTCAATGCTCTAGAACGAGTTCTAAGCTATGTAATTTTTCATATATTGGAATATCAAAGAGGTTTTGGAATGGAGAAGACAATTTGAAAGAATTCGCCCTTACGGCTGTTAGGATCAGTCGAGCCTTAATCACGGCACGTTGCTCCTCCAACAGCAAAATTCATCGTTTGAGAGCAGTGTGAAAAACAACTTTCCGTCGCAGATAAAAATTGTTACAGTTGGAAGCTTGTAATTTTCCAGAGTTACACCTTAATTCATACATAAGGATTCTCTGTTTTTGAATTAGAGCAAAACGGTGAGAACTTTTGATATGCACCTCGAACATTAGACTTGTTTCATTTCAACATTTTGTACAGTTAAAGAATATGAAACCAACAGCAGCGGAGAGAAGGGGGGATGCCTCCTCCAAATAATCCATAACATGTATAAAGTACAGTGGGATCCATGAGTAATACCGCGCAAATTGTCCATCCCCATGTTCGTGCACTTTATTTGACCCAATAAGAGCTTCAAGAATTAAAAGAACACTGAAAACAAGCTGTTGACAACTTCTCCACCAGCATACATAAAAATTCCATCGCTCAAAAACACATAGAATGCAAGAGAAAAATGAATGAAAATAGTCATGGACAATTTGCACGGTAATACTCATGGATCCCACTGTACATGCAAGATACTGGCGTATTATACAGCATGTCCCCTCCCCCCCTTCAACAAATTGAAAGTGAACGACTTGATACGTTCAAGCCTGTATTATTATACTATTAAACGTATTATTATATTTATTAATAATAACTTAATAATAATCAGCGGTGAACGATGAGACTCGGTGAAGTACACAGACTCCTCTCAGGTGCAGGGATAGTGTTAGGCAAAGACAATATTCACAGCACAGAGAAATAAAACCACATTGCTGCAGTAGATAAACTAAAAGGTTCAATTCTTTATTTATGGCAATTATAATGCAAATATACTTGAGACGAAGGCGAGGATTTCGCTTTGTCGATGAATTGACTCAACTAAAAACGCATAAACTCAATGCGTGGCTATCGGCATGCCTATGATCACATAGACCTAGCTTTCGCCCCGAACTACCACACCAAGAGATATGCAATGATAACTGAGCCAATATTTGCTCTTTAGCCTTTTATTCCAAAATAATTATTAGGCTAGCTTTATTATTTAACGTAGAATGGTTACAGTATTGTGCATAGCATCAATGCATGGCTATCGGCGATCACATAGGCCTAGCTTGCGCCCCGAACTACCATACCAAGATGTATGCACAACACAGAGGAGTTATTTTTAAGTTTAAAAGCTTCGTCGATCCGTGGCGAAAGTGTGTTATTTCTTACGCGATATCCTCGCTTTTATACTATTTTCGAGAACACAGATTCAAGTACAGATGAATCACTCACTATTTACAAAAGATGCTACCAACAAAACTAACATCTATGCATGTTTTGAAATACAAATTCGTATAGTGCACTCTCTCAAACATAAAGATACATTAAATTACCCATAACGTAGCATGAAATACAATAAACAATAAGCAAAAGATATACATTACAAACAAGGTGCATTATTACATATAATAACAAGGAAATTACGCTTTCTTTCACAAAAATAAATATATTAGTGCCATATTTTCTACTGGTGACGTCACATAAAAATATCGATCATATCAGACTCTTATGAAAACACATTTCTCTACTGAAAACAATAGCGAGGTAACTGATGGTATTACAGTATATGGATCCCCGGCTGAGGCAAATTGCATAGTGATCCAGATCCCACTTTAAACTGTTTATGAAATCCCGATAGCCTTTCTGAGCATAAAGTGGACGTGAAACAAATTTTGCCGGACTTCGTCTGCTACTTATGGATTTGTAGGGTCTACTGCCACCATAAAATTACATTATCCTGATATTGAGAAAATTCGGACAAAAATCAGTAAAATTAGATAAACCGCCTAGGCAATGCAATTCCAAATTGAAATTGCCAATCTTCGTGGCGGAGTGGTTAGGACTAGGGATGAACGATATCGGAAATTTGATATCACGATATATCGTCGAGAAAATATCGTTACAGATGAAACAATGCGATATTTTTTTCCGTATCGTGATATCGGCGGTATATCGTCGACCCGATATATATCGCTAAAATATCGTGAGGATATATCGTCGACACGATATATATCGCCAAAATATCGTGAGGATATGTCGTCGACACGATATATATCGCCAAAACATCGTGAGGATACATCGTCGACACGATATATATCGCCAAAATATCGTGAGGATATATCGTCTAGTTGATTTCGCCTGGATGATAGTTTTTCAATATCGCGATATATCGTGTGGACGATATATCGGTCAACACTATACCGCGTTTGTTACAACCTGTCCCGTTTCCCGCGCTAGCGATCGCTCGACAGTTTTGGTGCCAATGAGAAACGAGGAAAAAATCGTCTGCTGGGGAAGCGAGGAGCGAATGGAAGCCAGAAGAGAGGCGCTTACGTAGACGCTGTTGCGACGTTGCGTATTTTAATTGGCTGCCTGGCTTTGACTTTCCCCAGCACGGAGAAAAGCCAGCGGCCAGCTAGCGCGGGAACCGGGACAGGTTGTAACAAACGCAGTATAGCTAGGACAATGCTCTACGACACCAGGGATCCCGGGTTCGAATCCCGATCTGGGTATGGGAGTTCTTTGTGAGTGTCCCTTCAGTAATTTCACCATATCATCACTCATCCTCATCTTCGCGATTAGCCAAAAGTGGCAGAAAAGCAAAGAGAAATAAGCCGAAGCAATCAGTCAATTAAATTGTAATTGTAGCGTCCTAAAATATCAAACAAGGATATAGATATTGTAACTAAGCTAAATAGCAAAACGTTAAGTCACGAATGATTGTGTGATATGAATGTAACCATGAACCATGACACGTAACGAGGAAATTCCATCAACGTGTAGTGTCCTTGCGCAAAGGAAAGGCGCATCAAAATGTGACGTCACTCTTTCTAGGAAAATACCCGGAAACAAGTCTGGTTACACCTATCCCCGGCTTTGAATAAAATTATGAGCAAACGTAACAAGGAATGGGAAATTGATTTTTATATGATCTCAATTTTTTGCTCAGAAATTCACATATTATTTGTACGATGAAAATTTAAATTATATTATATCCGTGGAAGTAAAAAGTTTCAATTGTTTGTTGAGCGCACGTTAACATTTCATTGTACGTAAGGAGCAAAGTAGGTACTTCATTGACTTTTATATTTGAGTTTTTGATTTTATAAGGGATAGAAGGAAAAACATCCATGCAACTGGATAAAAGCACTTTTGCTTACCGATCAGTGGCGTGCCCAGGGGGAGGGGGTTTGTGAGGTCATACCCCCCCCCCCCCGGCTCAGTATTCTTAAAAAGAAGAACATCAAAGGCAGGAAAAGATATAAAAAAATAGGACTGACCACTAAAAAATGTAGGGGTGTTCGGGATCCCGAAAAGTCGGGACCGGGATCGGGAAAAAAATTTCCTGTCCCAATTCCGACTTTGGGAAATGACTTCCCGACTTTTCGGGATACCTAGCAGTCAGGAAATACAGAATGGTCATTTTAAAAAGTCGTTAATTCTCAACGTTTTCTGCATAATAAGTCTCTGGAACTTATCGTAAATTGTTAGGTTTTATTCCAGAAATGCAAAAACAATCATATAAGCTGAAAAAGACGTGTAGAATTCGAGATTTCAAGACCTTCGGGAAATTTCGAACATTTCCCGTCCCGAAAATTTCCCGACTATGTCAGAAATTGCGAATTTTTCCCATCCCGAATGTCGGGATTTAAAAAATTTCTCGTCCCGACCCAAAAAATTCTGTCCCGCACACCCCTAAAAAAGGTATACAGAACCCCCTCCTTTCGAAAGTCCTGGCACGCCACTGTTATCGATGTATCGAAAATATATATGTCTTGAATCGAAATTAAATACATTGGCTCTTTTTCCTGTCTCGAATGGACTATATTTGTAAAAAGTAGGCTGTCGCCACTAAATCAGCCGACTTCCGTGGCGGAGTGGTTCACACAACACGCTACGATGCCAGGGGTCCCGGGTTCGAATCTCGGCATGGACATGAATGATCTTTGTGAGTGTCTCTTCATGAATTTTATAGTATCATCAGTGCCTCCCCGATGGCGCAGTGGTACCGTCGTCGCCTTGGAATGAAGGGGTCCCAGGTTCGATACCCGGTAAAGGCAAATAGTTTTTCGGATCCCACTTTAAACTGTAGGTTCAGTCCCAATTAGCCTTACTGTGCATAAAGTGGACTTAAAACACCAACTCAATCAATCATATCCACTTGTGCTCATCTTCGCAATTACCCAAAAGTGGCAGAAGAGTGAAGTTAAAAGAAAAAAGTATAGTAGGCGTATAATTGTTCACAGTGTACATATGTATGTAAGTATATGTTTGTGTGTGTATGTGTGTGTTTGCGCAATCAATTCTTACATGGACTGTACAAATATTTACATCGGTATGAATTAGTAAATCATAAAGTGAAACTAGTTTTGGTTGAAAGTGGATATTTATTTCTAGAATTTTCTGGATTTTACTTTTCCAAATTAAATATAATGATTTATTCTACATTTCGGCAGTGAAGCGCGTTCAATATTCAACTTATGACCTTGACTTCGGTAGGCCAGAGCTAGTGTTGCCCACGGGACGAGACGGGACAGGCTTTTAAAAATTCGAGACGAGACGAGATTGATCATGTGTCCCTTTGACAAACGAATATTTTCGAGACGAGACAGCATTTCATAGCATTTCCACGAGACGAGACAGGCCAAAGTCTCGTCTCGTGGGCAACACTAGCCAGAGCAAGGGTGTCATGTTTCATCTAATTATCATCATTCATTCTTAAGCCAGTCTCACACGGTGGTTAGGAGGGTCCTCACTTCCCTACCCACCTCCGACTCAAAACTACCATAAGATTTTTTACGTCTTCAGTTCGCGAAGGCAGCAAAAAAAGGGGTCTCACACGATCCTTAAAATATCATCTTTAAAAATGGCGACTGCACAAACACGGTATACCACTTCGCAAGTTTAGTTGCTAATAAATGCTGGAGATTTGGGGAAAGAATGTTTTTTCTTAAAAGAATAACATTGGCACCGTTGGAGAATGTAGCACACGTAACCCGTGGCAGTGAATGTGAGTATATAGCATATGTTATTTCAAGTTGATACCACTTTACGGACACACTAGCATAAAGTTGCATTACCCGTATAGCCTATTACGATAGAAGTTGTATATTCTAATGAAACCCTTCTCGAACGGTTTTGAATTATATCCCCCAATACGAACTAGTCAATTAAATTACATAAACTTCACAACATTCGAAGTGCGAAACTTGTGGTGTTTACATTAAGTTAACATATTAGCCTATATTTATACTTCATTGACACTTCTTTGCTCCAAAATACTTATTGTGAAATTTACTTTGAAGTTCATGAAGAACTAATTACAATTCATAACATATATATCATTACAACACTAGCAGATTAATTTATTAACGTGCTACACACAGCACAGTTTATTTGTTACAGCCAACAAATCAGAGAGTACATATACATACCACAGATGTACATACAACATACGTATGTGGCTATTGAGTATTTACTGTTTAATTCAAAATAGTATTCGCGTCGGTTATGAAAGTAAAATAACAGTATCACAGTAGGAGATTTAGACATACGAACTATTTATTTAAAGACTCTCCAATCAACAAATAAAATATTCGCCCCAATCATTTGTATTGGTCGAATCTTTTTCTTCTTTAAGCTGCCTTGAATAATCAGTCGAACATCTATTGCCTTTCTTCTTCTTCTACTTCCTACTTCAGCTGGCCAGTGTGCTCCTCAATTCTGATTGGTAGTAGTTCTATGGTATTAACGATGGATTCAGATACGGTTTCTAATTCTGTCGGGAACTGAATAAGATTTGGTGGTGCAGCAACGTAAAAGTGCATAAATTCTTCGCCAGTGCAACTGAACTCGATCCTCGCTCTTCGCGAAAGTTGCATCCGGCACTTGCGGTTACACGGTGACCTTGGACAGGAAAGTTTACGTCATCGCTGTGACCAGCAAGGTTGTTGCTCTCTCCACCCACTTTTCGTTCCTCCACTTCTTCGAGAGGAAATTGATGCCTTCGACTTTGTTATCAGCGCTAATGTTCCCGCTTGGGAGGAAATCGTGGACTGAATTTTTACGTATGCTGGTGCACCAATAGTTTTATTTTTTAAAATTCTTGTAGCTCTCACTACTTAAAAAGGAAGATATAAATGGCAATGGAGCATCGCACTCCACCATAACAATTGTCCGTAAAGTTGTTCATATCATTTTTTTGTTTTGTTGTTAACATACGATTTATAGTACAATACTTCAAAATAATGGATACTTTTTTAAAGAACGTACGGTATTGTCTGCGATGCTTCAAATGCAATTCAGACTTGATAAGAATTGCAACCTGTATCTGAAAATTTTTGAACTAGCAAATCAAATTTTGAGATTGAAAATAAATCTCCAAAATAGTATAAGACTACATGCTTGTAAAATTAACTAGAACTCGTTCACTTCTATTTCTTTCCATACTAACTTCTAACCACTGACGTACGCAGAAGGGGACTGAAGGGGCTACAGCCCCCCTGAAATGTTTAGAAAATGAAGTTAGAGAAAAACTTAAAATGACCCCCGATAACCATTTTTGTCTTGGAATAACTTTTAAATAGAACGTTGGAAATTGTAATTGGAGCTCATGTCTCATGAAAGAAACAATAAACGCTAACAGCGGGGTGTCACCGAAATTGATTTACCGCGATGCATTCTATGATCCAAACAAATTTTAATCTCACTGATCAGTAATGGTTCGATTCTTGGCACTGAACCCGCGTTCACATGGCACAATTTCGTTTGAATTCATATGATATTTAAGTGAGGTGGAAATATGTTTCGGCTTTTCTTTGTAGCGGGGCTTCCAACAAATGCATAAAAATATTTCGGAAAAGTTTCATTCACAACAATGTATATTTTCACTTTTGTCAACCTCTAGAACCACATCGATTTACTTTTCAACGTTTCAATGTATTAGAATGCAACTGGTGCATAGCCAAACGTTTAAAAACAGATCAATAATTTAGATGCAGGGACGAGGAAGAATAAATTTTGTTTCAAGTATAATGGAAATTGTTTTTGTGAACAGTGTGTAATCTGCTCACTTTCAACAATAATGCAGTGGTGTTAAATCGCTAGGAGACAAACCTACTTCAGAGAAGTGAATTTAGATGTAATTTTTCTCTGCATGTATTTGCGTGTGATGCTTCTAAACCATACGTTACTAGATTCGAACCCAGGCTTATAATATACCTGACGTCAGTTCTACTCCCGGGACTCAGTAAGTTAGTTGTTACTTATATAAATAAGCGAGTTTCGTCAATAGCCAGTAATAACATTGCTTTCAAGCTTGTATCGCGTTAAAAATACGACTGAGCCGAAACTTCTTTGAACATACCGATGCCGATATTCTCACCAATTCCCACCGATACCGATATATGCTTGAAAATCGTTATAATTAAAATTTGTTTAAAATGTTGGTAGGATTTATACCCTTTCCAACGATGTATCATACATATTTCTATTAGGAAGGTTAAGGATGTCGAATCGACCCTTCCTAATAGAAATATGTATGATACATTGTTGGAAAGGGTATGAATCAAGGATTACAGAAATGTAGGATTTATGGTGAGGAAACAATGGGAAGTGGAAGAAAACGTAGTATTAAGTTTGAGAAACCTCCATTATAAATGAAACATAATGAGCCTAATTTACGTGCAGATGTAAGACTGAATGCCTAATTTGTTATGTTAGGATTGTTGGGTTTAGTTATCTTAGCATAAATAATACATTTGCAGTGTATTCATGCTAGGAGAACCAAATCTAACTGACCTAACCTAATAACGTATGCATTCCTCGAGTGGCGTCACAACGTAAGGTTGTCCTGAAGTTGTGCGATAAGGGAGGCAAGTGAAGTCAGGGTCTCCCTTATCGCATAACGCTAGGACAACCTTGAACAATAAAATAAACAATTACCATACATTTCTCAAAGAAATTAAAGAAAAATAATTTAAATTAACGAAAATATTTTACTGTTATTAAAAAATAGAAACTTCAATATCCAAAAATAAAATGAAAATCATAAATAAGGATGAAAACACGAAATAAAGAAAGTTGAATCCTAGTGGAAATTCGCATACATATCCACGTTAAAAACCAAAGTTCGACCTGGCAATACTGTGTGTTTACAACATGGATTTGGATTCAGGAAAGCAGCCATGGTTAGTAATGTAAAACAGGAACTGCTAAATGAAAAATGCAGTGTCAATTCAAAGCACGAATTAAGTACTACGAGTGAACTTTTTTTTCTTTACTCCGAAACGGTAAAACGCGAAGGTCGCTTATGCAGTATAGCCTTGCATGTTATAAAAAATTAAGTTTTTTCACATAAAATGGTGTGAAATTAAAAGAATCTTCGAATTTTGCATAATTTACAGGATAATTTGACTTCGCGGAAGTGTTGCGCGGCATGTTTGAGGAGCCCATGAAAGAACCAAAGCGAAGCGACAAGCGACACGCTATACATTCAACGCAAACATTTCACACCGCAGTGGCTTGACGCACAAGCTTACATTCGATTGGTGACATCTTAAAGCGACACGTGACAGGAGACAAGCGACACGCACTATGCGACAAGGGGTTTGGCACCGAAGTAACAAGCTTCACAAGCTCCTTTAGTTTGTAGGCAAGTATTCACTGCGCATGCACTACCAACAGACCGAGGTGACACGATGCACGATATTGAGAAGCAGCCCAGTCTGAGCGACACGCAAGCGACAAGCATACGGTTCACAATTTTTTTATTACGTTCCCATATTCAGAGAACTTATCGAGGACAGTTCTCTATCACAATATTTTTACACAAACATAGATATCTGAATGGGTATTTTAGCAATGTACTTGTATCTATAATTCTATCACAACATACAATTAATAACCTTGAATGAACTCTTAAATGGAAAGTAATGCTGGGTTTCATTAGAGTATTAAAAATAAGTAGGATAGCCTTATTTTCATGTAATAGACGTTGATTTCAGTTTCAAAAGGAAATACTTGATCCAAGTATTTGAAACTGATTTATTATTTTGTTTGAATTTTTTTGAGACTTTCGAGACGAGACGAGACTTTTCACGTGCCGTCTCGTCTCAAATTTTAGAAAGCCTGTTCCGTCTAGTGAGAAATACTAACGGTGAACTGCCCAATCTCCTTGCGCGATAGGGTTATGAGACTCTCCTGTAATTTCCCAGGACGTAATGCAAAGTGAAAACGTAATCTCTTACCTTGTACTCAAGGTTTATTGAGGTCTTATCACTATGAATGCACACTCAGTTGTACAATGTCACTATTACTATACACGACCTTAGCAAAATCACAATACTAAGATTTTTTATAACTCTCTCTCCATCTCATTGTCTTAGAGTACATATCATTGCGTTTTATTCTAGGTTGTCTCACCTGTTACACTTGGAAAAGTAAACAAGCCGTAAGGAGACCAACTGAATTAAATTTTTTCCCCCACATTGAAACATTTTTTGACGTACAGTGGGATCCATGAGTATTACCGTGCAAATTGTCCGTGTAAATTGTCCAATTGTATTTTTATTAATTTTTCTATTACATCCTATGTGTTTTAAAGCGATGAATTTTTATGTATGCTGGTACAGAAGTTGTCAACAGCTTGATTTGAGTTTTCGTTTAATTCTTGAAGCTCTTATTGTGTCAAACAAAGTGCACGAACACGGTGATGGACAATTTGCACGGCAATGCTCGTGGATACCACTGTATCTAGTAGATGTTATTCGAAATTGTCACTCATTCAATAACAATACCAACAAAATTCACTATTTTGGAAACATTTTAAATGGATTTAAATTTATTTAAAAATTCCAGTTTTATATAACAGTTCTAGAATATACTACGCCTAAGGTACACTACGTGGAAGAAAATTGAGACTTGAGAGCCTTCCGAAAAATGTACCCCTTACACCCCAGTCACATGGAAGTCCGCAGGATTTTTCCAGGGAGGGGCAAGCAAGGTAATTTTTTTCCCAGTGGGGGACAAAGGAGGCATATTTTCACCCATAATACTGATGCCCCCTCCATCTATCAACATGCACCCTTCGCTCGCAGTTCAGGCAGAGACAGAGAATGGGAGACACATTCATTTCCGAACTGTTCCTCCAAGGAATAAATTTGGCATTGCAGTACACCACAATGCAGAGAAATCGACCAGCGAGAAGTAAAGATGGTACCCTCCTTACGAATATTGAGGACCAACTGAAACGTTGGGAGGAACACTTCTCTTCAATCCTTAATCACTCTTTGGATGCTCATACAGACCAGGGGAAAGAGGAAAATGATGGTGATGTTGACCACAGAGTAAGAATTAGGACTGATGTTCCAACAGTAGGATAAATTAAACAGGCTCTGAAAGAGATACGTAGTTTTAAAGCAGCGGGTGTTGACAACATGCCACTGGATGTGATGAAAATTGACATAAACACCACAGCAAATATGTTGCAGCCCTTATTTGAGAAGATATGGATACAGGGAGATATGCCTAAGGACTGGAGGAGTGGCCTGTTGGTAAATCTACCGAAAAAGGGGGATACATCAAAGTGTGACAACTGGAGATGTATAGCACTTCTCTCCATTCCGAGTAAGATCTTCACTAGAGTTATCCTAAACAGAATTAAGGAACATGTTAACTTGAGACTCAGAAGAGAACAGGCAGGATTTCGACCAAATCGCTCTTGTATCGATCAAATTAACATCTTGCGGATAATTTTGGAGCAATGTATAGAATGGTCATCTCGTCTGTATACAGTTTTCGTTGATTTCGAGAAAGCACTTCACTCGGTCAACAGAAAGGCAATGTGGAAGGAAGTTAGACGATATGGAGTGCCCACAAAAATTATTGATCTTATCCTAGAAACTTATCGTGATTATACATGTAGAGTTATACATGAAGGCCGTGTATCTGAGCCAATAGATGTGCAGTCTGGAGTGAGGCAAGGTTGTATATTATCACCCACAATGTTCCCGATTGTGATTGATGCAGTGATGCGAAATGTAATAGGAGGGAAAAGACGTGGTATCCAATGGGGATTAACTAACAGACTAGAAGACCTTGATTTTGCAGATGATTTGTGCATCTTGTCTGAAGCACATGGTGACATGCAAACAAAACTAGCAGATTTGATAGAAAGTGCAAAAAAAAAGTAAGACTTGTGATTAACTTCAAGAAGACCAAGGCACTGAGGAGTAACTTCACAAAAACAGACCCGTTTATTATTGGTGAAGAGATTATTGAAAATGTGGATAACTTTACTTACCTGGGTAGTATGATGGCAAAAGACGGAGAGGCTGCACAGGATGTTTCTCTAAGTATCCAAAAAGCAAATGACACCTTTGTGAGGCTCTATCCAATATGGCAAAACAAGAAGATATATATATGAAGACCAAACTTCGTATTTTTCGAAGAAATGTTAAGTCTGTACTGTTATATGGGTCTGAGACATGGAAGGTAACAAAAACGATCACCTCTAAACTACAGACCTTCATCAATCGCCGCCCGAGAAAAAAAATGAATATCTTTTGGCCAGAAGTGATTCAAAACCAAGAACTTTGGAGAAACTGAGGTGTCCATACAAATAAAGCGCCGAAAATGGAATTGGATAGGGCTTTCGTTGAGGAAGGAAAATGAGGCTCTCGGGAGAGAGAGACTACAGACTGGAACCCACAGTGAAGAAGGAAAAGATGGGAGGCCTAGACAGAAGTGGCGAAGATCTGTTCACCCTGAGGCATTGGAGGAAGGAAAGAGCTGGGATACAGTGAAGAGATTTGCCGTCAGTAGGACCAGGTGGAGATGCTTTGTTGATGCCCTATATTCCACAGGGAACAACAGGAATTAAGTCAAGTAAGTAAGTCAGCTCACATGGATAGACACGATCGTTGAAATAATTTCGGGAAATCTCGCTTCTTGAGGCAACACTGGCCATAGACGTTTCAATCATGAATTTGAAGAAAGCTGTGGTCATGGTCTTTATTGGTTGTGGGCGTTACTTCTTATTATTGTACAGCACCAAAGAGGAAGAACACACGAGTCCCCAAGATCTTCAAAGCCGCAAACAATGACGTAACGATTCACTTGGAAAGTCCAATGATTCAGCAAAATTCGGAGGCCATTTTCGAGAAGGACACATAGTAATTGAAGCTTGAAATATGACGTAATCACACCTGTACATTCTACCAAGAATTCAAGTTTATCTTAATTCGCTGTTCTGCCTATTTCACGTGACGTCAGAGAAGTCAATCTTGGACAAAGAAATTCCGGGGACTGCCGAGTGGCGTTGTAATCGCATACACCGGGAGCGTTTTGTTCGCGTCTCGAAGCACAGATTATAGTGTCGAAGCGTAGAAGCCAAGGTTGTTCGTATGATTTTATTCAGGAAGAGGCAAGCAAGATATTTTCCCCCCAAATCGATACTATCTCATTTCAAACGGTTGCGTTCCTGTAACGAAATTATACCAGCCTTGATTTTGAATTTATCAGTCCACTATAAAAATCAATGGAATGCACTTTTGTCTGACATTCATTTTACGGGAGAAAGGGTGGTGCTGTCTTTTATGCCTCACATTTCAGGCTCTCTAGCTATGACTTCTGCAGCTAAATATGTTACTGCATGGACGTTAGGAGTAACCTTTACCTTAGGGTAATATTACGCAAACAATTTTTCCCACCTGTAATTCAGTTGAAAATGTCGACGTCAGGATGGAGTGATTTCATGCAATGGAATCAATTAGTTGACTGAAATATGATTCTTTCGTTACTTGCTTTGATACAACTAAGTACATTATAAAATTTCAAGTAAAAATTCATTAAACGGAAGAAAAACACTCTTTTTCAATATGCAGGGTATCCCAAATTATCTCTACAAATTTAACTCTTGATAAAATAGAATGAATAGAAGTTAGTACCGTGTTCGCTCCTGCGCCTCTGCATCAACCGTCACGATAGCTACAGTAATTCTCGTCTTCTATATTCTGAGCTTTTATTGTGTCACCCATAATGTATCCGCAAAAATAAAATGTCAGAGTGATTATGTCCGCGAATGAGGTGGGCCAATTATACAGTTACAAACTGATAAATTTCTACCATGGCTATCAAATCCCCGACTATTCGTATCACCTTATATCACCGTAGCCCTTCAAAATAACAATACTAATAGCAACCTCGGTGACAGAGCTCGTTGAGTGGTCGATTCAACACGATATTGTGATTATAGAGTCTGGATTTGATGCAGCATTGACATGGATGTTCTATTGTTTCTTCATTATTTTCTTATAATCCTCATTTATACTCATCGCCACGTTCATCCTAAAGAGGTAGAAAATCGGCGTATAGCAAGAAAATGAAATGTACACGTGAAATATTCTGATACTACATTTTCGTCGTGCGGCAATATAATGTAGCGTGACGTCGGGTTAGGTACGGGATCGAGTCACGCCGGGACGTAGCTCAGATAAATACAGTAGGTCTTAAGTTTGACTTGGCTAACCACCTCTACCCTTAAGGAGGCTGATGAAGGATTGTTGGGAGCCTGTGTTGTTGAACGCTACTCACCCCTTGCTGTTGGTCTGGCCCTCGGCTTCTGGCGTCGGCGACGGTGACAGGTGTCCGCTGGAGAGATCGAAGATGACGATAAGAGACGGCAGGCAATTCGGCGACTTGTTTTATTCTTGCAGATTCTTCGGTTGGCTTAATCCGGACTGCTATGGACTTCTCGCTTGTTGCCGCCTCGTGCTGTCGCGATCTCTCAGCAGGCCGTCGTCCTCTTCTCGTCGATCAGTTTGGTGGTGATATTGGAGCGAAGTGAGAGATCGATTTACTGTCTCCAGCGGTTTTATACATTGGATTTGAGTCATAGGTTGGTGGACTTTGCACCTCCACTGTGCACCTGGGGTATCCCTGGATGCAGATGGAAATTTACAGTGGAGGTGCACTCACCGCTGGCGAGGGCCGTTGCCTTGCTGACTGTGCAGAGCCGAGTGGAAAATTCTAGTTGCTCGGCTCTGCATCCGGTGGAATGTGGGGTGAATGAGCGTTCAACTTGCGAGCTTCTGAGCGATGTTTGAGGCAAATTAATGTTTCGACTTTTATGCTCCCAATTCCTTCATCATTCCCCTGGCCAAGATGTATCCACTGTGAGTGGTTACGAAGCAGAGTAGAGATGGTTATGGAGAGTATATTTGAAATAATAATTGAAGGTACATTGAGTAAAGAAAAATAAAAACCCTGTATATAATAATGTGTAAAAATAAAATAAAAAAAAGTTGGAGCTGTCGGTATAGCTGGTACTGCACGGGTCTGGCTGCATGTTCAGCTGGAATGCTGACCGCTGGTGGTATTCTGAGCTGCAGGCTGCCTGTGGTCTGCTGGCTACATGTTTATGTGCTTGCTGCAGGATGGCGGCATGGTGTCTGGCTGGCTGCATGATGTCTGCATGGTGTGCTGCAATAAGCTATCTGCTGGCTGGCCGGCTGCATGATGTCTGCATCATGATGTCTGCTGCAATAGGAGGTCTCCTGGCTGGCTGGCTACATGATGTCTGCATCAGGATGTCTGCAATAGAATATGTGCTGGCTGGCTGGCTGTATGACGTCTGCAATAGAATATGAGCTGGCTGGCAGGCTGTATGATGTCTGCTGCAATGGGAAGGCTCCTGGCTGGCTGGCTGCATGATGTTTGCATGGTGTCTGGCTGGCTGCAATAGGATGTCTGCAATAGAATATGTGCAGGCTGCCTGGCTGTATGATGTCTGCTGCGATGGGAAGGCTCCTGGCTGGCTGGCTGCATGATGTCTGGCTGGCTGCAATAGGATGCCTGCTGGCTGCATGATGTCTGCAATAGATGTCAGCTGGTAGGCAGGCTGCATGGTGTCTGCAATAGATGGCTGCTGGCTGGCTGCTTGTACAGCTGCTCCAGGATGACTGCTGCGCCATGATGATTCCTCGCTGACCGACTGCTGGGTGACTGGCTCTATACGGAACTGCCGAAGAGATGCTTGAGAAACGCCGTGAGTGTAGTATGTCCAGATGGTGACGTTGTGCAAGGGGGAGCCGACAAGCGTAGGGAAGGGGAAGTTATAATAAAAGGTGTTCGCCTAAGTGCGGAAGAGTAAAGGTTGGAAGCGAAGGTGACATAAGTGAAATGACAGGGGTGGGTAGACAGTAGCCATCATCGAAGGTGATACGTGTGGGAAGAGGAGGAGCTAAGCGAGTGGGAGTTGTAAGTTGACGAAGAGTGGGAGGGGGTGGTGGGGAATGTGCGGGACGTTGAGATATAGCAGTTACGGAAATAGGAGGACTAATAATAGGGATGGAACATGTCTTAGGAGGAGATGGGGTTCGCCGGTGACAACATGAACAGCAAGAAGTGTGACGTTTTAGACGTAAGTACATGTAAGTAATGCAAATACAAAGAAGCAGGAGAGCTATGAAAATTAAGAAGAGATAGGAGGTTGTATGTGCAGGAGATTTTACAAGGTCATGAGGGGTAAGTGCACGAGCCTTAGAAGTAAAACATAAGAAAAGGGGAATGTGGAGAAGTTTAAATTGGTATATGACACCTAGAGTGAGACATGTGAGCCAGACAAAAATTATAATGATGGGAAAATCCGCATGTCTGTAAAGTGGAGTTATGGGAGGGATGTCAAGAACTTTATATTGGGAGAGGTTAAGGTGAGGGATATGAAATGTCCATTGTTTATGATAAAGAGCCGTTGCATTCACAAGTGGGGAAATTTTATAATGGGTGTCGAGTAGAAAATTGGGATTGTTAGTCCAGGCAGCAGGAAGGATATGAATGGTTCGGTGGATTGTTGAATGATCGAAACCGCAAGGAAAGATAGCATGAATTTTGATATCGGGGGTGATAAGTACATCTGTACGGCAAGCCACGTGTAACAATACTGCACCGGGTTCATGAAAAGTGGTAAGATTATAATGTAAAGTGGAGCCATTAGCATAAAAAAAGGTGATGGTAGGAGGAGGATTAATTATTGCATAAACATTTAAATCTAATTTGACCACATCAGTGAGGTGGGATTCGTGACATGTGTAGGTACACCCATTCATCGTATCAGCCACGGTTGTTGCTTGAATCAATTTGGAAAAACAGAAATTGAGCCCATCGTGTCTTCCTGTGTGAGAAGGCAGAAGGCACAATTTCTGTGTATGGACCTGACAATTTTCAAGGTCTGTACCACTAATGGTGACAACATTATGAGTATCATCGATGGCGATATACGATGGATTATGCGACACTACGCACGTTAAATTTTGATAGAAAAGGGTACAGGGATTGCTAAATAAAGTTTGTATTTCTTCTGAGTGGAAGTGATAGGCACTTTCAACTCAATATTGACAGCATCAGCAGAAATTCTGCATTGGGACAGTGGTATCTGATAATACATGTCAATAAGTGTGAGAGGAATCGCTATATCAAATCCAGTAGGAAGAATATTTTTTTGAATCTTTTTCAAGTCTCGGTGCAGTGTTGTTTTAGATACAACATGTTCAGAGAGAAAATGATGTTTACAATTGTTAATGGTATTCTCATATTCAAAAAGGGTGAAAAATTGGCTAAGCTGCAAGGTTAGGGTCATAAATTCGATGAGATATGCCTGTGCTTGATGCGCATCTTTGATTGTTAAATTTTTGAGTTTATTAATCAATGCTTCCTGATTTCGAGCCAGACTATCAGAGTGGTTAGCATATTCAGTAAAAACATCCTCAATCTGATGTTGGAAAGAGTGAATTTCACCAGTTAAATTTTGATAAAAAAATATGATTAGCTTGCAGTTGTAATTTAATGTTAGATATCGTTTGTTTTACTTCATGAGCATTTTGGAATAGGGGTTCTAGTTGCTTAGTAGTGGCAAAATCACAGCAATAGTTAGCAATGCTACTGATAAAGCCAAGGAGTGCACGCTTTTGTCTAACTACGGAAGTGTTGGGGGTGGGTCGTGTGAAGAGGGAAAGGTGTGAATGAAAATTTTGGAGTTGGACCGCAAGTTTACATTGGTTGGAATCTTCTTCACCTTTATTGCACATGGCATTATGTAGTGTTGATGGGAAGTGTTGGGGTTTAGGCATTTGTAATTTCACATTGTAGTAGATGGGGATGGTATAATGATAAGGGATGGTTCCTGATAGTTCTCTCAGATAAATTCCCGAGATAATTTTCACATGTTCAGTCGCCGTGGTGACCGAAAAAATGAGGGAAAAAAAGGAAAGTGGTAACATTACTGCCATTGTCGTTAGTGAACCCTGAAAGGGACAAAGATACAATTTTAAAACTGAGTTTGCATAAAAAAAAAATATCATGTATTAAGCATGAGATTTGTGATGGAAAAAAAATTGTTTTCCGAGTAAGCTACTCGAATAAAAAGGTAAAAGATCACTAATGAAAAATTATAAAAGAGAAGGATTAACAAATTGTAATGCAAGAGATTCTCGAGACTGAATAGTTTATAATATAAACTTCTGCATTTTTATTTGTTTGTATTTTATTACCATTTGTTTACGTTTTGCGCTCCGCGATGTATTTGCTCGAGCCGAAGCGATTACTAAATCGTCAGCTGTGCGAGATTCGTCTACGGGTAGGTCGCGCATGCGCAGATACTTGTGCGAGTTTTTTTTTTTTTGTACAATCTGCTTGCTGCAGACAGAAAAAAAAATCGCGTTGTCGCTAGCGAGTGGAAAATTCACGTACTCAACCAGTAGTCAGTTGAGAGACTACGTTCCTGATTGGCCGTTTTTACTTTCTACTTCTTTATTATTATTACTTTGTGGAACATTAAAAGTTTATTTTAGTCTTCGAACTTGCTTTTAAAGTTAATTCCCGACTCTTTTATGTGTACAGTGTTGAGGAGGAGGGAACAGGAAGAAGAGGGTACTACGTGAATCAAAATGGCGGAACTTCCGTTTTTACATGTGCTCGTTCTTGTGTGCGGCTTGGTGAAAAAATCACGTTGCGAAAAAAAAAATGCGAAAATACAAGTATTATATTGACATGTGGGTGCGAAAAGTATAGTTATAAAGTGTGAATGGACTGTGCAACGGTGACAAATGGAAAAATTGAATATTTAAGTGACAGACTCGTCCGAGTCAAGGTGCCTTGGTTTCAAACGGTGAATCGTGATAGCATCGGTTTTCAGTTTGCCACGACCATCGGTGTATTCCACCAGATAGGAATTGGCGTCGTTTTGTGAAATTATTTTCCCTTGAAATTTGTAGGAGGAGGAAAATACCTTGGGTACGTGGGGATGAGGGGTAGTGTCCAAAATATACACTAATTGTCCCGGGGAGTAGGTTGTTTGTTGTGTCTTTTTGTCGGCACATTGTTTTTGCTGCTCAAATCGCTTTGCTAAATGTTTGTGTGCTAGTTCTCGAGCGGCTTGGAGTTGTTCTATTCTCTGTTCATTAGAGTGGATAGTGGTGTTGGGATTAGTAGGGAGAACAGCATCTGCAATTAACCTAGGGTGTTGTCCAAATAGTAAAAAATAGGGGGAGTTGTTCATGCCAAGATGTGTACTTACATTGTGAGCATGGGTCGCGCTAGCCAAAAGTTCATGCCATTTACCTTGTTTTTGTACCACATAAGTTTTCATGATGGATTTCAAGTAGTGAAAAGATGATTCGACTACACCATTTCTGAAGTGGGCAGCAGTATCAACAAATTTTAATGTGACACCAGTAATTTTGGATAATTCCTGTATTAATTTGCTACAGTTGGGGGAGCTCCTGTCAAGCATAATCGTCTCTGGAAGACCAAAAATGAGAAAAACATGCGAGACAAGGGCGTTAGCTATTGAGTTGGCATCATGGTTGGGGAGGGTTGTAGTTATGGCAAATCTGGTACAATTGTCAACAACGGATAGAAAATATTTGTGTCCTGTGTCAGAGTTTGAAGTCAGTGGTCCACACACGTCAATATGTATTTGGCTAAAGGGATGACTAGCGGGTGGGCTCGTTTGCAGTGTATGTTGTACGGCTCCGTGAGCTCTTTTTGCTACTTGACATTCATTGCATTTGCGTACTGCAGCGTACACATATTTCTTTAGATTAGGCCAATAGTAGCGTAAAGAGAGATGGGAGTATGTTTTAGCAGCACCTTGATGTGCGGCCATCATTTTGTTACAGTGAATTAATTGAAACACTTCTTTTCTTAGTTTTTGGGGAATACATAACTGTCTTCTATAGCCTGGTGAAAATTTAGTGTTCCTATAAAGGATTCCGTTGTCAAGAACAAATGAGTAGGCTGTTTTCTCTAATTTGTGATCGGCATCTGGGTGGTTTTCATGAATTTTGATTAATGCTTGTAAGTATGGGTCCTCTCTTTGTGCCGTACCTATGTCAAAGTCATCGGATTGTAACACGAAGACTTGATTTAGTATGTCCTCCTCGTCTGTGTCAAGGGAAGTGTCTTGTGCTGTGTCGTTGGGCAAGGAAGGGGCTGGGTCTACAGGATTCCTCGATAATGCATCAGCAATACCATTTTGTGATGATGGGATATGGTGGATTTGGAAGTCGAACTCTTGGAAGAAGAGTGATCTTCGAGCAAGGACCCCGGACAACTGTTTTGTTGTTCTAAGGTAAGACAATGCATGGTTATCTGTGAAAACTATAAAGGGTGTGTTGATTAAGAAGAATTTGAATGATTTTAGGACATAAAAGGCTGCTGCAATTTCAAGAGAAAAGACATCTGCTTTTTTCTCAGTGTCTGTAAGGTGTCTGCTGCAGAAAGCTATCGGATGCAGTATTCCATCAGTATCTTTCTGCATAAGACAACCGCCTATACCCTGGTATGACGCGTCGATGTATACGCATGAAGTCTGCTTTGGGTCATAAGGTCTAAGAATGGGTGCGGAAATAATTTTGTCTTTTAATGCCTCAAAGCTTTTCTGATGCTCTTCATGCCAATGAAAGTTTACTTTCTTTTTGAGTAATTTGAACAAACATTCTGCGGGTTCCGCAAACCCTTGTACATAGCGTCTGATGAAATTGCATATGCCTAGGAAAGATTTCAAATTCTTCTTAGATTTAGGTGGAGGGAATTCTTTGATTGCACGCAGGATGTGATCAGAAATTTTAAATCCCTTTTGCGACACGAGATGGCCTAAGACTGGAATTTCCTCAAAGCAAAATTTACATTTATTTGGCCCTAGTTTCAAATTGGCTGCACGTAATTTAGCAAAGACTTTATGTAAAACTTGTAGCATTGCGTCAACTGAGTTTGTGTAGCAAATTATGTCATCCGTATATGCTGATATCTCGGAACTATCTATGCCAGATAGAGCCATAGACATTACATTGTTCATGACCTGACTACTTGTCTTCAATCCCATTGGCAGTACTTCATACTCGTAATTTCCACAATTACTAATTGCAAAAGAGGTCATTTTCTTCGACCTTTCTGTTAATTTTACCTGAAAAAATGCCGATTTAAGGTCAAGGGTTGTGTAATATTTCTTGCCTGCCATGTCTGCTAAAATGTTGTCAATGTTAGGTGTTGGGAGAGAAGAGGGCTGAATAATTTTATTCAGTGCCCGAAGGTCAGACACCACGCGGAACGAATTGTCTCGCTTGCGCACTAAGAGAACTGGGTGTCGGAATGGACTACCTTCTGACCTGCGAATGATGCCATCTTGTAAGAGCTTGTTAAGCTCAATTTTCATTTGCTCTCTAAGATTCAAAGGGATGGGGTATTGTCTCATATAAGGAGGGTGATTGTTGCCAATGTCAATGTCGTACTCATAAATTGGGGTTGTGGTGAGTTTATCGCCTTTCCAAGCTAAAACATCAGCATAATCAAATACTAACTGTATGATTTTCTGTTTGTCTGCCTCTGATAAGTCAGGGTTAATACTGATGCAAGATGGGTCAAATTTTTTCTGACTTTCCTTCAGTCTTGTGTTGTCTGTATTGTCTTCTGTGCATGCGTATGTCGTGGTAGTCATATCAGTGTTGGATGTGTCTGTCATGTCTACTAGAATGTCACATGGGGTTGCTTGGCCAAGTGGGGTGTTGGATTTGAGTGTGACTGGTTTCTCTGAGGGGTTATGAATTAGTAACAGGGGGGAAGAAGTGTTAAGGAGAGCATGGGGTATGAGGATATTGTATGTAAGGAGTGTTTCCTGAGAGGGTGTGAGTAGGATATTGTGGGGGAGGGGGGGAGTGATGGAAACTGGAACATATGTTCGGGTTCTAGGTTTTAGGGTTACATTTTCTGGGATTGTTACTAAACTGTGTTGGTTGCTAGTAGGGTGTAGTTTAGAAAAAATTACATCAGGGATGGTGTAGGTGTGTGATTTTGTGGGAAGGTTATAGTTCGGAATATGGCCTAAGCGTCTAAGAGTTAACAGGTTAGTACTAAGTGAAATGTCACAATTTTGTGTCTTCAAGAAGTCATTGCCAAGGAGAGGAGGTAATTCTTTGGATTGCACAACTCTAAAAGGGTGGAAGTACCTATATCTTCCTATGTGAAGGGGGAGTATTACAATTTCTGAGATAGGAAGTCTGTTACCAGTGACGCCTTTAATAATGCTGTGCATTTGAATTTTCTTTGCATTGGGTGGAATTAAATGCTGAGGACAAATACTAATTTGGCTTGCGTTGTCAATCATAATTTCTAGGGGGTTATTATTTACATGAGCTTGAATGAAGAATAGGTTGTTTTTTTCAAGGATAGGAACTGTGTCAAATTTTGTCTTGCGTGTGGATCCGTCCCATCGATTCACACGGTTTTTCAGTTTAAATCGCCCTTGTTTTCATTGTTTGGATTATAAAAACAGTCCCTGGTAGAGTGATTTGACCGGAAACAGATCTGGCATTGCGAAAACTGTGAATTTTGTCGCCCCCCGGCTGAATTATTATTTCCACCTCGAGATCTGAAATTACGTCTCATGCCGCGAGTAGAACCTCTGCGATTGCCATTCCCCTGGCCGTAAAAAGTAGGCCGGGTCTGAAATTGATTAGTGTTATTTGATTGTATTTGATCTGCCAGGTTCTGGACAGTGTGACACAACGCTTCAACTTTATTTTCTAATGTTAAGGTTTGCAATTGGTTCGTGACTGAATCTAGTTGGTTCGCTGTTGAACCGCCAGATGGCAGAATTGCGTTGCAAGACTGGGAAACGGCCGCGCTGGGAGAACTAGCAGACTGCGTGTTTGGAGTTTGACTTGAGGGGAGGGAAGGAGAGGCTGTGGGCGTGGTTTGGACCTGCCACGAGTTGGTCGGGAGAGCTGCTGTTACTTGATAAGGTTGCTGCGAAAGAAAGTTGTATGGAGCTTGAGAGATCTGCGGGAGGGGGGTAGGGGGGGAATACGTCACAAATGACGAAGCAGGCTGAGGTGTGGGGAAAGGATGAGTGTTGCTGACCTGTGGTTGCGTACAGCTGGGAAACTGAGGGGAGGCTGTTGCGTAAATGGAATGCATGTACTTAGCGGCATCTATCAGTTTCATCGCTTCACTTTGTTCCTCATTGCGTCTAGCTTGAATCAGCATGTCTTGCCTTTCTTGATTCTGCAGATGTGCAATAAGAGAACTTGTGTCGGTGAACTCTTTGTCTCCTATCGCAGCGATGTGTTTAGATCGAAGTCCCGACACAACATAAGAAAGGATTTGAGGGTTCGTCGCTTGCGGGAAGAATTGAAGGACGAGATTTTTCTTACGAATTACGTAATCATGAATGGGTTGGTTAATTTCCTGCTTTGTCTCTAATAAAATTTGGATGGGCATGCTGACTAGGTGACTGCCTTTAAATAATGAAATTAATTCTTTTTTGATTTGCGGAAAGGTGAGGGTGTTGAAGTTTGGCTGCTTCTTGAGATCGTTCAAAAATGTGAGCGCTATGTCTGCGAGGAACAATGGCAACATTTCGCGTTTTTATTTTCCTCCCACGCCAAAGCGCCCGCAATGCTATCGAACTTTTCAAAAAACTGCTCAACTTCTTGAGGGTTTTTTCCTGTGAAGGGGGCGGGGTATAAGCCATGGGGTATATTTACGGACATTATTGACGGGGATGGATTGATAGTGGTAGGGGTAGGATTGATGGTGGTAGGGGTGTTAGTTTTAGGTGTACTGGTTTGGGGTTCTGGGTGTTTCTTTTTTCGTTTGGGAGTTTCTAGACCACCTAGAAACTGTGGATAATCGGGATGTTGAGCCTTGGATCTGGTTATTCGGGGGGAAGGAGCGGGGGAATTAATAGCGGAGGCTAAGGAGAGAATCTGGTCAAGAGAACGGTCTAGCTCTTCGTGAAGAATAATTTGGGATTCGTTCATGCGAATTTAGGGAGGGGGAATTTTTTATGCACTTATTCACAAGAAATGAAAGATAGTGAGCGGAAGAAAAAAAATTACAAGTGGGGAGTTTATAATACGAAGTGTTTTATCGAAAAAGAAGAACTTCTAGGGTTGCTGCTGTGTGCGGCGGGGATTTTAGATTATGGGGTTTTGAGTGACGTAAAAAAAAAAATTAAAATTTTATGGAAATCCACGGAGTGGATGTAGCGTGACGTCGGGTTAGGTACGGGATCGAGTCACGCCGGGACGTAGCTCAGATAAATACAGTAGGTCTTAAGTTTGACTTGGCTAACCACCTCTACCCTTAAGGAGGCTGATGAAGGATTGTTGGGAGCCTGTGTTGTTGAACGCTACTCACCCCTTGCTGTTGGTCTGGCCCTCGGCTTCTGGCGTCGGCGACGGTGACAGGTGTCCGCTGGAGAGATCGAAGATGACGATAAGAGACGGCA
The DNA here is from genome assembly GCF_977018435.1 of Lepisma saccharinum. Lineage (NCBI taxonomy): Eukaryota > Metazoa > Arthropoda > Insecta > Zygentoma > Lepismatidae > Lepisma > Lepisma saccharinum. The sequence continues at coordinate 10,775,743 of NC_139241.1, read as the reverse complement.
GGCAATTCGGCGACTTGTTTTATTGTTGCAGATTCTTCGGTTGGCTTAATCCGGACTGCTATGGACTTCTCGCTTGTTGCCGCCTCGTGCTGTCGCGATCTCTCAGCAGGCCGTCGTCCTCTTCTCGTCGATCAGTTTGGTGGTGATATTGGAGCGAAGTGAGAGATCGATTTACTGTCTCCAGCGGTTTTATTCATTGGATTTGAGTCATAGGTTGGTGGACTTTGCACCTCCACTGTGCACCTGGGGTATCCCTGGATGCAGATGGAAATTTACATTGGAGGTGCACTCACCGCTGGCGAGGGCCGTTGCCTTGCTGACTGTGCAGAGCCGAGTGGAAAATTCTAGTTGCTCGGCTCTGCATCCGGTGGAATGTGGGGTGAATGAGCGTTCAACTTGCGAGCTTCTGAGCGATGTTTGAGGCAAATTAATGTTTCGACTTTTATGCTCCCAATTCCTTCATCAATAACTTGCTTTGTGCTTTCAAATCAATAATTTCGAAACGGGAACCAGAAAAATCATAACATTGATTCAATTCTGAGTAGATTGTGTAACGGGTTAACGTTGCATGCAACTTTCTGGGAAATGCGTGGAAATATTGAGGGAGAACATTTTTGCATGCTAGGCAGACACGATAACTGTACACAAGAGGAAATTGTTAAAACTCCACAAGGACATTGTATATTCCCTCATTAAATCGAAAAATTTGATTGCGTGACTTCAGTTTCCCGATAAGACACTCAGGACGTGGACGTCAGAAATTTTGCCACCAAAAATCGAGATTAAATGTCGAAGTTTTCGGGTTCGACTTCCAGCCTTGGCATGGGTGAGACTCCCTTCATCCAATCATCATTCCTCTTCATCGGAATTAACCAAAAGTGGCAAGAAAAGTGACGCTAAAATACAAAAATACAAATTACTACATATATTCATAACTTTGCGCCATGTGACTGATCTGGTGTGTGGCTGAGGCATTGCCCCCCCCCCTCCAAACCACAGACTTCTAACTTCAAAAACGAGATTTTTTTCATTTTCCCCAAAATATCGTTCACCTGTAGCAATGAACATAAAAAACCAACCATTGGCCCACATGCTATATAGAAATATATGAATTATTATTAGTTGGTTGATTTGGTGTTTAAGTCCACTTTATGCACAGTAAGGCTAATCGGGACTGGACCTACAGTTTAAAGTGGGCTCCGAACCACTTTTGCCTCCACCGGGTATCGAACCCGGGACCCCTTGATTACAAGGCGACGACGCTACCACTGTGCCGTCGGGGAGGCCTTATGAATTATTATTATATTATTATGTCTTTTATGCTGCTGACACAAAAGTTTTTAGAAAAATAAAAAGCGGCTTAAATGTAAAGTGATGAGATGTACGAGAAAGACGTACTTTGTTGTTTCCAATTATTTTATTAAACTTGCTGTAGTAATAAGGATCTAGGAATAATTGTTGATTCTTCCTTCTTATTTGATGGACACATAATAAAATAAACTTGTAAAAAAAGGAAAAAAGTTACTAGGTTTTAATTTTTTTTCAATTGCACTTAACAAATTTGAAACTTTCTGATTTTTATATGTCACAACTGTAGTCCAATACTTGAATTTGAATATGGTTTTTAATTTTGGAGCTTAGTTGTGCGTACAATGCCATATGGTAAAAAGAGAATATATTCAGAAACTAGTTGTCTGGTTATTGTGTATGAAAAATGAATTGTAATTTAACATGTAAATGTTGGAATATTTTAATTTACAAACTGTGTATTTAAGACAGACAAAAATATAAGTGTATTTGAACAGAAAATGCTCTCATCAAATTGACTATTTCTTGAGAGCTATTGCTTGCAAGATCCCTAAATATGGGACTAGACAAATGTATCTGTTATTAATAAATTCTAACAACGGTGATCGGCTGATGAAAACCTTTCATAGATAATTAAAATAATAATATGTTGCTGTGAACGTTTGAGTTTTTGTTTGAAGTCCACTTTTTGTACAGATAGCTAATAGCGCAAGGACGTATTTAGAGGGGGTGCAGGGGGTCCGGACCCCCCCCGAAAGACTTACCAAATTCTAAAATAAAATAATGAAAATGTACTTTTCAGCATAACTGTATTAAATTGTACTATAATCGATGGTTATTTATTTCCTATGCATTCAGAAGGCAAGGGTTATTACTATTATATTTATTATTATTATATTTGGATCATACTGCTTTGAAGGACAGTACAAATTAAGATTTAAGCACACTACTACTAATGATAATATGCAAGAAATATTCATCAGGAACTTTACATTTCGTCAACTGTATCTAACATCTTTTTTTATTATTGGATAAATATTCAATTCATTATCTATTTGACATTAATTTTCTTGTATTTATACAAATTTTGGCGATCTTAAGTACACGCAAGCTAGATAATAAATACATGATGTTAGTTATAGCCTATATATAGGCTATATATATATTCTTATACCATATTTTTACGTATTAGTATAATAATAAAATTACAATATTAATAAATTTACATATTTAAATAATATTTTATTTAATTATAACTTATTTTAATTTAGACATTATTATTTTTATTATTATTATTATTATTATTATTATTATTATTATTATTATTATTATTATTGAGACACTTGGTTCGGACACCCCCCGAAATATATTTCTAGATACGTGCCTGCTAATAGGGACTGGATCTACAGCTCAAAAAGTGTGATCCGAACCACTTTGTACGTCCACTGGTCATCGAACTCGGGAAAAATTGATTACAAGCAGACGACGTTACCACTACGCCATCGAGGAGGCCACGTGTTGATGCGGACGTGGTGCTGTATCTGGTCATCGTTGTGCTTAACACTAAGCAAGAATAAACTATATTATTATGTTATTTAATTATTCAGCAGGAAGGTGAACAATATCTAGAAGCCAATAATCTTCCATTTTGTTTTTCTAGAGTCCTCTTGTCGACCGCCATCTTGGCATCGCTTTCGCTGTGCTCCCAGCCTCACTTCTCTACGGAGCAAGGGTCGCCAACGGAAGCGGCCTTCGTCGAAGGTATCATCCCAGCTAACTACAGCAGGTTGGAAGCCCCTCCTCTTATCAACGGTAAGTACATTGCCTTTTTTGAGGGCTGTTTGTGGTCACATTGGACCCAGCTTCTGCTCAAATTTTACATTCCCGTGTTCCAGCGATGTATAGTAGTCACATTGCATCAGAAATATTGTCAGTGTGTTTGTAGAGTTGGATGTGCTGGATGTATTGGAATGGTACTGTCCGAAAACCCTTTATTGAAAACAGAGTCCGGTCTTCGGGGAGGGCAACTCGGGCACTTGCCTGAGTCCCCGCGCGTCAGGGCCTCCGCGCCATGCCACTCATATACAGAATAAAATTAGATAAGATATTTATTATCATCGGGAAATACCATATTAAAATACTTTTTAGACGATAAAGATTTTCTGCATTTACAGTGCATTAATGTGTACGGTTAAAAGAAAAACAAAGCGCCTTTCACAGTTCAGAAAAATTGTATATTCAACTTTGCTTCGAGCAACGATTCACACAATTTCCGTGCTTAAGAACAATCTAGTTCTATGTTTCTTCTTTCTTGTGCTTTGAAGTGCAGAAGCTGCCCATTGATAAGTTCATCGTGTTCATAAGTTCATCATTGGTCATTGTTAAGTCAACGTCAGGAAATGAAAACAGCAGAACAAACTCTACAATACATTCGGCATCTTTCAGACTCCTTTTCAAACACATATATTGCATTCAGAATTTTGTTGACAATACCTGCTACCAGCTTTAAACAGCTTTAAATATCTTGGATATATCATAAGTAGAGCTCAGATAGTTATGCACTAAAAAAACGCAAAATATGCATGCAAATATGCACTAAAAAGTGTAAAATATGCACTTAAATATGCACTTTAAAAACCCGTTTAATTTATAAATGCTGTATACTACAAACTATGAAAGATTACATGCCAGGCAATGAATATGAATTATTCTGAATGCTCATTCGATACACATATTTTTTTTTTTCAATTAATATGGTTCTGCATTAAATGAAACACAATACATTACAGATCAAGATCATGATGTCTCAAATTTTCGAACTTGAAACTCCTTCAGTTTTCAGCTAGAATAGTCTTATATTCAGAAAACACACGTTCCACTTCGCAAGATACAAGTGGACGTATTTTAGAGCAACAAAGTCAGACACATCAAGTTCCAGGTCATCCACACGTTGTCCATTTGTATGCAGAATTTTGCAAACTTTCACCATTGTTGCAAACCCACTGTTCGTCTTCAATACTGCATCCAATTTCTGTACATACACAGGATCTTCAACCTGAGCGAGGGCCTCTTTAAGTCTTCTATAATTTTGATGCTTGTTTGAAGTTGTTAAAAGAAGAAAGACAGAGAAAAGATAAAGAAAAGAGAAGAGAAGCGAGGAGAATGCAATGCGCCTCTTAGGCCTCCTCCACAGATTCACTGAAATTGATACTCCAACTTCTCTTAGCCTGTTTTTCAAGTCATTCATTTCTCCGATTCTCGAATACTGTTCTCCAGTCTGGGCCATGGCTTCCAATACAAATCTTTCTAGCATGGATTCCGTCCTCAGCTTCTTTACCGCCATTGTTCGTCATAGAATTCCTTTTTTGCGGCATCTTCAGAAACCTGACATCCTGACTACTTTGAACATTCAGTTACTGCAGACCCGACGCGATATGGCCGATATGAAATTTTTCTATAAAATCATCAATGGAAAATTAAGAATTCTTACAGAATTCAACTTCAGAGTTCCCTCTCGATCAACCCAAAACACTGAATTGTTCCACACCTCCACAGCTAGGCTTTCCCTTATACAGCGAACTCTATTCCACAGGCTGCCCCAGTTCTACAATAAACTACTCACAAACATAGACATTTTTGCCCCTGAAAGCATTTTCCGATCTTCCCTAAAAATGAATATGTAAATCTTTGTTTGTTTCCTTGTTTATGCCTTATGTTTATATTTAACTTTTCTTGTTTTTACCTTAAACCATCTTGACTTGTTCTTGTTATTTGTTAGAGTTTTCAGTGTAAAAAGGCCTTAAAAGTGCTGTATCTGAAACTTTGAATAAATAAATAAATAAATAAATAATTACAGTATATGCTCGGTGTTGGTTGTGGATACAAAAATATGCACAACATCAACCTATTTTCATACAAATATGCACCTGCATATGAAAGATGCATGTTTAGTTAAAAATCCTTAAATATGCATTTGCATATGCAATATGCAAAATGCATAATTATCCGAGCCCTAATCATAAGCAATGCTATGAAATGCAGCGAAGAATTAAAAGTAAGATCTCTGAACAAAGAACTGAGGAAAAGACTAATGAAATGCTTTGTATGGAGTGTAGATCTGTTGGTGCAGACACATGAACATTGAGAACAAGAGAGAAAAAGCGACTGGAAGCTCTGGAAATGTGGTTATGGAGACGAATGGAACGGTAAAATTGACAGAAAAAATTAGAAATAAAACAGTGCTAGTAGTGTAGTAGCGCAGTTCTCTGGGGCCCCCTGCAAGTAAAATATTGGGGGCCCCTTTAGTGACAAAAAATATATGAAACCAGAGTGGGACGGACGTATTTGCGGTAAAAGTAAATTTCTTGAACAACTGGGGGTGGGGGAGCTAGCTAACTATTGTACGTCCTTCGTATTTTTTGCTTGAATCATTTTTTTTTAATGGGGTTACATATATCAGACCCTAAGCCGTCCTCTGCCTGCGTCAGGCCAAGATTCATTCTTAAGAGTCGCTATCATTAGCCTTCTAATACTGATAGTGAGTAATATACTGAAGCAAAATATCACTTCAGTTATGGGGGTTGAACTGGACCTCTAGATTGTCGTTGTGCTGTACTGCAATCTGCTACCTAGAAATAGCCGCGGTCTACAGTCTTGAGAGATAGATAATAAAGCTGCGATGGGATACTTTTCAATGAAAATTTGTCACTCAATGAAATGCCGCTTGGAAGAACTGAGCCTTGCCCCCCCCCCCCCCCCACCTCCGCCTACACACACACACACACCAAAAGAGGTTGCCACAGGCAGTGACGAAGCGTGACATTTTTATGTAGTCATCGCAAGATTTGCCAAACGTCTTGGGTCGATCTTTTAACAGAGAGGGGGCGGGGCACAATATTTCTCTGCGATAAACGCCAAGGTCACTGCCAATTCAGGCCGTGTCCCAAAGGTGCAAGACCGTACTTGAAGCGACCATCCTCCGAGTATGGTCTTGGAGTGTGGTCTTCAGGTCGTGGACTGGAAGTGAAAGTCTTTCGAATTGTACTTCGACTGCAGCGCCAAATAAGATCAGTAGATAGAACTGAGGAAACGTTGTTTCCCTCACGTTTTAAACACTTGTTTATAACCATAGAAATCACATAGCTTTTTCAAATGTTCGTACACATACATTTCCACACTAACCAACAACTTGCTGACCCATAACGCATATTTAACCCGTGTTGCTGGCTTTCTATCTCCGCGATTCAAAACAAATGAGCAACGAGTGTGGATATCACGTGACCTAGTCACCAAGCATCTGTGCTGAGAGCTGCGTATTTGCGTGCTTCTTGGCGCTTTCGAACTGTACTAGGTGACGTACCTTCCGTCAAAACCACACTTCAAGTATGTACTTTGCACCGTTCGGACAGAGCCTCAATGTAAAAGCTCATACCACAGACCTTACGACTACAAAAGACATAATTCTATCCCACACGATGAGAATTATTAAATATGATAGAAACTGAAATGCAAACACCTCAATTGTTGCGTTTAAAGGTAAGAACTAAGAACCTTTATGGTCCGCCTCCAAGGTGAACAATATCTCCAATTGTTGTTTTGATAAAGAAAAACAGATTTCATATCGTTCAATATGTGCTTTTCCTCTTAACAAGTGGAAATAGACATTCGAAGTGGCGTGCCCAGGATTTTCAAAGGAGGCGGGGGGTTACATGTACTTTTTAGTAGTCATTCCTCATTTTGCCATCTTTTCCTGCCTGTCACGATCTTTTTTCTTTTTTTTCTTTTTTAAGAATATTGAGCCTAAGCTGGGATTATGACCCTCACCAATCTCTCCTTGAGCACGCCACTGGACACGCGGAATAATCTTGATAGCTCCAGAGAAACCCTGCCGTAGCTGTAAACACGGGGACGGGGGCTAAAAAAAGGGCCTGTTATGACCCAGGTTCGGCTGTTCTCGGCACCGGCAGAGACCAGAGGGATTCGCACCATTCTGCGATGAGCTGAGGCTTCTAACACCATTGCCTTCAATAGGAAACTTGGCGGGAGGGTTCGGCGCGAGGGGAAGTACTGGGTCCTCATTTCGATGCGCTAAGATTACCGAATCTCTTGCGTCTTTCGAGCTGCTTCATACTGTCGCTTGGCTTATTTCGCACAAATATGCGAGTATTCTGACTTTTTTTTTTTTTACTTCTCTAAAATATTTAAAATGCAATATTTTTTTTATCTTGCTTGGTCATCGCCGCATCTTCCGATGACCGGACCTTTCGACTCTGGCCACAGGTTAGTGAACCTCAATATCATTATTAAATTTTAACGCTGCAATTTCTTTTCGATAGACCATTGATCATATATTTCTTAAATACTTTTTCATGAAACAAGAACCATTTTATAGATCATCAGTGCTCGAATTTGCATAATCATTCTCCTCCACCTACTGCATTGTCTTCAAGTTGTTCCATACAAGGATCCTTCCTTCTATCCCCAAACTCGAAGAAGGATATTATTCGCTACTAGGAATTTCCACTTCGAACACTGCAGATCACAAAATCGTAACACATGGGAAAATATGAACTAATTCGAAAGAGGAAATGTCTACAAAATTTCAATATGTAAGAAAAATTAACTTCAAAATTACACAAAATAATGGTCACCTTTAGCTCATGCGGTGTATACCCTGCGTGGCAGAGGAGGAGATAATGGCCCTAAGGGTAAAGGGATAATTGCCCCTGGGCTCTACCTCCTGAATTTTGGGGCCCCTTTGATGTAAAACGTAACAGGTATAGACAGTGTGGGAAATTAATTTCAGCTCTTATTTCAATATGAAAAGGCTTGGAGCCCCTTGAAAATATTTAGTGCGAAGTTACATTTTAAATAACACGTGTGACACTAATATTAGCGGTAAAAGGTCATGAAATACCAAGTTTGACGTTTATTGTTTAGCAATGAGGAATCGACTGGTTGAGCAACTCAATCTTTCTACTGGATTCATAACTGCGGACAATTGACACAATACACTACGTTTACGACAAATTGCGTAGTTGTAACGGTATGAGATGAGGGGTATTTTCCTATCGTTTGTCATTTGCAGAGCAAGTAAGTTATTTCTGCATTTCGGAGAGGACCCACATGACAAGTTACACGGGCTCCTCTGGCTGAGACAATACGCCATTGCTTATTATCGCAGACGTCGTCACATGATGTTACTGGGAACCAGATTTCTGTTTCGAAATTCGATTATTTTTTAAGAGACACTATCAGTGGAATTTCTGCGATTATATACAATTTTAGGAGCACATTGAGGGACCAACACCTAGGGGGGGGGGCATTGCGGGGGTTGGGGGGCGGCCGCTACGCCACTGAGTGCTAGAAAGGGTTTGGGGAAAAGAGATCAATGCTGGAGATAATCTTCAAGAGGAAAAGAAATTAGTTGGGTCACTGGTTGAGAAGAAACTGTATCCTAAATGGATGCTATTGAAGGAATGGTCGAGGAAGAGAAGATCCGTGGAAGAAGAACATACCAAATGCTTGACGACATCAAAATAAATTGGTCACACTGGTACAAAGCGAAGGGCTGAAGATCGAACAGCATGAAAGTTGCATGGAAAGATCTGCCCCTGTTAATGTAGCAAGTACCGAGAGACGTTTTTCGAAGCTTATGTTTATGAAAACTTATTTGAGATCGAGTATGTCACAGGAAAGAGTCAATTAATTCGCTGTCAATTCTCTCCAGTGCGAAGGTAATTCCCTCATCTCTAGATTACGGAGAGCTCATTGAAAACTTTGCATCAATGAATGAATAGAGAAAAGGTGTTTTTTTTAGATAAACAAATAAGTAATGCAAATAGAGTTAAGAATGAAAAAGGAGGTCATACGCAAAACATATAATACATAATTATTTATTATAATTAATCATTATTTACGGAATAGACTTTCACAATGAGCAAGAGCTTATCCAGAATTTTTAATTGTGAGTGGTGTATGTTCGATTTTAGTGGGTTAAAATGGTAAATGTTCACCAAAATGTCCATATTCCTTTGCTAATAAGTTTAAGGTGTACATATATCACTAAGATTGAGGACATCTCAGCTTTTAAAATTTATCTGAACATAATATACTGGAGAGGGGGAGCTCTGGAAGAAAATTTTCCGTCCTATCCCGACTTTGGGAAATTTCAAACGATCATGTTTAAAAGTTTACTTCTCGATGACAAAAGATTCGGAAATGTCTTGAGTCTTGATATAAGCAGTTTTTATTCCAGTCTATCCTGCAAGAACAATCAATTGAGGGAGGAATAGCGTGTAAAGTTCAAAATGTTAACACTATCGATAAATTTAGAACATGTCTCGCCCCAAAATGTCAGACTTAGTTTGGAAATGGTGAATTATTCCCGCCCAGAACGTCGGAATTTTCAAAAATTCACGTTCTCATCCCGTGCGCACACCTTTGGTATTTTAGTAACTAAGTCTCGGAAGTTCGATCTAAAAAATTTAAAAAAAAACTATGTATAGAATGAATGATCTTAAAATTATTTAAAAATGACGTAAAATATATTTCGTTCTTTCAACGAAAGCTTGATTTTTCATAAATTATTAATTTGAATTTGAAGTTAAAAATTTGGGTGCATCAGCACTTTGGCTATTTTTCACCCGTCACGTTATACAGGGTCCAGCCCCTTGATATTACAAACAACATAACTGTTATGTCGCATAACTAAAATCTTAAAATATTCTCACTTAGGTTAAAAGCTGAGGCTGTAAGCACAGCACCCATAAGGACAAAAAACAGGACAACACACAGAATTAAACTGGCCGTAGGGCCAGTCGCCAGAGCCTCGTTAGTCTGTAAAAAGCAGTCCAGGGTGTACTACGTGGAAGTGAGGTTGACAATTGTGTGTACTTCGTGGAATGTCACCCCTTACACCCAGTAGCGGCTTCCGCCTATTCGCACATTCGCACGTGCACACCCAAATAAATCTGTAATGCAAATCATTATTATTATACTTATTTATTGAACTCTATCTTCTTCGAAACATCAAGTGTTCCCACGCCGCTCCACCAAGAGAGGTGGTGGAGAAGCCTGCGTATCAACCCACGTAGACCAGGCCACGATCGGGGCTTGAACACAATGGTAGTTTCGCTCGCTATGACGCTGGTGCAGCAGTCGCGTAGAGGACGCTGATTGGGTGTTTTGGCTTGAGCGCCGTGTGAGAGGAGGTTGCATCATTTAGGAAGGCTGTGAACGCAGCGATCTGTGTGCGAGCAAATGTAGTGTTGCAAACCCATTCCATTGGAGATCTTGTGACGGAGTCGATGCAACCCATACATCATTGCAAATTGAGGGATTTTTTTTATGAAAGGGAAATTTCGATGGTATATTGTCCCGAGCATAACAGGGGAAGAAAAGGAGGAGAGGGCAACTAAAACCAAAACGGGCGTTTTAAGCATGCATTTGCTTCGTGCATCTTGGTCAAAATAAACGGTCTCTGTGTCGAATTATCAACCCGCGAGAAGGGAGCGTGCATCAAATAGTCAGCTGTATTGCATTGTGTGTGGCTGTTACTGCGTTACAAAATTATTTAATGCTGTCAAATGGTCGTCCCTGTTTCAGTGCAAAGTGTTTGATTTCATGGGAAACTGTACATAGCGAAAGCAGATTTAACGTTATTGAATTTTTGGAGGGAAGTTAGCTACAAAGGCTGTAACAACTGCAGTAATATATGGATACGGCGGAAGGGAAGGAAAATTCTGAACTACGATTACGAAGCAGGGCAGTGTGAACTTAGTGAGTACTGTTATTTGCTTTAGCATTTATTATTCTCTTGATTTCGCTTGATTTGCTTGGTTCGATCAGTCTGTCATTAGAAATAAACAAAAGCTAGATAGATTACAACTGATTTCCTCCATGTAGTAGTTGGATCGGCTTCTTTGGTGTACGCCAATGTTATTATTCTCCTTGTTCATTAATATCGGCAGAGCCGGGGAGAAAGTTTTTACGAAATATTTTGCAAATCGACAATAGTATTGATATTGTAGATCGGTATTTCTATGTTTTGAGTGATCTTGTCAGGTTATCGAATGCTGAATTACATACTGCACAATAACATCGCTCTTCTCGTGATTGGCTGGATAATTTCCGAAATATTTGAAATTTGTAAAAAAATTCGTGTAAAAAAAATCATGAAATACGTATAACTCTGTCATAGCCCCATTTTCAGTGAAAGGTGATCAAAACTTGGGTTGCCAATATATTAAGCTTCATTATGTACGCCAAACGGCTGTGAGTATTTCACAGGGGTGGTATTACACTTCTGGACGATAGACTGAAGTGCACACCCATAGAGTCAGACCACGAGCCGCCACTGCTTACACCCCTCATAAATTACGAGAGAGAAGTTTAATAATTCGACAAAAACCGCTGTTTGGTTGTTTAAACTATACCGATGGAAATGGAAAGATGGAATTAATTGACAATATGGTTTTCTTTATTTTTACTTCACAGTTACCAGGTATCCAAAAAAGTTCGTGCCGCTGGAACGAAAAGTGAAAGTCAAACGGCATGTGTCGGCAATCCTGTCTGGATGACATCAGAAGTTTACATTCCCGGCAATCGTCAGTCAGTGCAGAGTTGGGAGGCGTGTCGGTCGCATAGGCAGCAGGTCTGTAGAAACTACAATCCTGAAGGGAACATGTCAGTGTCAAAGGACGTTTTACGGCCGTGTTTACTGTATGAGTTCAAATTTGGCAGCAATGCTGCAGCCGCTGCTCGAAAGATATGCTCCGCGTTTGGAGAGGCATCAGTGAGTGAGCGCACAGCGCGAAAGTGGTTCAGTCGCTTTGCATCGGGCGATGAGAGCCTCCAGAACAAGCCTCGAGCTGGACGCCCCGCCACTATCGACGAAATACTGCTGAAGGAGATCATCGAGCGCGATCCACAGCAAACGTGCAAAGAACTTGCACAAGGGTTTGGAGTGTCAGAGGAAACCATTCGATTTCTTCTGCACAACCTTGGGAAGTCTTGGAAGCTCAGTAAGTGGGTTCCTCACGTTTTGTCCGATGAAAACCAACGCCAGCGGCTCACCATTTGCGCATCATTGCTGTCACGCCACAAGAAAGCCCCATTCCTGGACCAGATATTGACATGTGACGAGAAATGGGTGTTATACAGTAACCGCAAAAGAAAACATCATTGGTCGTCCCCTGGTTGTGTTGCATTGACCCCCAAAGAAAACATTCATCAACAGAAGGTTCTGCTCTGTGTTTGATGGACCAGCGCTGGTGTTGTGCACTTTGAATTGCTAGAGCATGGCAAAACCATCACATACGAGGTGTACTCGTCCCAGTTGCAAAGGGTTGCAGCTGCACTGCGTCCGAAGCAGCCAGCACTTGTCAACAGGAAAGGAGTAATCCTTCTTCAAGACAACGCTAGACCTCATACGGAGAAAGCGACCAAGGAGGTAATCAACACACTTGGTTGGGAAATTTTACCTCTTCCTCCTTATTCCCCGGACATTGCCTCATCTGACTTTCACTTGTTTTTGGCCATGGATAACCATTTGCGTGAGCAACAGTTCCTAAACCGAGATGATGTCACGCAGGTCATAGGACAATTGTTTTGCTCCTAGGGACCAGAACTTTTGCAAATGCGGGATTTATAAGCTTGTATCTCGTTGGGATAATGTAATTGAAGCTGAAGGAGCTTATTTTTCTGAATAAAATACATTTGCCAGAAATTACAGTGTCTTTATGTCTCACTGCAAAATACGGCATGAACTTTTTTGGATACCTGGTACATGAAATACACCCCAATGTTTTTCTGTATGTCATTCAACGTCTTACAGAGTGGTCCTTGCACGATATGGTAGTCTGTCAGGATCCGAATACAGTTGTGTTTCGCGTACATCAGATTATATATATAGGCTATATATTTTATATATTGTGACTGATTTTAACAGTTATATTGAAACCACAGAGATTAAAGTGATATTAGTGGCCAGCAAGGGAACCTGAGAGTAGATTTCACACAAAGTATTTTTAAGTGTGCTGGAGGGGAAAAAATATCACCACAATTTATTACTTAATCAATTATCAAAGATTTAAGTTAAAAATAATATTGAGATTTTTCATCGACCGTAATTTTGATCAATGGCATACTTACCAATAACACATTGTTATTAAATTTGAATGTGTAAGTTATGCTAGCAAATTGGTTTAAAATTAAAGAAGCAATAGGGAAGGAGCAAAAAAAAACCTCAAAAATAATACAAAAATTACAAAAAGACGGCAAAAGAACACTGAAATATGACCTAACAGCCAAAATGGTCGATAATGAAAAAATGAAAAATAAAAACAATGTTTTCTGGTTCTAATTTAAGAAAAGAGACTACTACGAGGGGAGGATGATAAGTATTGAGTATTGAGCTGTAACTGCCACACTATCCTACCTATTCCCCCAGGAAGTCAATGCACTTGCGACATCTGTCCTGCAGTTTCTTAAGTCCCTGCAAATAAAATTTTTCCGACTTCTGGAGCAACCACTCATTTCCAGCATTAGTTGCCTCCTGAACACTCCCAAATCGTTGTCCCTTTAGGTGTTTTTTTTTTCAGATGGGGAACAGATGATAGTCAGATCGAGCCAGGTCAGGCGAATAGGGTGGATGGGGCAACACTTGAAAGCATGCAGTGTGTGTGTGGGGAGGCATTGCCATGCAACATTCATACAACTTTCCTGGTGGTACTGCCATTTTCACTTTGGACCTGAAAAATAAAGGGAAGTTAAAATCATAGAAAGTCGATTTTTGCACCATTACATATAGAAGAATTGGCCAGTACACCCTGCAAATTTCAGCTTCCTAACTCATTTTTTTTCGAGTAAGGCTCAATACTTCTCAGCCTCTCCTCGTATCACGTTTAGCATGTCTTCAAGATCCAGAAGAAAAGATTTTATGTCATCAACTTCCGATCCCTATTAATAAGGAATAAGGTTTACGTTGCCAGAAGGGAGGCAGGGAGGTGGCTGCCCCCAGTCAGATCCTCCACTCCCCTCCCACCCAACTGGCATTAATGGAATATCGAATAACAATCCCTTCTAGTGTGGCGATTAACATCTTTTCTGTGTGGTGTACTCTACATTTTATCACCTCTCTTTTTTATAGTAGGCTACCAACTTCACTCACTCAAATAAATTTAGTTTTAGTATGTATGTTTATGTGGCTATTGCTCAAGATTCGAGAGCCGAATGTTCTTTCATTATTTCCTGACTTCACGAATGAAAAGAGCTAAATATCAATAAATATGCTTGTGTTTTCAGGCGTTACATCATTGTTACATTAGCTCGAAGGGATATGCGCGAGCATATATTTGGTGCTTGAGTAATATGAATGCCCCAGTGCAATATTTTGTCGCCCCCAGTCACTTTCCCCTGGCGCCTTCACTGTTCTTCATTGATGCGTTTCTAATGGCTTACGTTCGTAAACCAAGTCCATAAACTTTTTATTGTCCACTATTTCCACCAAAACAGCACATTAAGTCAAGCGTAAATACCGCACGATACTACACTTCTGCCTCATTCCGCCAAAAAAACAAAATCATTTGGTTCGAATCCGTGGTCCGTGAAATAAGTCCACACACTCCGGAGCATATCTGTTCAAATGCAATCACCCACATCTATTTGAATGGTGCTGTTTTCTGCCATGTACGCCAGTGCAAAAGTTCTGACGAAATCGGATCCAATGAGACTGGGGATGCATAAGTATTACCAAGCAAATTGTCCATCACCATGTTCTTTGTCATTGTTTTACGCAATCAGAGCTTGAGAAATTGAAACGAAACGACATACAACCTGTTGACAACCTCTTCTGCGCTAGCATACATAAAATTCATTCCTTAAAACCACGTAAGTTGAAAGAGAAAAAGTAGTGAAAGTAGTCGTGGACAATTTGCCGAGGAATACTTATGCATCCTACTGTACACCCAACGCCGAAAGAAACAGTAGGCGAATTGTCCACCACTATTTTAATTCGGCCTGTATTATACAATGTGATGACAATGAATTGAAATAATGACGTCAATAAGCAGAGAACAATGCCTGCTTCAAACCAATATAGTTTCATTCCTTAAAACAGAATGTAGAATATAAAAGTAATTAAAATAGCGGTGGACAATTTGCCTACCATTATCTTTGTCGTTGACTGTACCTTTAGGCACGCTTTAGACGGAAGGATTTCCTTTAATATTTTTGCTAGCAGAAATTCTTCTAAACTCTTCTAGTGATATCTATAGCAGGCAATACTTTACACGGTACCATTTCACATAACATTCCTGTTAGCATTTGCGATTGCAATGCGAAGCGTGCAGAGAACGTTTTCATTTAATAATTAATACATTTAGAGAGGAAAAGATGTAATTTAAAAGAGGAAATTGTTATTTAATTCAATCTCACAGAGATATTTCTGTTCATGAGCCAGTATCCAGTGTTTACAAGTCAAACAACTAGTGTATTCATTCATACGTGCTCTATGCGCTGTCAAGTATGTTTAAGCAGAGCCATTGATTTTATGGAAAACGTATCCTTCTTGATTGAACAATTATCGGCTTTTAAAATTGTGAAGTGAAACGTTGTTTACATCTCACCCGGCTGCCATTTACATATGCACTTGTGACCTGAAGCTCGCTTGTGATTGGTTATGCTACGAAAAATGCTAAGGGAATTAGGACCGATTGGAATATGCTATGGCTATAATATATCCTCACTTCACAGAATTTGATCGTTTAGTGGAACGACAGTCAAAAGAACCTGCCCAGAACAGCGACTCCTGGTGCAGCGTACTCCCGCGTGGAGGGGAGGGTCAGAGTGGAGCATACCTCCTTATGGTCCGAGTTGAACCGATGGAGGGGGAAGGTGCGCGGAGACTTTTGGCCGAAGGTTATTTTCCTTGTGGTTGCTCTACAGCATATTAAGAGAAGTGCCAAGGAAGTTCACTCACTCTTAAATCTATGAAAATTTGAGAAAATATTACAGAAAGTACGGTATGTTGCAACCGCTCCGATAGGAATTAAAAATAAATAAATAAATTAAAAAAAAGTGGAACCTCGGATAGGTATGCAAACTCGCAACACCTCGATAAGAATGGAGGAGTACCATTATGTATCAGGCAGAGGTCGTGTCCGAATTGGCAGCATAGGTCGAGTTGGAGGGGAGAGGGGAGAGGCGCGACAGATGCACGCTTCAACTCGCTGTGGCCCTGCGCTTGGCAGCCATATTGCAACTTTCACTTTGTAGATGCCATTTTACTGAATAGATGATGTCAAACACAGTTTTACTTGGACATTTTACCGATAACACCATATTAAAAAAAAATAGTAAAAGAAGAAATTGCACGCCAAATTTTCAGTTTAACTAGTAAATAGGCGGAAATCATTATGATGTTTGTTTGGTGTATGGCCTTCTATTTACGTCCTGTGAACCTGTACCCCCAGAGCGAGGTTGGTGGCTGGTTGGTTGATTTAGTGTTTTAAGTCCACTTTATGCACAGTAAGGCTACAGCGCCTTGAATAACGTAGTGTGGAAAACGGCACAGTTCTGCGCGTTCTGGCTGGTTCCACTCGAAAATGATCCGCTAGAGGCGCTGGTGTTGAACCCGGTGCTTGGTATTCGTCTGCTTATAATGGAAGTAAATGGAGTTTTCGCTGCAACGTCTGATCCTTTTACATGAAGCATTTCTATGAATGTGATAATTGCTATGATATTTGGTGCAGTGGTCGCGAAGATATTAACGAACATTTGAACATTCTAGACAGTCGACCACGTCCTGTTATCGTCATACTTTCGTTAATAATACGGGAGAAAAAATACGCGTGGAATGCTCTTGGCAACTAAATTTTTGTGTATGAATTAGGTTCATTATTATTATCATCATCATCATTTCTTTTAAAGATATACACACTGAAGCATTTGTATTTTGGATATTTACGGTCTCTTTTCTTCCGCTTTAAACTAATCGCGGCGATGATGATAATGATGATTCCATGAAACGACAAGGAGAACCCCACAAAACTTTCTTAGTGCCATCGACATGAGTGTAAGGAAACTTTCAAACCAATGGGACAAGCGACACGGGATGTTCACACTGTCACACTAGTGACACACACTTCCAGACTAAAATAGCATTCATTGCACATGAGGGTCCAAACAGCAAACGACACGTTCATATGGCGTATTCGCGTGCTACTTGTTACTTCAGTCGGAAAAAGGAAGGGTACTCAGACCGAAGCGACGCGCTACGGGCGGAGTTCCCAACAAAGTGACAAGCGACATGGTGCCTTCAGTCTATTGGCAAACGTTCGCTGCTAATTGTGCGAACAACAGATAGGCGACACGAAAAACCGCACATTACAACAACAGATGTAGGCGACACGATAAGTCACACGTGTCGCTTTGTCGCTTGTGCGTCGCTCAAACTGTGCCATTTCCTCAATAGCTTGCAACATGTTGCCGTGGTTTGTTGTTCGCGCATGCGCGATGCAATGAGTGTCTTGCTTTAGGGAGATTGCGCACCAAAGCGACAAGCGGCACGCGACACTTATCGCTTGAGGATTTCACCAACCGAACGCTGGCCTGTGTTTCCCTTCATGCCGCTACCATGTGAAATGTTGCTCTTGATTGGCTCGTTTCCAAGCAACATGTGTCGCTTCGGTGTGAAAGTTGCCTTGGACCGAAGGACCCGTGTCGCTTTGGTGTGAAATCCTCGTATCGTTTGTCACGTGTCGCTTTGGTGTAAAATCTCCTTGAGGAAACGGTGCAGTCAGAGCTTGTGTCCTTACGGTTCGAAAGGCTGCATTGATTACGGACTGCTCGCTTCCAAGCGACACTTGTGGTTTGTCGCCTCGGTATGAAATATCTCTCAGGATACTATTTATATTCTAATAACATAGAAAAATAAAACTCTAGTACACAATCCAACACCTGACGTCCGGAATCACTTTGCGATGTTTCATCTTGTGTTACGCATGCTATTTATTTATTAATTTTATTTTACTTTTCTTTCCAAATTAATGTCATTTCTTGACTGCAAATCACTCCACAAATATAACTGTTTCCATCAATTCACTTACCGCCTTTCAAGACAAACAAATCTACATAATATATTCCAAAAACTAACTAAGCCGCATTACTTTCATAAGAAACTTAGCACGGAGATTGATCGCACTGCCATCTATGTTTCTCATCCGTCTGGGGAACCAGTTTCTTGGGTCGTTTTCCACACTACGTTATTCAAGGCGCTGTAGTAAGGCTAATTGGGACTGGACCTACAGTTTAAAGTGGAATCCGAACCACTATGTGCCTCCACCGGGTATCGAACCCGGGACCCCTTGATTACAAGGGAGGTTGGTGGCGTTCGAACTGACTCTTGGCGGTAGAAATGGGAACTGTACTGTAAGGCAGCATCTCGATTCTGTCGACTTCGACGGCACGATACGAAACTTCATGAAAGGATTTTTATTATGCTGATGCATCACGATTAATAAAAAGATGCCTCAAATAACAAAAAAGAACACAATACAAATACCAAGTAGTCATAATTAAAGTTGTCCTAGTCCGAGCCTTCTGGAACCCATTCGAAGCATTGGAATGTGATGAAACTTGGTATAGAGGCTATGGAGAACACGGGAAAACGAATGCTGATGAGAAAAAAATAGTTCAAATTTTCACCACCAGATCGAAATGTGGCGCTTGAATCTCGTGCACAGTGAATGTTTAATTTTCCATTGGGTTTTCTAATTTCCCATTTAAAGTTGTGCATTAATATACACATTACTTCAAGAAATTAAATTTTACAATTTTGCAAATGTAGCATTTATTTAGCGAAATAGTCCTGGGCGCTATTTTTATGGAATGGAAAACTTTTCCATTCTGGACCCCCCAAAGTTAGGTGGTAATTAACAGAAATCCAGGCACCACATTTCTTCCTTGGATCTCGTTCAGCTCTCCTCGCTCCAGGCACTGTGAAATCCCCTTGTCACCAGCGACAACCTCCGACGGAAATACACAAATACACCCGAGGGGGTTCCAAGCTAAACATTTCAGAAAATCTTGAAGACGGGCACGTGGAGCTCATTTGGTAGCTGTGAGAAACGTTGAGTGGTGAAAAAAGAGAGAAGGGACTGAAATTTCTTTTACAAGTTCTTGGAAAGTTAAAAGTAATTGCATTACTGTTACTTTTTTGGAAGTGTAGCTTAAGCCCCTATCACACGGAACTGGATTTCTAGTAGGAGTACCCTAGTTGGCGTTGAACTAACTTTCTAGGTAGCAATCATGACCGCCTGGCTGACTGCTTGACTGGTTTGGACAAATAGGACATGTTCTAATTGCTACTAGCTTTCCTCGACTGGATTCTGTGGAACAGCCAATCAGAGCAAAGTTTGGCCATGTGAAGATAATTTGTGAGAGCGCTTTTGTCTGTGGTTTCCGAGTGTTACTCCAGCAATGTATAACGTATACAGCATGAAAGGCGAGTTGAGTTACACCATCTATGTTGAGTGCACGGTGTTTACATTTGAAACAACTAAAGTATTCTTCCATACGTGCACAGTAAACGTTGTAAAGTATGTATTTAAGCAGCGCCATTGTTTTGTACCTAATAACGTTTTATACGAAACGTTATTCCTCTCGGTTGAATAGTTATCGGCTTTTAAAAATGTGAAGTGATACATTGTTTACATCTCACGCGGCCGCCATTACAACTTCCCTCGTATGGGAACAAAAGTCTATCGACAAGTACGCTGATAAGTATCGTGTGAGGCGAAAACTAGCGAATTGGTAGCCAGTCCAGCGCCAACTAGGGCATACCTACTAATAATCCAGTTGCGTGTGATGCGGGCATTAGTTGCAGTTAACTCTACTTTAAAAAGTAGTAACGGAAGTTAATTTTACAATAACTCGTAGAGCAATGACCTCATTTTTATTAGATCTGAGGCCTCATGCTTTGGGCGCTGGCTACGGGACTTGCGCAGGTTCGAGTTTCCTGGCGGAAGCGTAACAACTTTTGTCCTGAGATTTCGGCCGGCGTATGGGACCCGTGGCCACCCACCATCGTGAGAAAGTTGCCCTCTCCTACTATTCGACATAGCATAAATGTATATAAAGCAAATAGGCTACATGAAATCACAATGACTGACTGTGCAAGGGTACGAATCGTTATTCTTTACATAGTAATTTTTACTTTAGCAACTTGTATACAGACTTTCCTTCTACATTTTCAAATATCTTAAATGCTGGTGACACAAGTACACATTTTTAATTTTTCGTTAACGAATAGTCATAAATAGGGGTCGGAAGTTGAGGAAAAATCCTTTTTGTCCCTAGTCTCCGAAGACGAGGCTCAACATAATATATGTTCATTTTGGGTCATTGTAGGCCAGGAAAAGGTGGGTTTTATTTGTTCATTTTTGCCTTTTTCGGCGTTTTTTGACTTATTGGTCCTTTCTTAGCCTTTTTTAGGTCTTAAAGGCTTTTTTTGCAACTTCACCTTCTTTCGACTACGTTTTTACTGCGCATTCTCAATTCGAATCATCCTCAGTTCATCACCTCTTAAACATCCTTTCTGTAGTACAGAAATAAAAATAAATAAATATATTTGAACCATCCCTGAAACGAGAGAAAAAACATTTTTGGACGACTGAAGCAGGTACGGTACAAGGTCCTTTAACCGTAACTTGTCTGGAAGGTCGCGCTGGACATGACTATTGTGATATACTTCAATGCCAACTGAGGTAAGGTTTCCCAAGTCCTATTTCTGTAACCCTATTGTGGTTAGGCCAAATATGATTCTTCAAATATGATTTTTCAAATTATGTTAATCTAAAAATATATAATGTCTGAAAGAAGATTAATTTCATTCATATAGTTTTTCACACTGTGCTTTCCATACCACCAGAATTTTGTATTTTTTTTATTCATAAAATATGTAATTAAAATTGAAGTTATTAATTAATTTGGATCACATTTATACGTTCTTTTTCCGTTTTTAGGTCCTTTTTTGATATCTTTAGGTCTTTTTATAGGTCTTTTTTTGGCAATTTATAGGTCTTCAACTTCCGAGCTCTAGTCATAAATATAATCATAAAGATCTTCCTGTTTTTTATAGAAATAATAGACAAAGAGAAAATGTAACATCTACTACTGAGTACAAAGGTACAAAATTATCCACAATGTAGCCTATTTGTGAAATAGGCTATTAAAATTGAACAGTCATAAAATTATATTGACGTACATTATATTTCTTTCACGTCATGGCAAGCATCAAGCACATAATTCTTGTAAACCGGAACATAGCATATTATTAAAGAAGTTAGTGGAAATCCTCCACTGTAGCTAGAAAGTAAATAAGTTGTAAAGACGTGACTTTTACACTTCGAACTGCACAATTTCAGACAATGTATGCACAATAATACGGACATATAAACAATGTAATCATGTAATCAATCATCCATGTAATTAATATTACCATTCAGCTAGGTTCACGAATTCTTAAATTCTATTTGGCACTAGTTGGACACAGACATTTTTTGCACTAACATGTAATTGAATGCTGTATTACACACAAACACACAAATTTATGTGTAACTGATCAGGATATAACTATGTTAAATTTGAGATAATAATTATTATTCTCACTCTGAAATAAGTACATTTACAGGAACTCTTTTTTCGAACAACTCGCTCATTCAAATATATATATATATATATATATATATATATATATATATATATATATATATATATATATATATATCTCCAAAACACAGGACTAATTTTTTGACGTCTTCAGTCCTTTTAACATCGCAGATTGAGGCAAGTAGAATTTCGGAGTTCCCGCCTGGGCGACTAATCGGTGCGCCGCTGCCAGAAGGGCGCCAAACCTCCTTCTTGAGTAGCCCCAAAATCTTAGTTTCTATTGTGTACGCGTCATTCTGGCCACCATGCTCAGTGATGCAATCAATAAGTTTCGATAAAATGTGACAAATCGTGGGAAACCTCTATTTACACGTAGCCTCATGTAGCTGTCTGGATTATTTTCCACATAAGACGCACCATAATTTTTTGGGGGGTGGGGGGCGGGGGAGGTAATATTTTGAGAAACACGTAAGTATGGAAAATTTTACTTTTTTAAAGCCTAGAAAACAAGAAATGTTAAGTTTTTGAGGTATTTTTTGTTTCTTAAACCCGCTTTAGACGAAAGCATAATCCTTAGCATTTTTATTAACATTTATGCCATGATGAAAATTCTACCGTACAAAGTTAAAAATCTTTCAGATGCCATGGCATATTCCATGGCATTTCTCAAGGATAGGATCCGTCCTATTTCCGTAGCATTTTCGTAGCATAACCAATCAAAAGCGACCTCTAGGTCACAAGCGCAGTTGTAATGGCGGCCGTGTGAGATGTAAACAACGTATCAAAAAGCTTCGAAAGACGTTACTACAATCCCCCCACCCTCACCATCTTGAGAGATACCTGATGCTCACCCTAGCGATATGGGTGAAGCAACTACGCCACCCTCCTGCTTGTACGTTCTTTACTACATCCCAGATAGCACAGACAATTTTCTGCAATCCTGAAGCAAGCTTGCCATTCCAAGTGCCTGCAGCAAACTTGCCATTCCAAGTGAAGAAGCCTGCAGCAAGTTTTCCATTCGTAGTGAAGAAGTCTACAGCAAGCTTGCCATTCCAAGCGAAGAAATCTGCAGCAGGCCTGCCATTCCAAGTGAAGAATCCTGTAGCAAGTGCCATTCCAAGTGAAGAAGCCTGCAGCAAATGCCATTCCAAGTGAAGAAGCCTGCAGCAAGTGCCCTTCCAAGTGAAGAAGCCTGCAGCAAGTTTTCCATTCCAAGTGAAGAAGTCTACAGCAAGCTTGCCATTCCAAGCGAAGAAACCTGCAGCAAGCCTGCCATTCCAAGTGAAGAATCCTGCAGCAAGTGCCATTTCAAGTGAAGTATCCTGCAGCAAGCTTGTTATTCCAAGTGAAGAATCCTGCAGCAAGTGCCATTCCAAGTGAAGAAGCCTGCAGCAAGTTTTCCATTCCAAGTGAAGAAGTCTACAGCAAGCTTGCCATTCCAAGCGAAGAAACCAGCAGCAAGCCTGTCATTCCAAGTGAAGAATCCTGCAGCAAGTGCCATTCTAAGTGAAGAAGCCTGCAGCAAGTGCTATTCCAAGTAAAGAAGCCTGCACCACGTTTTCCATTCCAAGTGAAGAAGTCTACAGCAAGCTTGCCATTCCAAGCGAAGAAACCTGCAGCAAGCCTGTCATTCGAAGTGAAGAATCCTGCAGCAAGTGCCATTCCAAGTGAAGAATCCTGCAGCAAGTGCCATTCCAAGTGAAGAATCCTGCAGCAAGTTCCATTCCAAGGAAGAAACCTGCAGCAAGCTTGCGCCCTGCTATCTAGTGGGTCGTGTAAGTGGCACATCCAGCTGTTAACATGTCGCGAAAATGGGTTGCTAACAGGCCTAAACCTGGCATCCTAACCTAACAACGTAGGCATTATTAGAATTGTAATTGTGAAAATAGTACGTGTAAGTTGACTAGGAGTGAAAATTTTGTGCTATCAACATATCTGAAGAATCGATTTTCATGAAGTGTTAGCATCTGCATGTGTCCCGCACCAAGTCCGCTATCTAGTTACCATAAGTCGAAATTTCAACAAACTTGCCAATGCAAGCCTGCATAAAGCTTGTCATAACTAGCTGTAAACTTTCGGCAGTTTCTGCAAAGCGAATGTGCTCGCCAACACTCACTTGCCGAGTACCACTTACATCGAACTTGCATCAAACTTACTTTGATAAATCTGGGAGTGACAGTTGTTTCGACATAGGAAATCATTGACGCCCGTAGGACCTCAAAGAATTATTTTTAACTGTTGGTGTTTCTTCCAAGAAAAATAAGCCGCGTTTAGAAAGGAATCGCTTTCCTTCTGTGCGATCAGATGACGGGTAGATTACGTTTCAAGTCAAAACAATAAACTTGCTGGTGCTTTTTCAGCTGCAAGGTCAAGCACTATGTTTGTATTGTAAAGATTGTTTAAAAGTTGCTTTCTTATACGAAGCGTGGCATTTAATTCACGGATTGGCTCTGTGAGCTGTAGTGTAGACGTGAAATAAATAATATTGAGACTGCATTACAATGACATAACATACTAGTAGTAAATGCATTAACCTAGACAGTATGGTGTTATGGTTCTTAACATCATTATCATCATCATCATCATTATCGTCAGGGTACGGATTTATATGTAAATGCATAGGGGAAAGTGGGGTAGAACCGAGTAGCCAAGGGTAATTGGCTTGTAGTCCAGTAAAAGTAGGCAAAATGTCATAAAAGAATGGAAAAATTTCCAACAGAGATAAAAATCGGTAGATATCACCAGTATGGTATTTGAAACAACATACTAAAAGTCCCCGACAATCCGAGTTGTGCTCTGTCCGCCATATTGGAAAATGGCGGATGAACGGTGACGTTTGATCATAATTGCTTTATTAACTAAAAATGGTGAAGGTTGAGCCGAAAATGTGTTCAGACCAGCGGCGTAGTGCCCACGTAAGGCTTGTAAGTCCACCTTACAAGTTGAAATTATTGAAGAAAACGTATTTCATTCCCGTATTTATGGCTTGAACACACACATAAATATCAGACTGCAAGTAGATCTTTTAACGAAACAATTGAGGACTTGTTTTGATTCGAGTTGTTTCTCTGTAAGGCTTCTTCAGAGGACTTACGTCTAGGTGAATGGAAGAAATGATTTGGACTCGCCCATGGCGGGTGTGTTTGCTTACGTATTATCTTCTCAACCAATGACAGGGCACCCCGATTCCGAACCAGATGTAAGGCGCATTACAGCGGGTGCTAACTGGCGAGAATTTCTATCCCCAGGCAGGCGAAGCTTACGCTGGCATGGTTGCCGCTGCGTATGACTCATATGCTTGCCACGGTCGGAAGAGAACAAAGAAATTCTACTCCCGCGTTATTTCAACAATGCTTGACGGGAGGTGTAACAAAACGGGTGTCATTTTTAATGTGTAAACTAACTATTAAGTTCACAAACGAGATGGTTTAATGTTGGATATTACCTCCATTAGAAGCAGCGAAGTTAACGATAAAAGAGGAATGTCTGGCAATCCTAGATCCGGCAGCGCCCGCAAAGTTTTGCGCGTGCATCCTAGTTGCCCGTAATGTTAAAGCATGCGCGTAATACTTAGCGTTATGATTTACAGAATTTTTTTTGACCTTTTCCTTTCACTAAGTTGCTTGATATGCTTTTCAAAATGTGAGCAAATATCGTAACCGTGATAATGAGTAATATTCTCGAATGCATTTGCGAATTGTATTCTACGCATTTCCCACAAATGCCTTTTTTAGTGAAAGAAAAATAATAATAAGAATAAAAATATAACATGGCCTTTCCAGAAGAAGAGTTTGTGTCCTTAACTAAACTGTATGTGAAATTTGTCAATTGCTACCAGTTGAAAGTTGAGCTATAGGCAATTTATTCTGAAGCCGAATATCGAGTAAAGAGTGTGTTTGAACTTCATGAGTACTTACGTACTGTCCATTTCAATGAAGCTGTTGAACAAGTGTACAAACTAACAGAATTGTTCCTCAATGTTCCTGCCTCAAGCTCGTCGGTGGAAAGGTCCTTTTCTACACTGAAGAGGATTCATACATTTCAACGCAGCACACAGACTCAGGCAAGGAAATCTGACTTGGGACTGATATCCATTGAAAAGGAGCTGCTAAAGAAATTGACCAGAAACTCCCGATTCTACGACGACGTGATTGAGGTGTTCAGACTAAGGGATCGTCCGATCGAGTTACAGTATAAATGAGAATTTTCATTAAGTAATACATATGCTGTTATTGTTAACATAGAGTGTGTTCATTTTGTGTTTGAAATTGAGTATGCCGATACATGACTTAGATTCAAATAGATTCTATTTAGTTAAAATGTTTTGGGGTTTTCCTTACAATATTCAGGTCAGGTTTATCTAAGAAAGCCTTACACCTTTCATAGAATCACGCTACGCCACTGGTTCAGACATAAATTAAAGAAAATAAAATTTCCAATAACTGTAAAGAAGATACATTTTTGTGATTTAACCAACCTATCTAATAATGTAAAAAATAAATTTAACCAATATAATCCAATAATGTAAAAAATAAATTTAACTCTGTGGAAACTTTTCCCATTATTTTGTAATCAAATTTGCCTGGTGTTGATTGAAGTTTTACACTTTTATTTCGTGACTTGTAACGAATAATATATATTACTGACCAAGCTTCTTCCAATCCGCTTCCCCTCATCATGTATCCTATCGCTCCCATGTACGACATAAGCATGTGGAATCCACCTAGAGGAAAGACAAGTGACGACATACTGTATCTCCGTTGTCTAGAGAAGCCGCAACAATTTCAGAGGCTTTCAGATATAGAAGTTGGTCGAAAGTAACAATACATGTCTTTTGACCAAATTTCATGCATTCTTCAACTGCGAACATAAGGGATGAGTATATGGCATCTGGACTTGTCGGCAACTTTATAAATGGTAATACACTTATTTCAGCAACGTGATATTCGTTGCTACCTTCAGTGGCAAGCTCCATATAACTACTCCAATTTGGACTTGGTAACAAGGTAAGGTGATTTCCACACATCCATACAAAATCAAGAAGTGATGCAACATGGACTGATGGTGCTACCTGTTTGGTGTATTCAATTTCTTTAATCTTGATTTTCTGCAGGCTACGGACAGCAGGCACAACGTATGTGCGTAATGGAACATTACCAAATTTGGCAAGGTAACATTCTAATGGTTGCTTCTTCAATCGAACAATTTCTTTTCTGGGATGAACAGATCTCGCAGGAGTAGTGCACATAATACTCCCCATATTGTGGAAAGTTCCTAGTCCGTCCAAGGTCCAAACATTGACGCCTGCATTATCAAAAACAAAGCGATTCTATAATTCCTTGTCAGCAACAATTTCCTCATCACTTAACATTGCAGAAGTAAGATACAATATGGCTTCATTGTAGGATGCACATAAACCCATGCTTGATAACATATCAATAAGATTTCTTGAACAAAAATGTCTATGTAGATGAACTGCAAGTCCAATCTGAATCATTGAATTGAATGACCGTGGTCTTACTGCTGATATAATAGCATGCTCAACACATACATTTTCTTTTGATGGAGTCTTCATTTCCTTTTATTCGTTTCATAATCACACCCTCTGTAAAGACCCTTAATGTCTCTGGAACCATATCATTACCTGTCTTCAAGCATTCATGTGGATTTGGATACATATCTTTTGTCATATGTTTCAGATCCTATATCTTCCCGAATTATTGCGACAGCTTATTTCTGTGTGTACCAACTGTTGGATAATATTTTATATCCTGTATCACGGAAACATACTGTAGCGGTTTGCCCTTTACGTGTTTTTATTATCATATCTTCTCCATAGTGATCACATAGGTGTTTCTTAAGAGTTGTTTCTGAGACATCAGTATATTGTGTAAGATATTCCTTCATCTTCGTCATAAGTTGATTCATCGAGTACTGACACTCGTCGTTATCATTATCAAGGTAGCAGCATAACTACAGAAATGCTATAGAAATACACTTATCTTCAGGCCTACCACGTTTTCCCGATATAGGTGAGGATGTGTAAAATTGAATGAAACAAGGATGGTGATACCTAGCCTCAACTGCAACTAGATCAATAACTGTAAGAATTCGATCAAGCACTGTCCTTTCCCAATCATCGTTCCTCTTGATGGCAGCTTCAATGATTTGATCCTTGAATGTTAAGGATCGAACTTCAAATATTTTAGCTCGTCTGTTCACATTCTTTTTCGTTTCTGCTTGAAAATCACAAACTTCACTGCAAAACAAGCAATCACGTTTGAAGTCAAATATATGTACTGCTGATCAAAGGCGTATTGAATTTTGTGGTGAACGATTATTTGCAGCAGTAATACTACTCTCGCGAATATAGTCTTTACGGCACTTAATATGTAACCTCACATTCGTCTCATTTTCCAATTTCTCAAATATTCCATCTTTTTGACGTAAACTGCTGCTCTTTATAGCATTTAAGCCTTTTATCACAACCACAGTGTCACCTTCACTCAACGTTTGTTCACAAATAATACAATATTGAGTTATATCCATTGTTGCCTTGCCAAAAAGGTTATTCAGTTTGTTTTCCGATGATCACATACATTACATCCAAGTTCCACAACGGGCAGCACTTGTAAAGAAATTACATATATTATTAACAGTGAAATGGTTGGTTAAATCACAAAAATTTATCTTCTTACAGTTATTGGAAATTTTATTTTCTTTAATTTATGTCTGAACACATTTTCGGCTCAGCCTTCACCATTTTTAGTTAATAAACCAATTATGATCAAACGTCCCCGTTCATCCGCCATTTTCCAATATGGCGGACAGAGCACAACTCGGATTGTCGGGGACTTTTAGTATGTTGTTTGAAATACCATACTGGTGATATCTACCAATTTTTATCTCTGTTGGAATTTTTTCCATTTTTTTTTCTAATTTGCCTGGACCAGTGGCGTCGCTAGGCCCTTTTGGAGGGGGCTTCAGCCCCCCCAATCCCTCGATAAGCCCCCCCAATTTTTAGCTATTATTACATACAGTATTTCGAGAAAACATATTTGAACAATTGTTAATGCAGGAACATACCTGTAGATACATATTCTGGGAAAGAATCGTTTCGTTGTGACATAGCTTTTTTAAACCACGATCTTACATCTGACACGTCATGTCTTTAGCTGGCAACAGTGCAAACGATCGCCGTCATTTGTTCTATTTTCACAACGGTTGCTACACGAGGAAACGGTAGTGGTGCGTTTTGTGTTACTGAGTTTGTGATATTGTGAGTTTGTTATCAAAGCTTTTTGTGACATTACTGTTGTTCGTACAACTATGGACAAATTTATTATTCGAAGTAAGCGCCTGAAATCGGAAATCGGAAAAGGAAGAGTGTCATGAATTGTGTGTGGATTGTGTTATTGATAATTTTGCAAGAAATTCGAACCGCAGAGTACAGCTGATACATAAAGACATAGTTCACCAGCATTAGAAAAACAGAACAAGAATATTCATCTGTTTTCATAAAAATTAATGCAGTAAATCTATGTTAGTTTTAATTCCTTATGCTTGTTATATATTATTGTCTTATTAATCACTTTGCTATTTCAAACCAGGGGGGGCCACTCCGCGACTTGCACGTTATTGGCTAGAGCTTGTGACGTCACCAAGCGGACACGAGCGGTTGAAAGCTATGCGTAGAATGTAGCAGATGGCCCATGAAACGCTGTGTTTTCATGCATCTTTTGATATTATACACCAAAGCTGTTAATTTGATTTGACAGCAAGAGATCAAATACGCGATAGAAGAATACATTTATTCCGAAACAATGCATAGTTTATTTTTTGCGTGATATCTTGTCCCTGCAGGCTGTAGTCCACTGCCGGCTTTTCTTTCCAGCTAACCTATTGCATTTATTTTAAATGTCTCATTCTAAGGAAAGTTCTTGTCCGGGCATATTCTGATATGTCTTTTTACTGAATGTCCTGGAATTTCCCTTTAATATTTTTACGCTACTTTTAACATTCTCCAGTTGATCGCTACGATGAGGATAAATTTGTTTTTGTTATTTATCGTCTTCTTCCACTTTTGGCTAATCGCGACGAACAGGATGAGTGATGATTAGTTTAAATTGATGAAGGGACACTCGTAGCAGGCACGTATCCAAGGGGGAGCTTAGGGGGCTCGAACCCCCCAAAAAGTTTTCTGTTTACAATAGATAAAATTAGGTATTTGGTTTCTTGTGGTCGGAAATAAAATAATGTGACGATAATTTAAGGAGAGGAATAATTATCGAGTCAAGCACGTATCCAAGCTGGGAATCAGGGGTCTCCAGCACCCCCTTCAGGAAATTACGCTACATAAAATTAGGTTCATGGCTTCTTAAATAATGTGATGATAATTTGAGAGAAATAATTATCGAGGCAAGACACAGAATGTTCTATAACCCTGTTATTGTTAATAGCGCGCACCCAAGGTGGGATCAGGGGGCTGGAGTCCACCTTAATTTTTTTTCAGTTTACACTACATAAAATTAGGTTTTTGTTTTCTTGAATAGTGTGCCGATGATATAAGGAGAGAAATACTTACCAAGGCAATACGGAGACTGTTCTATAACCCTGTTGTTGATAATATTGCATTAAAACTTTTTTTGAGCTTTCGGTGTTGTCGCTGCACTATGTAAAGACTTGTCAGCATTTGGAAGCTGCAAACGTAGCGCCACACGTAGGGCGATTCATGGTAATTTTTTAATCTCTGGAAAGCGCGAGAGGGAAAGTTCATGAATAAGAGAAGGAGTCGAAATACTGGTAACATTAACGAATCGTTTTATCTGCGGAACATTCTAGAATATAATGAGGTTAAAATACGTGGCTTCAATTTCCAAGTTGATCTGTACAACAGAATCTGTTAATGAGAATTCAAAGGTAAGTGTGACAGTTCATTCATACTGTCGATTGGTGATCCGTCAGTGTCCATTGGTGGCTTTATAAGATCTAGTGATTCTAAGATGAAATGGACTAAATACCGTAAAGTAACGAAGTCTACTATTAGTTCCAGTTGGGGTCCAAAGCTGAAGACATTGACGACAGCGGATCTTCCGGAGCCTCAGTGTAGTGCTAGTTCGGGTCGAGGGCCGAAGGGATCAACAACAATCCAACAATCAACAACCAACAATCTGTGTATTACACTGTGCTGTTTGTGATCCACATGGATTTGTGATCATCCCTTCATCCATTTCATCTACTCACCATTCATTTTCATCTTTGCGATTAGCCAAGAGGTAAATTATACTTGAAATAAAACAAAAGTAATACAAATACAAAAAAAAAATAATGGAACGATTATGCTGTTACGTTTTCCTGTATTTTAGGCACGTTGCATTTACCAGCCAACAGTCAGAGATTGCTTTTCGGTCGAATGATACTTCTAATAACACTGGTCTACGTCCATTTTGCTGACTGGAGTCTGATGGTTGTTCTTTAGTAATTCGAGGGTGGTAAATCCAAAACCGAAATCCGTTTTCTTCTATCACGTCGGGTTTCGGAGGAAAATAGAAAATTATCTAATATTAGGGATGTATATTTAGAGCAATGAAACAACGTAGTCCGTAAAGAGGTCACAAGATGGCAGCACATGGAACATTATAGTGATTATTATTTAATTCAGTTATTCGAACATTGTTAACCTCAAAACAAAGGACAAATATTACTAACTTAGTAAGGAAAGCGTATAGTGCATATTTCGGGATTAAATTGGGTGACCAAGATAAATCCTGGGCACCTCATAAAGTATGCAGGGCCTGTGTAGACTAAAGGAAAGAAATATGTTAGCGTCTGGAACAACCTTCATGTATCGGGACAGAGAGAGGCCTCTATTAAGATATTTTCAAAGGGACGAAGAATTTGTCTATTGTACAGATGCGAAGGGACTAATTGAAGCTATGGGATGTACGTATAATGCAGAAGAATGGAGGCTTTTTATTGATAGCAAGAGGAGTTTGAAGTGTGTGTTGATACATAATGGCAATAAGTTAGCATCCATTCCTGTTGGCCACTCCGTACATTTGAAGGAAAGCTACGAAACAATGAAAGAACTGCTTCGAAAGAAAAAAAGTATGCAAATGACAGTTGGCTTGTGTGTGAAGATCTCAAGGTCATTTCAATGTTACTTGGTCAACAAGCAGGTTTCACGAAATATCCATGCTTTTTGTATTTATGGGACAGTCGAGCAAGGAACGAACATCGGTTACGAAGACTGTGGCCTGCCAGGAAAAGCTTTGAAGTCGGGGCGAAAAACATCCAGAACAAGCCGCTTGTTGATCCTAAGGAAGTGTTACTTGCTCCACTGCACATTAAGTTGGAATTAATGAAGCAGTATGTAAAAGCTCTGGATAAGAATGGGGCTTGCTTTAAATACATTTGCTCAAAATGTCCTGCATTGACGCATGAGAAAGTAAAAGCAGGTATTTTGATGGTCCTCAGATAAGGATGCTAATGGAAGATGAAGAATTCTTACAAACAATTAACCACACAAAGAAAGATGTATGCTGTGCATTTTCTGATGTCAATACAAACTTTCTTGGAAACTTCAGGGCGCACAACTACGAGGTTCTAGTTGAAAATTTGTTGGTGACGTTTCAAAAGTTAGGAGTAAATATGAGTGTCAGGCTTCACTTCCTGCACAGCCGCTTAGATGTATTTCCGTCCAATCTTGGTGCCGTAAGTGAAGAACAGGGCGAACGCTTCCACCAAGACATAAAAGCCACGGAGCACCGATATCACAGGAGATGGAATGAAAACATGATGGCCGACTATTGCTGGTGCTTGCAGCGTGACGTTCCTGAGGCCACGTACTCCAGAAAATCAAAGAAACGAATAATTTTGCCTAAGTAGGTATGCATGTTGTGCTATTCTGTGGTGTATGTTAAGTTTAGCATAAGTACAGGCATCAGGTGCTGACTGTATGTGCTCGTGAAACAAATTGATCAATTTGCCGGAATTACCTAAACTTTTTGTTCATTAAGAACTCCCTATTGAGAAAATAGAAACGTATGTTTGTTAAACAACGTGACGTGATACTCTGATTGAACATCTGACTACGTCGCATTCTCTTTGCAAGTGCTGTTGGAATGTAGCCGGATATAATTTTCTGAAAATTTTGAAATGTGACTTGTCAAACAATGCAACTTAATACCTGTTATCAGCTCCGCCACCTTATGTATAGTCCTATAATTTCATTATGTGCAGATATCTATATGGAAAATTGTTGGAGTTTAGCCCAGTATTATAATATTGTGAAAATTTTCAAATGTGATTTGTGAAAAATTGTGACGTGATACACTTTTTCTGACTACATATTTGGAATCAGCGACCTCAAATTATATAGAATCAGTTATAATATGTAAGTCAGCAGAAAAAGAAATTTCATTATGTGCAGATATCTATATGGAAAATTCTTGGAGTTTAGCCCAGTATTATAATATTGTGAAAATTTTCAAATGTGATTTGTGAAAAATTGTGACGTGATACACATTTTCTGACTACATATTTGGAATCAGCGACCTCAAATTATATAGAATCAGTTAAAATATCTAAGTCAACAGAAAAAGAAATTTCATTATGTGCAGATATCTATATGAAAAATTGTTGGAGTTTAGCCCAGTATTATAATATTGTGAAAATTTTCAAATGTGATTTGTGAAAAATTGTGACGTGATACACATTTTCTGACTACATATTTGGAATCAGCGACCTCAAATTATATAGAATCAGTTAAAATATCTAAGTCAGCAGAAATCTTTTTTTCATATGTAGACCAGTGTAATCGGAGGTAAATGCAAGCTGAGAATTATAATTTGGTCTCTTATCCACCTGAGTTGAGGATCTAAATTTTTAAATTTTATTTGTAACAATATTTACTACTGCGAGGAATTAAAAAAAAAAAGGAATTTTGGCACTGGCTTCCTATTCTGCAATAGTTACATTTGTTGTAAGAACATAATACATTAATTTACTTTGTATAAATATTACATTATCCATCGCTTTTCCTAATTAAATCTCATACCATATCCAACACACACATAAAATGTGTTTTACTAATAATACAGTGCGCAATTAGAAAATAAGTCTTGTGAAGCAACACAAATATGGCCTCCCCGATGGCCTAGTGGTAGCGCCGTCGCCTTGTAGTCAAGGGGGTCCCGGGTTCGATACCCGGTGTAGGCACATAGTGGTTCGGATCCAACTTTAAACTGTAGGTCCAGTCCCAATTAGCCTTTCTGTGCAAAAAGCGGACTTAAAACGCGAATTCAATCAATCAACACAAATATGAAATATTAAATCTATTTTTTTTATTTGGTTTATTTTACT
Source organism: Lepisma saccharinum (assembly GCF_977018435.1). Lineage (NCBI taxonomy): Eukaryota > Metazoa > Arthropoda > Insecta > Zygentoma > Lepismatidae > Lepisma > Lepisma saccharinum. The sequence goes on along the minus strand of NC_139241.1, from coordinate 10,741,402 downwards.
TCACTTTTCTGCAACTTTTGGCTAATTGCGAAGATGGGGACGAGTCGTGATGATGAAATTTATGAATGGACATTCACAAACATCCATACCCAGGCCGGGATTCGAACCTGATTTCCTTGCCAGGGCATTTGCTTTTATACAAATTTAGCGATCTTAATTACACGTAGGCTAGATAATGAATACATGCTTTTATATCTCTATTCTTACACCGATTTTTACCTACAATATTAATTTAATATTTATTAATTAATATTATTTTAATTTAATATAATAATAATATAATTATTTTAATTTAAGCGTTTATATTATTATTTCTGAGACACTTGGTTCGCCCTCCCCGAAATAAATGTTTAAATACGTGCCTGACCAAAACTGTTAATTTAATTTGATAACAAGAGATGAAATACGCGATAGGAGAATACATTTATTCCAAAACAATGCATAGTTTTTATTTCATCATACATTATTTTGCGTGATTTCTTGTCGATGTAGTCCACTGCCGGCTTTTCTTTGCTGCTGACCTATTTATTGCATCTGTTTGGAGAGACTTATTTAAATGTCTAATTCTAATGAAAGTTCTTGTCCGGACATATTCTGATATAACTTTCTCGTGAATATCCTGGAATTTTTCCTTTAATATCTTGCACAACGAAGTCATAACGCTGGGAGCATTTGCATATCTTTCTCCGTGGAAAAGTGCAAATGCAATCTCAAACTGTTTTATGGTGTCCATCCATTGATCTGATGGAACTGTAAGCCCTCCACGAGATATAATGGCTATCCAATCACTGTCACTGGAACTTTCGTCAGGAATTGGAAATGTTGTGCCTGGCTTTCCCAAATGTTTGTTGATATGGCGACACTTGTGTGCGATATATCCACCAAGATAACGCAATGCATCCAAATTAACGTCTTGATCACATTGTAAAGTTGTCGAGTCTGCATGTAAGGTCTCATGTGAAAGTAAGTCTAGATCTACTGTAACCTGTGACGTGTTCTGAAAAGATGTTACATTTTTCTCATCAACAATTCCTATAAAAAGTTCATTAGTTATAAAATCTTTTAAGTTTTCTTCTTGATCTTCGGTAGTTTCTGCACATTCCTGGCGTTTTTCAGAAGCAGAAACTGGAGCACTTGTAGAGAGGGGAATGTCGTAAGCATTTCCTGTCATAATGAGCAACCGAATTCTATTGCGCACCTCGAAAGGTGACGGGCAATTATGAAAAATGCCAAGACCTCGGATTCGTGAAAACAAATTTTCTAAACAGTCCTGGTTCAGATGGGAGGTAAGAATATATGGTACGTTGAATGCTTTGACTTCTTCGAATAAACCAATCACAGATTTTATTGATATTAGGAAACCTTTTTGAAATGGAAGTATGCTACTTCTCTTTCCGACACGCAATTGTGAGCAAATTTCTGCAAACCTCTTTATGGTATTTTCTTGACTTTGGATATTAAGACCGTAACCACTACGCAATGGCGTTTTGTTGTCGTAAGGACGTCTAGAATTTAATACGTCGAAGGCATCATTTACTAGTTGGAAGAACTTTGCTTCACGGTCTTTGTGTAACACATGTTGTATGGCGCATGCTGTGTGGCGAGATAATAATCTTGCAGCCATTTTTACATTTTGACGGGCACGACCTTTCACATTTATGTGAGCATCTGTTATGTGATGAGTTACTGTCAGTTCTGATGCCTGGCGTTCCAGAAGTTCTTCTATGAGACTTCTCTTTATTACTGTACCACTGGGTAAAATAAATTCCTCGTCTAAAAAATGGTTTCGCAAAAGCTTTAGAAGATGGGGGACGTCGTAGAAAAACCACACCTTCCTGTTAGAGTCAACAGGGTTCGAAAAAAAAGTTTTCGATTTATCAATACACAATTCCTTCGCCACCTTGGCATTCTTTCCCCCCATATCACACGTGACTGCTACAATTTTCAATCCTGATTTCTCACATTCTTCGATAATATTTTGAAGCAATTTACTTGTCATGGTTATATCAAAATCATAATACACAGGTTGCTTCCACTGAACGCACAAACCTCTAAGCATGACTACTTGGACATTATTATGTGGTCCTAATATTTTATCATCACACGAATCGTAGCAGATGCGACAGTCAATATTCATTTCGTCAAACGAAAGTACAGTAAGGCGTTCCATGTCGCTAAAATCACTTGTTTTAGCTTTCAATAAACATAATACTTCATTTAAAACTCCAGGTCTGCATTTAAATGATTTAGTCCACTTTTGAAGAGTTGAACGTCCAGGAAGTGGAACGTTACGTTTTCTCAAAAATGAATATGATTTTGTTGAGAGAGCCCTCAAAACTAATGCATTTGCAATGTCTTCTGAATTCCACCTCACTCGTTTCCCTTCACTTAACAAGCACTTAACCTGCCCTTTTGTAAAACACCTGGACAATATTTTGTATACTTCCTTATTCACTACCTTGTTTTTATAAGTCTTTGTCAATAGCACTTTCCGTGCATTCTTCACAGAACCTAAATATTTTGCTTTCTTTAAAGCTGCATCGTATTTCTTTAACGCCGTGTCTTTCGCTGAATTAATCTTCTTTAAACGTTCGATTTCAGATCTTAATTTGTTAATTTCCTCACGAGCTTCAGTAACTTCCTGTAACTTTATGATAGGTTGAGTATTAGTCATTTGACTGCATTTTAGTTTAATTGGTGAGAGTCCCTTTAGCTTCGACATTGCCCTGATTCTTATCTCTCTTGATTGAAGGCGCTGTCTTCTTGCTTCAACCTAAAAAAAGACAATATTGTAAGTATCACAATAATTGCTAAGTTCATGGTGGGTGAGAAATAACTCTCTATTAAAACTTAAATGAAGTCATAGTCATGCAAGGTGGTGCCCTTTCGTATTTTGCACGCACTGTTCGTGACTGACTCGACATCAAATTACCGGGACGTTGGCTGGGTTGTCGCGGTCCACATGAATGGCCAGCAAGAAGCCCTGACCTCACCCTACGTGACTTTTAAGTGTTGAAGTGGGCGAAGGAAGAAGTTTATAAAACAAAGCCAAAGACTTTGGATCAGTTGGAGAATTGCATTCGGCATGTTCTGGCACATGTGGAATTTTAACAATTGTGCCTATGTGAACTTCTAGCACTTGTAAATTTGTGCCATTCTACTGTGCGACGTATAACTGGTTCCATTAAAATCGATCAATTAATATTATGGTTATTAAATATTTCTAATTATGAGTTATTTTTCACCCACTCTGTAGTTTATTAACACTTTCATACAGATGGTATGTATTTGTATGTTAGCTATTTTACGTTACTCTTCAGATTCTCCAAGTTGATTGCGATTAGGATGATTTTGTAATTGTGTTTTTGTTATTTAGCATCTCTTTCCTTCCATTTTGGCTAACGATGAGGATAAGTGGTGATTATATTAAATTGATGAAGAGACACTCACAAAGAACACTCATGCCCACGCTGGAACTTGAACTCTGGAACTTCGGTATAAAGATGGAAAAACCGGGTCTTCAGCGTGGCAGTCAGACGCCTAACCGACTGGACCACTGTGGCTCATTTGAGCTTATATAAAATAAATTCAATTCAATCCAGAAACACAAAGTATTAGATTTTGTATGGTGTCTTTAAATTATATATTTATTTATACTATGATAAATATATATTGTAATGTGACTGACTCTTTACGTTTTTGGTGCTTGTTCGCCTTCCCATGACAATATATTGTGTTATAATATTATAATTAAAATATCATTGATAGAACTTTATTCGTTTTGATACGTATGCATTACAATGATCGCTTCTTTAGCTATTATCTACAACCTCAATGTTTGACGAGAATGTTCAAAGGATGTGCAAGGGCAAAACGTCTGTTTTATAAGTCGTATATTAAATTTTCTCAACTAATTGTATAATACAAATTTGTCTACAAACGAGCACAATGTGAATACAAGTGTAAATTAAAATTAGTGTTGGCTATCCACGGGATAATCAAAGTATTTATTTCTCGGTGATGTTTGAGCTTCAAAGCTGAAAGGGTCTATATTACTCTCAATATTTAGTAAATAAATATCCAGAAATTGAGTTTTGATCGTGTAGTGGTTTTTAGAAGTTACACATGTGATGATGTGGAGGGCGTTTGGAGTAATGTGGAAATAAGTCTGAAGTTTGGAGAAACAAATTGAACCTCTTTAATTTGAATAATTTATGAAAAGTTAATTGTGCAACTCGTAAGTTGCTGCTGTCTAAGGCATTTTAAAAGCGTGGATAATAATAAGGCTGTTAAACATAACATTTCCAACCCAGTATTAAGACCAACACTAAGTACGTAACAATAAAATTGTAATGACCATTCTTGACCTATCTCACACGGGTAAGGGCAAAGAACCATTACACAATCTAAACTTAACTTTACATTGATTTGATTTATAGAAATGCATTACTTACAGATTCTTGTGATGTGCTTGGCATTCCGTGCCAATTAGGAACGTGCTGATTTGGAACTGCTTCGGCTCGAAGTTCTTTTTTCAAAGGCAACCCTAATAATTCATTTTTCAGGTCTCTTTTGTAATCTTCAGGTAAAAAGTGAACTGAACATACACGTGAATTGTTAACGTTAAACTTCTCTCTTCGTTTGCAACGATTCACCCATTCCTGCTGCAGCAACTTATTTTTTGGGAAGCAATGGTATTTTATTCCAGACGATTTCCTTCCATTATTTTTGCACGTGGCAACAGAACAGACAAGATGATTTGTACTCATTATACGGGCACTTCAAGAAAAGGTGCGTACACATAAAAATCAATACATTTATGGCAAGCTTCCGTAAACGCTAACGAAGTAAATTCCATTCTGTCCGCTTAATGACGTCATAGCGCGCACAGCATCATGGGAATAAATCTCGGAACCTCGGGAATGGCATACCTTATAAAGGTACCTTGATTTCAAACATTAAAAATATTTACAATAGTAGTAAGTCATGTATCTGGTTGCAGCCCCCCCAAAGCAGATGGCCTAGCGACGCCACTGGCCTGGACTATTGTCGAAGCCAAGATTGTTTACAAAATTTAATGAAGGCCAGTATACTTACTCTCCATTTATTATTATTTAATGCTGTATCTATAATAATGCCATACGTGTGTTAATTGATTTTATATTATTTTTTGACAAATAAGTTAAATCACCCGTAATTATCCCATAGAAGTACATTTTGTATTTGAATTTTACATTACAATTGAGTCGTGTAAGCTTAATTTGGTAATCCATTGTTTTGATAACAGAAAGTAAAGAACATTTTGGATTTGAAATTTGCATTGCAAGGCTAATATCTAGCTATATTTTGTTTAACTGGGTGAGCCGCTTGTTTAATAAAAATACAATTTTTCGCATTTGTAAGCCCATATTTTGATTAAAATAACAAAAAATAAATGTACATACCCAACACTGTTTTAGTGCATATAAGTAAATCCGGGTTACGTGCACACGATTAACATAAAGCACTGACTGACGAGGCATTGTACTACGTTAGGGTATTGTTTAGATAGACACACAACAACAGACAAGAAAGCCAATTAAAACAACTAAATGCTTACTGTCATTTTGCGAGTCAGGGACATTCTAGTTACATGAAAAACGTACCAGAACGTGGGCCCTGACACAATGGCACTACTACAATACCAGATACTACTGTCTGTGAGCAGGGGCGGCACCAGGGGGGTGGGGGTGGGGTGCATCCACACGCCATATTTTTTTTCCGCACCCCTTTTTCATAACTTATTTTCAGCCGAAAATATTGTTTAACTCTTCACAGACAAAAAGTTTGGAATAACCAGAAAATAAATAGTTTATGGTAACCAAACAGGCGATAAACAAATTGCATTATTATTAACCGTCAAGTGTAATTAAATTTTTCAGTACGGGAATGTACGACAAAGTGCTAACAAAAAGCAGGCCCCTAGCCAGAACTGATCTCCTGGGGGGCTCATGGGTTATCAGGAGGGGGCATGTAAACCATGTCCATTTCTAAAAAAAACTAACAGTATTAAATGAAGGTAAATTATGTATGGGTGGAGGTCATAAAGTTAATATAATATAGAATTTAGAAATATCATACAAATACTACAGTTTTCTTTATATCTTCTAAAACATCTCTTGAAGTGTTAATTGAATGCTCCTGACATCATCCCTTACTACACACTCCATACTACTTTTGATGATACAGATATTTATATCATACAAGAAGAAATGCACAATATCCATAGTCCTTTCAGAGTATATTCCACCACCTGCTGAAACAATAAAACTCCCCTTCGTTCGCAAAAATTGGGAGCTATTTACCTTTGACACAAATGTGGAAGGAATGCAGATAATGGCGTCAAAGTCACAGATTTCTGTCTAAAGAGGAGGCCGCAACAGAGACAGCAAAGGTACAGATAAAGAAGCTCTCCTATGAAAGAACTTTCTAAACTCTAGAGAATCTTCTGAATACTTGCAGCTACTTAGACTTCTGCTCATAAACAAGATGAGCGAATGGAATAGCTGCTGTTCATGTTCTATTAATTTATCCTTCACCAAGTTGTGAGCAAAGTAATATTTGTTGTCTACATTTTCACTCTTTACTGCAAACAAGTTACACAAAATAGTTTTACCTAATGTCAAGGGGGCTGACGGCAGTACCAGGGGAGTTCAGACCCCCCTGGCCCCTACCTGGCTACGGGCCTGATAAAAAGCGGTGAGAAGATTCAATCAGGTGAGGAATATAAGCATTTCAAGTAAGCTGCAATTTCCAAATACAAGATAAAACTTTTGTAGAAACTGGGATGCTAATAAACATTGTTCTGACGCGAAAAACTTTTCTATGACTATTCTGTTGTATTCCCTTGATACCATTTAACTTAAATTGTGCCAAGTACTGTCATTTTCAATGTTTTCAGGTTATTTTGTTTTATAACACAGCAGTGTTCCCCCTAAATGCAATTGTTTTAGGTGCATCAGCGATGTCATCGCATTGCAAAATAGAATCTTGACCCTGAGAAAAAGTGTGTATTTTGTTGAAAAAAATACACTCCTCACAACAAGTTTGGAATATTTTTATATTACGCATTAGGTGATAGTAGTCACAGCCTTGAAATGCAACAACACATGGTATCTGTCTGCTGGATGTTCTTGTGTCTTCGTCTTCATATACCACCGTGCCTAATCACCTATCACCTATTGCCTAATATAACAATATTCCAAACATTTTGTGCCCAATATAAAAATATTCATTATTATTATTTTTTATGAGTGTATAATTGCGTTCAAAATTCAAGTTACACGTGAAAGAGATGCTGCGAAGTATCAGAGAACTTGTGCAAGCCTGTGGTGATGAAGTAATCCTTCATTGTCCAACAGTGGTTAAGAGGTTCACCATACTGATTAGCCAAAATCGCGAAAGTTCCAAGCGACATTTATATGATGATTCTTGTTGCTTAGGTCTCGTTGCGTAGGAAGTTGTTTTCCTTTGTCAAACAGTAACGAAGCGAGTTACAGTGAACAGTGAGTATTACAGTAACTTTCTGGAGAATCACCTTCGTCCAGCGATTGGTCGGAAATGACCAACGCTTCTGGCGAGACACCCGATTGTCCCGCACCACAACTCAAGGTGCCACGTTGCAAAATCAGTGGGGCAACTGCTTGAGTGGTTGGATTGAGTAGTGTTAAAGCAGTCTGGTATTGAGTTCTTGAGACTATGGCATCTTTCGTAAGCTCTAGGAGGACATTGCTTCAAGGCCATAAATGACATAGTGGCTGGCCTTAGGGCGGTCCCTCGGTGTTATACGGAAAAACGATTCCGCTGACGTGTCGTGAGAAATTTGGCAACATGTGCTATTCTCGGCCGGAGACTATTACAAAAGAATATAGTAACTTCGTATTTCGCAAATATATAAGTAGATAGTTATAATTAGGGCTAAGATTTTTATGACCTAAAGATCACCATAATATGCAAAATAAAATATGCTCTTATGACCTAAAACTTTACAAAATATGCACTATAATTGAAAAATATGCCCTTATAACTAGACTGTTTCAAACATCAATATCTAACTTATGCTGAAATATTTACATATACATACTATTTTTAGTTCACTTTATGGGCCCTGATGAGTTGAAATGCACAATGAATACTTTTTGCAAATTTTCAATTAAAAATTAAAATGATTTTGCTGCAGTAAAAAAAAAAAACCTTGAGTGAACATGGGAGTAAGAACGAATCCACTTGAAAAATGACTGTATATTTCTTAAAAAAGAGAAAATATGCTGAATATGACCGAAAATCCATCAAAATATGCTTTATCATGTAGAAATGGCCAAATATGCCAAAATATGCCCTTAAAAAGCACCTTAATTCAATTAGTTTCTTCACAATTCGAATTTCTATATATTTAGGGAACACATCACCCTTACCAAAAAAAAAATATGCTAAGTCATAAAAATCCTAGCCCTAGTGATAATGTAATAACTTCTTTCTACATGATCCTCGTATTTGTGTCAATTGACGCATTTGGGGTTCTGTGTGTAGAATTGCGTATATACTCATCTATACTCCATTGGCTTTCCAGCCCGCTCTTCTACTCACTGTCATCTATGGTTCTTGCCCTGTAGTCGTTGAACTTACTCTTAGCTGCCATAAGTTACATTATAAAGGTGGCTCAGTGTAAGGGGTAAAAGTTTCTGAAGCCGATCAACCTTTCTTCCACTGTTATTCAACACTACAGTGCCTTTCTTAGCCTAGGTGTCCGCAGAGTGGTGACTAGCGTGATAGTCAACGAGAGGGCGTCTGCCCGCAAACTGGATGCCACATCCGCGTAAGTGGAACCGCTAGCTATGTAATGAAATAAGCTCGTACAGTGGGATCCATAAGTATTACCAAGCAAATTGTCCATCACCACGTTTACTCGCTTTGTTTTATGCACTGAGAGCTTCAAGAACTGACACAAAACACCAAACAATCTGCTTACAACCTCTGAACAAGTATAGGGTAAAAATACAGTCATTAAAAATGCGTAGGATGAAGATAAAGACCAACGAAAATAGTCATGGACAATTTGCTGAGCAATACTTATGGATCCCACTGTACATTTAACATTCACAGTTACATTTAAAATGAGCACGTACCTTGTTAGAAGAGGTGTTGGCAACGATGTCCTCCTGCTTGCACACATTTACGGCATTTTTAAAATAAATTTTCACCAACAATTTTCATCTTCCGAAATTGCTTCAGTTATTTTCCTGACATTTTCTTGCAATTCTTCCAATGTGTGGCTTCAGGTTTAAAAGCTTGGTAGCTTACCACACAGACGAAATGGAGATATTTGTTGCTTGTGCAAGGCGCCGAATGGATTTCTGAGGAGTTTGTTCCAATCCTGCTCTAACGTCGTCTAGTTTCTCCTCCGTAAGCACACGCCGTTTTACTATTAGCTTCTTATGAAGAAACACCCTGTTTCCCTAAATTTGTTCACAAGTATTCGAACACTCTCTCTGTGTGGAACGGAACATCTGGAAATTCTGCTGAAAAACGCCTTCTGACTTTCCTACAATTGTTTTAAATTGTACGTGGCATTATTAGGACTGCAGAAAAGCACCAGTAATACGTAAACTAAAACTAAACAATCTAAAACACTTGTTAACAACTTAACACTTCACAAACACGTGCAAACTGGACACCAGCTATCTGGATAATGAAACACTGACGCGTCCAGTGGCAAGTCAGCGTACAGCTGCGGGTCTAAATGCCGGCAGATGCGCTCTTACTTCTCGCCGAGCTAGCCTCCGCTCCGCGGCCACCGAGGCGAAGAAAGGCACTGTAGAATTTTTAAATTAAAATATAGTCCATTGAAATTCGACTTCAATAGTGTACTTTAGTGATATTATTGAATGACAATTTGAATTGGCTTCTATTAGGTTAGGGCCCGGGACGTTATGTTATAACATATTTTTCATTTGGCATCGGATCGTGTACTGGGGTGAGATCTTTACATATCTGATGAAAATCAGCCGAAATAGACCAACTTGATAAAGCATATTTTCACATATTATAAAAATTTCGCGTTTTTACAACATATTTCTTCAATTTTCTCGAAATAAGACATATTTCTGTATAATTTCGTAATTGTCTTGCATATACTCTGTTATTTTATAATTTTTATTCGTATATTTAGCGCAACTGATATTTCATATTATCGATGCCAGGATAAGGAAATTACGAACGAAGAATTTAAAAGCAGATGCAGTCTTTTCTTACCAACTAAAAATAGAACAATAATACGCCCCCTTTTTTATCCCGCCGACAATTAATAGCCATGCAAACATTATTGAGGGAAAATGTTATCTCATTGTTGTGCGGGATTCTGGCTTCATTTAATACTCCACCCCTCCCTAGTCGATCTTCCCTGGAAGATACTGAATCCCGTATTATGAGAAATTCGAAAGTACTGTTGTGCATATTTTTGGATTTACTGGGAATATTTCTACCTTTTTCTGGCATATTTTTCAATTTTTATGACATAATTACATACATATTTTACAGTTTTATAGGACATAAAGTTCCGGGTCCAAGTGATAACGCACAAAAAGTGCTTAAATGTGCAGAAAGAATTCTGTTTAGGCCCCCCCCCCCCATTTAGTTTGATTCGAACACTGTATAAAGAGGCTTTTGTGGCGGGAGTAGGGGCGATCATTTTCAAATCAATCTACCAATGAAATGTCTCACGCGGTTTAGAGTAACAGCTATTGAAATTTACTAAAATGCTCTCCTATCATCTACCAAGCTATGTAAGGTAGTATTATTACAGATCGGTGACTTCTTTCTCTCACACACACACACGCCTAAAGTGCATACACACGCACATCTGGCAAATGAAAGAGCAAATTCACAATGAACAAATTGCTAAGCTACTGGCCGTTGGCGAAACTCGCTTATTTATGTAACAGCTAACTTACTGAGCACTGGTAGTAGAACTGACGTCAGGTATATTATAAGCCTGGGTTCGAATCTGGATATGTATGTTTTAGAAGCGTCACTCGCAAACGCATGCAAGAAAACTGTTCACTTTTCTTACGTAGGTGTGTCCCCTAGCGATTTAACGCCACTGAATCATTGTTGAAAGTTCTTTGTTCACAAAAACAATTTCCATTTTCTTTGGAACAAAACTTTCCCTTCCTCATCTCTGCTTTTAAATTTATTTATCTATTGGTTTTAATCTGGCTATGCACTAGTTGTATTATAATACATTATTTTATACATAGTTGAAACGTTAATCAACGGGGTTACTAGCGCGAGCTTCAAGATTTCTGAAACCTCGGAATGAAATTTTGAATTAGACTTTGAAACTTAACCCTAAAAACATGTACTACTAGTGTGGCCTTCTCCTTGAAGAAAAACACATTAAATACAAAATGCTTCATTGAAAATTATTGTGTTCATAGAATTACGGCTCAGAAGGACCTAGGCGTCATATTTGATGAGAAACTTTCCTTTTCTGAGCACATCTCCGCAGTCACTAAGGGTTCCATGCGTATGGTGGGTCTGCTCTATTTAATTGTTTTACTGAAATAGACAACTTGTCTGCTCTAAGCACTTCCTACAAATCTTTCGTTTCGTCTAAAATTGAATACTGCTCTCCGATCTGTCCATGGCATGCCACACAAATTTAGATAGACTAAATCCCGTTCTAAATTTCTTCCTGGCCGTTGTTCGTCACAGAATTCCATCCACAAAACATTTGCAAAAACCCATCCTTCTGAAAATGTTAAATATCCATACTCCTCACGAAAGACATAAACTGGCAGACGATATATTCCTACATAAAGTAGCCAATGGGAACGTCAGAAGTGATGGCCTTGTCCAGGAAATTCACTTTGGAGCGACGTCTCGTACAACAAGAAGCACTCATATCTTCGCTTGTCAGATGCCAAGATTATGCCTCATCCAGCATTCCCTGTTATACAGATTACCCAGCCAATACAATAATTTAGCAAGCCAAATACACTTGTTTGAAAATCAAGCACGCTTTAAAAGGCTGTTGTGTACGTAAAAGCATGTAAGTTGCTTTATTGCATGTAATTTTAGTTTTTGTATGCTATTTTTTTGTTATTGTTGTTGCTGTATTTTTTGTTGTAAATTTCTACTGTTAGTACATTCTAATGTAAAATGGCTAATGCTGTATTTGAAACCACTTGTTAAATAAATAAATAAAATATGCGAACTACAAGCGATGGACAATTTGCTACGTATTTTTATTCACTCCTCTTTACAGTAGTTTCTCATTACTTATACATCGTAAAAAATTGTTTCCAAGAAAAAATATTAGCTTGTTATTGCTGGAGTTTCTTAAATTTACAACACTGTTCATGTCGAGGAGGCAATCGAATAATTAAGGCAGTGATTATTCTTAAACATCTTGGGATTCGCAGCCAATTCTTCCATCTTGGCGTGCATTAATAGATTAGTGTGGAACAAAAGCGACTTCAGTTCCCAATCGAGACGTTTGACAATGAGACACGGGAATAATTTTTTTCCGGTTTGGCATACAAAGGATCGTCGGACAGTTTGCTCTTGTCTGGTTCTGTTTCGGTACGCCAATAAAGAAGCTTTGATTGCACATTTCATGGGGAATTTATCGTCAGTGACAGCAGAAGACCTGTCTATTCTCAGTAAAATGACGCGTGGTCTTTCAAATTAAATTGCGTCCTATGCCTGTGAACATTTCGTTTGATCTGATTCGAAGTGCACGTAAACGATTGCATTGGCATTTGGCGCCAGTGACAGAAAGGTGCTGTTCAAACAAAGCTAATTGCAGATGGCAGCACAATAGTTGTGTCTGCATTTCAGACAGGAAACTGTCTTATTTCAATCCGATGCTGGACGTGCTGCTGTTATATTAAATCACACGTTTAATTTGATTTTGACCTTAGAAATGATGTAGGAACACAATAGATTAATATCAGTTCAAAACTAGAAGGAAGATATCAGGCTTTAAACAAAGTTAATATTTGCATTTTTTTTTTTTTTGTTTACGACACTAGTAATTTTTACAAATGAAGTGATTTATTATTGTGAGGTAGTGCGTTAACGAATAATATTTAATAATTCTATATGACTATACTTGTATTTTCACAGTTGTTGTTAATAATGGATATTTCCACTCAATTTTTTTACAACAATTTTAAAAACTACACCCTGGAAAAATGACCCCTGCAAGTTCTCGCGTTTCTCTGCGTCCAGTTTAAGGCAAAAACGAGACTTCCAAAGTTGCGAGGCTAGCGTTGCGCCCGCTATGTTAATACGTCACTACTTAGAAACAGCTCGTTTGTCGTCTGCTTCGAGCGTCCAGTTTACTGCGGGTAGCCCACAGTGAGCGAACATGTACAGATTACAAATCTGTACAGATTTAAATAATGGAAGAAGGAGCGATAGTGGAAAGGAAAGCTATGCTTTGTAATGATCATTACCATGAAATATCCCAGCTGCTCACGTGCAAGATAAATGAAAGGGTTCTGCTGCGTGCGTGTTCTCAGGTCATGCGAAAGATATTGCTTGTAAAATTGGTTGCTGACCAAACTTTCAAAAATATATATATTTTAAACTTAAATTTATCGAAATTTACCGTAACCTATGTAGTGCAAAATAAGAATTTTCACATTCTTCACTTTATTTATAACGCCTATTTTACTTTATTTTCCATAAAGCAATTTCAGTTTGTGTTTCATTTCTGTTGCGCAAGTTATGATCAAATATTTTGGGGCAATTAAGAGAAAATACACTGAGAAGATTACATCAGTTGCACAGTACATATTAATACACGACTCTCGCTTATCCGGCCATTCCTTGCACATATGGGTGCCGGATTCGCGGAAGTGCGGGATTATTGAGAGGGTTGGAAACAGGCCCGTAGCTAGAGGGGGGGCAGGGGGGGCAACTGCCCCCCCTGAGAGCCTGCTTTGCCCCCCCTGTGAAATATACAGAACACAATCCAACCTGGTATTCTCACTAATCTTTACAATTATATCCTCTATTACTGTAGCAATTTAACAAAGACACTTATTGATTTTGTGATTTAATTAAGTATGTGGGATTCCTAATAATGTCATACTAGGATTGGGGGGGCGGGGAATTTCTGCCTGATTCAGACTTCGGGAAATTATTTCGTAATTTTCAGTATCTAGAACAGTTATGACATTTTGAGAAGTCTTATATTAAAGGTGCCTAATGTGGTTGAATGTTTTTCTTGGATGTGTTGCTATGAAGTTTGAACTACTTAGTTTTTTTTTCCCAAGTCTACCATTTGGTAATAGTGATTCATGCAGTAGAGAGAGGGAATGGATATTAATTTTTTGTTACTTAGCGTTGCTTTTCTGCCACTTCTAGCTAATCGCGACAATGAGTGATGACGTGAAATTGATGAAGAGGCACTCACAAACAGTGCCGCAACCACAGGGGGCAGGGGGCATTGTCCCCCCAACCTTGAACGGAAGTCCATTCTAGGGGGCAAACATTTAAGTAAAAAAACAAGACTAGCAGAATCTAAGAATAGTAGGACAAATGGATATTCAAGATGGAATTAGTTTTTTCTTCCAGATGGGCAAGGGAACTTGCAGGGGGGGACACAGAGGGTCAATTGTCCCCATTGGTTTCAAATTTTCATAAAATTTTCTTGCTCGCTTCGCTCGCAATATCTCCTATTGTTATAGTCCAAGTTCAGAGCCATAGCTATGGGGCCAAAACGGTCTAAATGAAATAAAAAATGTGTTAAAGAAAGTGCCATGGTGCCCTGTGAAATTATTTGCACCCTAATAAGTCAATATGTTTTCAGTTTGAAAAATTTGGATCTAAAAATATTCTTGCTCTCATCGATCCCAATATGATTGTTTTCTATAATGCATTCTTAATTTACCCGAGAGAGAAGTAAGATCACATATGTAGCTACTTCAGACTGTTGCTGATAAATAGTTTTGTTTCAAATGCACGAATAATTCTTTTGAGGAAAAAGAGACAAAATTTGTATTATTTTTACTGTTGACTTGTTATGAGGCGGATAAATTAATTATGTAATGTATTTAATGTATTCTCATAAATAATATACTGTATATATTAAAGAAACTTTGAATGCATACACAATTTAGCGTTAACATGTTGCATACTTATGTATTTTCTTATTTTACGTCGTACCATGTTGCATGGATAAAATATATGTTTTACATGAAAGTAATACATGTCACATGTACAAATAGGATTATGTTCATCATGCATTTTGTATCTTTCAAAAATACAGTTGTGTGCTTGTTTTCCAGTATTAGCTAATGTGAAATTGAACGTGTTGGAAAAACATTTTCAAATCATTTGTTCCATCACAAATGTTTTAGCACCGACTTCTAACCCCTCCTTGCGCGATTTTTAAAAACATCTTTGATGCTACTATTATTACTACTACTACCACTACTATATTAAAATTATTATTATTTGCATGTTTGTCCTGGTACTGGCCCCCCTCCAGACAAAAAATTCTTGGTTGCGTCCACTGGCGTAGGCAGGATTTTTTTTTCTGGAGGGGCTGGAATTGTATAGGTGGATGCTTTCAGTGACGCAAACTTATAGGGGTCCGTGGGAACACCTAACAATTTGTCGTGTTATTATTATTATATTTTATTGTTATATATTTTCGTATTAAAATCAATAAATAATATTTTTAAAATAGCGAGTTTGGTGCGTATTAATATCATAATACGTGGAAGGGAGAATTTGAGAGTTTTGAAACTTATAAGAACCCAGTGTTTTTCAAAATTTGGCATCCCTGACTGCTTTCTAGTGTGCGGAATACACAATAAGATATATCGTATATTTACAACTTTCCACTCTCAAAAATGTCACCTGGGGATAATTTTATAGGGCTTGAATTTACCACTCTGGTTTTTCCAGAGTTTATGGTGCTTTTACTTGAAAATGTCAATTTTTCAAAATTTATGAGGGGGCTGTAGCGTACGCCAGAAGTTGCGCCTCTCCTCACAAAGAACACTTATGCCCAGACTCGAAACTGGGACCCTTGGCTTCGTAGTGCGTTGTGTAACCATCCCACCCTAGAGGTTGGCTGGTGAAAGATGTAGGACAGCTTAGTTAGTATCAAACATAATGAAAATGTGATAGTGTTTCACATTTGTTATTTTGGTTAAAAAGCGACAACATTTGTAGTTGGATTCTCATTAGATTCCTTTGTGCGTAAAAATCTTGCATACTGGAAACTAGAGGGAAACATTATGAAGCACGATTTGTAAAAAGCTCCCTTAATCAGCTCTACAGAGAAACTCAAAGCTGTTGGTACTACATATTAATAGTCTATTAACATTATCGACCTGTAAATATCAAGTAGATACAGTCCCGACTAGACTTTATCTTTGTATTCTTTGGCAGCCCGGAAAGCTCATTTTCGAAATACTGTTATTTGATGTTGCTCGAACTTTTTTTTTTCGTTGGAGTTTCAAGATATCATCCCTTTCCTGTTACTTATAGCTTTTGGGGGAGGGGGGCAAGTGCACCCTGCTATATCTGCCAATGCGACACAATATATTAAAAATTTGCCCCCTCTGTGATTGACTTTGCCCCCCCTACTAAGAATTCCTGGCTACGGGCCTGGTTGGAAATTACGTATTAATATGTAGTTTAAACACATAGGGACTATACAGGCTGTACTTTACGTGTTTCCTTTTAGAAGCCATAGTATGTACTGAACTTTACTGTAAGAAAGTCACAATTTCAAATACTGTACATATGTATAGCATTGTTTAACATTTTTAACTAACAACATTGTTGAACACGATAATTCATTGTTGTGCGCGTAATTTCTGCTTGAGTGACTACAGGCCGGATGTGGGCCGGACTACTGAGAGGGCGGACTATTGAGGGCCGGATTAGCGAGAGTCTAGTGTACTTAGCAGTGGCGTACGCAAGGGGGGGTTACGGGGTTTAAACCCCCCCCTTGAGCTTTTGAAATATTATGAAAAATGCTGTGGAAAAAATAAAAATTACCAATTTATCACTGTCGGACCTGCGACACTACTACTACTACTACTAATAATAATAATAATAATATAATTTGAATTATTATTCCCATGCAGCACGGAGAAAAGCACAGCATTCCAAACACGCGTCTTTAAGAGTGAATGCCTTGAAAATAAACACGAATTCTTGAAAATAATGTATAAGGGCAACTATGATTTTAAAGAGCAAAAAAGTTGTTTTGTATCTCTGCTGCAACAATGTTCAATGATCATTTATTTTTTTGTGTGAACAATGAGCATTAACTAAAGAAAGTTCTTGGTTCGTTGAAAGCGGCTAATGTATAGACAAAGGCTAGGCCGACAAGAATAACTCAGTCACCAGTCCACCTTCCCGCGGCACGTTTGAATTTCTGAATTGAAACGACAATAAGCTTAATTATTGTAAAATGTTTTGTTGGTAATAACAGTGAGACAATCCAGATGTGAATTATCGGGGATATTTATGCGGCGACAAAGCCGGAAAAATTCCAACCAATTCCGTGAACCGAATCCGGATCTCCCGCATGGTTGTTAGATGCCCTACTGACCAGACCCCCGCAGCTTCTTGGATGAGTTCCGTACTTTGATTATTTCAATTTATTTTAATATATTTTCTAGTTTTTATGGATTTTCTTCACACTTAAAATGTCTCATCTCGTTATGTAGACAATTATTTCGTAAGAAAGAAAAAAATGCTCTAGAATTTGTTAAAAATCGAATTACTAGAAATTAATTTCGTTTTATTGCTTTCATAAATACTATATTTATGTAGATCTCTACTACTTAATAGTAGTAGTGGTATTAGTAGTATTATTGGTAGTAATTCAACTAATTAATTAATTATAAGTATTATTAATTAATTATGAGTATTATTATTTAATTAAAGTATAATAAAACAATGGTAATGTGAATTTGGAGAAAGTTTTAGATATAACCCCCCCCTTGATGAAATCCTGCGTACGCTACTGGTACTTAGTTTATGTATAATTATTACAAGGAAATAATGTGTATAACCAAGGGCATATTTAAGGGGGTTCAACGGGTTCACCCCCCTTTTGTTCAGTAAAATTACCAGAGTTACCTGTTCATCAGCTTGTTCATAAAAAATTCTTCGAACTTATTTTATTCTCTTAAATTAGAGACGTAGGACGGGATTACGGATGGGAAGGAAATTACGTTATTCCATACACCAGATGGGACTGCAGACCAAATGTCTGCAATTTCCTGATAGTTTCGGAATTTTTGCGATAAGTAACTGCATTGAGACTGTCAAATCAGTTATTTTCCCCCCTCGAGTCATGTTAAAGATATTTGTTTTTTTTTTTAAAAAAAAACGCAGTGACACAAGATGAACACAAAACTATCAATACTAGCGTGACTTCGTGACTACATACACACAATTTTGTCGGGTCCAGCACCTCCTGCTTCCCAACAAGCTTCCGGCCAGCAGTGTCCTGGATTTTCACTTACGAAATAAAGCAACCCTAATCATACCAAAAGTTGATCCACCCCCACCCCGTGAACTATATACTATATATACGCCCATGTTTATAACAATATCCCATACTGAAATGGTTACGATATATTTTGAATTTTGTACTGCGAAAAAAGCCGCCTCATCTCGTTACCCCGAACGCATTAATTGGTTGGTTCACAACTTCACCACTAAGGATCCTATCGAGACGAGACATGGCAGCCTTGGTCTCGTTCTCGTTAACTAACTAACTAACTCTCTAGCCTTCTTAAACCCGAAGGTTCATGGCTGCAGCAACACAGGCCTTCCATCTTTCCCTATCTTGAGCAAGATCTATATACTCTTTTCCATCCCTACCGATTTCCCTTAGGTCCATCTCAACGTTGTCCCTCCCTCTTCGTCTTGGCCTTCCTACAGGTCTCTTACCATCAGGTTTCCCAACAAGAATCCTGTATACTCCTCTTTCCTCTCCCATTCGTGCCACATGGCCTGCCCACCTAAGTCTTCTTGATTTAATTATTCTAATAATATCTGGACATGAATACAAATTATGTAGTTCTAAATTATGTAACCTTCTCCACTCACCTGTCTCCTCATCCCTTTTAGGTCCAAAGATTTTCCTAAGGATTTTTTTCTCAAATACTCTCAATTTATGTTCCTCTGTCAATGTAAGGGACCAAGTTTCACATCCATATAATACTACAGGCAAAATTACTGTTTTGTATATTTTAACTTTTAGTTTCTTAGATATTAAACGAGAAGACAAAAGTTTATGAAGAGAGAAGTAACATGCATTTCCTGAATTAAGCCTACTTTTTATTTCCTCTTTAATATAATTTTCATTTGTTAATATTACTCCTAAGTATTTGAATTTGGAAACTGGTTCAAACGAGTTGTTATCAATAATTAGATTTTGATTATTACCTAACACTTGGTTTCGGCCTGTAAGCATATATTTAGTTTTCTCTTTGTTAACTTCCAAACCTATCTCTTTAGCAGTTTTGAAAAATATTTTAGCATTATTCTTAATTGTATTCACATCATCCCCCAGTAAGTCTACATCATCTGCATATGCTAACAACTGAGTCACACCATTTAATTTTAGTCCTTCGTTAGTTTCTTTTACCTTCCTAACAGCATATTCTAAGGCAAAATTAAAGAGCAAAGGAGATAATGCATCTCCTTGTTTTAACCCATCATGAATTGTAAATTTGTCAGACATATTAATACCCACACGAATTTTACTTTCTGTTTCACTGGTGCATATTTTTATCATACTAACAAGCTTCTTAGGTATTCCAAACTCTACTAATATATTATATAATTTATCTCTTTTGACCGAATCATATGCTTTTTTGAAATCAATGAATAGTTGATGGACATTTTGATTATATTCCCACTTTTTTTCAAGTGTCTGTCTGATATGAAAAATTTGATCTGTAGTTGATCTGAATCACCTATAATTTCATTAGCATATGGGGTTAGTCTTGTTAAAAGAATGTTAGATAATATTTTATATGTTGTTGAGAGTAGAGAAATTCCACGGTAATTATTGCAGTTCATTTTATCACCTTTTTTAAACACAGGGACAATTATGGATTCTTTCCACTGTTGAGGGATTTCTTCTTTATTCCATATTAAACAAATTAATTTATGAATTTGACATATTAATGAATTTCCACCATATTTAATTAACTCAGCTGGTATTAAATCAATGCCAGGTGCTTTGTTATTCTTTAGCCTTTTAATAGCATCTTTAACTTCAGTCAAGTTAGGTTCTTTAACTAAAGGTTCTGCTGTGTGTACTTCATTCACTTCTGATTTATCTCCTACATGGACATTTAAAAGGTCATTAAAGTAGTTCTTCCATCTATTTAGAATATCGCTTGGGTCAGCAAGAAAATCACCGTCTTTATCTTTTATCAAGTTTACTTTAGGTTGCCACCCCTTTCTAAACTCATTTACACCTTTATATAAATCTCTGATATTTTTATTTTTGCTGTTTGTTTCAATTTCGTTAATTTTGCTTTTCAAGTAATCTCTTTTTTTACTTCTAAACGTTCGGTTAACTTCTCGCTTTATTCTATTATAATTGTTTAGATTTGTATCATCAGAGTTATTTAACCACCTAAGTCTAGCCTCATTTCTTATTTCTATTAGATTATGACATTCATTATCAAACCATGGCTTACTTTTTCTCGGTTTATGGTATCCTATACTTTCTTTAGCTGCTGATTCTATTGCATTACGTATGTGCTCCCAATTCTTATTTACGTCTGTTTCATTTATATTTTCATCATCATTTAAATCCTGCAAAACATCAAATCTATTTGACAGTTTAATTTGGTAATCTTTCTTAATTCTTTCATCAGTAAACTTTCCTGTATCAAATTTTAGAACTTTTAGATTTTGTTGCTTATGATTTAACACTGAGAGTCTTTCTCTTAATTTAGCAATTACTAAATAATGGTCACTGGCACAGTCCGCACCTCTATGTGTACGAACGTCAATTATACTAGTATGTCTTCTCTTATCAATGAGAATATGATCTATCTGATTATGAGTTTTACCATCTGGAGAAGACCAGGTATATTTATGGATATCTTTATGTTTAAAAGTGGTACTTTTCACAATTAAATTCTTTGAGGTTGCAAAAGTAATCAATCTTATACCATTATCATTACTTAATTCATGAAGACTTTCTTTACCAATCGTAGGTTTAAATGTCTCTTCTTTGCCAATCTGTGCATTACAGTCACCTAACAGAATTTTCATATCATACTGAGAAAATTTATCAAAGACCTGTTCTAACTCTGTATAAAAATCATCTTTAGTATTATCATCTTTATCTTCCGTTGGTGCATGTATGTTTATTAAAATAATTTTACACCACCTACCCTGTAAAACTGCATATGATATCCTATCATTAATAAATTCTACTGTTTTAAGAGCCGAGATAATTCTATTATTTATAAAAAAGCCAGTTCCAAAATTATGATTTTCAGTACCACCATAGAAAAAAGTATAATTTTTAGTTTTACAATTCCCTTCTCCTGGCCACCTAACTTCCTGGACAGCTACTACATCTAATTTATACTTAAGTATCTCATTAACTGTACACTGAAATGCCCCAGGCCGGTAAAGGCTCAGAACATTCCAGGTGCCTAATTTAATATCCTTATTCCTAATGTAGATCTTATCCTTAGTCCAGGGACCTCCCAAAGTAGTCCCCACCCGGAGATCCGAACGGGGGACTATTTTACCTCCGGAATATTTTACCTTGGGAACATCCATGGCCTTATATTGCTGATTCTTGACATGGCTTTTTACAGTGCAGAGTTGTCAGCTCTACGCCTAACCCCCAATATGAATGGAGGAACTACTACACAAGACAAACACAAACACATTAGACAGCACAATTACTGCACAAGATGGACACAAACACATTAGATAGCACAACTACTACACAAGACACACACAAACACATCACAACTATAACACAATATAAACACAAACACCCCATAACTACTACACAATATAAACACAAACAAACTACACACCACAACTACTACACAAGACAAACACAAACAAATTAGACAACACAACTACTACGCAAGGCAAGACAAACATACTAGACAGTACAACTACTACACAAACATACTAGACAGCACAAGCAGTAGATGTAATTTACACTGACTTTGCAAAAGCGTTTGATAAGCTAAATCACCGCATCCTTTTACAAAAATTGGTACAGTTCGGTTTCTCGGATGATTTAGTTGCTTTATTTCAGAGGTCTCGTTCTCGTTGAGAATTGTAAATGTCTGTCTCGTGTTTATTTGTAAATGTCTCATTGACAGTCTCGTCTCGATTTATAAACATCCATCTCTGTTTGGGAGGACAATTCTCGTTCTCGTTCTCGTCTCAAGTCTCGAAAAATATAGAATTAACAACGTATTCAAAGGCTTCTCTTATCATTATAAATACAAAAAAAAAACCTTTCTTAATATATATATTTTTTTACTCCTCGTTTTGACGGTACAAGCCCTCGAAAACTGAATATTATCCTGCTTATATATGCAAACCAAACCGCAGATTCAGAATTACCAGGAATGAACTGGTGTTGTAATTATTATACTCAAAATTCATGATTTATCTGAGGAAGTCGAATGTTCCAGGTTTGACTCTCGACCTGGGCATGACTGTTTCCTTGTGAGTGACATTTCATTGAACTGTAAATTGTTACATGGGAGGATGTTTGCTCGAGACTTTGGGGACAGCTAGGGGGATGCTTCTATTGTTAATGTTAGTGTTGCTCACGAGACGAGACATTTTCCTTCTCGTCTCATAAAAGGAGATGGGACAGGTGAATGTTTTCGAAATGAGATGGGGCAGAAGAAAAAGTTCGTCTCATATCGTGGCAGGTTGGGTGATACTTAGATTGTGCTTGTTGTTGGTGGTGGTAGTGTGTATGTGTGTGTGTGGGGGGGGGGGGGGTGTCCTCCTGCACCCCGACTTCGAATACTGCTTGTAGTCATTCATCTTCATTGTAGCGATTAGCCAAAAGTGGGAAAAATGTGATGTTAGAGAAGATACATACTAAATTAACCATGAGTTCTCACCGTTGCGGTTAAACAAAGTGACGGAAAAGCGACGTAAAAGTAGGGTAAATACAAAAATTTGCAATATATATATTGACTGAAGAAAACTGTCATTTACTGCAGGAAATTTAAAAACTCCCCGTACCTTTTTATACCGTATCACCTCTAATATTGCAGAAATTGCCGTGTAAACCAGAGTGTTCTAAACGTATTATCTTAAAATTTACGAAGAAAATATTATGACGAAAATGATTGTAATTCCAGAAAAGGCATTCCTATAACATTATGTTCTTGCCAGTCAGAACCAACCTATGTATTCGCAATGAACAAGGCTGTTCACGTGTTCAGCCATTGACCGTTACAAGTTTTGCTTTGTCACCCCCTAATTGGAAAACCCTCTACCGAGTGGCTGAATTATAGTAAAATACTGCTATACTGCTAGGGCATAATTCATCTACAAGAAATGGAGCACAGATTTTTGCACTGGAAGTTACAAGATACTTGTTTTACACAGTAACAAGTAACTTTGCTGTCGCTTCCGTGGTTCATGCTAAGTTGACGGGACGAGCAGAAGCCCTGCCTGTGCCTGCACGCATATCTAAGTGATGACGTCAGAGGATGTAGTGTCTGTGGAGAGGACGTTTTCAAATTAGTGATGTAGGAGGTGAATTTCAGCGGTGTTTGAAGGCGTTTCTTGAGAACCAAAACAAATATCGCCGAGAAATTTTGCACATCTCATGTTTGTGTCATTATCTGTAAAATGAATGGATTTAAAACGTTTTTCATTTCAAAGTGGAAATGTCCATTAATTCGACACACTACTTGACATGGATAGTAAAAATGGTTCTCTTTTTTATATATAACTTTACGCAGAAGAGAAAATTATCATAACACAGAGTTCGCTTTTAACCACCGGCAAAATTTGACACCAGGCAAACAACTTTTCTTGATAACGTTTTTTGCTAGTTGTTGCCTTGTTCAGCACTACAAGCTGTTGAAAAAAAACATATTATGTCAATATGAATTCATTTGTTACTGATACTGATACATTCCTATCAGATACATGATGCTAATACTCAATGGAAATGGGATCATAAGAGAGAAGCTGACAAGATGAAGCCCTGAGATTATGATAATCCTTTCGCTCAATTTATGCATTGTTGATTGGTATATTAAATGTAATAAATATATGGCAAAAGCACCTTTCTGACCTTTTAAAAATGCATTCTTTTTTGCTCTCTTTTTAGACTTTTACCATCCTGATACAAAATTTATGTTCCATATATACAGAAGCGTAAGGCCCCGTGTGGTGGTACGGTATGACTGTTTCAGCAGTGAGTTTCCTCTCCTTCCAAGCAATTTCATATCTTCATATTATACCATAATATGAGTTGGAGTCATATGCGGATTTGTAAGTGTGGAGACCCCAGAGCTAACAACATTGTGAGGCCCCGCAATATGCAATTTCAGTTATAACTTTTAGGTCTGCTATGTCAGATGTTTAGTCATATTTTATCACATTTCAATTATCTCATATACTTTTTTACATTTTGTGTCCCTTTTCAAAGCACTTTTTCCTCAGTGGAGGCTCCTTTGCACATGAACACTGAACCCCCCAAATGCAGCAGGACTGAAAAGATTAATGGGGAAGGGAAGAAGCATTTCTTCTTTCGCTCCTGATGTGCCTGTCGAATCAGGGATATTTCACTGCTGGTATGCAAAGAAAACTACCCATTAAATCATAGGCAGGCCCAACACCTGCTGACGTTCATTTCACTCACAATACATATGCCACGCCTCCAACATATGCCAGTGGTTACTCAGAAATGTAAAAAAAAAACACCATTCTTCATTTGCAAGAAAATCAACTTCATTGCATGGCTGTAGACAAAAAAAACTTTTGGAGAAAAGGAGGCACTCATAATTAGGGTGACCAGACACATACATTCAAAAAAGAGGACAGAGCATGGCGAAAAAGGAGGACAAAGTAATAAAAAAGAGGACACTGCAAAAAATTACAACACATTTGTTATTACTCATAATTAGAGCCCGGAAGTTCAGGCATTTATTTTCGTTAAAATAGGCAGGCAAAAAGGCATTTATAATGTGGTAAATAGGCACTAAAAATGAAAAAAGGCACATTTAGAAGTCGCTTACTTTTATCTACAATATCTGGCAAAATGTTAAA
The DNA here is from genome assembly GCF_977018435.1 of Lepisma saccharinum. Lineage (NCBI taxonomy): Eukaryota > Metazoa > Arthropoda > Insecta > Zygentoma > Lepismatidae > Lepisma > Lepisma saccharinum. Next base: position 10,716,064 of record NC_139241.1, on the reverse strand, counting down.
ATCTAAATTGGGAAGAGCATTTCAATTTTCTCCGTCTTGATTGCACATAACTACAAGGTGTTTTTTAAGTTCTCAACATTCATTGATAGTAGTCTGTCAGAGAGAATGTTTTTCATAATAGAAAATGATCTTTTTACTTCGACAGAAGTTATTGGAGCATACATATAACAAGCTAATGTAGCTGGACTCATTTTGGTAACAGCATTTTCACCTTTTAGAATATCACAAATTGTTTTCAATTGTTTCAAGTCCTCATTTGCACTCACTACCCGTTAGCACTTTTCCGCAACAGCTCACCCCTTTTCTCCTGGCACTTCCATCATCTGCTGCATAGATTCCTCGAAGATTTTCATGGATGCTATAATTGTAATTGTCTCTGGCAATGCACCATAATGTGCAAAAGTACACTTGAATAGCACAGGAGTGTTTTCACTTCACAAATTGAAGCCGCTTCATTTTCTGGAAGAGCATCGATCACCTCACTGATTTTTTGAAGGTTGTTAGCATAACATATAGCTGCTGATATCCAGGTTCCCTATCTCGTCAAGACTGGTTGCTGAGGTAAACTAAGCTCAATTGCAACTTCCTGAAATTTTCGGATTCGAGAGGGAGATTTCAGAAATATTTTCTTTGTGTTCGAAATCAACCTGTCCACTTCAGCAGTCAATCATGCACAAGAAATGTTAACCGAAAGGCAATATACTGACTCAGCATGAAATACATTTTTCTCACACTTTTCTCCTTCAGCAATGTAGAAACATGCGTGAGTTCAATATTACTTAAATAAGGCGAAAATTATTCACATAATAAACGGAAGAAAAATAAATGCCAACAACGTTTTTTGGGAGAAAAATAATTTATATACACATATTTTTTTTAAAGAAATGTCAAATTTCATTGAAAAAGGCAAAAAAAGGCATTATAATTAAAAAATAGGCAGTGGGGTCCCAAATAGGCAAAATAGGCAAAATGAAAAGGCTTCTAAAACATTCGAAACAACATAAGAAACGTATATCCGGAAAAATTTTATCAATATATGCAGTAGATAAAAAGAGGCATTTTGCCAAACTTCCGGGCTCTACTCATAATTATTCAATATAAAAAATCTATCATACCTTTAAGCAAAGAAAGCAATCTATTAATCCATTCTTTAACACTTGACAATCAAAACTAAGAAATATTTTGAAGCACAGAATTTTACTCATTTGAAAATTCTTGGTTGAAATATCCCCATAAGTGAATGCAAGTGTAACACGTAAGCTTCACTTTAACTTATTTCCAAAAAAAAACGTAATTAAAATTTTAGGTAGTTTAGATTGGGACAAGAAATATGATTTTAATGCCACGAACATTTCTATAGTACTCTTTCATTCAACAGCAGGGGAAAGTGACAACCACCTTACACTTTACCTCATATTTGTTTCTTCCATTCTTTAAATGCTGGATATTTTCTTGCGAGATCATTGTTGAATTTACACTTTCGCTTAGTTATTTCATGAAAGTAAATATTACTTAATAATCAAAATTCTGACTGCCCGTTTCTGTAACGCATTCATATGTATGACTTGAAAAGGAACTGGCCAAACTCCGTGGCAGAGTGGTTATCACACCTGTCTGGGTTCGAATCCCATCCTGGGCATGGATGTTCTTTGTGAGTGTGTCTTCATCAAAATCATCATATCATCGCTCAATCTCATCTTCGCGATTAGCCAAAAGGGGCGGAAAAGGGAAGTGAAAAGAATGAAATCTATAAGTCGAAAATGAACTGCAGAGTGTGTTCCAATAGTCTGGGATGCGTTCGGAGGGTAAAGCAATACTTAGAATGAATAATACTTATGACTCGGTCGGGCAAAGTGATCATGCTCACTCCCAGATACTAAGGAGAGCATTGCTCGAATGCTTAACGTGCCCCAAGTGATATGTCTTAAATGATGATCAATTATGTGTGGAAGCATTCTCTATGCAGCACATTTGCTATGGTCAATGCTATACTCTTTCCCAAAAAGTAGGACAATTACAGATTTCTGAAAAATCTGCCCGGATGCCAGTCACCTAAAAAGGAGAACATGTCCGGATAAAAGAGGATATCTGGTTACTCTACTCATAATTGATGCTGTACAGTATTAGCTATATACAGCCACTGTGCACTATACAAGCATGTGCTTTATGGTACAGAACATACATTAAATCTATATACTAAGATGGGTGCGGTGCAGTGATGAGAGTAATGCACCATAAACTCAGGGGGTTCCAGGTTTGAACCCTCGTTAAGGGAAGATTAAAACACTTATTGCAGGGAATTTAAAGGTTGGATTGGAAAGCTTGGGATTATTGTAAGAGAATTTCCAGTATGTTAGAGGTCGGGGGTGAGCTGTGATTCCAAGAATAAAACTAGTTTCACACAAGTTTCATGAGTTCCAAGTTTGACAATTCTAGCTCAATTGTCCCAATGAAGGATTCTCTCAGCATTGTCTTCCCATTGTATTTTTGTATTGTATAGCATTCAATAAGTATTTGAGAATGAATTGTTGATTTTGATTTCTGAACTTGCAACTTAATCCAACTCTAACATGCCAGTAGTTTCATGGAGTGAGGGGAGGTTTGAAACCTAAAAAAAAAGTTTAAATACAGTCATGTAGCAAACCCCTCTCCAACACTAAACAACACATAAAAGAAATATAGCGAGAAATTTGGAACCAAATTGGTTTGGAAAACAAACTAGATGAAATTTAATACAGAGCAAAAGTACATTTTTGTATTTATGTACTTATGAAAGCTTATGAACTTTTCAATGATCTTTTAAAGTTCATTTTCCTGTGGAAAGCATGAATGAAAAGTCATTTGACTCACTTTTCCAATTGAAATTTCCGCGTGAAGGTAAATTTTGGTTACACATCCAGTGTAAAAATAATAAAATAATTACTGGAGTTTATTCTTGTGGGATTTGCTGGAAAGAGTGAAACTGTTTTTGGCAATATTTTTCAAACGCTCTGTGTGCCAAATTGCATTCTGTAATAACAAACTATTTGTATATAAGTGTGCATGGGCATCCGGAAGGGGAGGCAAGGGGGGCCGTGGCCCCCCCCTGGAAAATGAAAGTCAACCAAAAATTATGTATTTCACACATATAATTTTATTTTAGCCACAATAATATGTGTTAATTATTGCATGAACACCATAAATTCGAATTTAAGCAATGTTTTTTTAGGGAACAACAATATTTTTGGAGAAAATGTGCCTTGTTTGCCCCCCCTGGAAAAAAATTCCTTCCTTGCCCCTCCCTGGAAAAAATCCTGCAGACGTCCATGTAAGTGTGCTTAATTCTATTATTATCAGAGGTGTGGCGTGCATGTAACCGGTGTTACCGCAGGTAACAGCAAAATGTAAATAAATTAAAAAGTTTTTTTTTCTCAATAAAATAACAACATTGTTAAATAAGTTAACCGACAGCATTGCAGTTGAGTGTATATTGCAGAGGACATTTATTCTGCAGCCGACAAAAGTGAAGAGACAGGCCGTTCCGCTACCCTCAAGAGGCAACAAGAGGAAAGGTCGCCAATGCAAGGGAACAGCGGGGCGGGGAAAGACTTGGAGGCAAGTGTGCTAGAGGGTTATTCATATGCCTGTTTAGGGGCCCTGTTGCCGCTGCAGCCTACCGGATCAGCAAGTGTTGTCACATTGGATTTCTATAAGTGAGCTAAATCCCACCTAAAACGGGGATACTATTTCTCTGAAGCAACAAGAGCCAGACTGCAAAGCCAAAGCTGGATTTAACTACAACTGAGACCATTTACGTAATAGACGAAAAGATAAGTACTTGATGCGATTCGTGATTTGGACAAACCTTGCTCCAAAAAACTAAGTTGGCAACAGTAGAACGTACATCTGGACTTCCCTTCCACCACCGGAGGAGGGGAATTCTGTCGTCTGCTCACCGCAGAAACGTCAAACTGACCCGAATGTGTGGTTCTTCTTCCCCTTTCCACCTCTATGCAAAGAAACATAGATGGTTGACAAGGCTCGACTACTATTCGCTGGATTTTCACGGTAACTCCAGGCCTCCCGCACTGGTGCAAAAATCCGAATAAGGTTAATTTCGGAATTCATTTGTTCGTGCATGAATTAACCAGCTACCAGTCGGCACCACCATCGATGCTAAATCCTAATTTTCTCATTAAAAAATTAGTTTATGTATCTATTAATCAATGATGATCACTTGTACGTGATTTTGTATTTTATTAAATGCCTTTCCCTTCTTAAACATGTATAAGAAAAATCGTATTTTTAAAGTCAATACTTCTACATGACGTAACATCGTTCCAGCCCTGGCCCAAAACCATGGTAACGGTTGAAGTTTTTGCGTGCGATGACGTGTGACCGGCCAAGTGAATGCATCACTTCAATGTGAAGTCACGTGAAATGACAACACGACAATGTTGCAGTATGCAGATATTAAACACCAGAACAAGAACAATGTCTAGATGAGGTTGTGTACTACAGGCTATGGAAAAGGAGATGCGATAACCACTAACGCCGTCAAACGGTTGGGCGGGAACTTTACGTCACATACCATGAAGAAGTAATAGGATCTGAGCTGATTATGTCCTTTGCGATTAGTCCACTCAGAATTAGTTCACTTCATCAAATGATTTACTAAATCTCATCAATTTACATTGTCGAATTCATTATTTGAGTTTTTTTTTGGTTTAGGGCCGTTTTTTCAATGTTCAGTTAAGGTTCATGTTAGCACGTAACTGGAAGTTAGTGAAAATTTCTGTTTTTCAATGTACAGTTAGCTTGTAACTGGAACTCTGGTGGCGATTATTTTTACTGGTGCTTCTTCTTGCAGTTACGTGACGTCATTTATAAATAAATGAATAGTGACTCCAAAATGCGATTTATCATTCGTATGTGACGTCCATGATGGAACCAAGGTTTCCAAGAACTTAGGTCAATGAACTAACTAGTAGCAACCACAACGTATAGTGGAACCACAAGCAAAGAAACCTGCGCAGACTCGCGACTCCTGTGCACCGTACTCCAGTGTGGAGGGGAGGGGGAGAGTGGAGCATGCTCTCTTATAGTCCGAGTTAAACGGAAGAGGAGGAAGGTTATTTTTCTTGTGGTCGCTCTTGTAAGTAAGGGGAACTGTGATTGACCATTGCAGATTCTAGCATTAGCATGATTCACGTTAGCGTTTCCACATGAATCCAAAGCTCGGTGACCGAAGAATCCTTTTGAAAAACGTACATAACGTATATATTATGTTCAACGTACTTGGAAAATGTATCTTGTGTTGAACTAAAATAAATAATAATAACAAGTGGTGTGCGGTATCTCCGAAAGTCGGGACCGGGATAGGAAAGAAAAATTCCGTCCCTATCACGACTTCAGCAAATGACTTCCCTAAATTTCTGGATCCCGAGCAGTCGGGAAATACCGAATGGTCATTTTAAAACGGTATTAATTCTTGACGTTTTCTACATTGCAAGTGTCTGGAACTTATCGGAAATTGTTAGTTTTCATTCCAGAAATGCAAAGAAAATCACTTAAGGTGAAAATGAGAATTTGAGATTTCCCGACTAGTCGAGAAATTGTGAATATTTCCCGTCCCGAATGTCGAGATTTAAAAATAATTCCCGTTCCGATCAAAAATATTCTGTCCCGCATAACAATAAGTACCTATCTATATTTATTTTCAATTTGTCTGAAGCCACAAAATGTAAATGGGTGGAAATACTCATTAGTGTACTCGATTTCGTGTGTTCAGTTTCTGGCATGGTTTCCTATCTGCATAGTGCAACACTAGCGCATAGATTTGGAATTCATTTCATGGATAAATTCACCTCTTACCGTCGTTTCGTCATTACGAGTAAACAACGGATTGGCCCAACCTATACTTCTAATAACCTTGCATCGTTCCATATGATCTGTCATGGACGTACACTAACTATTTTAATAAGGATGTAGAAGAACAAAAAATAAAAACAATGGCTTATTGTGCAGATTTTTATTGTAAAAACTGTCAGAAGAGGAATCAAGAGCTGTGTTCGTGTTCTGTCATATCCTGAAAGGTTAGTTATTTATGAATTCTGTTCGCTCTTTATGTAAAAATAATTTCCATAAAGTTAGTTTCCACGGAGAATAATTCCTAGCATGTCTTCGTATTCTGTATTTTGCTTCATTTAAGTAAAAGGACATGTGTTAAAAAAAACGTCTGAAAGATTAAAGGTTCGATTTTGTAACTTAATGTTATTTATAAGTTACACAGGAGGATAGGAAGCCAACGAGAATAGTAGGAATGACTTGAAGTTTGTTTGAAGTTCGGAAAAGCTCATTTGTACATGTTATAATGTAGAAAGTTGCAAGTTATCGCGCTCCTATTCGCTTCTGCATGAAGTTTATTTCTTCTAGCATTTAAAACTTTGTCAACATGTACAGGAGATGAAAAAAGGCGTGTAAATATTAAAGCAATGAAACCTAAGGTAATGGTTCCTATCGTTCTATGATTTTTTTAAAAATTCTCTTAGCAGGAAGACTAATTATCGTAGAATTTTAGCAATCATTGTCACACGAAATTTGAACCTTTCTTAAAGTAATTAGCACTCTTTGGATTTTTTTTAAAAATATATATTTATGTTGAAAAAACAACTTAAAAATTGCCTTACGCAAGCTTGCACGCTTCCCAAGGACAATGTATTTTCCATTGACAAGGGACTGTAAGTATCGTAGACTAGTGTGAATTAATGTAGAAGTAAATCGAAACCTTAGCAAAATGAATTTAGGTAATTTATTTATAATGCTAAGAGAACCAAACCTGGCCTGCCTAACCTAACTACGAAAGCATACATTGAACCAAATCATAAGTAATCACTAGTTTTGGAAACGAAATGAGTGTAACTAACCAAGTGCAATATATGCAAAATATTTTACGAACATTTACACATGTGTTACTGTAAAGAAAAATCCTTTCTCACTGGTGCCACGGGAGGAAGATTTTGTGTTTCAAATCGCATTTTAATCTATGTGCTTTAATTCAACCCTACAGAATTATGGATGTTACTCCTATTATTAATAATAATATATTTTGTTGATGGAATCATCTAATTATACCTGTAGTTAATATTATTGCTGTAATAGCTCTTGTTGTTGGTCATGGGCTTTGATCTACTAGATGGTATGGGTGATTTTGATTTGTTGACATATTTCCTGTCCTGGTATCTTCTTCAAAAATATGTTGTGTCATAACATCTTTCTTGAAAGCACTCCCGGGAATAGATTCCATGATCCATTTAATGACAAAAATTGCATTGTTAGCCAGTTGTAGGTTAGGCAGTAAGCTTCAGGGACTCTTTCTAAAAGATAATGTGGTAAAACTTTGCTTCATTAGGAAGTTTAGTGCAATATTTATAATATTTTTTTATTTGCATTACCACACACTGTATGGTGCCATAAGAAGTAGTTACGATGAGAAATAATGTGAAAATTGAGTAAAAATAAATCAATTGAATGGTGACAAGCTCATAAGATTTTGCGCAATTGTTGAAGGAGCTATCATAGAATGGACCCTTATACATTTGACACTACTGTATTCAACAGATACAGATAGTGATCTAATGCATATTCATTTTCAGTAACTTTTCTTTGTGTTGACACGCTTTGACCTTAGCTCACAAACAACTCTTGCATCATGGAATTTATCTTTTTTGAGTGACATAAAATGCAGAATGCTTTGTCTTGCATAGTTATATGTTTCTAAAATAACTTTTCATCTTTTATTTTTCTCGTAGAGCTAAGATATGGTTGGAGAAAATATGGCGAAAGGACTTGAGGCACAAAACATACAAAAGTTACAGATTTTGTGGAGACAATCTTTCAGAGCAAATGTTTATGAATTCTAATAGAAATAAGTTAGTGCATGATGCATACCCAGATGTAGAACCAAGTAAGTATATTGCATTTCTTATGGAATAACATTGTCATCAGTTATGTGGCTCATGCATAAGAAATTGTATTTTCCCTTTTCTGCATTAAAAAAATATATGCTTTAGAGATAAATTTTGCTTAAAGTACATAACACCTAACAACACAATACATTGCTTGAGGATGTTAGAAACAAATGTATTTAATGTTTCACTAAATATTCCAAGCAGGATGGATGAAAAAGATATGATTTTCAGCTAAACAGTCCTGTAAAATATTTGAAAAGTTTGATTAAAGGAAATAAAATGCACATATTTTTCTGTTTGAGACTGTACATATGTGAACCTACTATGGAAATGTTTGTTGAGTGTGTTAATGATGCTTTAATAATTTCAGTAACTTTTATTCCAGTGAAAGTCTGTAGGACCTCAAATAGATTATCATACCTTATGCAAAATATATTAATTACTAGTGATTCAATAAATATATATATACCTCAATAACAACGTGTTTGTTTATTTTCCCTTACATTTGTTATTAGCAATAGAATATAATGTTTTACATTTCCACAGTATGAGTATTAAATCATTAAGAGTAATGTACTTACTCTGAAACTGTTCTCTTCTGGAGTATTTCAACATGTAAATTCATTCTTGGTGAAGTATAACATGTCACCATAGTGAGTGTCCGACCAAGAAACCTATCAGTATGACACAATGGTTTGTCTAATGGAATTTCATTAACAATATTATGATAATATTCAATACAGTGGAAATTATTTGATGTAGGGTTTTAAGGATTTCTTATAGTCTTTTACTTTATATTCCATATGTTTAATGCTAACAGTATAATTTATATGTGTAATTGGAAGTAAGATGCTTGAAATAAATTTTGGGACTTGTAGGCATAATGACCATATTGGGCCATTCAATGTATGTGAGGAAGAATCCTCTTATCTAATATCCTTACTTGAGTTTGAACTGTTCTTTTAGGTCTACTTTATGCACAGAAAGGCTAATTTGGTTGAAACTACCGTTTAAAGTGGGATCCGAAACACTATGGGTCTCCACCGGGTATCGAACCCGTACCTGAGTTAAAAAATGGGTGTGAAGAGCCCCTTGAGAAAGGTTGAAAGTGAAATGTTATAAAGACTTGCAAAGGATATACACAAAACTACGAACTTCCTCAGAGAGAGTATAAGAGCCCAGCTCTTCTCAAAAAGGTAATGACATTTCTTAAAGTGCTTTCATTATCTCCCAACCTGGTCAATAATTGGTAAGATCAAAAGTTTGAGGAAAGTAGAATCTCCACATTAGGTAGGAATAAGCCAATCACTTAACATTTAGACATGACACATTGGATGGACTAGCCCTTGCAGCAAATCATCATGAGTGAGACACCTATGTTCAATACGAGGCCAAGTTAAATTTACTTCTTGATGGAAGGGATGATTTGAGAAACATGCACAAATGATTGACCTGATAGTGTGAAGCTTGAAAGAATGATTATTTATTAACTCTTTATGTTCACTTTCTTTTAGACTGACTAGAAACATGTGTGACATTATTTAGAAGTAGCAGGGATTTTGTCAATATGGCATCCACTATGAGTGAAATGTTGCTGTTCATTGGTTCATTTCCAAGTGTCATATGTCACATGTCACTTTGGTGTGAAATCTCTCTAAATTGCAAAAAATACGGTTGGTTTCTTTGTCATCAGCTGGAAATTTGCACATTTCTTTTGTTTTTTAATTAGCTTTAAAAAATTCATGTGCAATATTTATTCTGAATGCATGGATTGTAACATCTTCAGTACTGTATTAAGTATATGAATATATAAAATACATATCTGTGCAGCATAAGATCTTTCAGTGGTGTATTTTTAATTCCATTGTGTGTGTGTTTAGGAGTGGGGGGGCTGGGAGTGTGCTTATCTAGCTTGATCCTACATACTCAATGACTGCTTTCTTTTTTATTCTAAGACATTCATATTTCGAGTCCAGATTTTTGTGTAACTATGAAATATGTAATGCCATATGATGAAATTGTAGTCAATATGTAGAGTGGTTCCAGTAAGTAACTTAGAACAAAACTCGCTTGTATGACATACTCCTACTCCCATTCTAGATTAAAAATTAGGGATTTTTGACAAATACTAAAATGAATAAGCATGCAGTGATTAGTTAATAATATATCTTACAAACATTCACACGTTTTTAGAAATGGGTTGAAATTACTCTCATGCAAACCAGAAAAGTGAAATTTCATACAACTTCGATTGATTGATTGATTTGGTGTTTTAAGTCAACTTTATTCACAGTAAGGCCAATCGGGACTGGAACTACAGTTTAAAGTGGGATCCGAACCACTATGCCTCTCCATATAGGTACAACTTCGAGATGAGGTGGTTGCTATATAGGCATTCTAGGTTAACTTGTGTAAGGTGTGACCTTTTCTTACTCTATTTTCCTATAACTATTCATTATCACCATCATAGTAGTTTTTACAGAGAAATAGACTGATATAATTAAAACAATTACAATTTTATTCCAGAAATTATTCTGTTTGATAACTTCCCCAATGAGCTGTGTCACTCATAGCTATTATTTTATTCTATTCTCTCATGGTAGATGGCACTGAACTAGTTTCTATGTTGTAGTTTCCAAAATATTATTTCATCTACAGAACACTGAATGTAAGTTGTGATAGAAATTAACTGTAGTGTAAAATATTTACTTTCATCTACAGCATAACATAACCCATGGTTCTACAGAATAGTTTCTCAACATATAGGGTGCGACCCACTCCTGGGTCCTGAGGGGACATTTGGTGGGTCGGGAAGTTGGGCTCGAAACTTTGTTAACTGGGTCTTAAAAACCTATTACCTTAAATTACTTAGATATATTGTTTTAACAATTTAAATTCAGGCCGTGTTGTTGTAAAAGAGCAAATATATGATTATAGACTAGGTGCACACCCCTACAAAGTAATTCCGCTGGTTCCCATCTTATGGGTCCCATGAAGTGTAATATCCTTCAAGGTGGGGCCCCGACTGAAAAAGGTTGGGATCCACTGCTCTACAGCCCTGGAAGGTCCTTGGCCTATCAACTGACTGCCAGTCTGCCTCCCACAACCCTACCTAGAGGTGTAGAGATCTTCAACCAGTAATGGGGTGACGTAGGGTCAGCACATCGAACCCTCAGCTGTTATAGGAGATTTCCCAGACTGGGTTACGCTACTCACTTGTAGGTCCCCAATTTTCTTAGGATGGTGGTTAAGTTTGGAAAACAAGTACTGACTGACTATATGTATATATCTTTTATTCCAGTATATTTCATACCTACAAGCCGCCAGCTGATTTGTAATGTTTTCGTTAGATGAATAGCGTTAATGTTCCATCAGTAGTTTTTAATATACATTTTATGATTTATTCTTATTTCCTGAGACAAAACCTTCGAATCCTGTCTTTTGTTTCCCTGGCATTTTCAGCATCAAATCCCCCCCTCCTCCTCAGGGTACTCCACTGATATCAATTGCAGAGAAAGTGGATGCATTTGTCTTTCGTTTTATGAGGCCATAGACAGATGAATGGAATTTTCTACATTGGTAAATCAGAAGTGTCTACATCTTGCGATTGAATATGGTAGGCCTACACAAGAGAGAAAATTACAGTGACGGCACCAGAAAGAGTTGCTGGTATTAAGTATGCTGTATCCTGCAGATTGCCACCCACGTTAAACTGTGCAGCAATTGTTATGAAGAGAAAGAGACAATTTGGGAAATGTTGCAACATGGCTCGAGCGCCCTTTAGAACACTTTTGGTAGCGCAATGAGAAGCTCACCCCACCCTTCCATTCCTGCTTTTATTTTCTGCTAATAATTCGGGACATGTCTCGTAAGGTCGTAGTATTTATTTTATTTAAGTTCATAAAAATGTTCTACAAGGAAAAATACCATTGTTCGGTTAATGCAGGGGTCCTGGGTTCGAATCCCTGTTAGAGCTTTCTTTGTGTCATCAATTTTTCATAGCATCGTCGCGATTAGCCTAAAATTGGAAAAAATGCGACGCTAAATAAACAACGACGAGGGAGGGGTAAAACGCATTGATCTACGAACAAAGTAATCGCTGTAGATAAAATCGCGATTTGCCCAAAATGTCAGAAAAGCAACGCATAATAGGGAGAATACGACATAAAAATACTTATTACCACAGATAATACACGGACCATTATTCATGCACAACGGAATGATTTACGTGCTGGAATTTCAGGAACTTGAAATTATTTTCGTATGTTGTGCTTCTGGGCTACTTATTCTGTACATCTCGTAACTTAGATGTAGAAATCATTCAAACGTAACGTGCATTAACTGAACAATGGTATTTATCCTTGTAGAACATTTTTATGCACTTATATAAAATAATTAATTCGACCTTACGAAATAAGTCCCGAATTATTAGCAGAAAATAAAAGCAGGAATGGAAGGGTGGGGTGAGCGGATCATTGCGCTGAGACGCATTCAACTGTCACTGCCAAGAGTAAGATATGATTGGCGGAGAGGTTGCTATGACAACGCTTTACGTTTCGAAACAGCCGTAGGGTGGCTCCACATGTCCGGTTTGGTATACGCACAGATTACAAAGGAGAGATAGGAAGTAAGCGATCTTATTAATCTGTGGTAACTCTCTCATGAGCGGTAGTTCTTTCTAGGAGTGATTGTGGCTACATAAATCATTGAGCGGATTGTAAAAGAAAAAAAAGAACGAAATCAACAAGAATCCAGATCAAAGGCATGTTTTTTGGGGGGAGGGAGGGTAGGGTGGAGATAATAACGTCTGATGACTGGTAACACTTTTGAAAAAGTCACGCCACGCCACTGATTATTGTTATTACTATTATTATTTGTGTTATAAAAAAAATCTTATTATTTTCAGGCAGTGCCATACCAGTACTATTTTCTGTTAGTGTGAAAAATATTCCAGACATCAATGAGCTACAACAGGTTAGTTTTGAACTTTACCATATGTTGCTTACTTGTTAAAAATTAAATATGTCAAATGCTATGTGTGGTGATTATATTTCTTTACCATAAAATTGCTTTGTTGCAAAAAGGAGAGAATAAAAGTATAGTAAGTAAAAAGAGCAGAATTGAACTGAAATATATATTTAATGTAATCAATGATCTGGACAGAATTTTATGAGTGGACTGAGATCTAACTTCTGATTCAGTTATGCTATTTTTTCCCAACCTTTTCATTGGTCTTTTCTTCCCTGAGAAAATCTGAACGCATGGAGATCTATAACCCCCCCCCCCCACCACCACCACTTCTAATTGATTGATTTGTTTTTAAGTCCAATTTATGCACAGAAAGCAGGGGTGGCGCCAGAATTATTTCAAGGTAGGTGTTTGTGTGTGTGCAGCCATACATTCTAATCACATTCTTTCCTTCATGTCAATGTAGTGAAATAAATGTGAATTGGTTGCGTCACATTTTGTCCTTAAAGTGCACAGAATGCAAGGCACATAACTTCTCCACTTTATATATTAGGCGTCAGTGATGGAAATTGTGATGGTAGCCAATGGTGAAGGATTAAATTACTTTCTCGTAATTTAAATGCATGTTCCTGATCATATTATTTTCATCATATCTGAATGTTTGCAGTAACGGCGATCGGGTGCCAAAACTTGGGGGCAAGGACAGTTTACATTTTTTGTCGAAAGTCTTAACATTAAGAGGCCATAGTGCGGGTGCAACAAGTGGCAAAATGTGGCGAGAGGAGGGGGAACTTCCCCTCGCTCCTTCTAATCGCCGCCACTGGATATTTAGATTAAAATTAATGTCTTATTGGGAATGTAAACACACACACACGGAGAAACTAATTCTTTGTTCATTCTGCATAAAGTATCCCCAGGCTTATGAAAGGCTATTTTGACAAAATATTGCCCAAAAGTAATAATCAAGTAACATTGAAAAATCTGTTAGCTAAATTGTTATTCGTTTTCTGAAGTAAGTCTTCGTTACTCATGCGGGAGAAGTAACACACGTATGGTTATATGAACACATGCACTGAGGTAACAAATAGTTTACATTTTGTAAAATGTGATTTTGGACACAACGAATTCATCGAAATTGATCACTATACCCGGTAATTCATCTCTTTTTCACAGATGACTTGGGTTGTATAACATCACCTTTTTGAAAGCGCCCAAATTTCAACCTCTATCCTTCATACCCTAGAAACTTTAATCTTGCAAGCGAACGAGTCTCTGGCGCCTGGAACCACAGTCAAAATAATAATTTGTGGGGGGTTGTATTTTCGATGTCTGCAGACCGGCCCCCGTGGCGGAGTGGTTAGCACATCGCGCTACGACATCAGGGGTTCCGGGTTCGAATCCTGGCCTGGGCATGGATGTTTGTGATTGTCCATTCATCAATTTCATCAAATCATTACTCATCTGCATCTTCGCAAATTAGCCAAAAAAGTGGCACAAAAAGTGAAGTAAAATAAAACAAATCAATCAATCGATGCCTGCCTGTATTTGTTTTCCCCCCTTCGTCACTTTCATTTAATCACCATTGAACCTTATTGTCGCCATTAGTCAAAATTAGCAGAAAAGTGACTTCACATAGAACAAATCAGTCGAATCAGCAACAACTTACTCTTCCAAAAGTGGAGTTTCATTAGTTCATACCACTTCAAAAGTTGAGGTGGTAGTTTCAATTTCACATTGTTTCATTGTTGGATCAAGGCAGCTAACTCCGTGAACAATAATGTTGTTCTCAGAAAGTCTCAAATATTTGTCTCTGGAATGCACCCTCTTAAATGGCATCTTTTATGGTGATAATATAACACGTTCCCTGTGAGTTCTGTATATTTTTTCTCCAATGGCATAACGTTGTCGCCTTATAATGAAGAGGTTCTGGTTTCTACTGTCCCCTCCCCTGGTGGAAGCACAATGCACACTGATTCGGACTGCAGTTTAAACTATAGGTTTAGTCCCAATTAGACTATCTGAGCATAGAATTCGACTTAAAAGCAAATAAACAAAATTTTCTTATGGATACTTCATGACAAGCCTTTTCCTTTTTACTTCATCTGCATCTACAGATTCTGTTGACCTTTTCGGCTAAACCTCTGATGCTTCTAAAGTTTAAACCATTCTCATCGTGATTGATTTGTTCTCTGATGCCCTCAAAACAAAGCTTTCCTCCCAACCCCTTCTTCTTTTAATTCTACGTAAGTTAATCACAATAAAAATCGCATGATTACGTAACTGATAGGCAAAATTTATGTGTGGAACTAGGATTTCTAAATAGAATTAGCCACCCTTTATCAATTCAATAATTCTGTTGCTTTTTCCAAACCCACATAACTGTTACATCAAAATTAATATACCTCAGTATTGTAGTGGTTATTGTGATTGATTCTTATTAGTATTTATTAGTGGAACAAATACAAAGTTGTTATTTTGTATACCATGCAGATATTTGAAAAGGACAGGTATGTAAAATATAAATATAGGGTGTCTCAGAAATATTTTCGTCTTTGAATCCCCCCTCTGGGGCAATTTGCATGTTGCGGAGTATCGCAAACGCTTGCCAACATTGTTAATATTTAGTTGCCACGGAGTGCTTTATGGGGCAGTAACATGCTTTTTGTGATTGATTGATTGATTTAGTTTATTTTACTTCGCGTTTTGTGCCTCTTGGCTAATTTGCGAAGATGGGGATGAGTGATGAAATGATGAAATTGATGAATGGACATTCACAAAGAACCAAGCCCGACCGGGATTCGAACCCGGGACCCTTGGTGTCGCAGTGCGATGTGCTAACCACTCGGCCACAAGGTCGGGCACATGCTTTTTTGTGTTCGTGCATTTGATAAAAGTAATGATTCTTATGTTGTTGTGCATCATTATAACCTGGCACAAATAAGAGACGTCCCAATCACAAATTTAATTAAATATTGGGTGAGAAAGTTTGAAAACACTGGAAGCACTATGACAATTAAACAACCGGGATGTCCAAGGTCATCAAGATCGAACAGGAACGTTGACCATGTGCACCATTGACCCTTATTTTGTTGAAGATGATCATGGTAATGCTCAAACTGTAACTTCTGAGCGCTACTGCCAAATGATTAGGACTTTTTAAACTTCTGCAATTCAGAACCATGATGGCTACAGCAGAAACACGTTTTTCCACTTCTCACGTCACCAATGATTCACTGAATGCTCTTCTTCATCAGTTATTCCCAGAGTGGACATTAAATGGCCACCAAGAAGTCCCTATTTGACACCAGCAGATTTTTTCTTATGGGGTTACCTTAAGAGTAAGGTATACACCCCAATGCCACAAAATTTGAGAGAATTGAAGCAAACAATTACAGATGAAATCAATGCTATTCCTCATGCAATGCTTCGGCGAGTGATCGAAAACTTTAGTTCAAGAATAATTAAATGTGAAAATATGAACGGTCACCATTTGTCCAATACTCTTTTCCACAAATAAAAATTTAATGTTTAAGCTTTCTTTTGGTAATAAATTTATCTTTATACAAAAACTTAAGTATTTATTTTAATAGTTTTAAAAACGAAAATATTTCTGAGACACCCTTTATAAAAAGTGTAATGAAACAAGGAAAGAGACCCTTCTGGAATTTCAATGTAGACTTAATTAAAAAGTCGAAATAATTTATTGTGTTGCTGGAGGAAGCAACGCCGAGGTTCTTATTTGTTTATTTAGAGATTGTTTTAATCATACGCAGGCCGGGATTTATATATGCGAAGACCCAGAGCATACAACACCAAGACCCCACCCCAATCTCCTCCACAGTTTCAGTTATAACTTTTCGCCAAGCAACATGAGGTGGGACGTATTTCTACATTTCTTTCATCACATCCGAAGTACCTAATATTTTCTTTATGTGGTACTTTTCAAAGCAGTTTTTTACCCAGCGAAGGCCCGGAGCTACAGCACTCAAGCTCACCCTAAATCCTGATCTCAATTTGACCATACCCTGCATAATTTTGCACCACCTAAGCTCACTAGCTGCTTCTAATCAAGAAGCATACAATTGGTCAGTCTTCTTGTTTCAAGATCTCTGGTAATTCCTTTTGCTTTCTATGACAAAGTTAAATCAGCTTTTTATGGGATGATGATATGTGAACATTTCTAGTATAGATAATATTCATTAGAAGATGTGATAACACCAGAATACACTTATTTATTGCAACATTCACATATCTCTAAGTATATGTACTTAGAGAATTTGATTGGGTGGGCACAGGAATTGTTGGGTGGGTGCTTGCCCACCCATGATCACCCCTGTCGCTGTCCCTGACAGAAAGGTAGGGACTGGACCTACAGTTTAAACTGGGATCCAAACCACCTCCACAAAGTAATGAACCTGGAACCCCAGGTACCATTAGGCCATCGGGAAGGCCCTAAATTTTAGGTTCTGGGGTGCTATATGTAATTTATACAAAATTGCAATGCTCTAAAAGAAGTTACTGAAATCCCACACACACACCTGGAATTTTTTTCTTATACCACAGTGAATACATGAAGAAACAAGCACGATGAATTACAAATGCCCTGACCAGGATTCGAACCCAGGACCTTCGGTAAAGAGCTTGTTAGGTACTGAACATGATCAATTCCTAATAAATTATAATTATTCTTACTTGTATGTCAAAATGTATGCCCCTCAAAGTGAAATCTCATATCTATTATTCATTTAGTTTGCTTGTGAACTGTTTCCCTGCTTCATTCATCACCTGCTACTGATTTATGTTGCTCGTGTGTGTGTGTGTGTGTGTGTGTGTGTGTGTGTATGTATGTTTCATGTTATCAATTCTTGTTTCTTTTTCTCCAGGACATCAGCGTAGAAATGAACCTAAGAATTTACTGGATCGACAGAAGACTGAACGTGGATCAATTCTTTGCTGATGGTAACCCTAAGAAGTATGTTAGCATAAGCCCCATAATCATTTCCAAAATGTGGGTTCCAGATGTGTACACAGGTTAGTTTAGTTTAGTTTAGTTTATTTGCATCCAAGGACTACCGGTGTGTACAAATTACAGTACATGGTAATATAGGACATGTCAATACTTACATTACAATACAATATTACATTAATAGATTTTACAAATACAAAATATATAGCCGTATTATATCAAAATCACAAAAAAATATAACATGAGAAGATATAGAACATTGCAGCCTACTTCTAGGTGATACTAATTATCCACTTTCATTTGACATTTAATTTTACAAGAATGATATGTGATTATAATACATTATGTACATTTGTCTTATGTAAAAGTCGCTTCCATGTATTCAGCTATAGAATAAAAAACATGCTTCAGAAGCATTGATTTTATCTTGTGCTTGAATATCATCAATTTTGGTTCTTTCCTCACATCTTGTGGTAGTTTATTGTAGAGATCTATGGAAGAGTTTAAGGGACCTTTCTTACATAAGTTAAGGCGGCAGTGTTTTATGTGAAGTTTGTCTTTATATCTTGTGTTTAGGCCATGTATTTCCTCATTTGTGGCAAAGTTGGAAATATTTTGCTTAACATAAATTAAGCATTCATAAATGTATATGCAGGGGAGAGTTAACACATTTAGTTTACGGAAAAGAGTTCTACATGAATAAGTTTTCTTTACTCCAGCTATGATTCTTATAGCTCTTTGTTTCACTCTTCTTAGTTTTCCTCTGCGTTCCTAGTGTTTGGTATTCTACATGGGTCAGTCAAATATAAACCAAAATTTCGCTCTCACTTTTTACTGCATGAAAATATTTCAGAAATGCTAATGGCTTATTTTTCTGTATATATTCCACTACAATCATAGCAATCGCCACCGAATTGGCAATTTTTTAATGCCTGTGCCTTGGAAAGATGGGGGTTGCTGTCGAGTTCTAGAAGATGCTCATACTCTTGAAACATTGACCTCCCAATGCCTCCTTAAGTAGTCCAAACAAATGATAATCACAGGGTGAGAGATCAGAGATACAAGGAGGATGTTCCACCAAATCCACTGCATATTCACAATTTTTCTTGAGATCAAGCAGTCTGTTGTCAGTCTTGCTTGGGTAGCCACACATGAGTCATACTCTGCACATATTCAAGTCAATTCACATTTTTTTTTATAACAAACAAAGACTTGTGTTTTGGAGAATGTTTCACTGCCAACATGCTCCTTTAATCTTCGCAAAATTTCACTCATCTGTACACTTTCTTTGACAAGAAATTTAAAATAATACTTTGTACAACTGAGATTGGTACTGCTTGCTCACTCATTGTGCTTGCTGCTGACTGAATGTTTCAAAGGTGGAACTGTATTGTACAGAATGAGTCTCAGACACACCTACCTTGATCTCCGATTGGTCCTAAGTGGATATATTTATTTGTGCAGCTGTATGGAACAAATTCCAGTTTATGTTTGACTGATACTCATAGGTATAAAGTGTTACCAAAAAAGCAAACATTTGTAAATACCTCAAAACTGCAATTTTTGCTTTTAGAGAAAACTTTGGACACAAAATTTAATCACTAATGTTTGTTCAGCCATAGACATTTCTGGGTCTTAATAATCAACCCAGAAGTGTCCGGGACTGTACTAAACAGAATTTATTTCTAAAGATTTATTTTATACTTCTAGTTCTTAGTAATTATATTTCATTCTACAGATTTATTATACTTTTATCAACATGTGTTTTTACACATGTAAGTGTAAGATTCTTATGAGAAAGTTGAGTCGCTCTATTTCTACTTTGCCAGTACAGGGCACACATTGAATGGAAAGTAAGAAAAAAGCTTTTATACACTAACGCACAACAGTGATATATTTTATATATTCCAATATAAATTTTGAAAAGAGATAAAAACAAATTGAAGAATACAATATTTTCTGTAGAAACACAATGTCTGGCAACCCTCTGAAAGAGGTGTTTTTTTTATTATTTTATTTTATATCCCAATTTATATATTTGGTCGTTGAAACAAAATTTCAAGTTAAAGATGGCCTTCTACTACTTACAACTTTTAATACTTATCAATGCATTAGTTCAAGAACATGATTCAAAATATTCAACTTTTCATAATGCAAAATAAATTAATAGTCCATGAGAAAAGTAAAGAAAAATAATGTTCACTTTGTGCATAATATTTTATAATCATGAAATTAAAATAATTGTTAAGGAAATAATATTCACATAGAAAATAAAAGTATTAAAAAGAATTTTTAAAAAAGGCTGCTAACATACAGATTTGAACTTTTAATAACTTTATCTGACACATGATATATAGAATGACTAACTTGATATTAACATATCCACATTTCCCCTCCAATAAAACTTACTAATTTTGCTTTCTTTTATGAATTATAGATTACACAAAAGATGTAATTATACCAAGGATTCTAACTCAGCCAGCTTCTCTGAGAATTTATCCAAATCATACAGTAAGATATTCTGCAAGGTAGGTAACAATAATGTAAAAAAATAATTTAAAGCAGGGAATTTTTCTTCACAACCAATATTGGAACAAAGTAACAGAAATACGAGTGCTTGCAGTGGCGGCGATTAGGGAAGGGGGCAGTTGTCCCCCACTTTTTGCCACTTTTGCTGCCACACTATGCTAAATCTTATATAAAAAGGGAAATATACTGTCTTTGTCCCCCCCCCCCCAGTTTTGGCACCTTGCCCCCCTGGTTTTGGAACCCAATCGCCGCCACTGAGTGCTTGGTTAATATCACATGTAAGCATCTCATAAAAAATCATAATCTACTTATCTTGTGCATATATTGCTTTTATTTTTGTATTAATATAAGTTTCTGTAAAACCTTTATCACTTGAAAAATAAACTTTGAGCTAGAATATATATGTTATATTTCTCATTTTGCTACTTTTGTTCAGAAAAAATTACTACAGTTCCATGTTCTTGCTTTCACAGGATTACAATGAAAGTAGCTTGTCCTATGGACTTCAAGCTGTACCCAGCAGATACGCAAATATGTGACATAAGAATAGAAAGTTGTAAGTTGCTTATTTAAATTATAGGGTAGAAGTTAGGAGTGGATGTTTAAAACTCTATAACTTTAAGATTGCATTTACTTTTATTATCAAAAATATAAAATATAGATTCTGAGTTATAACAATTTTGAATTATAATTTTCATAAGCTTTCACTCAAAATGCTATTTTTACAGTGTTTTATTGTACAGGAGTGCCTTGCACACTGGCGTATGCAAGATTTTGTTCGGGGGAGGGGGAACTTGAGAACTTGGATGGTGCATAAACAGTGGGAGAGAAACGTTTTTCATGTGCAAGGTACAAAATTCGTACATATATATGTGTGTGTGTGTGTGTGTGTGTGTGTGTGTGTGTGTGTGTGTGTGTGTGTGTGTGTGTGTGTGTGTGTGTGTGTGTGTGTGTGTGTGTGTGTGTGTGTGTGTGTGTGTGTGTGTGTGTGTGTGTGTGTGTGTGTGTGTGTGTGTGTGTGTGTGTGTGTGTGTGTGTGTGTGTGTGTGTGTGTGTGTGTGTGTGTGTGTGTGTGTGTGTGTGTGTGTGTGTGTGTGTGTGTGTGTGTGTGTGTGTGTGTGTGTGTGTGTGTGTGCGTGCGTGCGTGCGTGCGTGCGTGCATGCGTGCGTGCGTGCGTGCGCGCGCGCGCGCGCGCGCGCGCCTGCCCCTAGACATTGTTTTGGGTTCATTTGGAATGTAATGGAGCGGAAATCAGAATTTTTTGTCATTTGAAAGTAGCGAACAAACATGCATCTATTAATTTTAATACAGGGTGCGATTTGAAGGGTCGATAGGTAGGATTCTCACCCTCCTTCCCTTCTCTCTTTGAAACATCAAATCTTATGAATGACACATCTCAACCAGGGATCATTATTTCCAACCCACTTGTAAACTATATCGTACTTATGGTGTTCCAGTTGAATTCAATTAAGTTTACCACACCATACCTACAAAAAAAAATCATTATGCAATATATGTCGACTTTGTACAGTGGCACCAATTTATATGAGTTAGTGGGACCCGAACCCACCCAATAATTTATGTGATTTTTTTGAACTTATAGATCAAGTGTTTGAACCCACCCAATGTTTTTGAAAAATTGGTGCCCTGGCTTGTCTCTCTTTTAGATGCCATGTATTCTGTATGTTTTCAGACTACTGGTGTTTCACAAGTAGGTACTTTTCTATCAAATACTAAAACTGGGCAGTGTTTTTAACGTATGTTGAGTCCCTTCATCGTTTAATCCTGTTCGAGAGCTTGTTGAGATCTGTAGTGTTTGTTGCGATTTGTAAAAATAAGTCAAGATGGCCCCCAATTGACTCATGGGAATTTCATGTTTCAAGGATTGGTAAGACATTTGTCAAAGTAGTTATTCATGATGGAATTTGCAATATTTTAAGACTACACAAATACTGAAAGTACTTCACTGTATAATCAAAACCAAAATGCTTCAGTTCTTAGAGAAAAGCAAGAAATTGGCATGGCTACTCTTGAAACATTGAAAATTATTGATTCATCACATAGGAGGATGGTAGTTCAGGAATTAGAGTAAAACCATACCTTCGAA
Organism: Lepisma saccharinum; assembly: GCF_977018435.1. NCBI lineage: Eukaryota > Metazoa > Arthropoda > Insecta > Zygentoma > Lepismatidae > Lepisma > Lepisma saccharinum. The sequence goes on along the minus strand of NC_139241.1, from coordinate 10,693,544 downwards.
AGTTATTTTGTCAATCTTTGGTAGCTGGTTTGAAAACTTAAGTCTCTTTTTGCGTGTAGTCCTATTAAATGCACACACACATGGCTTGTAGATGAGCGTTTGTTTTATGGAGTCATGTCAGGTGAACTTTAATGTAAGTGAAAACATATGTGCGTCACTAATTAAATATTTTCACATCTACAAAGAAAATCCAAAACAAATTTTCACCTCACTCAAGGATTATGTGAATTCAATTAAAATTGTACCAATATCTACAGCTGAATGTGAAAACGGATACAGTGTTGTGAATCTAACCTTTACTGAACAGAGTGAGATTAAATATTTGCTTGGATCATAGAATAAATCAGCGTAAATCATTTTTGGTGATACCCTGTTGTTGGCGTTTTATTTTCATGAGATATGAGCTCCAATTACCATTTTAAACCTTTGTTTTTAAAGTTATTTAAACACAAAAATGGTTATCGGGGGCAAGTTTTTTTTTCCGACTTCATTACTTACCTTCATTTGAATTTCTTATTTTCTAAAAATTTCAGGGGGAGCTGTAGCCTCTTCAGCTCCCTCCCTCCAGGTATGCCAGTGGCCTTGCATAATGAATGCAATCTGTCCCAGGATGGCATTTGTAATGTGGGGTGCTGTTTTCCATAGGTTACTATGGGAATAATTGTAATCTGTTCCCAAGTTCAGTAAAATATTTGCTGTTCATAATGTGAGACTGGGTTCATTACATGGAAAATTTTCCAGCCTGTGTGTATGTTTGTTATGTGGGATGGTCATTGTGCAAGGCATTTGTTACCCCAAGGCTCCACTGTATTTGCAAATAACACTTACATTTCTGTATTTGATATTTTCTTTAGATCTATGATTGGATGAGCATGTTGCTATATACTTTAAATATCCCCAGGAACAAATAATATGGGACTTTTCAATAAAGGCAATATGTGAGCTATTGAATATGTTGAACTTTCAAAGTAAGATTGAATAATTTTGCCACATTGTTCAACTGTATAACTTTCCAAATTTAACTCTCTCCAATATTTTTCTATCAGCCTGTAAAAAATAATGAGAATATGTTAGAAAATGAATTATAAAAATATTTAAAATCTCCTTCATGACTTCTGGCCCCTCCTGTGCTCAATAAAATATACTGTTTGGAAAATGAATTTATTTATTATTTATTAGTAGGGATTTTGAATTTTCGCGATGCGTGAAATCACGAAATGTGAAAAAAAGATGCAATTTTGAACATTCTGCACGTAACTACACCCCCAATGATGAAATATGTATGAGTTTTATTCACGAAGTGTGTGCTTTTTCATGAAATGAACGCTTTTTCCCGAAATAACCATGAAATATCATCAAATTAAGTAGAAAACATGCAAAAACCGGCAATCAAGGTTGTGCGGGCAAACTGTCGATTTGTAACGATACGTTTGCGTAAAGTTTCCTACCACTTGCAGCTGAAGAACAGTTTATCTTCGATCACATCAGGAAGATGCTGCAAATTTGGATTTCCCATGGACATAATCTCAGTTCGAAATCTTCGCTCCCTGTCAAGCTGCATTCATTTCTTTATTCCCCCGAATGTCTACTCAACTTCCAGTTTCATTGAACTTGCTTAGCTGTAGCAGCGATAAGATTAGTCTGTTCCCGCACATCAAGGGAAACAATGTTGTTATTTGTGTTCAGTCATGAATGAATTTTGTTTATCAACATGTGAGTTTCAACATGTGTGTGTGTATGTGCAGTAGTGATTATTTTATTTGTTGGACAGCAAGAATATCCTTTAAATACATACAATGAATAAATCACTTGAGATATGCAATTTAGAAATGAAGTAATTTTGTGTTGAGGTTTTTTTTTTGTTGGGCAGCTAAGTATGTGTACAGTATATAAAAATGAAGTAGTTTATCAATTTATAGCTCTTTTGTATGTTGTTTCCTCTCATAATGAAAAAGTGTGTGCCAATTTTTTTTCCACCGCTGGTATATACCGCTGATCTAACATTTTATTTACTGCTCTCCTCAGTTTTTATTTACCATAAATTTGTCTCCCTAGTTATTAGTATTGAGTTTGATTTTTAAGTTCACCTTATACACATATAAGCTAATCGGGACTGGACCTTCAGTTTAAAGGGGGATTTGAACCAATGCGTGCCTTCACCAGATATTGTCCTGGGATCCCTTGCTTACAGGCAATGTAGTAACCACTACACCATCGGGGAAGGCATGGTTTGATAGTTATCAATACATGCATATTGTTTGTGTCACTCATCATCATCATCCTTTGCCATTATTTTTCAGCTATGGTTACTAATTCAATAATATCTGATAAAAGGCAAAGCGTTAAGAGATGCTATCACACATTATTCAGCTCCAGGCATCCAGACCTTCCAAAAAAATCATATGAGAACCCATCCCCCCCCCCCCCCTCCTGAGTGGTACCGATCGCCTAAATTTGAGGTCCTGGTTCATGGACTAACACTATCTCTTCCTCGACGCATTTCTCTCTTAAAGCCTTCCAAATCTTTGTTCTGTCCATGCTATTGTATGCCTTTTTATATCTAGGAATGCCATAATCAAATATTTTCCATACTTGTAGTGCCTTTCCTGTAATTGTCTTATGGTGAATATCAGACCTACCTAGGTACTGTTGACCTGTCTCTTCTAAATCCATACTGTTCGTCTCTCATGTTCAGCTCCTTTACGTCCCTGTATATGTCACTGTTATGATTAAGTATGATCTTTTTTTAAAAAAGAATATTTGTAAGGCATGTAAAGGTAAATTCTTATTTAATATTGCATGTGTGGATTTATGTGTATTCCCCCACTGTAAACAGAACATGGTGTAATAGCACACTAGTTTAATTTACTGCACATTTTTCATTCACTTAACTGTACAAAATCTGTTTTATTTATACCAGATGCATACACCAGGGACATGCTAACTTTTGCTTGGAGACCAGAAGGAAACTCAATGAACATCGCAAGACGACTTCCTCATTTTGATCACAGCCTGACTTTCATTGGTGATAGAGATGATACTAATTTCCCCTCTGGTATGTTTAATGTGAAGTTTGCATTCCTTATTTAAATATTATATATAGTATATAAACATGGTTGAATTTTAATGTAAATGACAACATATTTCAGCATGCGTGGCTGAAATCATATAATGCCATGAAAAGCTGGCATTAATATATTAATGTATGCATGTTAATTGTTCAGGTAACAATTACGTAGGGTGTAAGTGGTGATCTTTTGAGAAGGCACCCAAAAGACGACCTCACTTCCACAGAGTACACTTCAGTAATTTCAATCTTACAAACGAAGAGGCTCTGATGCCTGGGCCTACAGCCAGTATAATCGTATGTGGTGCCATGTGTTGTTCTGCATTCTGTCTATTTGTGTTCTGGGTTCCCCTTTACAGCATACGTAGGTATGGAAATTTTAGTCCTCAGAGATATTTTATTACTTTTAGTCTAGATAAGAACTTCATCTTTACTGGATCTGCCAACTGGACCACTGCATATATTTCTCTCTCTCTCTGTCTCCCTTTATACACCCAAGTAACCAGAACTATTGGGTCAACTGCAATTTTTATGTGGGAAAGTTGGGAAATTGAATTTGGTCTTATGTTGGGCCAACAGTTATTGTCGTTTGCCCAACCATGGAAAAGTGAGTCAAAATCAGTTTAAAAACTAGTTTCTCATATTAAGACAATTTTCAATGGAATACTGTAAATTCTAGAGTGTAAAATAAATGACGTGTAACAGTGTATCTTTTTTAATATTTCAGTCACTGGACATATAAGATTTTGTTAATGAAAGTAGAAGCTATTCTTAACTTGCAGTCACTCATGAGTCCTTTGTCAGCTGCCATGGATGAAAGATGTGTTGGGAATTGCTTATTGTTTGTCTGTTTAGCTGTAGCAGAGCGAGAACATTCTTACAAGTATTCTTGTGAAAGTGGTTCAAGATCTATGTATGTTAAATAAACAATGTTATTTGCAGACTAAATTCCACGATAGGAGGAAAACTAAGTTAACTCGCGAAAGTTTATGTGCTATCATTTGGTGGTACTTTGAAAACAATGATATCATATGAATGAGAAAGTGCTGTGTATTTTTTTCTCACACATAATTTGTACTAGTTTATATTTGACCTCACAATAAATATGTGACAACAGAAACCTATCTATACTTTGGTTTTCCATACATTGGCTCAAAATAAAACCACACATGGGGCCAAAATTACCATCGCCCTACGGATTGTTCTTTTGTTTGACCAACCATTTTCAGTATGATTGCCCCAACGTTGGACGACCCGACCCACTTTTGGTTATTTGGGCACACACATGTATGTTCTTCCATGATCCTTTCCCTGTTAGCCATTACTTCCACTCCATCTTTTAGCACTTCTTAGTAGCCAGTGACCCAGCCAATTACTTTTTTTTTTTTCCTTTCTTAACCACTTCCAGCATTACTCTTCTTTCACTAACTCTTTGCAACACAGTTTAACTTTTTATTTTTACAAATTCCACTTTCTGCAATAGTCACAATATATATGTAATTACTACATGTGATTCATGAGTTTAAATAAAAAGTGGATGTTTCTCATCTATGATACTGATGTCCCAAATGATGCCACACTGTTAGTGACAAGGCCAGTCTCATGTTATAACCAAACTAAAACAACCTGCATTTAGTGCAATGATACCAGGTGAATTGAACCATTTTGGGACTGTATCAGCTCTCTTTTCAGTGCCAAATATTTTACTCTGCTGCTATATAAGCATGCAATAAGCAAAATTTCTATATACAGTATCTGTGTTGGGCAAGGTTTCCCTTTCTCTACAAATTATGCTTTATTTCCTCATCCAGGAAGTTATCCAGCCATCACGATGTCTCTCGTTCTGCGCCGTAGGGTGAATTATCACGTGCTGCAAACGTATGTACCCAGTGGATTGTTTGTTATAGTGTCATGGTTGTCTTTCTTGGTGCCACGTGAAAGTGTTCCTGGGAGGATGGCCATTTGCATGACAACGCTTCTCACTTTGACAGCCATGTTTGCTGCTGTGAGGTAAGGAATTTCATGAATCTATTAAAAATTTGTGAAAAGTGAATGAAAATTTTTGAGTTCATTAGCACACTTGGCCATTTTGCACTGTTTAGAATATACAGGAAAAATTCCTATCTAAAATCCTTACCTTAAAGTTAAAAAAGGTTGTGAAGGAACCTACACAGGCAGTGGCATATTCTCCATGTTGCCACCTTTACCACCGGTAAACCAGCTTTTTTTCTTATATTTGTATACATTTAGTTTTAATATATGATAAATACTCATTATATATTATGCAAACTATTAAAACAAGCTTGTAAATCAGAATTTTAGTAAATTATTTATAGAACCAAAAAACTGGTTTATGTACGCCACTGGTCGTTCTACATCGCACCCTTCTGACCACCGGAGTTCCTCCCCGGGGAGGATGAGGAAGCTGAAGCAAGTGGTTATTTAAAAGCACATGGCCTGTGGGGTTTGTTCCATCTCTGTAAACAGTTTTGGAGTTGCAGAAAACTGCTTGTTCCTTCCTGCTTTCTGTGCCATGTTTGGCACAGGCAGTGTGAGAGAAATTTCCCTTGGTGCATGGAAATCTAGGTTCGGTTTTAGGAAAATGGGGAAATTTTATGAAAAGTATGGAAATTGTAGAAAAATATGAAGTTGATGGGCACCAGTTCTTGTTACAATTGCATGCCTGTGTTGGTGGTTCATATCTATTACATCTAATTAATCTAGATGTAGTGTACAATAAATAAGAATTGTTGCTGTAAACCAGAAGAAATTTGCAGAATGTGCCACCATGTAAAGGACATACAGAAAGTGTCTGCCATGATAAACAATTTTCAACCTTGGATATTCCAAGAGAAAATCATTTCGCCCAGGAACTTTTTACATCAAAGTGGCAAGCGACTCTTCGAAAAAACCACCACCACTTCTAGACTCTGAAAAAAGCATTCATTGCACATGAGTGTGTGACCAGCACATCGAACTGACACAATGCACACTAGAGTAAATTAGCTTATTCTGAGTGATCTACACAGCACAGGTGTGAATGGTTGCATTTATGTCTTAAGTGCCAGGTGAAAGAGCCAGAAAAGAGCAATACGGTATGTGTTCAAAATACCAATTAGAAACTCATGTAGAAAATTATTTAGAGAAAATAAAATTATAACATATATTCCCTATATATTTACAAAGTAATTGAATATGTACTAAAACACCGTAAATTAGATAAGAATTCGACCGTCCATCAGCACAACACACGTCAAAAAGAGAACTTCCACATGCAAGCACACAGACTTGTTCTCTCAGTGAAATCACCTCATGTTGCAGGAATAAAATACCATAACAAACTTCCCACACACATCAAACAAATTACAGAAACTCACAAGAAACTGAAAGCAATTAAACAGTATTTAAGAGATATACCTCTATATAATCTCAATGAATTTCAATAGTAAAACTGGATTAGTAAATTGAAGCATTTAAATTCTTTTGATATTGCATGTCTCCTATATTTGGATTTTCTCTTTTACAAGTTTAGTATGTGACACTTATAACTAGGGACACAAATTTATGGTAAATAAAAACTGAGGAGAGCGGTAAATAAAATGTTAGATCAGCGGTATATACCAGCGGTGAAAAAAAAAATTGGCACACACTTTTTCATTATGAGAGAAAACAACATACAAAAGAGCTATAAATTGATAAACTACTTCATTTTTATATACTGTACACATACACAAGTACTTAGCTGTCCAACCAAAAAGAAAACATCAACACAAAATCACTTCATTTCTAATTTGCATATCTCAAGTGATTTATTCATTGTACGTATTTAAAGGATATCCTTGCTGTCCAACAAATAAAATAATCACTACTGCACATACACAAACACATGTTGAAAATCACATGATGATAAACAAAATTCATTCAGGACTGAACACAAATGACACCATTGTTTCCCTTGATGTGCGGGAACAGACTAATCTTATCGCTGCTACAGCTAGCAAGTCCAATGAAACTGGAAGTTGAGTCGACATTCGGGGGAAGAAAGAAATGCAGCTTGACAGGGGCGAAGTTTTCGAACTGAGATTATGTGATTGGGAAATTACAACTTGCAGCGTTTTCCTGATGTGTTCGAAGATAAAACGTTCTTCAGCTGCAAGTGGTAGGAAACTTTAAGCAAACGTTTCGTTACAAATCGACAGTTTGCGCGCACAACCTCGATTGCCAGTTTTTGCATGTTTTTTACTTAATTTGATGATACTTCACGATTATTTCGCGAAAAAGCGTCGATTTCGTGGAAAAGCACACATTTCGCATTACTTCGCGACTGAAACTCATGCATATTTCATCATTGGGGGTGTAGTTACATGCAGAATGTTCAAAATTTCATCTTTTATTCACATTTCGCGATTTCTCGCATCGTGAAAATTCAATGTCCCTACTTATAACTGTTTATGTTTAACCCATATGATTTATTTGCATTTTTGTGTTTGCATTTTGTTCTTTTCATTGTAATCCTACTCCATTTTTAATATTTAGTATTGTATGACATTTTCCACACCCATGGATATGGGTCTATGGAAATATAGAATTTATTATATGCCGCATGTCACTTAAGTATGAAATCTCCCTAATAGTACACTTACTTGAATTGTATATTTGTACATTGTTTCCTTATTTTGAATGTTTTTGTATGTTCAAAATATTTTCATTTTTGTATAATAACAAGCGCAAATGGTCAAAATACATCTCATCCAAATTTGGGTGTAAATTACGCAGTTCTAATCTAATCTCTCTTGCATCTAAAATATCTTGAAACCAGAGCTCAGAACCTTTGAATCTATACTGATACCAAGTCTCACCTACACCAATACTAATGTCTGAAAATTGTAACAATTAAAAATTGTTTAAATTATTGATTAATGTTAAAACAATAATTTACCAGCATTTCATTTTAAAATGTTCCAAAATTACATCAGAATATTAAAACAGATTCTGTTTTTCTTTCACATAACACCTGTGCAAAATACATGAGAATTTCAAATATTGGATAATTTCCACAAAAGTGTTGCATGATATTTTTGAAGGCACTGCAAAATATCGAAATTTTGGAAAAGAGGCCAGTATCACTGAGTAAATTCCACTGATACTTTCTGATATTGCCATCAGTGTATTCCTAGATATATTGACACTTGACATTAATTTTGCAGACAAAGTACTCCAAGTGTGAGCTACATTAAAGCCCTGGATATCTGGATGGTGACATGTATCATTTGTGTTTTCTTCACCCTGGTTGAGTATGCTACAGTCCTCAGGTAAGCAATTTATATGTTCCTTGGAAATTTTGTGCTTTACATAGATTGAATGTATGCTGATCTGTCTTGCTTATTGTTGTCCAAGATCTTCTAAATTGCTGAATGTGGTCAAATAACTTTTTTGTAGGGTACTATATTGGAGACAATGGTGTATCCAGTTCAGTTCTGCTGTGAAAGGCCACATTTAGAATTTTATTTCATTAAGGATGGGCCAATACAAAATTTTGACCATTATACATGGAAGTCCGGATGTAAAATGTACCAACACCAATTTCACCAATATCCTACCAATCCGATATGAAATGGTTTATTGACCTCTTTAATGTATGTATGTTAGCAGATGACTGCAATGCAAGAAGAAGCTGAATATCTAACATTTATTGTTGAAAAAAGTAGTTCTGAAAAGAAAAATATCTCACGGCAATTTTTATTGACACCCCTCCTATTTTCCACATATATATCTTTACGTTACAATCCATTAATGGGCCTCCCCGATGGCCCAGTGGTAGCGTCGTCGCCTTGTAATCAAGGAGTCCTGGGTTTAAACTGTAGGTCCAGTCCCGATTAGCCTTAGTGTGCATAAAGTGGACTTAAAACACCAAATCAATCCATTAACCACTGCTCCTGGTTGCCTTTTGCCCCAAAACAGAAAAATGTACTTAACAGGACTTCCAGAACTTCACTCTACAAGCACACTATTTAGCATAGCGCTAACCCATCACCGCAGTTTATCACGCAGAGCCTCGTATCAGAGTATCAGAGAGCTGGCAACTATCTGAGTATCTGAGTGTCTGTACCAAGTCGGACCCTAGTATTTACACGTCCGACAAACTGGCCCGCCCACAACCAGTAGGGCGAAAGCCCTATTGTTACCTTTCACACAGGCTGTTTAGGGAAAACAACCATCGGCTTCCCCGGCTACCGAGCAAAAACGAACCTAGGCAAGAACATTTACAAATATCCAAACTTCTACATATATAGTTACATTTTCCAGCTGTGTGCATTAAAACCACACAGCAGTAGGGAATGGAGATTACATGTTTACATCCACAAAAATTATAACAAAATGACAGAATATGACACAAAATTATAGAATATTTATAGATATATTTTATCGGTAAAATTATTGGTAATTTTATTGATAAAAAAATATGCCTATGTTGGCTGATGCTGATAGAGTACTGACTAATCTTTCTGATCCCTAATTTCATAGCATTTTTCACATGCTCTCTTAATCTGCTCTGTACCGTTGATGATTTTCCCCAATATAGCTTTCTTGTCACTGACATGGAGCTTTGTATACACCAGGAGATGCAAGCTTCTATGAAATGTCTGTCCCATACAGGACAAGTTCTGGATATCTAATATCCATTGGATATCTGTATGCCCATCCATTGATTGATTAAAATGTTTCATGTCACTTCACTTTTTAGTAATTGTGAAGATGAGGGTGAATGATGATAAGATGAAATTGATGAAAGGGCAATCACTAACACACATGGACAGGACACAACACAATTCTCACAGAGGATTATACTGGATGAGAGTCCAAATGCAAGAGCCTGGTTAGTCTGCAACAATGCAGGATGTACTACATGGAAGGAAGATAACATTTGGGTGCCTTCAGGAGTCTCTCATCTAAGAGAAATTCATAGGATATCCAGAATGGACGTTTCAGGATATTCTACAATCATTTTTATATATTTGGATATTAGTGGTATGTTGTTCACATGAATGGAGCATCACATCATCTGGATGTTTTTATTTGTGGTTAAGAAAAGGATATGTTCTGGGCCAGAACTGACCAATCTGAACATTTACTAAACATTGTTTGGACATTACCCCTCCCCCCTCTCTCTCTCTCCATCTCTCTCACATACACACACACACACACACGTTCACACTAACTAACTAACTCTCTAACCTTCTTAAACCCGAAGGTTCATGGCTGCAGCAACACTGGCCTTCTATCTGTCCCTATCCTGAGCAAGATCTACGAGGGATGATCAGAAAAAAAGGTTACAAAGCATATAACTTTTGTTTTATTCACTGTAACGTAATTAAAATTTATGTGTAAATTAATAACATGTTTGTCTTGTTGCGAGTTTGAAGACTTCGGATTCTGACCATGTATACCCGAGAAGCGGACATTTAAAATGGTGACTCGTCTAGAAAATTGGTCAAGAGTAGAAGTGAGGGCAGTGGTGCGGTTCCTGTGGGCCAAAAACACTACACCTGCTGACATTCATAGGCAGATTGTGGAGGTGTATGGCGAGGGGACAATTTCAAGGCAACATGTAGCGGTGGTGTTGTGCCTTCAAATAAGGATGGACCAGTATTGTTAATGACAACCCTGGACACAGCGGTAGGCCCAGTACCTCAACCACTGACATGAACTCTGCTCTTGTGGATGAGTGTATTCGTGAGCACAGAAGAAGAACATTACGCTCAATATCAGCTGAGCTGGGACTACCATTTGGTTGGCTGACCACCATTATCTGACATGTGATGATGTCAAAAGAGCTGCCTCACGGTGGCTACGAGAACTTGACGCGGATTTCTGTGCAACCGGTATGGAAAACCTCATCTACCGTTGTGACAAGTGCTTGAAAAAAAAAAGGTGATTACATCGAGGACTAGTGTTGAGTGCCGTCCATCATCAGGTGTGTTGATCTTCCAGCTATGTCTACCACATACGCCATAATAGGCTTTGTAACCTTTTTTTTTCGATCATCCCTCGTATATACCCTTTTCTATCCCTACCAATTTCCTTTAGGTCCATCTCAACGTTATCCCTCCATCTTCATCTTGGTCTTCCTACTGGTCTCTTACCATCATGTTTCCCAACAAGAATCCTGTAAACTCTTCTTTCCTTTCCCATTCATGCTACATGGCCTGCCCACCCAAGTCTTCTTGATTTAATCATGATTTTCAGTACCACCATAAAGAAATGTATAATTTTTAGTTTTACAATTCCCTTCTCCTGGCCACCTAACTTCCTGGACAGCTACTACATCTAATTTATACTTAACTATCTCCTTAACTGTACACTGAAATGCCCCAGGCCGGTAAAGGATCAGAACATTCCAGGTGCCTAATTTAATATCCTTATTCCTAATGTAAATCTTATCCTTAATCCAGGGACCTCCAAAAGTAGTCCCCACCTGGAGATCTGAACGGGGGACTATTTTACCTCCGGAATATTTTACCTTGGGAACATCCATGGCCTCATATTACTGTTTCTTGACATGTCTTTTTACAGTGCAGAGTTGTCAGCTCTATGCCTAACCCCCAATATGAATGGAGGACCGCATCTGTCGTTGGTCAGCGGATCCCTTGGATCTAGCTGGGAGGATCACATAGTAGTCCACCAACCATACCCCACTTCTGCCAATTGTGGGATGCTCATAGAGCCATGACAGGACAGCTCTGTAGATCCCAACAAAGCAAAATTTTAACCATTTCACTCTGTTGGTTGACTAACTGCAGTGAACAAGCCACTGGGCGATGGGGTCGTCACATTCCTACGCTGGGATAACATAATATTTTAAAAATACAAATCATCACAGAAACCTTCGCTATATAATTCTAGTTAAATCATGGAAACCATTAATCATGAAAATCATTGTTCCTTAAGTGTAAGTTGCAGTAATCCTGACACTTTTGGGGAGTCTTCTCTTGTATTAAACAGTGTTGTATATGTACATACTTGCAGGAAAAGGAAGCACGTGCAGAAATAAAAATACCCATGAAACCTAATTTAACTGGCCTAACATACTCTAGATCATCATATGTATGGTACAGATATGAAATAAAATAAGGACAGAGCTTTTTGGCTCCAATATAGCCTTTCTGATAGCCTTGTTGTTAACTCTTCCTTTTGCATCACCTTTATACTTTGTTATAAGCATTTCTGATTAAGAAACGAAAACAAAACTTGTACTTACAGCAAGAATGGCATTTTGGAGACCAAAAGGAATCGATGTCAATCTTGCAAGCACCACAACTTTGAAGGCTTGAGGTCCTGATATAACAGAGAGAATCGCTCGTGCATTTTCGTTGTTGAAGAATCTCAGGACGAAAAATTGGCCAGGAAATATCTAATTATGGTGTGGGCTATAATCACTCCCAATGAAGCTGTAATCGCACCAATGACAAAACCATGCAGTATGCCAAACAAGTAACTGCATTGCATGCAATGTTCAAAAATATATACCCCTATGTAAAGGGAAGGACACAAACGTAAACAAACCCACAAAAATAAGACACACTATCCAGGAATCTTGACTTTTTATCCATATCAAAATAGTTTTTATGAAGTCCTTGCACAAGAATACGAGTGTTCCAAAAAATGCAAGTGTAACTGTTGACAATACACAGTTGCATATTGATCCAACCAACACTTATGATATTGAAACCTGAAGAAAAATCCCTAGTAGTTGGCAAAACTGGTCCTTTTTCCACAACCATTTCCATTTTTCGAAGAAACGAAATATCATTTAGGTTGTAGCATATCAATGTCAGAAAGGCAGTCGCAATTGTTCAAGGCCTACAACTAAATGGCCTTAATAGAATTATAATTTTCCTGAAATCATTCAATTCTTCTAAATAAACATATAACTACACCACACGTATGATATTTCAAAATACTTTTAGTTTTAAGTTACTTCAAAAACAGCTGGAACAACATGTACATTGTTGTCCTACATCCAGATGTTTATCAACGTTTACACATCCAAAAAATATTGTATATTCACAGGCATATTCATGATAAGTAGAGTATGTACTTATTTTGATATTATTCTGCATGACCACGTGCAAACAGCACAACTTGTACAATGCAAACTGGCATGGTGAGATAGACACAAAGACTTGAAGCTAAGGAACTTTTGCTGTAGTAGAGGCCAAGCATGACTCGCAGGATCAGAAAATGAGCCTACACATGACACTATGCCTTTGGGTGATATATTTCTGAGTTATGATTTAAGACTGTATCACAGAATTGAGTCCTAACATATAGGGCTATCCACGAGTAAACAAAAACACATCGAACGGCACAATCGATTGTGGAACTGTAGCACAACAACTTCCGGTTCACGGCAGCTGGGTAATTCAAGTGCGTACTTGTGGCCTTTCTTCTCATTTTATATACCAGATGAAATGGATCATATAAAAGCACTTGATGACGAGGAGAATAAGATATATCAGGGCAAAGTAGAGGCATTTGCATATCAATTGGATGAGAAACTAGGAAGTAATACGTATGGTTACCAGATCGCTGTAAGGGAAATGTAGGACATGCTGTCAAAAAATGTAGGACATTAAGTCAAAATGTAGGATGCAACACATTCTCAATAAATAATACATATTTCTATAGAACACGTTAGGAAATAGTTGAAAAATGACCCTTTTCAGTTTTTAAAAAAATTATTTCCCAACGAATGTTTAAATGCAATATTTCAAAACTTGCAATCATACTAATCAATGCACCTCTTACTACTTGATTTAAGTGGTACTTCTCAGAGGAGACAATTTTTATCAAAATTTCAGGTTTTGTCAAACTATATATTGATGTTAGAGTGGACAGTCAAACTCGTCGAAATTATAGGGACCACTACCAAACATTTTACAGACTTTATGAAAAAATAATTCTCTCGTGAGTCTGTTGTGCTGATGATAATGAAAGTACTCTCTCAACATTTGAATTATGACCTGTAATGGCAAACAAATATTCAGCAATTACTGTAATTTAAAATGATTTCATCTTGGGTAGTTTTTAGTTCAATAACAGGATGTCTACCAAAATAATACATCCAGAAATCTTGACTTTTTCTGGACTTTTCTAGATCCTACTTAGGTAAAGTTGGAAATTAGTAATTAAGAAAATAAATATTTATTTAATGAAAATCCCTACCAAAGGGCCAGTTAAGATGAAAAGTGAAGCTGAATTTAAGAAGAGAATTACATCTGCTATTTCGTATTAATGCACCCTGAACTGTGTTTGGCAGACAAGCGAGGCTTTGGCATCTGGATTATGATTATGTTTATTATGGATTATGTCTGTTTATGATTATCCATTCATCCATCTTATCTTACCATCATTCATCCTCATCTTCGCGATTAGCTGATGGGACAGAAAAAAGTGAAGTAAAATAAACTAAATCAACCAATCAATAGCAAAAATTATTGACCACAAGAATAATTTGTTGCCTTTTTATTGACTTCTTGACCTACTTGTTAATTTGTTTACTTTTTCTTGACTTCCATGACTTTCTTGACTGGCAGACACCCTGAATAACTTTGTTCTCTTTACTCCTGCTTTACAATCAAATTATATTGAATATTGAGTAAGAATGGGCAACACCTTGTTCTATCAGTATAAACCCTAAGGCAAGAAATTCTGCTCAGGCATTGAACAGTGACGTTATCAGAGAGTGGTCCCAAGAGTTTGTTCATTAATTGCTTCCGTTTTCCAGTTTGTTTAATAGTAGGACAAACCTCATTCTTTTTGTGCAATGACTGAATCAAAATAAATTTCACTATTGAGTTTGGAAGCGCAGTCCATAGACGTGTAATTTGCATGACTTTTATCTGTTACGTATTTTCCTAATTAATATTATGTGACGCTCAAAATGTAGGATATTTATGATATTTTTCAAATTCCTCCCGGACGCCGGACATAAGGCTAAAATGTACGACATGTCATGGAAAATCCGGATGTCTGGTAACCCTAGTAATACGGCATTATTCCAGGATGAGATCCATTTGCTGATCGTCATTGCATTGGCGATATTTGTAGCCGACATATTTAATAGAAAGTAATTTTCCTACAGAGCGACGAGTGAGAGTGCTTAAAGCATGTAAATCTTTGGATGCATACATTTATATTTTAAGTGAAAAAGTGCGAGATGTATGGACATATAAAAAACTGAAAAATGGGCTCTTTTTCTTCTTTCTTCAGTCAGGGCGAGTCAGAGGGGTGCGGTAACGTACACTTGCTGGTTTCGTTCCCGTTTGAAAGCAGAAATACAAAACGCTCCTTGTTATTTTAAGTCAATTTTCTGCTATTTGTGTTAAACATGACGATGAAGATGAATAATAAACTGGAAAAATTAATGATGGGACAAACTCAATGACACACCATTGCCTGAGCATGGTGTTCAAACCTAGGACCTCTTCTCTATCAATGTTGAACAGATTTCCATTGCAAAAGACGAAAATTCATAATGGTACCCACACTTAATTTTCTGGTTACACAAAAAAATATTTCCTCTGGTTACACACACACACACACACACACGAAAAAAAATCTGGTTACACATAAATTTAATACAGTTTGTATGTAATTCAAGAACGTAACGTGTAACCTATCTGACTACGACCGAGCATCTTTTGAAGTGAAAAGGTAATATTTTTGCTCATATCACTAAAGCAGAGAGAAAATCCGAGATTTGAATGCTTTCTCTTCTACCTTTAATGAAGTGCAAGGGGTTTCTTAGATGCAAAATTTTTGGTTGGGAAGGAAACAGGATGGGGTATTTTTTAAGTCCTGACGTTCAAAATGGGGAAAATAATGTTATTTCCCGACTAAATTGGGAGATTATAGGAGCGGAAAATATTCAACATTACCCGATACAAAAAAAATGTTAATTATACATACAATTTCACCCTCGGGTGATGATTCATTTTGCATTTCTGGAATAAAAACTGCTAATTTCAAATAAATTTCGGACATTTAGTACAAAAAAAAAAAAATATGTAGGGAATAAACTACTTTTAAACTCTGTCTATAATTTTTTTCCGAAGTCTGGATCGGAACAGGATTTTTTTTTTCAGGTCCTGACTTTTTGGGTTCCTGCACATCCGTTGTCATTACTGCAGAGTTTACTCCTGCTAATGGGCTTCCAATTTTCACGCCTGACAGCTTGAATGCAATTATTTTGGCACCTAGATCTCGAGGAAATGGATGAAGAGAGCTCCGTGAAAGATTATTTAGCCCTGATCGTAGTTTACATCCTCCTTGTACACACCCATTTGTTCCTTTCAGACATGACACAATCTCAACTCCCTTTAGCGGCATGTTGTGAGCCTACTAACTGGAAGTTGTTGTGCTACAAGGATGGCATCCGCACGAAGGCACTTCCTTCCGGTGGATAGCCCCTATAGGTGGATGACTAGATACTATGAGTTACTCTTTCCAAAGATACCAATATACATACAGTAAAAAAAAAGTAAAGTTTTCCCCTGTGCTTAGCACCATGCCATGAAGGCATATAGGTTTTTTTTGGGTAACGCCCCACACTTTCTTGATCCGATCGTGAGTGGGGGTGATGTGATCAGCATCACGCCCCTGACTGCCTTTACCCCCCAGGGTTTCCCCCAGGTACCCATGTCATTCGATGCTGGGTGGGCACCAGGGCCACTTCCAACGTTAGAAAAGTTCCTGGATTTGAACCGGCCGGGGATCGAACCCGGGACCTTTAGCATGGTAGTCATACGTGTTACCGACTGATCCACTGCGGCCATAATATACATACAGTATTAAGGTCAATTCTTGGGTAACAAGTAGGCATATACTGAATATCCAGGATTGGATATCTCATGGACATCCAGTTCATATTCTGAAATGGAGATCCCATGGGCATCCAATAGATATGCAGATGTGGATATCTTATGGATGTCCAATGGATATCCATTGTGTATATCCAATGGATATCCTTTGGAGATTTGTACCGCATGGGTTGGTAGGTAGTGAAAAAGATAGTTTAGAAATACAGTATAAGTAGCATTTAGCCAGAATATCATGTTTGGATTTCTAATACTGAACCATAGGCATGGAGCAGTGTCCATCCTTGTTTGTTCGCATTTTAGTAACTATATAGTTTTTCTGTTTCTTTAGGTCAATTGCAACAATATGAATACATAATGAGTAGATGAAGTTGACAAAAGAAAAAGCAAACAATTATGCTCATCGATGAAGGCAATTTTTGTTTGACCTATATGGTTTAGTGATAACTGATGTACAGACAAGTCTGTTCCACTTGGTCATACCTCTTATCTATTCAAAATGTTTACCCCTTGTGTCATTTAGGATAGACCAAATCCTGAAGAAGAAGGCTAAGGATGCCGACACTCCAAATGCAGTAGTCAATGAAAGAGGAAGGTTTCGCAGTTTAACATCTGAAACATCGTTTCAAGCCAACAAGCCTGTAAGTATACTTGCTATAGTACTTAGCCCCACTTGTTATCTGCTGTGGGTCCAATGGATATATCCATCCTCCATATTTTTTTGGCTAATATCTCTTGCATATGACGAGCTATTGATCAGCTTCTTTCATTATTGAGTTAGTTCGCATTTCCATCATGAGATGCCACTCTTCACAAGCTCTCAAGTATTTAATGTGCCATAATCACCAGAAGATGGAGACACTGCTTCCACATTGGCACACTGCCAGCTCTGTTCATCTTGCACTTGGAGCCAAGGTACAGTTGGATCCATGAGTATTACCATGCAAATTGTCCATAACCATGTTCATCCATTTTATTTAGTCCAATACGAGCTTCAAGAATTAAAAGAAAACTCAAAACAAGCTGCTGACAACTTCTGCACCAGCATACATAAAAATCCATCAAATAAAAACACACAGGATGTAAGAGAAAATTAATGGTTCCCACTGTACATTTCAATTCAAGAGCCACATGAGATGCTTGCTTGCTTGCTTGATTGAATTACATTATTTTATATAACTTTTCTGCCAATTTTGGCTAATGATGATGATGGGCAATCACAAAGAACACCCATGCCAGGCTGGGATTCAAACTCGGGACACTTGTCTTCTTGCTTTTGAAGTCTTGCATTTTTCCACAATGGCTCAAAGCAGTAAGTTTGTCATCTATCTATCTTCTTCGAGTATAGAAGACTCACTTTTGGAGAGTAATGAGGACTTGTATTTATAAAATTACCAACTACGGGAAAGATTTGACATGTGCAAACTATGCACTTAAGGGGTTAAAAAGTAATTAAATTAATGATAAAAATATTGTATTTTCTCAGATATTAAATTTCAATGCTTCTGCACTGAATATTTTTTTTTATTGTTTTACCTATTCTGTCTCTGCAGCATTCTTATATCCATTAGGAGTACTGGAATACATAATCTGAATTTGCTCCACTGCAGAAAGTGAATTGAGCATGGTTATATGCATCACCCAATGAAAAGACACTTCTACCCTGAAGATGAGTGTGTCGTTAGCTCTCGAAAGCTTGGAATCTTTTCCATAACTCACCTGGTCGATAGCCCAAGAGAATCTTTTCATCATTCGTCACTAGGAAAGCTTCAAGTCTTACTTCATTGGGTGACCTTGTCTACAAAGGCCCAATGCAACATAAAGGTTTCTGGTTTAAGGCTAAGTTGGACCTTTGGCCAATAGCAGCGATGCCATTTTCAAAATTTCCTCACTTTTCGAAAAACTGCTATGATATTCAAACTTGAAAAATGATGTATTCTAGAACAGTGGTTCTCAAACTGTGGCACGTGTACCTCCATGGGTACATTAACGACTTGAAGGGGGTACGCAAACAGCTCGGAAAATAAATGTCGAGAATACCCACACGACAACATTTTTTCTGCAGGTGTGTAGAGCAGACTTCATAGCTTTAAAATTCAACAGGAAAATAAGGCTGATTTTGTCACTGACACTCTTATATTTGCTTCACATATTTTTTTAAATAAAATACTCATTATAAATCTATAATGGACTAAATTTTGAGCCAAATCTCCGTTTGAAAGTTTAAAGTGCACAACCAGATAGATATCAAGAAACTGTGACAGGCGCATCCTTCTCACTAGAAACTGAGGATTTACAATTAAGAAAACTCCAAAATTGTGCTTCACAGTTGGTTTACAAACTTATTTTTGTTCTTTACTTTTTCTTCAATAAATCTGGAAATTATATATGAAAATTAGTTTCTTTATATATGTACTTCTTAACATACATATGTTTCACATTTGTATTTTTCTAACTAATTATAAAGATTATAATTATATATATATATAAAAAAGTAGGAACACACAATAAAACAATAAATGTAGGATTTACAATCTTTCCACATACCCTATTGCTCTATTCCAGATAAATGCCTCCAAAATATCAAAAACTTCCCACCGATCAGCCAGCCAAAACAAATTCACAAAACCTATGGCAGGGGTACATTAGACGTTTAGTTACGACTAAAGGGGTACAATGAGAAAAAAGTTTGAGAACCACCATTCTAGAATATTCATGTGAATCTTCGTGTGGTTTCATTTCACTGTTGTCTAGATTTTTGCAATAGCTTCATGGCTACATAGGCCTATTAAAGTATTGTAACACCATTAAGCCTTGTTTCCATGATATGAAAAACTCAATATGCTGACCAAGGCAGAAATTTATTTTATTATAAAACATAAACTAAACGTAACGTTTCAACATTCTTGCAAGGTCTTCTTCAGACTCTGTACCAAGTACAACTGAAACAAGGTACAAAAAAGGATGATATACAACCTTGGTGACAATGAAGTTCGACCAGAAAGGAATACATGATTAAATGCACAGAGGCATAGTAGTAGTAGGTGTGCTGTCTAGTGTGGTTGGGATTGTCTTGTGTAGTAGTTGTGCTGTCTAGTATGTTTGTTTTGTCTTGCATAGTAGTTGTGCTGTCTAATTTGTTTGTGTTTGTCTTGTGTAGTAGTTGTGGTGTGTAGTTTGTTTATGTTTATATTGTGTAGTAGTTGTGGTGTGTTTGTGTTTATATTGTGTTATAGTTGTGATGTGTTTGCGTGTGTCTTGTGTAGTAGTTGTGCTGTCAAATGTGTTTGTGTTCATCTTGTGTAGTAATTGTGCTGTCTAATGTGTTTGTGTTTGTCTTGTGTAGTAGTTCCTCCATTCATATTGGGGGTTAGGCGTAGAGCTGACAACTCTGCACTGTAAAAAAAAAAATGTCAAGAAACAGCAATATAAGGCCATGGATGTTCCCAAGGTAAAATATTCCGGAGGTAAAATAGTCCCCCGTTCGGATCTCCGGGTGGGGACTACTTTGGGAGGTCCCTGGACTAAGGATAAGATCTACGTTAGGAATAAGAATATTAAATTAGGCACCTGGAATGTTCTGAGCCTTTACCGGCCTGGGACATTTCAGTGTACAGTTAATGAGATAGTTAAGTATAAATTAGATGTAGTAGCTGTCCAGGAAGTTAGGTGGCCAGGAGAAGGGAATTGTAAAACTAAAAATTATACTTTTTTCTATGGTGGTACTGAAAATCATAATTTTGGAACAGGCTTTTTCATAAATAATAGAATTATCTCGGCTCTTAAAACAGTAGAATTTATTAATGATAGGATATCATATGCAGTTTTACAGGGTAGGTGGTGTAAAATTATTTTAATAAACATACATGCACCAACGGAAGATAAAGATGATAATACTAAAGATGATTTTTATACAGAGTTAGAACAGGTCTTTGATAAATTTTCTCAGTATGATATGAAAATTCTGTTAGGTGACTGTAATGCACAGATTGGCAAAGAAGAGACATTTAAACCCACGATTGGTAAAGAAAGTCTTCATGAATTAAGTAATGAGAATGGTATAAGATTGATTACTTTTGCAACCTCAAAGAATTTAATTGTGAAAAGTACCACTTTTAAACATAAAGATATCCATAAATATACCTGGTCTTCTCCAGATGGTAAAACTCATAATCACATAGATCATATTCTCATTGATAAGAGAAGGCATACTAGTATAATTGACGTTCGTACACATAGAGGTGCTGACTGTGCCAGTGACCATTATTTAGTAATTGCTAAATTAAGAGAAAGACTCTCAGTGATAAATCATAAGCAACAAAATCTAAAAGTTCTAAAATTTGATACAGGAAAGTTTACTGATGAAAGAATTAAGAAAGATTACCAAATTAAACTGTCAAATAGATTTGATGTTTTGCAGGATTTAAATGATGATGAAAATATAAATGAAACAGATGTAAATAAGAATTGGGAGCACATACGTAATGCAATAGAATCAGCAGCTAAAGAAAGTATAGGATACCATAAACTAAGAAAAAGTAAGCCATGGTTTGATAATGAATGTCATAATCTAATAGAAATAAGAAATCAGGCTAGACTTAGGTGGTTAAATAACTCTAATGATACAAATCTAAACAATTATAATAGAATAAAGCGAGAAGTTAACCGCACGTTTAGAAGTAAAAAAAGAGATTACTTGAAAAGCAAAATTAACGAAATTGAAACAAACAGCAAAAATAAAAATATCAGAGATCTATATAAAGGTGTAAATGAGTTTAGAAAGGGGTGGCAACCTAAAGTAAACTTGATAAAAGATAAAGACGGTGATTTTCTAGCTGACCCAAGCGATATTCTAAATAGATGGAAGAACTACTTTAATGACCTTTTAAATGTCCATGTAGGAGATAAATCAGAAGTAAATGAAGTACACACAGCAAAACCTTTAGTTCCAGAACCTAACTTGACTGAAGTTATAGATGCTATTAAAAGGCTAAAGAATAACAAAGCACCTGGCATTGATTTAATACCAGCTGAGTTAATTAAATATGGTGAAAATTCATTAATATGTCAAATTCATAAATTAATTTGTTTAATATGGAATAAAGAAGAAATTCCTCAACAGTGGAAAGAATCCATAATTGTTCCTGTGTTTAAAAAAGGTGATAAAATGAACTGCAATAATTACCGTGGAATTTCTCTACTCTCAACAACATACAAAATATTGTCTAACATTCTTTTAACAAGATTAACCCCATATGCTAATGAAATTATAGGTGATTATCAATGTGGATTTAAACGTAACAGATCAACTACAGATCAAATTTTTCACATCAGACAGACACTTGAAAAAAAGTGGGAATATAATCAAAATGTCCATCAGCTATTCATTGATTTCAAAAAAGCATATGATTCGGTCAAAAGAGATAAATTATATAATATATTAGTAGAGTTTGGAATACCTAAGAAGCTTGTTAGTATGATAAAAATATGCACCAGTGAAACAGAAAGTAAAATTCGTGTGGGTATTAATATGTCTGACAAATTTACAATTCATGATGGGTTAAAACAAGGAGATGCATTATCTCCATTGCTCTTTAATTTTGCCTTAGAATATGCTTTTAGGAAGGTAAAAGAAACTAAAGAAGGACTAAAATTAAATGGTGTGACTCAGTTGTTAGCATATGCAGATGATGTAGACTTACTAGGGGATGATGTGATTACAATTAAGAATAATGCTAAAATATTTTTCAAAACTGCTAAAGAGATAGGTTTGGAAGTTAACAAAGAGAAAACTAAATATATGCTTACAGGCCGAAACCAAGTGTTAGGTAATAATCAAAATCTAATTATTGATAACAACTCGTTTGAACCAGTTTCCAAATTCAAATACTTAGGAGTAATATTAACAAATGAAAATTATATTAAAGAGGAAATAAAAAGTAGGCTTAATTCAGGAAATGCATGTTACTTCTCTCTTCATAAACTTTTGTCTTCTCATTTAATATCTAAGAAACTAAAAGTTAAAATATACAAAACCGTAATTTTGCCTGTAGTATTATATGGATGTGAAACTTGGTCCCTTACATTGAAAGAGGAACATAAATTGAGAGTATTTGAAAATAAGATCCTTAGGAAAATCTTTGGACCTAAAAGGGATGAGGAGACAGGTGAGTGGAGAAGGTTACATAATTTAGAACTACATAATTTGTATTCATGTCCAGATATTATTAGAATAATTAAATCAAGAAGACTTAGGTGGGCAGGCCATGTGGCACGAATGGGAGAGGAAAGAGGAGTTTACAGGATTCTTGTTGGTAAACCTGATGGTAAGAGACCTGTAGGAAGGCCAAGACGAAGATGGAGGGACAACGTTGAGATGGACCTAAGGGAAATCGGTAGGGATGGAAAAGAGTGTATAGAACTTGCTCAAGATAGGGAAAGATGGAAGGCCTGTGTTGCTGCAGCCATGAACCTTCGGGTTTAAGAAGGCTAGGGAGTTAGTTAGTTAGTTAGTTAGAGGCATAGGCGGTGGAATGGGTGACCCGCAGAAGTGACGCATGTGTGTAAGAGGAGGCGTGTGAGCAGGCAAGAATCGTGATCCCAGCATGTTGCACCCAAGGTCACGTAAAGAACGAAAACGGGGAACTATACGCGTGACATTGAACTTCGACCAGGCACCAGACCCATACGGAAAATTCCAGATAGTGGCGCATTCGACGGAAGCATGACGTCACGGACACGATAAGGGAGTCCGCCATATATAAGCTCGTGCTGTGCACAGAGGAACCGCAGTGCATCATCACCATGGCCAGGGGCAAACCTATTGACAACACCGTGAGGAGAAGAGTGGTGGAGTTGCAACGGGATGGACTCAGTGAACGGGAAATAGGGCGCCAACAGAACTTACCCAAGTCAACCGTCCACTGCATCATCAAACACCACCAAAATACAGGTACTACAGAGCCAGGTAAGGCCCCTAGTCGAAAACGCCTGCTGAGCGTGCGTGACCTACGGATATTTAGGTGCTATATCCAGACCAACAATCATGTTTCTGTGGCCAAATTACGACTGTGGACTCGAGAACGCTTTCACATTGAAGTGTCAACCAGAACCATTCGCTGTTACCTACAGCGATGCGGTTACCGAGTGTACGAGGCGAAACGTAAACCCTTCCTTTCCATGTTGAACAAAGGCAATCGACTACGGTGGGCACGAATGTACCGGGGATGGACATTTCGGCAGTGGAACAGGGTTTTGTGGACGGACGAATCCATTTTCAATGTTGTGTACGGGAAAATACGGAAAACAGTCATTTGTCGGAAGGAGGAACAGAATGAAGCAAAATGTTATGCACGTCGGGTACAGAAACCTGCGTCAGTGATGGTATGGGGATGCATGACGGCATCTGGGGTTGGCCCACTACACGTCTGTGAGGGCATTGTGAATGCACACGCCTATACACGCATACTGGAGCGGCATCTTCCAACAGTGCGAAGGCACCTGTTCCACAGGCGGCGTCTCATCTTTCAACATGACAATGCCAGGCCTCATACAGCGTGGCTGACAAGAGAATGGTTGACTCGCCATCACGTGGGAACTCTGCCATGGCCACCATCGAGTCCCGACCTCTCGCCCATTGAGAATGTGTGGCGTGTTCTTAAGCGACGTGTGCAACAGAGGGGACCCACGACAGTGGCTGCTCTTATCGCCTGCCTGCAGGAGGAATGGCACCGCATCGATGTGGAATACCTTGAACGACTCGTCCGCAGCATGCCCCGATGCATTGCCACAGTTATTCGCCGACGGGGCGGCATCACACCATGGTAAACAGGATCCCCTCTAACAGTGGTCGAGCTTCAATGTCACGTGTAGATGGACGAAAATGTTTTATTTTGTGTGGACACCATACATTGCTGCGTTGCAGCGGAAATTTATGTTTTCCTTTGTTCCATGTAGCCTGCTGAATAAAATATGTTCAGCATATGCATGTGTTCTCCTTCTTTCACAACGCACTCCTATATTTGTGACTGGTCGAACTTCATTGTCACTAAGGTTGTATATATACACACAAAAATAACTCCCCTCCAGACTATTAGAAAGTTGTTTTCCTGGAACATTCCAGCAGGTGGCCTTCCCTTGTCAACTGTAGTTTCACCTGACAGGCTATGTAGCTAAACATTTTCTTTCATCTGGAAGGTGGTTGGACTCTTTATCTCACGCTCTTTTCCCTTCTTCTCTCCTCTTTCTCTCTTGTCCTTTCCACTCTTTCTAACACCTTTCTAAGACAAGATAAGCTACCTGGATATACTGATGAAAAGGAAGAGAGGACAAGAAATTGAAACCGCTTGGCATCAGAAGAAGTGTGCAGCAGGGGTATTCTGCCACAAAAGAAGTGATGTAAGTGAGGTGACAAAAATAAATTTTATAAAGAATATGGAGGACAGAATCAAGAAAATATGCACGAAAGAATGTGAAAAAGAAGGCAAAATAAATAGCCAATGGAAACAGCTGGAAAAGAATGGCTACGAGGAGGAGGATAGACTGGACATAAACAGAAGAAGGAAGAAAAGTGGCAGGGGAGAATTGGAAGAAAAAGAAAAAAAGGAAGAGAAAGAAAAAGACAGGAGGTTTGGAATAAGGAGTATGGGGAAGACCACAGAAAAGATATGCAAAGTGCTTAGAAAAACGGGCATTAAAACTTACAGGAAGGGAGGGAGAAGCATCTTAAGAATAGCGAAGAATGCAAACAAGAAAAAGGAAAACAGAGAAGAGGAAGAGGAAGGGATTATCTACGAAGTGAAATGTAAAGAATGTCAGTGTGTGTACATAGGAGAAACGAAATAGAGGCTGAAAGACAGGTTGAAACAACATAGGGATGATGTACGACTTAAGAGAGAAGAGAGAAATGCGATATTTAAACACACGAGAGAAACAGGACATGACATAGAGTGGGATGAGGCTAAGCAGATAGGAGGGGAGAAGAGAATACTAGTGAGAAATTGGAAGGAGGCCAAGGAAATAGAGAAGAAAGGTGAAGAAGACACAATGAACTGGAATGGGGGACTGATGATAAATAAAGAATGGAAGAAGGTGTTAGAAAGAGTGGAAAGGACAAGGGAGAAAGAGGAGAGAAGGAGAAAGAAGAATGAAGAAAAAGGAAAAAGAGCGTGAGATAAAAGAGTCCAACCACCTTCCAGATGAAAGAAAATGTTTAGCTACATAGCCTGTCAGGTGAAACTACAGTTGACAAAGGAAGGCCACCTGCTGGAATGTTCCAGGAAAACAACTTTCTAATAGTTTAGAGGGGAGTTATTTTTGTGTATATATATCGTCCTTTATTGTACCTTGTTACATTTGTACTTGGTACATAGTCTGAAGAAGACCTTGCTAGAAGGTTGAAACGTTACGTTTAGTTTATGTTTTATAATAAAATAAATTTCTGCCTTGGTCAGCATATTGAGTTTTTTTAAAGTATTGGTATCTAGACATCAGCAAAAGCAAACCACACAAACATTTACATGAATGTTCTAGAAGGAATTCTGAGAAGACAATTTTTTCAACTTTGGATATTGTAGCAGATTTTCAAAAGGTAAGATTTCAAAAATTGCTTTGCTGGCATCGGCTAAAAGGGCCAACCATGCCTTAAATACAGGGTATCTATAAAATAACTCCTGGGTTTTGAAGCTAAATATTTTATTAAAAACTGAAACTCAGGAAAAAGTAAATACATATTTTTGAAGGTAATGTTATCAAGTTTTGTTTACAATTTAGTAAATTCCAATGTATGCCCCGTTTCTAGCACGGCACACATCCAAACGATAATCAACTCCTTGCCACGTCCTGGCCAGCATGTCTGGGGTGATGGTTGCCACAGATGCGATAATTCTTTGCCTTAGATGGTTGACATCTTGAATTTTCTCCGCATAAACCATGTTCTTCACATGTCCCCATAGGAAAAAGTATAAGGGAGTAAGGTCCGGACTTCTTGGAGGCCGTGCAATCCACACTTCCAGTTTCTTTAAATGCCTTAAGCCATTGACGAATGGTTTTGCCCAAAGGCTAAACACCACCATACTGACGTCGAAAATTCTGCTGTACAGTAATAACAGATCCAGTTTCTACAACCCTTATCACACACTGCACCTTCTGTGGCGGCGTCTCCATTGCACTGAACTGCACTGACTGGGTTCGGCTCGGCCACTTCAAGGTCAACACCGTGCAGCATTGCGAACCTTTGTTGGAATAAACTCCAAATGGCGTGAATAAAACTTGATGAGCTACTGATTTCAAAGTAATTAACTAACCCGAGTTATCTAATACCATTTTCTCATTATGATTGTTTAAAACCCCGGAGTTCTTTTATAGATACCCTGTATATTTCTATTAAACATAGTTATTGAAAATGCTAGATCATTTATCATTGCAGATCATGAAGTAATTTTACGCATTGTCATGCATTTCACAGAACACGGATGGTGATATGGAATCAACTGTCCCTGTACCTGTTAACGGTCAATGTACTTTCGGCTCGGATGACGTCTTATGGAAAGAAGGACCCACCAAACGAACTCTGAAGGCAGTGGAATATGGTAGTGCCATATTAATTCCACTTGCATTTGTTGTCTTCAATATATTTTACTGGCCATGGCTGCTTGTTAACAGGACGTAACCACAAGAAGAAAAAGTTTCCTATGGGAAACTTGGAACTTTACATACATACTTAAATTTTAGGTAATTTTTTATGCTCTCACTCACTGAAAAGAATTTTAAACAAAGTGCTCAACTTGGTTTCCTCCTGAAAGTTCCTGATCAAGTGTATTTACTATTTTGTATGCTTGCTGAGTATTTATTTATTATGTTTGTCTCTTCAATGTTTCCACACAATGATGATTACTTATGTGTAAGTATGAAAAGATTATGCATATACATTTACAGTTGGATCCATGAGTATTACTGCACAAATTGTCCATGACTATATTCATTAATTTTTCTCTTGCATCCTGTGTGTTTTTACACGATGGATTTTTATGTATGCTGGTGCAAACGTTGTCAACAGCTTGTTTTGAGTTTTCTTTTAATTCTTGAAGCTCTTATTCAGTCAACTAAAGTGCACAAACATGGTGATGGACAATTTGCACAGTAATACTCATGGATTCCACTGTACAAACTATAGTATAATATTATGCACAACACAATTGGTTGTGAATGGATTTCAGTGTTTACACAGTTTTACTTAAGATTTGCCTGAAATCAAGTTACCAATGATTATTTACTTCAATATAATTGCTAATTTATATTCATGAAGTATATTGTACTGTATTTAGGGATGAGCCGATACCAATGCCGATGTATCGGTATTGGAAAGTATTGGTTGGAATTTATTTATCGATGCGTGCCAATATTTTTTTCCAGAATTTTGGTATTTCATGAGGGTCCACAAAAATGCCATGTGAGACTTTTGTGAAGCCTAATTATTAATTTATTTTGCACAAGTTTTGTGCAGAAACGGGACTTTGTGATTACATAACACATATTTTCTGATGTAATTCTTAAATATTTTAATGCAAAACTATTGGTAAATTGATGCATATAATTAGCCTGTAATACTTACACACTAATATCAATAAATATTTTGAACATCTTTTAATCGTTACAATTTTCAAGCATTGCGATTGGTGGGAATCACTAAGAGTACTGGTATTGATTCAAAGTGGTATCAACTCAACATTAACTGTTTTACATTATCAATAACATATAGAGACAAGATCCTGAGATCACATGTATTGCATGAGGTGAAAACTAGCAGATGAGCAAGTACTACACAACTAGTCCAAGTCTAACTGGAAAATTCCATAGGAAATCTAGCCTTGTGTGATTCAGGCACAACATTTGAATACATAACATTTCACCCTGTATGATTACATGCAGAATTAGATATTATTTTCTTTATTTGTAAACATTGCTTACAATGCTTAAATACACATCACACCCCTACTCAATCTCTATCTCTAATGTACTTTACCCAAAAACATATAAATTAGGAGTATGATTCTCAGGTACCTGCAGTGTTTAACTTATTTTCTGGTGATGAATGTTTTAAAGACTGTATTGATTTTACATGCAGATGGAAACTTATTATGTTTATATATTTTGTAACATGTTTTTTTATGTGCTGCAGTACTACATGACATATATGCTTCAATAAAGAAAGTGTGGGAACAGCTGTATTCACTATTGTTCAAATGTATTTATGAATTGTTCTGGTACATTGTCATTTCCAGGATCATTGTTTGTTCATACAATATACAAATAAATGTAATTTATCATTCTCTCAATGTGTGTGTGGTTTTATCTTCCTGCAGTGCCAGTGTTATCTACAGGGTGTCCAAGAAGTCCCTGTACACCTTCTTGTATGTATCCTGTTGTGACTGTCGAAAATTGCCTGGTATTTGGTTGCTTAGGAATAATTCCGTTTTCATGGTTGGCATCCCTGCTCTGAACGTCACAAGGAATGCTCACTTGAGTTCGTGTCAGTTGTTGCACACAGGGCTGATGTGAGCGGACGTAGTTACGATGTTGAGGAATGGCTACTAATCAAATGACAGTGCACAGGGCAAACGATGTATTGTAATATAATGTAAAATTCGCAAGTAAGTTATGATGTAAATAAATAGGCACATATGTTAAACTAAATAAATGTGACATATATAATATGTACTATCATCATTTAGGGGTGTGAGGACTTCTCAGGCACCCTGTACAATAAAACAGATGCTCAATGCAATTACAATAAACTGCTAATAATATTAATATTCACTAAAAATAGTGGGCCTTACCTGCTTAGCTTGATTAAATGAAAGTGTGTATTATGAAGAAAAAAGTGTAATGAAAATATTGTGGGAATACTGAATTGTGGTTCATAGTTCATTCTACTGTATACCGTGTATCAATATTACCAGCATTTGGAAGTAATTACTTTTTGAGGGATTCTAACTGTAACTAGCTACTTTTAAAAGTAAGTATTTGCACATAAAACAGAGTTACTTTTTACAGTAGAAATAATGTTATCAACAGTTACTTTCAACACATAAATTGTTAGCCTTAAAATTTTAACATTGGGAAGAGCTACATTTGGCAACCCTCTTTCCAGCCAGATGTCTTCCCTGGATGCTAAGGTGAAATGAATTTTGTGGAATCACCTCAAGTCAAGGAAGCTAAGCTTTGTTGCATATCAAATTTAGAAAATCCACACTTCATTGCAATTTGTCATTTATAATTGCACTTTTAAGATTTCAGTGTTTTGCTGCATCTTATTTTTTGTTTTGTACTAATAATATTAATATATGAAGATTTATATTATGTATGAGACATAAATAAAACAGATGTAAGTCTTCACATATTTATTTTTATGATAATTAATGACCATTGTGTAAGTTGTTTGCAGCAAAAATTAACTGTAAAACTAATTTTATAACTTTTAATACTAAACATTTCATTAGTTTCCTTCATCATTACTGATATTCATAATCGTAATGTGCCATTGAACAGTCATGGACACTTCTGGTTTGTAATTATTCCATTGGAAGTCAATGGAAATGTTTATCTGGGGTCCGTGCTCTGTCAAACCTGGTTGTGCGATCTCTTGCTGCTATAACAACAGCCACTCTTCGAGGCAAGTTCTTGACTAGATTGTGGAGGGTGTCCTCTGGAATATTTCACCATTCATGTTGCAAAAGTACAGGTGGGCAATGTACGTTGGCTGTATCTCCCGAGACCTCACTCGCAGGTCCAACTCATTCCAAATGTGTTCAATGGGATTGAGGTCAGGGCTCTGAGCAGGCCAGTTCAAGTGTTGTTGTCTTGATACCACCTCAAACGGTAGCAAAATTACACCTGGCATTGCCATCCTGCTAGTAACAGGGGCTCATTCTGTAAAATCGGCATAATGTTGCGGGCATCTTCTTGTTTAGATTTGTACAGTATGATTGCAAGTACAATGGCCATGAACAAACACCAATGTGCCACGTTATACT
Organism: Lepisma saccharinum; assembly: GCF_977018435.1. NCBI lineage: Eukaryota > Metazoa > Arthropoda > Insecta > Zygentoma > Lepismatidae > Lepisma > Lepisma saccharinum. Next base: position 10,662,564 of record NC_139241.1, on the reverse strand, counting down.
ACAGAGTGTCTACCAAAATCGAAAATCCTAGACTTTTTAAATTTTTCTTAACCTTTATTTATTCGACCCCTACTTAGGTAAAGTTTGAAATTAGCAATCAAGATAATACATATTTATTTAAGGCCAGTTGAGATGAAAACTAAAGCTGTATTTAACAAGAGTATTGCACTTGCTTTCTTTATCTAATGATGCATCCTGGACTACATTTGGCCGCCTAGCAAGGCTCGTGTCGTCTGGACTCACAACCAGTATAATTTTATGCAAGGCTGGTGTTTTCATCCTTATATTGTCCCTTCATCCATCTTATCTTACTACCATTCATCCTCATTTTCACGATTAGCCAAAAAAGGCAGAAAAGTGAAGTCAAATAAAATAAATCAGTCAAGTCATAGTGACAGCAAATATTTTTGACCACAAGTATGGTTTCTTGACTTTTTATTGACTTCTTGATTTCTTTAGTTTTTATTGACTGGTAGACACCCTGTAGTATGTGAAAACACCCTCAGTCCATAATGATCCCACCACCAAATTTCCCTGTGGGCACTATGCACTCCAGTACAAAGCATTCAAATTTTGTACGAATTCTGAAAGATATATTCACTTCCAGTGTCGGCGATTGGGTTCCAAAACTGGGTGGGGCAACAACAGATTACTCTCTCTTGATACATATGAGGTAAGGTTTAGAATAGCGCGGGAGCAAAAGTGGCAAAAAAGTGGGGGGCAACTGCCTCCTTGCACTCGCTAATCGCCACCACTGTTCACTTCCTTCATCAAAGCACATGACCAAATATTTGTGGCGGGTTTCCTGATTGGAAAAAAGAAGTACGTGTACATACCAGATCATATAGGAAACAAAAAAATAGATCACTTGTTTAAAAATTGCTCTAAATTGTTTCTTTATTGGTTATCACAATTTACAAGCAATTACAAACATGCTGTATTGCTTTAGGCTCCTGTAATATTCACTGTCCAAATGTATAGTAATTTCTATTCTTGAATTGAAATTTTATTTATAGAAAAAAGAAGCACCACATCATTCAAACAACTATATGTTGTTACACTTTCTATAAACAGTTAATATGTCAACAACTACATTTTATTAAGAAACTACAATAAATAAATAGCATTTTCACAATTAAATTCATACAAGTACCTATACAATAAATGATAAAAGTTTATGAAAATTTTACATTTCAATGTTAACTTGTAATGTTATGTATATACATATATAATGTCTTTTGTTATTAAGCCAAACATTAATAATACAACAATATATTATACTATACACATAAAGATAGATGAAACTTTACCTGTAATTGTTGCCTTAGTACAGTTAAAGTATAACAATTTACATGTAGTCTGCCTATGATGAACAGAATGCAAAAAAAAAAAAAAAAAAAAAAAGACTAACGCAATCATTTTATCTCAACACAATTGCACCCAACTACTTTATGAAAATAATTTTCTACTCTGAGTCATTTAATTAGTAAATAAAGGACGAGAGAAAGATTAGTACACAGCATAATGCAGAAATATTTAACTGAGTTGTACATAAATATAATTTACTATTTTTCAAAGACAGGGCAGTCAAGTTGTGTGACATTCATTTGCACTTAAATTGTTCAAAATTAGTTATTAATTTTTGTTTAAGAAAGAAATGCTCCTTCTGCTGGTTTTTATCCAGTCAAGTTCATTAAAGTAATAACAAATTATTTATTAATATGCATACAAATCTAGTTGCACTTAGTTTGAATGAGAATCCCTCAACCACACTGAACAGAATCCACCCATCAAAAAAAGTGGCGAAACTTGAGATATTGTAGATGCCAAAACTTAACAATCATTATTATAAGCAGAATGAATACGGAAAAGAGAAAAAGGAATATTAATTATACCAAACAGAGGCTGAAAGGTACAAACAGCAGACTTGAATGGTTTTGACAGAAGTTGACACCTAGTGCAATTCGAAAGCTCCAAGTACGTGAGCAATCGAGACCACAGCACAGAGCATGGATTGTTGCAGGCTTGATCATGTGACTCCTGCACTCGTTGTTCATTTGTTTGAAATCACCGAGGTAAAAAAGCCAACAAGTTGTTGGTTGAAGTTCTTCTAATGTGAGGAAATTTATGTATAAGAAAATGCTGGGAAAACAATGTGTTCTCAGCTTTATCTACTGATCATATTTGGCGCTGTAGTCGAAGTGCAATTCGAAAGACCTTTTGCTTCCAGTCCACAGCTTCAAGACCGCATTGTGAGACCGTTCTCGGAGGATGCTCGCTTCAAGTATGGTCTTGCACCTTTCGGACACGGGCAGAGTCTACTCTTAAAGTCTATCAAATTCAGGATGTGTACACATAATGCATATTACTTACTTATATGTATCCCCACTAAGGCGATTGGTTAGCACTTCTCTTTGGTGCGAGTGGTTCCAGATTGGTCCCCACTGGGAATCTCAAAGTCATCGTAACTCTGCATTGTTAGATCAATTGTGGAGCTAAGTGCAAAAGCCAGCTAATACTTACCATAACAATTGAAGCATTGATAGCACATCACGAAAACAAAAGCTTCTTGACCCTCAAAGAGATACTGTGCCACAAAATTAAACTTGCTTACTTATAGCATGCGTGTTCAATATTGACTTCAGAGTGACGACAGGATGTCAAAGAAAATTTGAAAGGGTGTTACGGATTAAGTACGTTACACTATCTGCTTGTGAAACAGATTGCTAAACTGCTACAAGTTTGGAAAAAACCAGTACCACTAATATCAATGCACATCTTAATTCTTAACCCTCCATTACGTGTGTGGGTGACCAGTGTCATAAGTGACAAGGACATCAGAGCATCTAAAGACAGATCACACAGTAGATTCTGATGTTGCACAGAGATGGGTTAGTGAGGAATGGGGGAACATGTAAGTGTGTGTTAGTGATGAAAGTAAACATGATACTTTTTCAGTTGTTACGTATATTCAGGCACATGGGTAACAACTGTCACCCACGCATGGAACTGACAACTTTATAATATTACGTTGCTTAGAAGTGCAGCAAAACTACACAGCCGAACTTAGATCAAAGACAAAGAAAGAACATTCTGTATACAGTGGCATATTCTGAAAATTTGACCTGGTTTAGCTCAAGAATTCTAATTTATTGTATGTATTTATTATATATTAATTACATATAACAGAAATAAAACACCAAGTACAACAAAATAGAAGTCCAACAACTTCAAATTTTATGACAATCTCTATACATACGTATATACAGGGTAGCCTGGAGCTGACTGACACATTTCAAATTTGAATATTGCACTGGGAGATTCACAGGAAAGGGAACGGTAGAGGAGAGAATGCCATTTCATATGTAGTCAGTTGCAATGAAACAAAGTGCTACACAGTTATTAAAAAACTAAGTCTGTGACAGGAGTGCAGTGTGTCTTTAGACGACAGTTCAATGTTGGTCGACATGGACATGTACGGTCTCGGAATACCATATGACTTTAGGTGAAGAAATTTGAAGCAACGTACCATGACTATTCAAAAACTCAAACAAGCCATTGTTGACGGGAGTTGCTGCTGTTGATAAGGTCCTATGGACGCAATATCCAGACACGCTTGCAACAGCATTGATGTAAACGGAGGACATCTGCCCAATGTAGTTTTTTTTAAAAATAAGCTTATAACTGTAAGTTACAAATAGCATACTTGGATGTATTTATAGACGGTTTTGCTTATTTTCCCTGTTTCCATATATTACCTATGACCATTTGAAATGTGTCAATCAGCTCCGTGCCACCATGTATATATGTATGCCACTGGCAGTATAGTTCGCAGAATATATCAGGCTTTAAAAGACAGTTTAAAGGTTGGGTGACAGTATGTTACAGAAAATTGCATACCTAATGCAGGGTTAACTAAAAAGAACAACTTTTCAATTATCTTTGAAGGTGAGATGCTAGAATGAACCTCCTTCTAAAATATATCAGTAGAAATGTGTGAATTTACATATCATATCAATAATAAAAGTAATAGTATTAATTGTGTAGGTGAAGTTCCATATTCCCAACTGCTACTGCCAAATGGAAGTAAAAGCTGTAACATGTTATCAACTCTGTCCTATATGACACAACCTGCGCTAATGAAGGCAGTAGCTCTTTCAAATTAATCTGATAACAATGAAAACACCAACGTGGAAGTACATACTCAATTATACAATGTGTGATAAACCTAACCTTGACAGTATATATATATATATATATATATATTGCACATTAATAGAAAACATTCCCCGCCATGCAGTATTCACAATAATTAATTTTAAATAGGAACATCATACCACAATAAAGAATTTTCCTTTACTGCCTCTTCTTTGTCACCTATACTGGCTAAAGTGAGTACCATTTACTTGTGCCGTGCACGTTGCACCAATCAAACACAATTACTTCTATTTCCTTCGACAAGACAAGACATTGTACCCTGTTACGTTTATGTAACACCACTGTTGACAGGTATTCTGAGCAAAGAAAGTTCCGCTTCCGATTTCAGCATGTTGACTTTCTTTTATCACCAATCAACAACATGCATATAACGGAAGCTAATTTGCAGGAAATTGACAGACACAAAGCAAAAACAAGAAACCTAGAAGCAGCTAGTTTGTAGTGATATATTAAATGGGAACACATAGGGTGGCCCAAACAAAGATGATAATAATGTTCAGGTATAGTTTTGTTTGGGCCACAGTGTATTTTTTGAAGGCTATTTGAATAATGATGCAAACTTTTGGATGTTGTAAAAATGCTGTGTGAAATGCATGAAAATGTTGTTTCCCTCATTCGTATTTATACACAAAAATTGTGACGGTAATAATATCCTCACCACTAAAGATTATTTGGAAGATACGGTAAATATTTTGCACGAGGACTAAATGAAAAATAATTAAATGCATTGAAGCTACCCTGTTCCTTGTAAGTGGTAGTTTGTGTATGAAAATTATGAATATTCTTCATATGGTTTCCATTCATCAGTTTCTAGAACAGAAATGCTTATAGTGCCACAAACTATTACAGTGAAACTTGACCCACACACTTGAATGCTCTACAAGAAATTCCAAACGGATGACATTTTACAGACTTTGGAATATCTTAGAGGCTTTTCCAAATTAGACATATTTTTGAAAAAGCCTTTGATGAGATAAACCAATGGTCCAGCAGCACATTAAAACGCTGAAATATCTCTATTCTATATATAATTTTGAATGGATCACAGTGATCTATGCTGTTTCGTGAACATTAGATCAATTTGAAAGCAACTGAACTGTTGTAAAATAAATTACAAGACAGAGATAATCTGATTGAAACTTTTAATAATTTAGGTGGTATCTTAGTCCTTAGATTATCTGACTACCATGCTAGAGACCCCGAGATCCCATCTCCGGTGGGGGAGAACCAGGACTTTTTCCACCTGTTCAAGTGGCTCCGGTGCCCACCCAGCATCATACAAAGTGGGTTCCTTGAGGAAACTCTGGGTGGCCAGGGGCATGGTGCTGATCACATCACCTTCGGCTGTGATAAAAAATTGTGGGGTCCCAACTTTACTTTACTTTACTTTACTTTAGGCTTATGTCGTTCAGTGTGGGATTCAGCTTATTGAATGCATGAAGGTGGAAAAATGTACAAAATGAACAATAGAGATACTGAACGTTGATAGATAAATAAAATGCATGCTAATCTGTCTTTAAAAAATGCATTTGTTTCTTGATATCTTTGTCACCTATAGTTCCGATTATCCTTTTCATGATCTTATGGTACAAACTCATACCTAACTGTTAGGATATGCTGTTGTTTCGTCAACTGTGTAGCTTGTGGTGCAAAATCTTTCTCTTTACAAGCAACACATTCAACTCGGCAGGTATTTATTGAAAATCTTTCAAAATTAACTCTGTTTGTCTTGACAGCAAATACATTTAATTGGCATTACACATTCATACAATTTTTTAGGAACTATGTAATAAGGAATTATTTCCTCATGTTAAAACCTAACAGAAGTAGAATATATATTTTTATTAATGATTCAATGAAATATTTCCGTTCAATCTATACCCCCCTCCCCGCATGCACACTAATGTTTTGAAGAAAAGAGCATCATAATTCTTGCATGAAACCATTTGCATATACTTCCCATCTTTTGATTGTAATAAAATACATTTGTTTATTTGAAACTACAGAATATACCAAAGAGACAACTAAGTGCTAAAGCCTTCATGGTGTACCATTTACAAAATGTGAAGCACTTTATTTACATATATTCAATTCTGCTATGACTGTGGAAAATAATAATAATGTACAGAGTGTTTTAAAAGTTCTGCAGGGTTCGGAAAAGCTATAGCTTTAAAGTAATTGGTTTGTTACAGTGACATTTTTTTTTTTTTTACACAGAGGAAGACTTAAAAATTTGCTCTGTTCACACTGCTGAATGACGTGTGCGCAGGTGATTCCAAAATGGCATTGATGCACGAAAAAGCTCAGTGCGTGTGATGGCTTGTTAAAATCTTGTATTTTGGTGTGGAGAAGGTTCCAGAAAACCACCTCCAGCAGAGACAAGTATCCAGAGATGGTACGAAAAGTTTAAGGCTGTGGGAAGTGTAGCAGACTTGCCACATAGTGGGAGGCCAAGAACAACAACATTCTGGATGAGCTCCATCAGAACGCAATTCTCAGATTCAAACGAAGGTTGCAAGAGTGTTTCAACGTGAATGGTGTCCAGCTGAAAATCTGACGATGAACCAAACATCAACATTACTTTTAAAGTTTCCTCTTTGAAACAAAACAATATTTCATTGTAATAAACCTATTACTTTAAAAGTTATAAGTTTTTAGAATCCTGCAGGACTTTTAAAACACACTGTACTTTCGGAACATTTCCTTGCTGGTAGTACTAGAAATGATCACCCAGTTATCCTACTCATATCTTACCATCAGATGAAAGAAGCAAAAATGGTGCTTAGCTGGAAGAAGGTGCATCGGAAATAAGCTAAAAAAAAAAGTGATTTCCAAAATTTTGCAATCCATTTTACAATTAAGCAATATAAACAAACTGTGTAAATGATGAATCATGATGAATAACATTATTTAAAGTAAAGAGCTATGAAAAGTCTGACTGAAAAATATCAGACTTTCGAGGAGTCTAATAAAGATGCAAATGATTCAAAATTTGAAATGGATTCTGGGATAAAGTGACAGCTATTTCATATACTTTACTGTAATTCTTTGCACATTTTAAAACAAAAATCTGGTAAATTGATGCACATAATTTGTACTGGATTACTTACATATTAATGTTGATTAATATTTTTAATAACTTTTAATTGTTACAATCTTTAAGCATCAGTAAGAGTATTGGCTCAGCCCTAATAAATACTAGTGCAATGCACACATATTGAAAATGATACAAATTTGTAAAATAACAACATCAGAAACAATGTTCTTACATTCTTGACTAATAAATACCATGAGAACAATCACTGTTATGTGACTGAAGAAAAAAAAAAAGCACCTTGGACCAGATAAACACCAAACACTGAATATGGGTGAGTAATGTTCAACATGAAGAGCTAAGCTACAAGAAACTACATCATAGTGAAAATACCTACGGCTGCCTTGCTCAACATGTCTTAAGAGCTCGGAGAACTACTCCCAGGAACAGATAACCGTGCTCTTTTGGTTACAAGATTACGGTGGGTACAGAATGGATCAAACTATGCTGGATAGCAGGTAATGTTCCTGCCAAGCTTGAGAAGCTGCTAGTATTACATTTTTTTTCTCATTTTTACGAATTCATACACAGTACCTCATCATGTGGTTGCGTTAGGAATCAGAAGAATAGGGTACAACCACTGCGAGGGTACTGTGATGACCAAACCTGCATGGCAAGGGAAGTTTCCCGTTATTAACGAAACTTAAGTTCATTAACAAAGAAAATAACAACAATAAAAGTAACAGTATTTTTAGAAGCTAATATACTTGAAGTAAGGCTTGAAGCTTTCCTGGCGGCGAATGATGAATAATTCTCTCGGGCTATCAACCAGGTGAGCTGTGGATTTCTATGCTTTTGAGAGCCAACGTCACTGTCATCAGATCTCATTACTCTGAAGATGAAAGTGACGTTAGCTCTTGAAAGCTTGGAAGTCCTTCCAGAATTCACTTGGGTGATAGCCTGAGATTACACCTTTACTGTGACCTTTAGTGATTACGAAATAGAATTATAACTTTGGAGATGGTCTGCACAGTTTTAGATATTTTATAGTTAAAATATAGTTCTGTTGTTCGAACTATTCTCAGAACGGTGTTTAATCACTAATGTGTGCAGTTCAATTCTGAAGTACAGTGGAATCTCAATTTTACGTTTTTTCAGGGGACCAAGCTGCAAGAACTTAAAATGGGGGAAAATGTAAAATCGAGGTAATTTTATAACATTTTGCTATGTTGGGTATAATGCGGGAAAATGTAAAATCTGAGAACGTAAAATCAAGGTTTCACTGTATTCACAAAATGAAATTTTAAGTAAGAATTATAAGGCAAAAGGCATTACTGTACTGAATACCCGGCAGTGCAAGTTGAGTAACGTGGACACTTGCCAATGGTCTCATGTTGCCCATTTCATCACAGAAGGAAACAAGAACAGGCTGGTGTGCAAGAAGGGAATATGTCATAACATGCAGAGGCCATTGGCATTGGGTGCAGCAAGTGTTGGCATTGGTAGTGGCCAGTTCACCGACGTGGTTGGTTGTTGCTGACACAGTCCCCTACTTATGGCAGAAGCTGTTACACTTATGCCTTTTGCTTTACGTTACTAAACGACATGACTAAGTTTATCTCAGTAGACAATCGTATTTCTGTTAAAAATTCTAGCACAAAGATGTCCCAGTAATTATCGAATACAAAAAATATATATCATTTCCATTCATCTGAAAATAATGTAGCCGAAGCTTAAATAATCTTACTTTAAAATACACAAATACAACTAAATTATGCATAACATGATATTCTAAAGAGTTTGTTAATAAAAGAAAATGTAGGCACATTATTACATAAGGGGATGGACAAAAATGCAATTAATTGCGAGTTATAGTGTCCCCTATAAAGTTGCAAAATGCTTAATAAATTTGGTTACCTTTTTGTGGGGCACCCTGTACTTTTTGGTGGATTGGGCATTTAAAATAGATGAGACTGGCAGTGCTCAAGGATTGGTAAAAAGGTTACAAGAAAAGCAAAGATGCATAAAGGTTAGGTAGTACAGAGGGTGTGAAGAATTGTATACAGTAAAGATAGGGGAATGGTGGAAAACGAGACTTCTATGCTGACCCAGAAATAGGTTTGAGGATGATTCTGATGATGATGTATAAGAATGTACATGTATGGAACACGAATTGGCCTAATCTTGCAGAGAGTAATCTTGCTTGTATGAATCTGTATGCGAATAATTTCCTGGCACAGAAAGCTGAAATAAATTTTAAACAGTTCCAAAATAACAGAAGCACATCTGTTACTGGATGTCTTACTGAGTTTTCACACTGAAGTGACAAGCGACAGGGGAGTCATGTCACTTAAGAATGAACTGGCCACAGCAATGATTTACGGCAGATGTCGCATGCTGCATAAGCCTTCACGTGATTGGTCGGTGTTCAAGTGACATGCATCGGCATTAGGTGGCAACACACTCCTTCCTAACACAAACCTTTCCAGATTTCTCATAAATTAACCCAAATATTTGATAGTTCCTATGCTTCACCATAAAAGGTTTCACCCATTCATAAATATATCATCTTTTCTATGACTTACTTCTGTTGTGGCTCACATCTTAAAGCAACGTATTTCAAATTTTGGGGATTAATACATTTCAATTTCCTTTGCATGGAGTCAGCTGACACCATTTTCTTTTTCTTTTCACAAGTAGCTGTCATTTTTACTCCTCAGTTCTTATTAATGTAGTAACTAAATAGTCACATTCACATTATGTTGCATAGTTGGTCCACGAAACAAAATATCTCGATTCAAATTATGAAGTAACTGCAATTTAAACAAAACGTGTATTCTTGGCATGGTGAGTTGAAATTTCTCATATTTATATCATTTATCAACTTGAGTATGGTTGAACAACAAAAGCCTTGTAACAATAGCTGAAAAATGTAAGATATTTCACTCTGTAAATAGAGAGTTACAAGACTCTGTTATTAGTTTCAGAAAAGAACAACAGGGCGTTCCCAATGGCATAGTCACATCTCAGTCTATGACACTTAAATTCAAAAGAAGGAAAACACATGAAAAAAAACCACTGGCACTTTAGACTCTATATCAAATAAGCAACTATATGTTAGAAATTCTAATTTTAGCGAAGAACACTTAAAATTCTACAGCTATTGAATACTGCAAATGAATGCCTAACAACAGTCAGCTCTGATGCGACATTACAAAAAATATAATTTTTTGAAAGTTTCAACAAGACACTGCTGCAACTTATTTACAAATAAAATATTACCTGAATTTGCAGGAGATGCAACATACTGTTATTACCTACACTTGCGTAGTTGCATTCACTGTCTGTGGTAGAACTCTTCACATCAACAAATCACAAGTATTTATTCCTATGCAATTAATACTGACGAGTGTGCACTTGTACTTTATTTCTTGTCAATGTAATAATGAATCTGGTATAAAAAACATGAATGTAACTGGCCAACATCTGCCATTCCAAAATGCAACTTAGATCAACAAATATTTACATACAAACATCTGACATATATCAACTATAATTCATTGCGACTTCAGTTTCATGTTAACCTCTTAAACTATTTCGATGTAAATATAAATTATTTTGATTCAAGCAATATTTCTAATGACTTGTGTTATGTCTGTTCTCAAGAATTTCTAAGACATTTTTTTAAAGGCAAAATGTTTAGGGAAGCAAAAGTCATTAACATTTAACCATGAGAATTAATTTCACAATTCTGGACAGATTTCAATGAGCTTTCAACCTATTCACAACTTTAACAAAATATATATTATTCAAATAAGCAGCAAAAAATATCCATATTGTAGCTACATGTTTCCCTATGCCACTTTTCACTGCAGGGTTGCTACTCGAAGGCCACGATAAAATTCAAGTATAATTCCCGGTTTTCAAGGTGAATTTTCAAAAAATGCAAGGCTACAAGCACATGTTTTCTCTATTTCAACTTTCGTATTACTGCCTCTCACCACCCATACACAAATAAATTAACAGTATAAAGTGTGTGTGTGATCTCAATGTATCCAAAAATTCAAATTAAATTAAATTAAACGGTATATTACATTTAAAATATTTAATTTAAGGTGCCGAGTTTACGTTTGCCACGTCATATACTCAGACTCGAAATACATCTACAAACACAAGTCACAAATGTTCAGGTTTGTATTCTAATCTACGAAAAATTGTTAATTGTATAAGAATTTCAGACTAAAATTTACCTAATCATCTTCAAGATATTGTCCATCTGTCCGATATTGTTCTGCAAAGGACAATAACAAGTAAATGGGTTGAGAGAATTCTGTTTCATTTTCCACGCTTCCTTCCTTGATAGAAATAAAAACTAAACTGTGAAAAACTTGCCTCAGGACTTTTATCAATATGTATAAATTCAATATGATTTGGATTAATAAATGTTGCAATTTTTCACGTCTACAGAGAAAAATTCAAGCAGAATTCATGTATAATTCCGGAGCCAATAATTCACGCAGAATTCCCGGAACTCAAGGAGTTCCCGGTGAGTAGCCACCCTGCACTGGTTATTTCAAATTTAAAGAATTTAATTAATTGATTGCAAATTTTAATGATTATTCTCATGCTCTTGAAACAAGTTAAACTATTTAATTTTGTTTTCTCATGTAGACACATCAGATGCAAATCTATTTTGATAATTTACAAAAGTAAGCCTATATCACACACCCAAATAATTTTTAAGAAAAAAAAAAAGGCTGGAATGTGATATTTTCTACTTTACAAGACTGAAAATCTCAAAATTTTCTTGTAAAAAAGAATGTAAGAATAAGAAAATTTATATTTTACATGAGCTTTCTCTTTATAGCCTTTGTCGCTAATTTAATTTTTCTCAGAGCAAAACACACTGAATGTTCACAAATATATTCTATCTCTTATAAATCAGAATCTAAAAATATATGAAACTGGGCAAAAATTTAAACCCACTCTTGTTTGTTGTATTGATAAGTGAACCATCTTATATATGCACACACACATATAAACATAGATTAAGAGGTTAATGTCATTTACAACAATGTCTTTTTTTATATTCTTTGTTCTTTCAATGTATATAGTAACTGTATATGAGCACCTATTACATTAAACAGAGAAGATAGGTGGCGGGAGGACATTCCAAACTGAACTAAAGGAAAATTCAAACTATGATGAAATGAAGCAGTTAATATAATTTAAATCATTTTGAAGAATAGCCATATCTGCAAGGCAAACTACCATATTTCACTGCAAAATCATCACACCCTGCTTTTCGGTCCGTAATCGTCACATCAGTATTTCAGATAATGAAACCAATGATAGCAGCACAGAAGACTAAATTTTGTAATTCTGTACTTTGTAGTACACTGTAGTAATTTGTCTGAAGTTTAATATTTCTACTATAATGCACAAATAAAAAAAAACTTTATTCTCAGAAGGGAAAAATTTTTGCTAAATTGTCAAAAATAAATGATGTAGCCTTTGTTGATTTGAACTATATTCAATTGTTATGTCATTCCATACATCCTAATCAGTTTAATAATAAATTATTTTTAAGTACCAGTAATCCTGCCACAATTAAAAAAGTTCATATTATGTCAAAACCTACTCTTTTTTTCAGAAAAAAAACCTGGCATAAAATCTGTGACAATTATGTGGTGAAATATGGTATATTGAACATCATATTACATCTCAATGAATCACAAGAAACAGTTGCAACAAGAACTAATGCATAAAAAGAGCACATAAAACTACTTCACAAAACCCATGACACTGTAGTTTCATATCCAAATATAAATCAATGTTTAAAAAATTCAATTGTTTCAATGCACAATTTACTTACCTCAAATGTCACTCTTGCATTGGGAGTTAACAAATTGCATGAACACTTTTACTTAAGACAAATATTATCAAACAATGAATATACAAAAATTATGTTAAAATTTCATGAAATTTTCGAAAAAAATCATACGATTTGGAAAAAAAGTACAAACATTTCTTCGAACATATATTTTTAAAAAACATTCTTACTTTCTATAAAAAAAATGGCTAACTTCGTACAAGGTTAGCAACATGCCTGGTTTATCTCTTTCACTAAGCATATATAAAGAAGAATCCTTACAGCGTCAATATAGTATAAAATTACAACATACAAATTTACACTGACAACTACATTTTTTGTACAACCAGAATGTCACACTTCAGTCTTAAGAGTACATTATGGTAAACTGTATAAATTTACTTAGCTGCTATTGACACATCCACTGTTTCGCACTGGTACATATATAGTAAGAAATGCAAGCAGCCATTGAAGATTTGAGCACAGTGTGTTTATTACACGTATCACAAGAGAGAGAATGATCCACTTAGTCTGTGGTGATTCTACAGGGGAACCTCGATTTTGTTTTTCAGGAAACCACGAAAAAAAAAAAAAATGTGGGGAAATGAACAATCTGGGAAAATTATATAGCATGTTGATCTGTTTAAACCATGAAGATTGATAATAGTGTAAAGTGTAAAAACCTGGAAACTAAAATCGGGGTTGCACTGTATGTTGTTTTATAATTATTTTTTATGCAACAGAAAGACAGTTAATCACAATGATGAAAGACAAGACAGTTAATCAAAATGATGAAAGACAAAAGTTCTACTGCTACAACAAGCATGTATTATCAGTGATTCTAGGGTGTTCGGGGAAAAGGCACATAAGTCACTGCGATATTCTGTTGCTTTTATCCAAGTCACACTGAATCAATATTATCAGTATAATTTTTTATTGGGCTTCTAAACAGTCATGTAAAAAGCAGTCTGCTGTAAAATTGCATTATTTGGCTTTAAGTCCTTTTCCTCAACAGCCTAGAATTGTGATTAAAATTATGTATATATACAGGCAGTATTCATCATCACTGGTTAGATATAATGATGTTGTCTAGATATTATCAATAGTTTAATAGGCTTATGTAGCCATGAAACTATAGTGAATGTGTAGACTACAGCAAAACTAACCACATGAAGATTCACGTGAACCCTCGGAAAGGAATTTTAAGTAGATATAATTTTCACAATTTGGAAATTATAGAGGTTTCTCAACAGGAGAAGAAATTTCGAAAATGGCTTGGCTGCCGTCGGCCAAGCTTTAATGGCAAACTTATCTGTTAAACATAGACAGAATGCTGGCAAATTCCTTCAAATATTTTACAGTGTACCCTCTTTATTGCATTGTCCACTAGCTGCCCTTCTTAGGGAGATTTCACAACAAAGTTAGTATGTGACATGTCACTTTGGAAAAGGCAAATCAGTAACAACCATTCACACCATAGCCTGCATCCAACGTTCTCAAATGACATGCAACATGCATTGCTTCAGTGTTAAACCTCTCTTACAAAGCAAAATGAGGAAGTTAAAGGTACGAATGGCAATTAATATGTTAGTGTTGTAAAGAACTTGTCATGTACAAGACAAATATTTATTTTTAAATACTATTGAAAGTTTCCATGTTTCGGTCAGAATGATAAAAAAAATTATGTTCTTTTGGTAGTTGCATGTATATACAATGGAACCTTGACTTTACATTTTTTCAAGAGACCAAGTTGATAAAACTTAAAATATGGGAAAGCAAAATGGATGAAAATTTTGTAACATTTTGCTACGTTGAGACCATCAAGATTGAGTGCATAATGTGGGAAAATGCAAAATCTGGGAATGCTCCAGAGTTAGTAATTTCAACTGTGAGTGAAATGATATTCATTCATATCAATACAATTGTTATCTGACATATTAATCGCCAATGCCAATAACACACTGACAGATTGGCATGATATTGTTATGAGTGAATTAATATATAAATATTTATTACTACTCTGGGCAATTTTAAACTGTCACAATGATTGTCAGATTGGTTAGAATCAGTACGAGTGATTCCTTCAATGCAGAAATGTTGTGTACAACAAATTATGAATTTACTTGTGCCAATTTAGACAAATTTAGCAAACCTATTATTCAAAATATATGTGGAATACTTTTCTGTGGGAGGGGAAAGCATGAAAATAGTGCATTCTATTGTTTTCTACTCCAATACTCCACGATCAAAGAAAACTCTTCAATGTAAATAAAGCAAAGAAATGCAAACATGATCAGAAACTTTTTAAAAACTTAAATAACATGAGTCATATGTACAATATATATAATCACTTCTTGTTACATAAAAAAGTATGTATATTTTTACAATAAAAGCAAACAGAACGATTTCATCAAAATTTTTAAGCAAAGAAGACACAAAGTCAAAGCAAGTAAATATAACAAAAAATAACACTGCTCATGTTATATTCTGTTTACTATACAATGGCATCTAAGGTTATAACAGCAATGGCATCTAATTAATCCCATTTATTACCATACATAAAATATAAAATCTTTAGTTGGAAGAAGTACCCATGGAAAGTTTCCTAAGAATACAGTACGAACAATTGCTGTTAAGGTGTGTCAAGATGAAATTTTCCAAAAACTATTCGAAGTTGGTACACTTTTTTCATGTGTTCTTACCACATCTGAATAAGCATAGCATATTGTACTGTCGTCGAACTGTGTTTAGAAATGCCTGTATATATACGTTTATACAATACATAAAATATATACAAATTTAAATAAAATGCACAGATGAAAATGCAACTTTTAAAAAAAATCCATTTACTAGGTTTCTGCTCTGATAACAGTTGTTTATCAGTTATTAAATGCACATGTATGTCAACAAACACACTCGCACACACACACACACACACAGTCACACACAAATTGAATATTATCATCAATTAAACTACTACGCAGAGTTCACTTTGGTTTAAAAAGCACTAAAAACATATTTACAGGGCTAACGATAATAGAAGTACTACAATAGAATATTTCACAAAAGAATCCTTATACGGTACCTGAATGTGAATTATCACTCACTGACTGATCAGTAGATGCTTTTTTGTTTTTTCTCACCTGAGCATACATGGCACAAGGGCTGTCATGAAGTGCATCTTCTTGCTGCAAATACCCACCGTTATTTTCCACAGGAGCCACGTCACCATGTCCCAAATCAATCTCTGTGAACTCGGGTCCTTCCGGCTCGGGTTGAACGTATCTGTTGCCTGCACAAGAAGCAGCCGACTGCTTCTTCACCTTTTCGTAACCCGGTACGGTGTCATTGTCCGAATCCTTATTCTCTTCGTTATGAAGTCTTTCGTAAGGAGGGCTGTAAGGAGACGAAGATGACACGCCAAAATATTTCACGCTTTCATAGTTCGGATCATCCTGGTCCTGATCGTTGTTGTGATGCAGTGTCTCATAGTTGGGTTCGTACATGCTACCTTCCGTTCTATTCACGTCGGCTAACACTTCGTAGTTTGGTTCCACGATTTCTTCACGTGTTTGCCTCATGGATCTCACAGTTTCATAGTTCTGATACGCGGAGGAATGGAAGCCTGCTTCCTGAACATTTGAAACTTTTTCATAATTTGGGTCGCTGTCAGTTTCCACTGCTGCGGCATTTTCAGATTTGACAACTTCATATCCAGGTTCAGGCAAACTATCACCGTAAACACCTTTCTTTGGTTTCAGTTCTTCGTACGTGGGATCGGAATCCAACGACGTGTTATTTCTTTGCAACATAGATTTCACAACTTCGTACCCAGGATCATACCCGCTTGCCTCTTCCCGTTTCACACTTTCGTACCCCGGTTCGCATTCCTCATCCGTTGCCTGGGCAGATCTTAATCTCGACCCTATTCTTGACGTGACAGCACTATTACTCACGCTTTTATGTTTCACGATTTCGTACCCCGGATCACTTTCGTCACTCTTTATATTATCTGATACAACTCCGCCAGCTACGGTTTCGTATCCCGTATTCCTACTCTTCCTGCTACCAAAGTTCTCAAACGGCTCATCTACGACGACGTCATGGTCGGAACTCGACACGGAAGTAGAATCCTTCATCTCGTTGGAATCGGTGCTCTGCTTCCTTTTCGGTCTCGCCCCCAGTGCATCATGGAACTTCTCCTCCATCGGTTCACTTTTATTTAACCACATGTCCACAGAATGTCTCTGAAAATTATCGTCGCCCAGCAAAGGATACGGCGACATCACCGGTTGCTGCAACATGGGTCGTCTCACTTCGGCTCCATCTCCCGTCCAGTTTCCAGCGGAAGGTTCCGAATAGCCAACCGCACCGGCATTCGATTCGCTCTGCTTCGAAGTAGCCAAGGAACCTGCACTCTTCTTCTTGTTCACTTTGGCATACATTTCCTCCACGCATTTTGAAGTAGACTCCTCTGCACCTCGAGAGAGCTTTCTCGATTTGTCCACCACCGAGTACAGTTCGGATGCTTCAGAGGCAGGAGGGGGAGGGGGAGGGAGAGGGGAGTTCGCTTGGCGCTTCTCTGGCTTTGGAGACCCCAAATTAGCCACAGAGCTGGTTGCACTGGATGACGATGCTGGAAAAAAGAAAAGTTAACTCGTATACCATATTTACTCTAATACCCTACATTCTTCAAGAACACCATATTTACTCTAATACCCTATTCATACCTTGTATGAAAACTCAGAAATCTTAAATATGAAGAGTGATTGGAATCACTTAAATTACAAACACTATACTTAAGAATTAACAAAATAAGTGTGTTTGTACATAATATGCTCTCATCAAAGATTGACAGTGACAATCTCCCATGAAGAGAGATATTGCTTACAAGGTTTCCCAATATAGCACTAGACGCAATTCCCTTATTACAGTAAATAGTAACAATGGCGTTGAACTGAAAAAAATCTTCTACATAATTTAAAGGTTGATGTGTTGTGAATTAATTGTAGAAACTGGATCTGGTGGTTTATCTGTCTATTAATGTTCAGATGTTCAGCATAAGTCACTCTGCTCTGAAAGCTCCTTTATAGGTATGTATACCTGAAGGCAACTGAACCTTGCATTGTGATGTCAGGACGTAATTACCAATGTGCAGATTTTCTTAAAACGTATTTAAGTGCTGAATGAAAGTTAAGGTATTTTATTGTGAACTCTGTCTTCAAATTGGCACATTCAATACTTAAAATAACATTACATACATGGCAAAGCAGAGGGTCCAGCCCTTGCAGCAAGTGATGGGGGGAAAGGGAGAGGGAGTGAGTGTGTGCTTTAATTTAACATATGACATTAAAAAACTTCTTATGTCAAGTGATATCTACATTTTTGTTACACATGACACAAAACAAATAAACAGCATGATAAAAGACACTTTCAAAGTCTGTCCAAGCTTTCAACTCCATCACTAGAGTAGTGACATCACAAAATCTGCTACTAATCTCTCAACCCTGGCTCCAGTCATAACCTTGGACATTTTAAGTGTCTTTTATCATGCTGTTTACAGCCGAACCTCGATTTTATATTTTTCAGGGAACCCAGCTGAAAATGTAAAAATCGGGATTTCACTATTTGTTTTGTGTGGTGGTTAAAAATACATTAATTTATCACTAGCTTCAATTTCACAACCAATAAAAAACAAACTGGAAAACGTATCAGAATTTTAAGGCAGGGGGCATGTAAATATAAGTATGGAGAAAGTTTGTGGACATGTACACTGCAGTCATAAATCACTATGTATCACTAACAAATTCAATTATCATTTCACTATGACTACAGAACTCACCCTGACGAGAATGTGCCTGGGCCACATGCTTCAAGCTGTCGACACTTGGTGGTTGTGGAGGATGGTGGAAATTCTCACCCGGCGGATGTATCTGTGCGTATGTTTCACTTCCGCTCGTGTACACTTGAGTCGGATCCTCAATAGCTGCATACATCTCGTCTGGAGTGGAAACAAAAGATAGATAGATTGATTGATTGATTTGGCATTTTAAGTCCACTTTATGCACAGTAAGGCTAATCGGTACTGGACCTACAGTTTAAAGTGGGATCTGAACCACTATGTGCCTCCACCGGAAATCGAACCCGGGACTCCTTGATTACAAGGCGACGACGCTACCACTGCGCCATCGGGGAGGCCTAGAAACAAACGAGTTCAAATGTTATTTTGCTAAAGATTCACCTTGACGAAAACTAGTACTTACTTCAAGAGAAGGCTGATGTGAGTTGTATAGGCATCAGATCAAACTGAATCTCTATGGACATATATATTTTGTTTTTGATGGAACACAAAGTGTGAGAAAATATTATATGATAATAAAGAACGGGAAGGCATTTTCTTATTCATTTTGTCATGAAATGACACAAAATTACATGCAAAAGTATACTTTTGAAATGAAATTTGCAGTTAAGTTGCTGAAACACCTTCATGGGTCTGGGCCTCCCCGATGGTGTAATGATAACATTCTCATCTTGTAATCAAGGGGTCTCAGGTTTGATACCTGGTGGCCGCACATGGTACGGTGGTTCGTATCCCACTTTAAAATGTAGGTCCAATCCCGACTAGCCTTTATGTGCATAAAGTGGACTTAACACAATAATTCAATCAATCAAACGCATACGGATCTAAATTATTCTATGGTAAAGTTTCTCGTACTCATTGTACCATCCCATGCAGGCACATGGGGCCCTGCACAGTCTCAGTGTGAGCCATTTTATGGAGGCGACGTGATTTATACCATACCCTGGTTATCTTTACCCTCCAACGTTGTACACACTGTATGAACTTCTAGCCACTTTATGCAGGGATAAAGTAAAAAAAAAAATCCGTCACTTGATGGACCACCCTGGAATTGAACCTGTTGCCAGTCTTATTGGACAAAAATTGGATGATGGGCTATGCCCGTCACTCATCCACAAAGGGTTTATTGATATTTTATACAACCTGTCACAATTTCCAAGCATTGCTGGAAATTAACAGGAGTATCGGTACAAGTTCAAAGTGGAAAACAGTCAACCATAATTTCAACATTAACATTTAGGGAGATTTTACACCAAAGTGATAACAACACTTTCCACAAACTGCACACTGGAATAGGCACTTCCTGAACATGCTCTATACCCTGTCCCACGTATCACTGGAGCAAGAGAACAAAAGCAAGTCTCTGCACAAGTAGTGGCGTGAGATGGCTCCACCAATGAACATGCGAGAGGGAAT
Source organism: Lepisma saccharinum (assembly GCF_977018435.1). Taxonomy (NCBI): domain Eukaryota; kingdom Metazoa; phylum Arthropoda; class Insecta; order Zygentoma; family Lepismatidae; genus Lepisma; species Lepisma saccharinum. The sequence continues at coordinate 10,642,164 of NC_139241.1, read as the reverse complement.
GGTATTGCATGAAGAGTGAGGGGGAGCAACTGCAGTTACCAGCCTTCGAGCAGCATGTACTGCTTCTGCCCACTTGATTTGCTCCCCCCCTCCCAACCATTCTCTTACAGCGATGCACAGCTAGCTCCAGAAACAGCCGGGACAGGGTACAGGAAGAATGGCTCTGTCTGTGTGACATGCTAGCAGCAAGTGACATGTGCAGCGTCTTTGAATCACTCCAGTGTGAAATGTTGCAATTATATCTTAGGGTTTCTTAACCCATCCGCATACCTAGTCGTCGATTCGACGGCCCGACTTGAAGTTTGCTTGCCATACCTAGCCGTCGAATTGACTGCCTCCCGATTTTCATCACGTAGTTTCTTCTTTTGCTCATAGATAGCAGAGGTTGTATGATCTGTTGAATCTGTGACGTCTATGTTTGTGATGCTAAATTTTTCATACCGATTCAAGCTTGTTTTCTTCAGTAATTTCTCATATAAACAAACCTTCGTTTGTTACGTCTTGGAAACATGTCGCGAAGAAGATTTGTTGAAGATTCGTTGATAGAAGAAGATTTGCTTTTTGATAGTGACGAAGATGAAAATGTGGATTTTGATGACGGGAATGAAGAGAGTGATTCTTGTAGCATTAGTGAAAGTGGTCCCTCTGGTGGAAGTAGTGAAAGTGAGGGGGAAATTGTTGAAACCCCCAAGAGAAGCAAGTTCGAAGACTGGAAATGGTCGGAATCGTGTCCCCAAAATGAAATACCAAAGAAATTACCATTTTCAGGTAAGCCTGGTGTAAATAACATTGTTCTGCGTTCATTAGGGGATTCTCCCAGAGCTTGCGATGTAGTGAAAAAGTTCCTTCAGGATGATTTATGGGCTAGTATATCTAGGGAAACGAACATCTATGCACAAAGCAAAATAAACAATGCAGAACTCAATGGTGATCAACAATCCAATAGTAGTGAATCTAAATGGTTTGACACAACAGTGTGTGTCCTTCAGTCCCAGGTAAAAAAAGAAAGCCTGCAAAGCTACTGGAGTACTAGAAAACTCTCAGAAACTCCATTTTTTGCTACTGTCATGCCATTCAAAAGATTTGTTTTGATCATGAGGTATTTACATTTTGTAAATAACAATAATTTGAATCCAGAAGATAAGCTAGCCAAAATCAGACAACCTATGGAGTATATCAGTAGTAGATTCCAGCATGTTTACACACCTGAACAAGACACTGCAATTGATGAAAGTCTTGTGAAGTGCAGGGGAAGACTTTCTTTTGTCCAGTTTAATCCAACTAAGAGGGCTAGGTTTGGGATAAAATATTACAAATTGTGTGAATCCTCTACTGGCTACTGTCACCAATTTAGCATATACACAGGCAAAAAAAATACAAAGCAAAACATCCCTGAACATGAATACATTGTACTCCATCTCATGCAACCTTCACTCCATAATGGCTACACTCTGTATATCGACAACTGGTACACATCTCCCATTTTGTGCAATAAATTGTTAGATGCAAAGACAAACGTTGTGGGTACTGTACGCCTACCCAGGAAACAAATGCCAAAGGAACTGAAAGCCAAACAGTTGAAGAAAGGTGAGGCTTCTGCTATGTACAGCCAAAATATGATTGCCATCAAGTGGATTGACCGGAAATCTGTCTCATTGTTGTCTACCATACCATGATGACATAAATATGACAAACGCAGGGAAGAAGAACAGAAAGACAAAAGAACCTATTTCGAAACCTATGGTAGTGATTGACTACAACAAGGGAATGGGTGGGGTTGATAGAATGGATCAGCAGCTGGCATCATTTCCAATCATGCGTCGTTACTTGAAGGCATATAAGAAAATATTTTTCTATATGTTAGACTTAGCTTTCTACAATGCATATGTCATATACAAGAAGATTAGGCCATCTATCAAGGGTTTCAAATTTAACGAATTCAGACTTCTGGTAATAGAGCAAATCTTGGAGGAACTTGCCCTGCCAGAATATGCCCGAAGAGGATGCCCTTCCGGAGACACACCTATGAGACTTCAGTGTGCCAATTGGGAACATTTCCTTCAGCAAATCCCTCCAAATGCTATAAAACAGAATCCATCAAGACAGTGCAAAGTGTGTTCTGCACAAAACAAGAAGTCAAGTAGCCGTTGGGAGTGTGAGAAATGTAAAGTTGCACTGCACATGCCGGAATGTTTCAAGCTATACCACATAAAGCAGAACTATTAGGTAATTTATATTAGATTTACAATTAATTTGTTTATTCTAACATGTACTAATGGTCTTCCACTGTAACAATCTAAAATTTCATGTAAATTAGTTGAATAGTTTTTAAGAAATTTAAAGTTCCGTACTGTCCTTCAACTTCCATGGCCGGAGGCTGGAATTAAATCGTATTTCACAGGAAAAAATATTGAAATGAAATGGTATTCGGATGGGTTAAGTGACTTGCATTCAGATGCCTAGGAACATGCCGTGTGTTACAGGTCATATCAATGTAAAATCTCCCTAAGAATGAACATTCTAAATATTTTGGACACCAAAAAATACACATTGTACCTAAAGATATCTGTTTGGCCGTTATGCGGAGATAGATAATTCATTCTACTGAGGCATGCATGATAAAGCCACCAGACAGGGAACAAAAGTGATCGCCAACAAAAAGTGGGCGGAAAATTGAAGCTAGAACTCATTAGAATGAATTACCAAAAAATACTATAATGCACTATCATGGCAAAAATAAGCGCATGCACACTGAATTTGTCAGAAAGTTAATAATTTCTCATGCAAATAATCAGCCGACCCTCCATGTCCAAATGGTTAGGACAGTGCATTATGATGCCAGGTGTCCTGGGTTCGAATCCTGGCCTAGGCATGGACTTTCCATATGAGTATCCATTTATTAGTTTCATCATATCAGAACTCATCCCAACCTTCGCGGTAGGCCAAAATTAGCAGAAAAACTAAGTAAAATAAACCTAATTAATCAATCATGCAAATGATCAACTGCGAACTTGCCTGAATCATCGGATACCGTAGAGTAATGAGGGTCAGTTATCTCATGAATCCTGCTCCGTGGCGTTGCCCCTCGTGTCTGAGCTTTGATTTCCGCAAGTGGTTCCCTCACACTGATACTCGTGTATCCTTCTGCAACACAAAGACAGGTTTGTTAAAAAAAGGACCTCTAAAGAATAGTTAAAAAGGTGAATAAATGAACAAATCAGCACAAGTACATGCAGTTACACTTTTCACTTCTTGCATCTTACTTTTCTGGTCTCAATAAACAAAATCATACAAAATTTTCTCTCTCTCTCTCTTTCTATTTTCTTTAAATAAAATAAACAACGTTAAATTGTGTTAAGTTAAGTTTAACACTACTTACGTGAGTGAGTATGAAGCTTTTTTGGAACAACATTTCAGGGTCCTACTGCCCCCTTCATCAGGTTCGTAAATATTTTAACGCGGCACTATGTTCAGTGCTTAGAAAAATATTTACAAACCTGATGAAGGGGGCAGTAGGACCCTGAAACGTTGTTCCAAAAAAGCTTCATACTCACTCACGTAAGTAGTGTTAAACTTAACTTAACACAATTTAACGTTGTTTATTTTATTTAAAAGTGAGTAATATAAACCAATCTACATTATGTTATTTTCTATAAATATTTCCCTCTTATTTACCTAATGTTTCAGATACAGTACTGAATGACCATTTATACTGAAACAGTAACAGCAGCAAAACAACAACTAAACAAAATAAATACAAGATCAAACAGAAAAAAAAATGAAAATTACACAATACATTCTTAACAATTGCTGGAAGGAGACTTCTGCCACAAATATGTCAACATTTGGACGCAGGTTTCTTATACAAGCTGGTAAGCCTACCTTGTAGGAAAAACCTTGTAGTGGGATTGTAAAATAGCTTTATGTTACACGTTGATGGTGTGAATATTCGTAGATGAATGGTTGATTATTCATTGAGCTACAATTCTGCTATTGATGATTTGATGCAAAAAATTTCATGTCTGCAAAATCACAACAACTGGCCACAATTCCCTGAAAACCAAATAACAGAGGTTCAGTTCCACTGTACTTACAAAATGTTAAAAGGTTTTAATTTCATTATTGTAGGAATTGCATTTTTTTCTTCTTCTTCTTCTTCTTGGATCTCTTTTACAGCTGAGCTGATACCATTTTGAACCGATAGCAATGCTGATACTTTTACGGATTTCTACTGATACCGATGCTTGAAAATTGAAACAACGAAAAGTTGTTACAGATATTCAAAGATAATTAGACTCTGCAAAGTGTAACGCTACATTTTTGCTGACCCCATGAAGAAAAGTATCGGCTGGTATGTAGGAGATACTGATATAACTTCGGGGAAGGGGGGGGGGGCAAGGACAGTTTACTTTCCCTTGGTACATAAGGTTTAGCATAGTGTGGGAGCAAAAGTGACAAAAAGTGTGTGGGGGGCAACTTCCCCACCCCACCCCACCTCCTATTTGCCGTCACTGTATCACGATCATTATTGGCAAATACCAGTACTACCAGCACCACACCCTTGGTCGCCTTTACCCCCCACCCCTACCTTCGGCCATGATCAAGAAAGTGTGGGGCCCAAACCCCACACCTTCTATGCGCCTTCATGGCGTGGTGCATAGCACAGGGGAGCACTTTATTTATTTTTTTTTTTTTTACCAGTACTACCAGAAAGTATTGGTTGGTATTGAATCACTGATATCAGCTGATAAATTTTCTGCAGCCCGAATGCCTCATGGAGTCTGCAAGAATGCCTCACAAGACCTTTTTGTGGTCTAAATATACTGGAAATTATGGAGAATAAATAATTTTCATTAATTTGGCAACAGCACAGGAGAGAAAAATTGAGTTTGCGATTAAATAATTATCTTCTGATAAATTCTGAATATTTTAAATAAAAGAAACTGATCCATTTAAAGGCCATATTTTAAAACTAATAAATATTCTGAACTATTATTTCAATGTTCAAGTATTAGTATAAGTGCAAATTGACGAGAGTATTGGCTTAGCCATATTAACAACCATTTCCAAACGCAGCTCCTATCATTTGAGAAGGCAGTACAGCCAACCTGATACCACTTTGAACTGACACCCATACCGAAGATGTTTCTTACAGATTCCCACTCACACCAATGTTTAAAAATTGTATCAATTAACAGTTCTTCAAAATATTGATTAAAATTAGTGGTTAAGTATCCCACTCTAATTATATGCAGCAATTTATCAAGTGTTTTGCTTTGTAACATACAAGAATCACGTCAGAATATTAAAATACGAGGGTTATTTTTTAAGTAAGGTCTATTTTGCAATAAAAATGAAGTAAGTAAATTTATTTAAAAAAAACATTTATTTTCTGAATTTACATACACTTCTCTATTTTTCTACATAATTTTTTTGCCGGTTTAAACATTTATCGTAACGAACTACGAGCTTTTGGATACCCTCCTCATAGAACTCTGCCAGCCTGTCATGATAGCCAGTTACTCACAGTCGTTTTAACTTCTTCATCAGTGTCTAAACGGTTACCACCCAGGAAGGTTTTCAGATGGTGGAAGAGGTGGTAGTCGCTATGTGCAAGGTCTGTTTGTGAATACCGTTTGAAATTGCACGTGCGCGTGGGAATGAGAGTGTGCGTAGGCTCCTGGCATTCTTTGAGCAGCATCCGTCGTACTGATTCATGACAATGCAAGGCCACATGCTGCAGCTCAAACTCAAGCTCTGATCGAATCTTTTGGCTGGGAGGTTTACGATCATCCACCCTACAGTTCTGACCTTGCACCTAGCGACTACCACTTCTTCCGCCATCTGAAGACCTTCCTGGGCGGCAAGCATTTAGACACTGATGAAGAAGTAAAAACGACTGTGAGTAACTGGCTATCATCACAGGCAGCAGAGTTCTATGAGGAGGGTATCCAAAAACTCTTAGTTCATTACGATAAATGTTTTAACCGGCAAGGAAATTATGTAGAAAAATAGAGAGAAGTGTGTGTAAATTAGAAAATAATTTTTTTTATTTACTTACTTCTTTTTTATTGCAAAACGGACCTTACTTAAAAAGTAACCCTCGTAAATACATGTTACGTGTTCCTGCACCGTGGCCTAAGGCATCATGCTTTGGGCTCTGGCTACAGGATGCATACAAGTTCGAGTCTCTTGGAAGAATCATAACTTTTCCTGAGATTTCACCCTGTGTATGGGACCAGTGGCCACCCACCATCATGAGGAAATTGGGGAGCTATGAATGATTAGCGTAAACAGGTCATAGAAACCTACAACAACGACTGAGGATTTGTCGTACTGACCACATGTCACTTCGTAACTGTTTGAATGATCTCCCACCTCGAGGGAGTGAGTGTGTAGGATCAGGTGGGAGTGAGGCCGTCAGCCAGTTGGTAGGCCCAGGCTATCAATGGGCTTCTTACGCCACAGTTTATTATTATTATTTTTACATGTTATGTAATCACAAAATCCAGTTTTTCATACAAAACTAAAGTCTGCCTGGCCAAAGAATGGACTTGAGGAAACTCAGACTTTCTGCCTCCAGTTCAAGGGGAAAAAAGGGGTGTTGCTACCGGTTGCTACCCAACTGATTTCCGTCCAGTCGTACACGACACCTCTTCCTGTCAACATGCCCGCTTCACTCTCATTTCAGGGAGAGGCTGGGAATCGAAGACCCATTCACTTGCTGTGCTGCGGCAACCGCCATGCTTGACCTGGTTGGGGGTGCCACTTGTTTAAAAAATGACACAAAACGAAAAAATTGGCAACGCAGAATACCACGAGAATTTACCCTCACCACGGCAACTGGACAAAGCCGATTGGTTCGGCGGTTCATGTGACCCTGCCTGGCTTTCGACAGAAAAGATAAAAATAGAATTTCCAAGTCCATTCTCTGTCTGGAACCACTGTAGGACAAAATAAACGTCAAATTTGGCATACTTTTCAGGATAATTAGGCTCTGCAAAATTGAAGCACGGCATTTTTTGCAGATCAGACGAAATATCAAAATGCTAGAAAAGTATCAACCAGTATTGGAAAATATATTCCAAACGATACTTTCTGATACGGATACCATTGGCATCAGCCAATATGATTATGTTGGCACCAATATTGGCTCAGTCCTAGAACGCAGTTGAGTAGCTGTTAACATAGCCAGCCTACTTCCAGAAATTCGCATACACTGCAGTGGCGTATGCAAGGGGGTGGGGTTTATGGGGTTTAAACACCCCCCTTGAGCATTTTAAATATTATGAAAAATGCTGCTAAAAAATAAAAAATGGCACATTTATCAGTCAACGATATGCGACAATACTTCTACTACTACTACAACTACTACTATTAATAATAATAATAATTTGAATTATTATTCCAATGCAGCACGGAGAAAAGCACAACATTCCAAACACACGTCTTTCAGAGTCAATGCCTTCAAAATAAACTTGAAATTATTGAAAATAAAATATGAGAGCAATTATGATTTAAGAGAGAAAAATGTTGTTTTGTACCTCAGCCGCAACAGTGTTCAATGAATATGTTTTTTGTTTTTTTTGTGTGAACAATGAGAATTAATTAACTAAAGAAAGTTATTGGTTCATTGTAGTGGCCGCGGTGGCTCAGTCGGTAACGCGTCTGACTACCATGCTCAAGGTCCCGGGTTCGATCCCCGGCCGGTTCAAATCCGGGAACTTTTCTAACGGTGAAAGCGGCCCCGGCACCCACCCAGCGTCGAATAACATGGGTACCTGGGGGAAACCCTGGGGGGTAAAGGCGGTTAGGGGCGTGATGCTGATCACATCACCCCCACTCACGACCGGATCAAGAAAGTGTGGGGCGTTACCCCCACACCCCCTATACGCCTTCATGGCGTGGTGCTATGCACAGGGGAACACTTTTTTTTTTTATTGGTTCATTGTAAGCGGTAAGGACTAGGCAGACAAGAATACAGTCACCAGTCCCCTTTCCCATTGTTTACCGCGGCACTTTTGAGTTTCTGAATGTCTCTCTTTAAAATGTCTCAGCTTGTTGACTAGACAATTATTTCGTAACAAGGAAAGAAAAAAATGCTCCCAGAATTTCTTAAAAATCGAATGACTAGAAAGTAATTTCGTTCTATTGCTTTCATAAATATTATATTTATGTCGATCTCTACTACTTAATAGTGGTAGTGGTATTATTATTAGTAGTACTAATTCAACTAATTAATTATAAGTATTATTAATTAATTATGTGTATTATTATTATTTAATCAAAGTATAATAAAACAATGGTAATGTGAATTTGCAGAAAGTATAACTTCCCCCCCCCTGATAAAATCCTGCGTACGCTAATGATACACCATGTTCAGTCTATACAAAATAAATAAGATATAAGAACAGAATACCCAAGACACTGAACCGACAAAAATGGTTCCATTATTCTATGATGATACATTGAAAACGATTTTCAAATTGCTGGCACTTAATATAATACTCACTATTTGAGTCCTGAGAGTCGCCACTGAAGTTGGCCTGCTGATTTGGAAACACTGGAGGAGGCGTGTCCCTCGGGATTGGTGGGGTCATGTACGGAAGATCCTGATTGGCCGATATCCCACCTGCAATGGCAGTGGCTGCGGGTATGTCAGGAACGGAGGTAGGGCTGTCGTCGTCATTGGATTCTATGCTACCAGGCAGAGCAGTGACCGACGTTGGCGACATCAAAGAGTTGTGCGAAGATGATTTCCGCGTGCCACGTGACCTTGGTGGGGGTATGGGGTTGCTCGACAGAGACGAAGATGGCCGTGGTGAGTCTTCGCTCACTCCACTTGACAATGATTGGTGGATACTAGTTACATCCTCGTTTCTGTAATTGTAAATAATTATAATAGCAGTGTTGCAACATCTCCTACAAAATCTAGCGGGTCAGCCGTTATTGAGGCTTAGCTGGACCTTCAGGTGATGCCATGGCAAGGTTTATTATTTTTTTTATTATTTTTTCAAATTTTCTTCTCTTTTCGAAAAACCATTATAATATTTCAAAATCTGAAACATTATATCAACTTGGAATAGTTTGTCTACTTACTATGTAAGTCTATTAAACTATTGATAATATCTAGATAACAGCGAAAGAAAATCTGAATGTCGTAAAAGTAATTCTAAGTTGATGACATTTTTCAGATTTTGGAATATCATAATGGTTTTTGGAAAAGAGAGGACAATTTGAAGAAAAAAAACCAACTGTCTTCGCGACAGCCAAAAGTCTAGCCAAGACTTAACAGAATCTGCTACAAGGTTACAATATTGTAAATTTTAAACTTAATCCCAACAGTATTTTGATTTTACATTGTTCTGCATTACGGTGTCTACAATTTCATAAAAAACAAATTCCTTTACTTTTACAGACAAAATCATTTGGAGTTTTTGTTTTAAGCCCACTTTATGCACAGAGGTTAATTGGGACTGGATTCATGGACATAACTTGGGACCTAAGTTTGAGGGGGCAGAATTACACTGGGTCTAATTTTGAGAGGGCAGAATTAAACTGGGTCTAATTTTGAGGGGGCAGAATTGAACTGGGTCTAATTTTGAAGGGACAGAACAAAACTGGGCCTAATATTGAGGGGGCAGATTTAAACCTGGCCTAATTTTGAGGGGGCAAAATTAAACCTGGGGCCTAATTTTGAGGGGGTAGAAATAAACTGTGCCTAATTTTGAGGGAACAGAACAAAACTGGGCCTAATTTTGAAGGGGCAGAATTAAACTGGGCCTGATTTTGAGGGGACAGAATTAAACTTGGGGCCTAATTTTGAGGGGGTACAATCAAACATGGGGCTTAACTTTGAGGGAAGAGAATCGAAAAGTTATCCATCCCATAAAAACAGCATCCAGGATTATCTGCTAAATAACTGTGACGTTTCTGAAATTACAAATATTACTCTTTATTACTTTGCTCCCCTAAGTGGTTAATTTTTTTGGGGGGGAGCAAGAGGCTGGACCTACAGTTTAAAGAGGCATACAAACCTCTGTGCAATGTACTTCCACAAGGTATCGAACCCGGAAAATCATTTGGACAATTATTGTAAATGAACATGTCTTGCGTAAGGCCACTATACTTTAGCTAAACACACACATGTAGATCCCATTTAACCAAGTTTTAGAATATTCTCTTTACATGGAAAGTTAACAATGTGAAGAGAATTGAACAGTAACTGACGGTTGGGTAATTGGAAAGAAGCAAGTTAAGTATCAGGGTGAGTTTCTATGTAATACTCAAAATGATTAAACTAATGATTAGAACATTCATAACAATTATAATGCACATAAAACAGATTTATAGCAAAATATAGTGATATATCTAACTATTTACCAAACACTCTCCCCTCAAATTGCAACAGGAAAGTTGGAATTGCCACTTACCACATATTGCAGTAGATTTCTACATGATCAAAACATGGCCCCTTTTTGTAGAGTATGTAATACGTATGTACAATTTGTACTGTAATTATATTGTACATTAAACTGATGTATATTTGTCCAAATCAAATTTAAATATTTTTGTTCTCAAAATCTAGTTTTACTGTACAATTACCAAAAAACTTATTTTTCCCTAAAAAAGTACATTTGCATGATTTTTCCAGAAACTGTAAATTTGCTGACAATCCCAGGATTTTTAGACTGGTATACTTTGAGTTGGTATTTTAAGTCCACTTTATGCACAGTAAGGCTAATTGGGACTGGACCTACAGTTTAAAGTGGGATCCAAACCACTATGCGCCAGTTTAAAGTGGAATCCGAACCACTATGTGCCTCCACCGGGTATCGAACCTGGGACCCCTTGATTACAAGGTGACGATGCTACCACTGCACCATCGGGGAGGCCCTCAGAATGGAATACTCCCTGTACATATATAATATAATTTGCTGTTCCTAATACGATATGTCACAAGCACTTGCCTCCACCTTAACCTCTTCCTCCAAAAGTTCTACACAACAGTTGTGAAAGATGATGACAAAGCCATATTGGAAACTGAGTTGCATTTAAATTATAACAACAGGAAATGTATGACAGGTATATTTATAACCCCTTCCATCTTCGTACAAACAATTAAATAATTGATAAGGTAAAGTTCCCAGCGCATGTAGCACTGTGCCATGAAGGCACATTTTACGGGATATGAAAGTAGGGTCCCACACATTTTCGATCTTGGCCATTTTGGAGGTGATGTGATTAGCACCATGCTCTAGCTGCCTTTACCCCCAGGTATCAATTGATTTGAGACTGGTGATCCCCAGAGCCAATTTCTGCAGGGAAAGGCCAGAAAAATTCTGACCTTAGATCACCCAGCCCAGGAATCGAACCCTGGTTTCCTGTGTGGCAGTCAGACACCATACCGACTAGACTACCACAGCTCTAATTAAACAATTGCAATAGTGTAACGTATTTAAGTAGTGGCAAGTAAAAGCAACATAGTAAAAATTGGCCTAGTAATATTTACTTATTTCCTAATTTTTCATCACTTATAAATTCATTATCAGAGCAAAATGTTCAAGATCTAAAGAACATTACAAAGTTTTCAGACCAAATAGACAAGCAACAAGATCCATGTGTCAATTTGAAAGAAACCTACAGAAAAAAAATGAAATATTTCGTACTGAAGTGACATGACAAGCTGTTGCTTCAGTCAGAAAGCTCCGTAACATATTTGCTCACAGAATTTGGCCAGTGTGACACACTCCTGTACACGAAAACTGAATAACACAGCCATTGTACAAAAATATGAAATTTAGCTATGAAGGATGTGATTGTTTATGGAAAGTTACAATCGTACAAAGTAATTTCTCGCATGTGCAACATATTTCACATTCCTTGGTGCCAAGAATGCCACGCACACTTTTGAAATAAAATAAACAAGCACACTCTTCATTATCTTGTCCAGGTCATGTCCTGTTTTCTGTGCAGAAATTGGATTCAGGTATGCTACATTCTCCATGTGGGGTCTGTGGGCACAGATTAGAACAGTGCTGCTACAAAACTTGGTGTTAGAAAAGGAAATGAAAACCAGCACCAAACTGAAGAATCGTGCACAATTTCTGCAGCAAGAACAACTCAAACCACACTTGAATAGTGAGCACAAATTACCATTAAGCAATGTTACTATGAAGTAGGTATATAGTGATAAGAATTTTTTCCTTATACTGGAACGATCGGAATGGTTCATTCACTTTCCTAATTACCATATGTAACCATGTGACTTTAACAGATTTCTTTTCAAAAAAATTGTGTGAATTTAACCATTTACTTTAAAAAGAGGATATATATGAACTACACCTTTGTACAAGTCATTAAAAACAATAATACAGAATTTATACAAATAAAAGATAGGTAAAATTATGAGCAATTTTACCAAAAAATTATGAGCAATTTTACCAACAACATGTAGGCCACTACTGACCATCAGGGAAGGCATGCAAAAATCAATCTCTCTTCCACATAGTATACCAGGGGACTGAATTCTTGCAGACTAACAAGGTTCTCATGCCTGGGCTTACGGCCAGTATAAATCCTTCACGAGGTTGTGTGTTGTCCTGTGTTCTGTTCTTATGTTTGCCGAGTGCTTCTATACAGCCTGGAGATTATCAATCTCAGATTTTAATTTTGATAAGAAGTCTACCTTCACAGGATAACATATTTTTCCAGAAAAAAAATTTACTACAGAAGACCTGTTCAAGTGTTGGTCTTAGAAGAAGCTCCCCTCATATTCAATTTTAATCTGTACCAATCAATCCATGGGAGTTATCTTTTATTTTTCTGGCTAATCATGATGATGAAGATGAATGATTGATTAAGAATATAGATTCAGTTTTACTTACGTTTTTTGCGAGTATAGCTCGTTCTTCAATTACGACGTTTCGAGAGATAACTTCTCTCTTCTTCAGGTTATAAGCAATTCATAGGGTCTTGGCTTCGTCAAAATATTTCTTCCATAGTCAACAGGATCAAGGATTAGGTGAAATGTGAGCGGGGAAAAAATATAGGAAGATCAATTACACACTGACAATTTACGTGCTTAAAAGCCATCGTTACCTAAGTTAAAACCTATTATAAAAATTTATTGGTCCTCCTGTATAAATTTTAAAAACTGTAAAAACCTTTAACATTCTAAAAAACGTGCACTATTTCACAGTCAGGTTGTCTGCAACGAGCTTCCCTTGCTAATGTGGAAGCAGTCGGACCGGCTGTATTTTGTTCATGATTTCCCCTCCCTCCCCTCTTGATTATGTCATATCTAGTTCAAAATCTTCCTCTTTCGAATGAACTATACTCGCAAAAAACATAAATAAAACTGAATCTATATTGTTAATCTTGTGAGTAATTCGAACATCTAATGATTGATTATTAGATGATATGAGATGAAAGGACATCACAAACACATAAGCATGACACTGCACAAACTACAAAGAGCATTATACTGGTTGTGGGTCCAGGTGACAGACAGTCATTAGTCTGAAAAAATAAATGCATTATCAGATATCTGGATAATCCATATAATCTGGATAGAAAATATCTGACATCCGGGTAAAATTTTATCCGGATTTGGCCATCCCTAGTACCTTTTGCACTATAATGAACCAGTCTTATTATTCAAGGAACATATGCAATTTTAAATTGAATTGGTGGAATATCACTTATTCGTATTAGTAATTTTATAGCTGTCTACCATTCTACATGCACTGGAAAAGCAAAAAAAGCTCAACACATTACACATTGATATGAGTGCATACAGTGACCAGGACACAAAGTTGAAAAGGTGCATGCATAAATTATATTTTTAGACTGCCAAGCAACCTTGCCTTATTGATAAACCTGAAATATTTTATATTTAAAATTAATTTAGTTCACACTTATGTATTCCACTCTTTTCCATAGATGTTATTTCATTATCATCATCCAAATCACAATTTCAGTACCTTACTGGTAACATGCCAGGATCCTTTAGTGGTTAGTGCTACACACTACAAAGTGTTTTAGTGTTTCATGTCCTCAATCCATTTCATTGTTCACCACTTAATGTAATTACCAAGGCTAGGATTTTTATGACTTAGCGTATTTTTTTTTGGTAAGGTTGATATGTTACCTAAATATATAGAAATTCATATTGTGAAGAAAGTAATTAAATTAAGGTGCTTTTTAAGGGCATATTTGGCCATTTCTGCATGATAGAGCATATTTTGATGGATTTTCGGTCATATTCAGCATATTTTCGCTTTTTCAAGAAATACAGTCATTTTCCAAGTGGATTCATTCTTACTCCCATGTTCACTCGAGGGTTTTTTCTTTTAACTGCAGCAAAATCTTTTTCGTTTTTAATTGAAAATTTACAGAAAGTTTTCATTGTGCATTTCAACTCATCAGGGCCCATAAAGAACTAAAATTAGTATGTATATGTAAATATTTCAGCATAAGTTAGATATTAATGTTTGAAACAGTCTAGTTATAAGGGAATATTATTCAAATTATAGTGCATATTTTGTAAAATTTTTGGTCGTAATAGCATATTTTACTTTGCATTTTTTGGTCTTTTTAGGTCATAAAAATCCTAGCACTGGTAATTACTATAGAGATATTGACTACAAAAATTTTTTAAAAAAAATTCCAGTATTGACAAGAGCAAAAACAACATGGAAGTTTATGTCCTGCTTCCTCTAGTTTCAAAATTACCTCTATATTTATCTGTTAGAATCAAAGTGTCAGAAACCAATATTGCATTATGACAGTAGCAGAGAGAACTAAAAGTGTAGTGAGTAATGTTTTCTTCAGCATATACCTAATCATTTGCACAGGTTGGGAGAAAATTACCATTGTTGTGTTTGTTGGAGTTTTGTTTTTAAGTTTACTTTATGCACAGATAGGCTAATCGAGACTGCATCTACAGTTTAAAGTGGGATCCAAACCACTATGTGCCTCCACTGGGTATTGAACTTTGGACCTCTTGATTACAAGGCAACGATGTTACCACTATGTCGCAATGAATCGATAAAAACACCTTGTAATTCAAACAATGGATGTTCCTTCTTGGCAGGTAGCGAGATGTGGAGACAGAGCCTAACCCATTTATGATCTCGGTCAGTTTTTTCTCGCTTCGGAGAGGGGGGTGATGTGATGAGCACCATGCTCTGGATGCCTTTTACCCTCCAGGGATTTATTTTTACCAGTCTGGAACCAGCCATATAATTTCTACAGATATTATTGGACATGAAGGTAACCAACCATATGCAATACCTAGGAGGCCAAGTGATGCATCTTTGATGCTTGCTACACACTCCGTCAACCATCTTGGATCCGCCATATTAGATTCAACTTATTTTTTCAAATGGAAATAGGGGCATGTGATCCATCAAAATCATGCAAAATTTTCATCCAAATCGAATGGTGAAATCAATTTTAAGATATTAATTGTTTCCAAGTTATTTTCTATTAAAGATAAAGAATGCTATTGTTAATTGCATGGTACTCATCAACGTTTGTTCCTTGTAATGCAGTGAAATGTGATGTCTTTGATGAAAGAAAAGCATATTGACACTAGATTACATTGTGGTGGACGGAATGCAAGGGAAGTTCCAGGTAACTTCAACCACAGACACCCTGAGTAGAGGCCAATCTTTATTTATAGTGTAGTGGTGCTAGTGAACCTCGTCCAGAAATTGATTCACACAGGAAGCGCCCTGAAACAGCAACCATGGTTTTAGCAATGCATAAATGAAGCTGGTGGTTGTCCTAACTTCTTCCAGCAGGATGGTACACCCCTCCCTACGCTGCTCCTGTTTGTGTGCATCTTGGTCTTCATTTCCCTGGTCATTGGGGTGGTGGGGTCTGTTGGATGACCAACACGCCCACAGAATTTAACTCTATGAAACATCTTTTGGGGGGGGGGGGGGTATGTAAATTGTCAGATTTATGCAACTGTGGTAAAATGTGTGTGGCAGTTGCAGGAACGCATTATTCTCGCGTTGTTTTATAATTACACCTGGCACTAATTTGGGTTCATATGGACTGAGAGCAACGTTTGCCGATGCATGTAGCTGAAAAAGTATACATATTGAGCATGTTCTGTCAGGAGCTGTTCCTACCTAATGTAACATATCATATGCAATAACTTGAAAATTATTCTAGATATCTTCAAATGGATTTCACCATTCAATTTGGCAGAAAATTTCACATGATTTTGATATGTCACATGCCCCTATTCCCATTTGAAAAATTTAACTTGAATCAAATATGACACCTCCAAGATGGTGGACGGGATGCGTAACATGCATCAAAAGTTGCAGAACTTGGTCTTATTCATGTCCAATAATATCTATAGAAATTATATGGGTAGTGCCAGACTTTTGAACCACCATGTGTATATATATGCAGGCACAAGCAAAGGAAACATTTTTGTCTGCCGTGACTGCAAGAGAAGTAAATATCGTAATAATAATTCAAAAGTTTGAGGTGGTCAGGACCAAGACTACCGCGAATTACAAAAACTTGGGAGTATACAGAATACCGTATGGTAACAAACAGTACAATTGTCTACAAGAGTAAAGCATGCTCTCAGAACATATCAGGTATATCAGCAGAGAAGCACTACAAAAGAAAAAGGTCTCCTAAGGAACATCACTCGTCATGACAGCAGCCGTTTGTCTCCCTTCATTGTAGAGGGATACTCACCTAGACAGGAGAGGCTGAGATCCACTCTCGTCTTTCGTAACGGCCACATCCCAGGCTCTTCCTAAAGTATGTGGAGTGTTCCATCTTGAGCAGTTCAAGGAAGACTCCATGCCAATACCAAGACTAAGAATGCTAGAAATAATTAAGCTTCAGAGTAAGACACCGCTTCCCAAGAACACTAGCAAGGCAAACAGGAGATAGAAACAGGAAAATGAAATGAGCCAATTCACATTTTTTGCTACATTTTTAAGCAAATACGACAGGGTGGCCCAAAAGTCATGATCGGATACTGATATATTATTATTATTATTGTGAGAGGATGCGGTGATCAATGCAGAAACTGTATCAAACTGAAGAAGATACATTAAAGAAAGAAAAAGGATCAAGACCCGCTCTAGACGGAAGCATTTCCTTTAACATTTATGCTAGCATAAATGCTATGTAAATGCTTCCAAAAATCTTACAGCAGATAGTACATTACATGGAAGCACTTCATATAACATTTCGGTTAGCTTTTGCGATTACAATGTATAACAAACGAAAGGCACGTCAAGTTACTCCATCTATAGTGAGTTCACTGTGTTTACAATTGAAACAACTAAAATATTCTTCCATACGTGTACAGTAAATGCTATAAAGTACGTATTTAAGCAGCGCTATTGTTTTGTACCTAATACTGTTTTATATGAAACGCCCTTCCTCTCTGTTGAATAGTTATTGGCTTTTAAAAATGTGAAGTGATACGTTGTTTACATCTCACTCAGCCACTATTGCATCTACACACTCGTGACCAGGGGTGCCAATCCCCCCCTCCAAAAGCCTATGATGCACTCCTCCCCAAGGTAGAACACTACCCTTGCCCCCCCTCCTTTATGCCGAATTATTTACTCAAATTATTTTGGTCAGGCAAAATTTGCGGAACAATATAATACAGACATATTTAAGCAACATATGTTTACGTTAGGTACATTAGGCTTTCATGTTTGCTAACATAAAACGTACAAAACTGCTCAGGTTCACTGCCATTGTTAGCGTACTGCATCTTATTCTTAACAGTTTGTCTGTTTGACTAACGTAGTATTAATGCGAACAGCACGTCCCTCTTCCCCCTCTTCTGAACAGATTCTAAAAGCATAAGAGCTGATGTTTCATTCCAACCCCATTATCGCGATCACCCACAGGTAGGTAGAGAAACTGTACATAAAAACTAGAGATGGCCCGACATGAAATTTTGTCCGATATCGATAAGTAAAGATATAAAATTTACCGATACTGATAACCGATATTCTACCGATCCGATATAAAATTAGAAATGGTCCTTGAAGAACCTGAAAGGTTCATTGACCTCCTTAATAAATGTGTGTTTTAAGGTGACTGCAGTGAAAAAGAAATTGCATATTTAGACATTTACTTTTTTAGAAATTACGGCATGGAGATTATCCATAAAAATTACAACAAAATGGCAGAATTTTGCACTAAATTATCAAATATTTATCGACATTTATCGGCAGATACTGATAGAGTACCGATTAATCGGTCCCATCCCTAATAAAAACTAATAACAAGTCAATCAAAATAAACTATCCCCCGATTTTTGGGTGAAGATATATAGAATTGATATAAAATTTTGTCCACATGACGTGCCTAGGGGGCACCCCTGCTCGTGACCTAGAGCTCACTTCTGATTGGTTGTGCTTCAAAAAATGCTATGGAAATAGGACTGATTATATCCTTGAGAAATGCCATGAAATATGTCGTGGTATCAGAAATGCCGTAAGATTTTTCACTTTGTACAGTAGCATTTTGGTCATGGCATAAACGTCGAGAAAAACGCTTTCATCTAAAGCAGGCCTAAGATTAGTCACTGCAGCTGTCAGGTTAAACTTCTCGGTTTTCTATCAGAAAACAGATGAATTATTAGCACACAATGTATGAGAGCAGGGTAAGCATTCCTCTCAACCTATGACAACATTAGATTATCAGTTTTCGAGTCAATGGCACTTTTTCCATGGCTGAGAACTTGAACTATGTCGAGGCAAGAGTACTGGAGTTCATTGCCTCAAATCGCTGGGGAATATACAATTTTGCAATAAAATAGTTTGGTGAATTCTGTGTTGCAAATTAGCAACAAAAAAAGCAATTGCAAACACACATTAAATTTCACAAACATGTGTTATGTACAATCATAATTGCAGAGAATTAAATTTTAAAATTTCAATATCATAGGTTTTGTCACGCTCCTTTAAGTTTACTTCTTGCAGTAACAAGATGATTGCAACTGGACTATTTAAAATAGAACTAAAACCACTGGAATCAAATCTGAAAGCCCCCAAGATCTCAGAATCGGCTCATATTAAATACAGAAGCAAGAATGAAATAATATAGAACTTGTACTAGCAAATAAAATATCAACAAAACCACCACCAAACTAAATAACTAAGAGGAAAAAAAATATTAAAGAAATCAAGCAATAACTTCTAAAAACAGATCAACACATAGTAAAACAGTGCATGTCACCCTTAAATGTAAGAAATGAAAAGTGTTAGTGAGGAGTGAAGATTATCTACAATAATCTGAAAAAAAATAATTTAGTACTTGTATGATAAGTGCATACTACCTTCCCAAGTAGCTTGTTTACCAGATTTCTATGTCCCTCTTTAGACTGACAGACCTAAGTAGTATTTTAAAATCTCACCCTCTATTCTACACAATCATCACAGAAAGAAGTATCAAGTCTTTGGTGGGTTCAATAACAGTTTTATTTTCTACCATGTGATTTACCGTCACACAAATACATATGGTAGCCAAAACAGTCAATGACACTAAAGGTAATATACGAGGGCCACTATTTATATTTTGAGCCTTGCCAACATTGATTGAAGTTAGGCGCGATTTGACGTTTGCAGGGAATCGTCTGGCATTATTGACCATAACGTACTTCAAATGTTTTGTCAATAGCTTCATTTGTGTTGTTTATGTTGCCTTGGAGATTGCACAACAACAATAAAATGGAATTAACTCGTGAACATTTTCGTGCGATGATTTTTTACGATTTTCGACGTGGATTATCAAGACAAGAGTGCATCGATCAACTTACTTCCACATTTGGCGATGAAGTCCCATCCTTTGCCACTGTGAAACGCTGGTATAACGAATTTAATCAGTCAAAAAATCGAATTGATGGGTCATCCGCCATACAGTCCTGATTTGGCACCCAATGACTTCTAATTGTTCCCGAATGTCAAGAATAAATTGCGTGGACAACGATTTTCGTCGGCGGAAGATGCCGTTGATGCGTTCAAAAACCATATTATGGAGGTGTCTCAAGAAGATTGGAAAAACTGCTTTGACAATTGGTTCGAACGAATGCAAAAGTGTATTGACCATAAAGGAGAATACTTCGAAAAACAATAAAGCAGTTCTCAATGCCAAATTCCTGTTTTTTCATTGTTAGGCTCAAAATATAAATAGTGACCCTCGTATTACACTTCCAAAAGAATAAACAAGCTTGTGAAATGCACAATCATTGCAAATACATCTTTTTAATTCGAACTTGGATAATTAAATTAGTCTGAAATTCGAACTGAAGTTTATTCCCCTTGAAATTCCTATTGTAACCAATGTTAAAAATTCATATGTAATTCAAATTTTTTAACCTTTTACTTGGATAATTTGAAATAACGTGCGATTGTCCACCAAGATAAACACAACACACAACCTTATATGAGGTTGGCTAGGCACTCTTACACCTCCAACTTCTAGTCACCTACAGAAATGTAGGGTGACTGGCCATGTAAGGTTGTGTAAGGTTGTGTGTGTGTGTGTGTTTATCTTGGTGGGAAAAGTTCTGGGAAACCAGGATGAAATGTCGCAGGAAAAATAAAAACCACTAAAAATAACTGTATTACAATATTTTGCATCTTCAAAAAGTGGTTATGCCAACCTTTAAGAAGAACAAGTGTGGTCTGAGGTAGAATACCGTGTTGATGTCTGGTGTGCTATTAATGGTGCACACATAGAGTTGTACTAATAGATTCTGATTCTGATTCTTAATCTAATAAAAATATTTAATCTCCAAAAACCAGATTTCTCTTTTGGACACTGTCTAGAATGAACAACTTACCTGTATTATGTATATACATATGGAATATTTAAAAATTCTTTGTAAAGTTTAAGTCATTGTGCACCACGTCCTGTTCTTTTCACTCCTTTACTAATGAATGTGAGTAGAACTGACTGCCACTACATAAACGAGAGGCTACTTACACGCGAGAAAATAATATTTATTTGTGCACACTGCTAAGAACCATGTTAACTTACCTGTTTCATTTTTAGCATGGGGAAGTACAATTAATAGTAAATTTCAATGTCTAACAAAACTTGCTTGCTGGTTGATTTTACTTAATTAATTATGCCACTACATTAGCTGCAATAGGGAAGTGGGAGGGCAATGGAAGGAAATGTCTGTGGTCTTTGTCAAAGATACCATCCCAACATTTGCCTGGGGTGACTGAGGAAAGCACCAGAGAAATGTCAGTCAGGATTACTGGCTGAACCACTGGATATGACTTTGTCATCATAACCACTCACCCAAACTGCTCCAGTAAAAAATATGTTGACAGAATTTCTATCCATAAGCTACAGAAGTACTAAGTGTAGAACATACTACCACAGTCAGAACATACTACCACAGTCAATAAGTTCATGGACTGGCACCTCAGAATGTAGGCAGCCACGCAACATGGCGTACACTTACACATATCCACATCGTCCCTCAAAATAGTCGCTACGCACACACATCTGCCAACATTGGTGTAACTATTGGAAACACTGCTGAAAGATATTGGAAGGAAGATCCTGTACGGCTTCTCTTGTGGCAGTGATCATTTCCTCAGCCGAATGAAATCCACGCCCACGTAGCTTTGCTTTCATGTGGGGAAGAGACAGAAATCACATGGCACACCCCAACATTGCTACTTCTTCGATCTTGTGTTCAGTTCAGCTCGTTTGTGGCCGACCAGTACGCTCGTCACCCTCCAAACTGTCTCTCCCCTGCGCAAAGCATTGCTGCCACTTAAACACAGCACCGAGGTCCAAGGCATCGTCACCATATACTTGCTTCATGATCTGAAACTTTTCACTATAGGGTTTGTCTAATTTTTGGCAGAACTTGACATTTGCCCCTTGCTCAAACTGAGACATTCTCTAGTTTCGCTGGTGGCATTCAACTACCCTTCACAACAGAGACTGTACTTCTGCTTACACTGTATGCAAGCAACTGCCTCTTACTGGGACGAGAGAACTGACATGGCACCATCCCATGGTGCAACCTATCTGCTATGGTGCAACCTATTAGCTGTAGTGCACCACAGCAACACTATGAGGCCAGTCCATGAACTTATTGACTGTACTGTGTATTTCCAGACAAATATCAAAAACCAGTTTCCCGTTACACTGAACAGTGGGAAAAAAGTGTAGCAACGTTAAAAAGACCATCCTTAAATAGAACGTTTCATTGCTTGGCAGTCTTCGAATGGTTGCTCTGAAATTGCATGACAAGTGTTTCGATGGTGTGATTACATTGCAGAAAAAGTGACCTACTTGTGCTTGAAATATTACTGTTATATTAGGTGTAACAATAACATATTGCTCAACTACTCCATTCAATTGTATACAGTTCTATCTACAAGTTTCTTGTGCATTAAGCAGAATGATAAAAAGGTGCTATTGTACAGGGTCAACAATTTTAGTAATATGATGTGTCTTACACAGTGTACATTGATACACTTATTTCTTTGTATACAAGGTTAGGAGCTTTTCCATCTTTATTAAGAAGAATGAGCATTGTATTACATGGGGAAGGTGTAGAAATTATAGCTTTATTGTAATCCAATCATGTAAACTGGATTGTATCTTTTGCAAATACGCTGTATAAAGAAACAAACTGCTGGAGTATTAAGTGAGGTGAGTGTACACTTGAAACTGTACCACAAATGCTGCAGTAAAAGTAATCACTCGATGTTCACAAGTAGCATGTAAGTATGAAAATCAACAGACAGATATCATGTTATGTATATGATGCTCTAAAGATCTTACATAGCTATGTGGTTAGCACTCTTGCACTTGGTGCAAGTGGTTCCAGGTGCGATCCCTGGTAGAAATTTGAAATTTTCAGTGTCGACCCAGCATCATGAGGACAATTGAGGAGTTAGCTGAAGAGAAGTAATGGGCTCTGGCATGAACGTCCGCAGGATTTTTCCAGGGAGGGGAAAGCAAGGTGTTCCCCCCCCCCATTGTGAAGCACATTTCCCCCTAAAAAACACTATTTCAGTCTGAAATTATCATGTTTCTTCAACGAATTTATAATAATTAACACAAATTACTGTGACTGAAATGAAATTATGTGTGAAATAGATAATTTTTAGGTGGTCATTCCATTTCCAGGAAGGGAGGGGGTGGCCCCTCCTTGCCCCCCTTTCCGGACGTCAATGGGCTCTGGTCTTGAAGGCAGAAAACAGTGGTGATGAAATATGAAGCACTGACTGCATATCAGCCAAGAAAAGTCACACACATACAGGATCATCTTTATGACCCATCATCATGAGTACAGTTGGGGAGTTAATTTACAAGGAATAGTAGTCGACTCAGTTCAAAAAGACAGAACAGCAGCAAATGTATTCCATGCACTGACTACGTGTCACTTCAAAGGAAACTGATTTGAAGGTCTTTGAGCTTTCTCAAATAACTTTTCTACCAGTGATTTTTGTGTTCATGTTCCCTTCACATAACCCACCCACTTACACGTATTGGTAAATAAACCCATAAATTTCATAGGGAGGTTTTTACAATTATATCTTCATTGCAGAGAATTCTATTGAAATTAAAATAAGTTTTGTAAGTAATCAAAGCAACAACAAAAAAAAATTCTACAGAGAGAAAGTAAGCCATCACATATAAGAATAGAGGTTAACATGTGTGCAAAACGTTCGGTAATAAGTATTTTCTACAAATTTCTAATCACATGATTCCTACCTTAATGATCCCCTTCTCTCCCCATACTCCTGCGAGAGGTTACAGTTCTCTGTGTCTGTTTCCACTTCATCATCGGCTTGCAATTGCGCATATGGGTTTTCACCTGTAAATTATACAAACAGTATATTTAGCAGTTTTCTAGCTTACATATAGAAAAGTCAGATTTCAATAAAATAAAATAGTGCAACCTAATAAACAATATTGAAAAAAAAAAACTGTTGTTATGGGACGAAACTTCAGCAATTGCTTGAAATTTTGATGTAATACAGTGCAACCTCGATTTTCATTTTTTCAGAGTACAAAGACAGGGAAAAAAGCATGAATCAAACTGAAAATAAATGCCTGATAAAGGGAGCGTGTTTTTCCCAAAATGTTATAACAAAATTTGTTTTTATGCTTGTAACAGGTATAAACTATGAGAGAAAAATTCTAATTTCTAGCAACACAATCCCAATGTTATTCATTAGCAACGGAAAATAACTATTCACTAAAGAAAAATTCAATATATACAAAACAAACTTTTCCCAATTTTAAATATGAATTACATATTGAACCATTTGAAAAAAATATATTTGTTTACTGTTTACAAGAACAATACCTAGAAATTACAGGGTGTTAAAAAAGTCCCTGCACCCAAAGGTTTAGAATTTTTTTTGTTTGTATTTTCTTAAACTTACTAACATAATACCTTTAAATACACAAAAATAATTACTGAATCAAGTTAGGAATTCAGCAATATCTGAGGAAAATACATACATGATAATCAGAACTATTTTCAAATTTCCCAATTGCTATGAAGAGTTCCAATTCACACTAAGAGCTAAAATAGTCAGAATGTCCTTGTAAACACGTTTGCACGTGCTTAAACACGTTCCACAACACAATATTAAAAAAAAAACAACTGTGATTTCTGAAAAGAGAAGTAACACCGATTTATCTAAGTCCAGTATCTGCACAGAGTGCCTAATTGACACTGAATCTCTAGTTTAAAGTGGGATGCAAAAATTTGTATTGCATCTCCACAGCAATACAAACAAGAAAAAGGAAGAATAGCTACTGACACAGATTTAAACTAAAAAAAAAAAGTCATACTGGCACCGTTTAAGAGCACTTAAAAGAAGAGGTAAATATGAATTCAAAAACTTACTTTTCTTCACACGGTCATAAGGATGCTCAATCTTGATAGGCGAATACTGGCTGGTGCTGTCACCACTTTGTCTATTTGACCCCGGTGAAGACCTTGCTTTCCCTGCACTATTCTGGCACGATGCAGACGGAATGCACGGAGCAGGACGTTTCTTAATAGGACGGGTACTAGGCCGGTTAGTTTCTGAAACAAGTAAACACATTGGTAACGTTTCCACAGTATAACAAGAGTTCCCACATGAACTCTGAATGTATTTTCCCTAAGTTTTCCAGAATCCCCATTTTTTTTTTTTTTCAGATTTCTTTATTTTACAATGGCCTCCTCCATTTCTCATCATAATCATACCATTTTTCATTTCTACCATAGGTGTGAATTGGCAGGGGCAAGCCTTCCCCGCCCAATATTCAGGCTACTAAATTTAAAAGTGAAGGATAATTTTGTTAACCTCCTGATGAGTAATGTATTGAGGAGTATTTTTTTATGATTGCACAAATGTAAGTTACTTACCAAAATAGTCCTGGATGCTATTTTTATGGGATGGAAATCTTGTCGATTCTACACCCCGAAGTTAAGTCCCAAGTTCGATTCTGTCCTCAAAGTCCTAAGTTTGACTCTACACCCTCAAAGTTAAGTCCCAAGCTTGATCCTGCCCCCGAAGTCTTAAGTTTGATTGTACACCCTCAAAGTTCAAGTTCCATCTTTGATTCTGCGCCCAAAGTCCTAAGTTTGATTGTATACCCTCAAAGTTAAGTTCCAAGTTTGGTTCTGCCCCAAAGTTCGAAGTTTGATTGTATACCGTCAAAATTAACTTCAATGAGACTCATAGATCAATTAAGTGATTTTCCCTGAGAATTCCATGGGATTTAAATTTCTTTCATATTTCCAGGTGTGTGGGAACTCTGTATAACTTAATTGCCACACAACTTACAATGTCAAGGTTCTTTAAAACAAAATCCTATGATATTTCAAAATCTGAAAGAAAGAAAAACAAAAAAAAACAAGTGTTTAGAATTCCTTTTAGTACATTCACATGAATCTTCATCTAGTTTGCTTTTGCTGTTGTCTAGATATTTGCAATAGTTGGGCTTATGTAGCCATGGAACCACTGTCAATATCTAAAGAGCAAACACATGGAGATTCATTCACATGCACAATTCTAAGCAGGTATTTCTTTTTCAGATTTTGAAATATCATAGCAATTTTCAAAAGAAGAGAAATTTTGAGAAATTTTCGAAAATGGCTTTACTGGCAAAAGCCAAAGCAGGGTTGCTATGATCTTTTTATTATGAAATTCCCTGACATTTACAGGTTTTCGAGTCAAAAAATGAAATCCTTCCAGACCTGTTTATCATCATGACTTCTGCTTTTGAACCTTGTGTTTTTCAATTAAATATATAATCGGTTAATTATTATGAATATTCACTTTCGCAACTTTTTTTATACCAAATTTCATTCTACACACACAAAAACACGTGACAATTCGAAGAGTAAAATGTAAAATTACAATCGGCATCAAATGTATTGGGTTCTACAATCACGTGTGTGCATCTAGCCTTCAGGCTAAGGTAACAGAGGTACATTATTTCACCATAACAGATCTCCACAATATAAAAAACAATAGAAAAAGTTCATAAACAATACACAATTTTTCATTTTCTAGCAGATTTACAATATAATGTCGTAGAAAATGCTGCATTTTTGCTTACATTTATGAGTACACAGCATCTAGAGACATTTTTGTTGCATGCAGGAATTCTACAGAAAATGCCAACAAGACTAAGATCTATAAAATCTCATCTTCACCAACCTATCTGATAATTATGATCATATTGTCAATGTGCTTTAGTTATCAATCACATACCTGGACTGCAAGTTTTACTTTGATATTCTTTCTAATATCTAGTATTATATAAGTGAAAATTTATTACAGAAATTTGAAGGAACCATAATTTTGCACAAGACTGAGAATCATAAGAACGAAAGAAAAAAGTTTCTAAACTGAATCTTTTTGGGGAGTGGAATCACAAGAACCAAATCCAGAAGTGGAAGTGAACAGCTTGTTCACTTTGCAACTCTTTCTCTTGCAGACTCCTAAATGCACGAAAATTCCAGACGATCTGCAAAATTTCCCTGACATTTCCTTGACAAGCCCAATGCCCTGACATTTCCCTGTTTTCTAGGTTTTCCAGATGCGTAGCAACCCTGCAAAGGTCAAGCTGAGCCCCCACTCTTTTTATCAAATACAAAAACTTTTCCTGTTGAGAAAGTTGCTTGGAGATTCAGTTTACATATATATTTTACCACCACAGATACATTATACATTTTTAGTATATTATTATGAAGGAAGCGGTTGAATATTGTCTTCACAGACAAGTGTGAAATACTTTACAAACAAAGACAAGGGAACCTCAAGACAGTTCACCATATCCCATGGCTGATGAACCTGTATGCACAGTGGAGATCCATGCGACTGCAATAGCCAATCAATGCCCTTTATATTGAAGCTCCTCCTAGTGCAGGCGTGGCCACCAGAAATTCTGGTAACGTCAGTGGCCTGTCTCCCACACTGTTTCTCTCTGTCTGTGAGATTATTGGCCATTGTACACAGTGACATTTCTAATTGTAAATGCCACAGGCAAAATCCTTGTTTTTTTAAGGGTGTTAAAAGTTTGAAAGGACCTTGTCCTGCTAGAATTTGTCCATCCAATACATTTACACCATTCCCTCCCATTCCATTACAGTACTTTTTGAAAGCCCATCCCAACCAAGGTGTATGTACAATCCTGGAAAGAAATACTTCCCCCATAAGACTACTGATATTAAGAAGGCTCTATGGGGATGTATTTTTATTCACGACTGTACACAGATATTGATCACTGGCATACAATGTTTTGGAATCTAACTATTGGCATTAGGAATATGTGCTTACTTCTGGTACTGACTTTTAAAAAATTGAAGTGCTTCACATGCATTCCTATCATACATTGTTAATATAGCATATTAATAGCTTATGTTAGGACTAAGGCTGAATTGATACTTTGCACTAACAACCATACTCTTTCCAATTCCACTGATATCAATTATTGAAAACTGTTGCATAAATAAATAGAGCAAATACCGGGTGTTCCATTTACAACGCAAACCGGAGTTGGGGATAGTACAACATTTGACCCGGAAGTGGTACACGTATAATCCTTATACCAAATTGAAGCCTTGTTCATTTATATATTTTTAAATCGGGGAACAAGGATTGGATTTCATTAGTGTCTATGCAGTGTTGCCAGTTGTAACAGGAAGTGTAAATGAAATTTTTTACAAAGCATGAAAAACGGCACATAACACACTTGTACGAACATGACATTGGTAATTTTCAGTTTGGTTAGGTGGATTAGCTCGGCATCTATGGCAGTGAAAAAAGAAATGTTCATTTCTACCGATAGCCAATCAGATGAGGTGTCTTTAAGGGGAAACTAGCAAAATCGTTGTTTTTATAAATTAAGACTGTGCATTGGCAACAATGCTGGTGTTTCAGTGCCCCAAAAGGTGTGTTTTGAAACTGTATACATCATGCAATTACTGAAAACAAGAAAAAGGAACTTGGAAATTTTCATGAAAATAGTATTACTTACATGCACCTGGAAACTATGTGATGAGATTACATTCCCTCCACCCCCTCCCCTGCTTGTAAAAAAACAGGAAAGCCAGTCCTGTTCCAATCCTGATGCATCACATGGTTTGGGATTGCTATGGATGGTATGGATTGGGAAACACCATGTGACATTATTTATTTGGACTAATCTTATTCAGTGACATCACACTAAATTGGTCCATCGAGAATTCACGCACACAATTCTAAAATGAGGCACGAAGACTGGGAATATCTTCCACTTACCCTGAGCTGCTGAACTGTTATCCCCAACTGTGGCATACAACTCGGAACTCGTGTCCCCACTGGGGCCATTTGGTTCCCACTGTTCATCTCCATCCACTGGAACCACGGTTTCATTGTTATGAACTGGAATAGCTGGTAGACTCCTGTTAGCTGTTGATGCCCTACAATTAAAAGTTACCTCGTGAAAATAATATCACTTTTATATTTCTATTAAGGTCATTTTGGATAGTATCAGTACAAGGAACATTCTCTTCTATGTTGTTCATGCAATCCACAGTAGAAAATGAATGTTACTTAATATTTCCGGTTGGGTTAAAATGCTGTGAATACAGCTCTAATGATGTACACTTACATTATGTTTGCAAACCTTTCTACCAAACCACATATTTTCTATCTATTGCACATTGGTCAGTCTGAATATATGTTTCATGCAGCCAAATTTCCAAGCCAGTAGAATAATATGTGAAGAATACCCTGGTGTTTCAAAAATAAGTAAGGGGTTACAAAAATTTATTGCAAGTAAAGTATTGAAGTTACATTAATGAACCAGGCCAAAACGAACGAGGAACTCAAACAGTATTTTGTACGCAAACAGATGTCCAATGTGTGCACCATGGGTGACACAGCACACATCAACACGATAGTCTAGTTCTTGTCACACTTGCATCAACATAGGCCTGTCGCTTAGAGCTGCGTTATCACGCAGCATTGGTGAGACAAATACCCTGTCTTTGAGGAAACCCCACAAAAAGAAGTCACACACACACACACACTGTGTAAGATCCCGTGACCTTGGGAGCCAACACATTGCACAAAGCACTGTGAGTGAAGTGGGTGATTTGAGTGTCGCCTAGAGGCAGGGATATGAACTCGCAGCATAAGAAAACATACACGCACTCTGGGCAATCACACAGTCGATAGGCAGGATATCATGTTATGCACACATGCACTGCTTGACCTTGGTGTGCTTGCCGTTTATTGACAGCAATGTCAATCCGGTTTTCTTCTAGCCACACCTCGTATATGTACAGATTCTGATACTGGTTGCAATATGCCATTTTCTGGCAATATTCGAAACATCAAGATAAGCTCCATAGCATCCCTTCATTTCTGTAAACTACATTTCTAAGAGGGATGGGCGAATATGAAATTTTGGCCGATACTGATAAAGTATCCATCCGAAACTGACTCTCTACCAATCCAATAAAAAATTCCAAATGGTCCTTGAAGACCTGAATGGTTCATTGACCTCCTTAATAAATGTGTCTTTCCAGGTGACTGCAGTGCAAAAGAAGTTGCATATTTAGACATTTACTTTTTAAAAATAAAAATTACAATAAAATGACAGAATTTTGCACTAAATTATAAGATATTTATAGATATATCAGATCGGTAAAATATCTGTAATATCGGCAGATACCAATAGAGTACCGATTAAACTGTCCCACTTCTAATTTCTAATGAAAACCTTATTTTCAGCAGCAAGACACAATAGATCCATGGTGTCATGAGTGAACAATGTAAATGAATATTTCAGGAACCTCACAAAATATTTTCAATTTATGAGCATAACATCCACAATCAGTATTTATATCAGTTCTTTTTGGTGTTAGTAAAATTTCATGGTGGTCAGTTCCTGGAAATCACATTTATTCTCCATACTTAGAATCTAGTTGGTCAAGGCAAATGTCTGATATGTTGGAGAGACTTATTGGCAGTAATTTTTCTTTCTAAATCTCTGCATAAGCCACTCTGGGGCTCACCCAGCCTCTCATCACCCTGTGGGTGATCTTGGAGCATGGAGCCACCTTTAGGATCACAACTGAGAATATGAGATCAGAGATCCACCTACACACCCAAGGGGTAACCATCTGCTTTACTACAGAATTTGACAATGTGTAAATAAGGCACTTCGATCTTCGCACACTTTCAATTTTGAATGAATTACAACCTAAGGCCCAGGTGGACCTTTGACCCATGCGATCAAAGCATTTTTCAGTATTTTCTTTTCTTTCGAAAAACTGCTATGATATTCCAAAATCTGAGACATTCCTTCTAGAGCTTTCACACGAACAGTTTGTTTTTGTTGTTGCCTAGATATCTGCAATGGTTTCTTGGCTATGTAAACCTATTAAACTATTGTGAATATCGAGACACCAGCAAAAGCAAATCACATGAAGTTTCACAGGAATGCTCCAGAAGAAATGCTAAGCAGATGTAATTATCCAGATTTTGGGATATCACGTGTTCCCATTACAGGTGCCAATTATAAATTCTAAAAACAATCATTAAAAAAAAAGGGCTACAAAACAATAAATTTGGTACCATAAAATAACCATCAATTTTTTTTTCCTAACTACTTATTCAAATAAGCCAATTTTGGGATTAATATGTACACAAAATTATACATTTATTGACTGCAACTTGAGAAATATTGCTTAATATTCCACTTGGTCCCTGAACTTTCGTTGTGCTTGTATGATCTATTCGAATCAAATTACTATTAATCTTTGCATTCAGTGGCAAAATCAATCATGATCCAAAAACTGCACAGAAAAGTGAATAGTTAGTCGATTCTAATGATTACCTCTCCCCGTGTACCTACCAAATGGATATCTCTAGATAAAATGTGCTTGTGCATTTCTTTCATAGGTTTGTTCATTTACATGCTAGACGTGCATCAAGTATACTGTGCTAACAAGACAGCAAGTGAAAGGTTCCGTCAGAAAGAAAAAATGTCACTGTACACGTGCTTATTATTACCATCAGTCAAGTATATTTGCATACATGTATATACATCCCAAATTTAGTCTTATTTCGAATATCTGCATGCAAATAAGGCTACACAACCTTTTATTTGCAGGGCCATTATCAGTACACTTTCCATCCACAGCAATATGCCCATCTCCCATATTAGGAGCGCTTCCGTCATGTTTAAAATTAGCTGCCTCCTCAGGGTTTGTTATTTTCACTCTTCCTTCAACACCTAAGAGATCGTTCCTGTGCCAAAAACAAAATATACATTCATTACACAAATTAACATGGACCTCACACAAGCCATGACAATTTACACAAATGTCATTCCTTTACAACAGAAAAGAAATATGTGAACACAGTAGAAAGAACTATAGCCTATACATTGTTCTTGCTTTGTCGTGTAATTTTATGTCATCTATGTATTTTTACTGTTGAGTTTTTGTTGATTTGCACAGTTTTTTAACCACTTTTGGCTACGGCTGATCTGATAACACTTTGAATTCATAATGATTCCATTGACGACACTCAGCAATTCCCACCAATATTGACACTTGAAAGGTACAGATAAAGTTCCCCATGCTTAATAGCATGGTGCCATGAAGGCACATTTAGGGGATGTGGGGGTAGGGGCCCCACACATTCTCGATCTCTGCCATTTTGAAGTTGATGTGATCAGCACCACACTCTGGCTGTCTTTACCCCCTTCCCCGGGTTGCCACCAGGTAGACATTGATTTGAGGCTGGATGAGCTCCAGAGCCAAGGCTGGAAAAATTCCGACCTTAGATCACCCACCCCAGGAATCGAACCCGGGTCTCCCACGTGGCAGTCAGACGTCATACTGACTAGACCACCATGGCTCCATTGATACTTGTAAACAGTAACTATTCAATTTAAGAAGAAACTAAACTTCAAGCTCAACAGCCAGGCCTGCCACAGTGGGTTTCTCATTGGATGATGCACGGTCAGCGCATCGAGTCGCATTGCTTCTACTTCTTTTCAAGTAGTTTCCCAATTGTCTAATGATACTAGGTTAACACCAACATTTTGAAGGCTCCCGCCAGGAATCGAACCTGGGACCTCTTGTACTACTGACTATGCAGAAGTACATTTCAGAATATATTACAGTTCTGCTTTGAAATATTCATAATTTCACATAAGATAATCATTTAATAACAAAATTTAATACTTCCCAAACTCCAACTGTTACATTCCGGTATCAATACAACTGCCATTGGCTCATCCATTCTTTGGCTAACCCTGACGACAAGGATGGATGAGAATTACATGGAATTAATGAACAGACTCTCACAAAGAAGCAACAAGGTCGGCACCTTCAGTGGTGGGATTGATTGCAAGTCCACCATTCAATGTGCTCAGCAAAATCGAGCACAAATATAAAAGTGAACACAAGAAAAATTGGAACTATGGTTGAGACCAGTGATATCAGTATTGGAAAACAACAGTTGGATTTTGTTGCCTATACCGGTCCATACTTTTCCAGCATTGTGATCGCTCGCAGGGTCTGCAAAAATGTCGCACGACACTTACGCAGTGTCTAATTATCCTTGAAATTTCGAAATTTCCATTGATTGATTGATTGATTGATTTGGTGTTTTAAGTTCACTTTATGCACAGTAAAGTTAATCGGGACTGGATCTACAGTTTAAAATGAGATCCAAAGCACTATGTGCCTCCACCGGGTATCAAACCTGGGACCCCTTGATTACAAGGTGACGACGATACCACTGTGCCATCGGTGAGACCCTGAAATTTTCATTAATTTTGTACCATTATTATGTGAAAAAAACTGTATTTTGTGATTACACAGCAGGTATTTTTTAATATTATGATGTCAGTTTTTAATATTTTAAAGCAAAACTTTGGTAAATTGATGCCTATAGTTGGAGTGGAATACTTGGAATACTCGCCCACTAATATTGATCAATACTTTGAACAACTTCCAATTGTTAAAATTTTCAAGAATCAGTATCGGTAAGTATATCGGTATTGGTTCAAAGTGGTATTCGCTCAGTCCAAATTGTAACGCAAAATAAATTATGAGTTCAGTTTACTGAGTAAGAGTTAATTTCCCTGCAGTATCCAAATGAGAATAGGTGGTGAATGGATATAATACACAAGAGAATGATCTCAATGAACTCAATTGGACTCCAACAAGAATTCCCGAGTGTCTTTTTTCTTTCCACACTATTTTAAAAGAAAAAAAAAGCATAGGCATCTAGGTTAGTTCTTTCAGATTGTGCTGGAAATACCCACATATTATATAACAAAAGACATTTGAATTTGCAAATACAAAAAGCAACTTAATATAATACAAGTTTCAATATACACTTACACTGACAAGACTCGCATAAAGCACAGTACATACAAGAAGAGTGTGACTTTGGACATTCCTCCAAGTGCTAGTGCTATGAAGGAATGGCAGTAGTTCAATCAAGTCAAAGTCAGTAGCATGCAGTCATTATAAAACAGCAAGTGCAATGTGACTATACAGAATGAGAAGGAACTTGTACAGAAATGCAATATCAAAGCATGTTTACCCAGGTGTCTCTTTTCCTGTAAAGAAACGTGTCCTCATAATACAAGCAAATATAAATTCCCATTATTTATGTACATTCTGTGTTGTTGTTCGTCAAAAATAAATACAGCGGGTTTATTTTGCAACTCTGTATGTAGTGAACATTTGACTGTAATGAACCTAAATCACTATTACCAACCCAAATATGTTATAAATTTAGTTTTTAGTGAACCCTCAAATTTGGTTTTAGCATCCATGGAAAATTATAATTGTCAGCATCAAAAGTACAGAATAGTACAGTACTTCAAGTCAAACCTTCTTATATTAACCCTAGCAATGCCAAGGTATTTTTTGTTACACGGCTTACCAAGGGGAGGAGGGGGGGGGGGGGGCTTAGAGACCCATGAATGAAAGTTCAATTGAACTGGACTGATGCGTGTTTTCTGTCATTTGTACACATAAGTTAACTAATTAGACACTACTTTCATGTTTTGTTATGGATTATACATGAAAGATAAATTACATAATGATTTTTAAGTAATTATAGTAAATCACTGTAACATTTATTACTTTTCTTCAATTACAATGTTGATACTTGGAACAATGCTTAAACTGTGCAAAATTCTAGCAAAGTTATCTTTTTTTCTACTACCCATATATTCATTATTTCAAATTGTTACTATAGTTTAGCAATTGAATATATCCTCTCATGTATTGAAATACCTTTAAAACATCATTGCGAAATCTTTCCTTAGAATTACCAAGGGGTGGGCCTTTGAGGCCCATAAACAATATCAACAAAATAAAGTAACTTTTTAATGAACATATTTGGGAAAAATCACGCGATGTCATTCTAAATATTGCAAAGAACAATTACTATTT
The DNA here is from genome assembly GCF_977018435.1 of Lepisma saccharinum. Taxonomy (NCBI): domain Eukaryota; kingdom Metazoa; phylum Arthropoda; class Insecta; order Zygentoma; family Lepismatidae; genus Lepisma; species Lepisma saccharinum. Next base: position 10,607,186 of record NC_139241.1, on the reverse strand, counting down.
TTTCTGAATTTATACATTGATGGATATACATGTAATACGCAAAAAATGAATCAGTGGTCCTGAGAGCCCCTTCCCCCCCCCCCCCCTTGGTATTGCTAGGGTTAACTTGAAGAGACAGGTTTCTGCATGTTTTGGTAGCATGCAGAGGGTTAGAAATAGGATGGGGGAAGGATGAAACATGGGCTGCGACTCATGGTGGTGATGACACATATTCGAGGCAAGAGTCTTGAGTCACACCTTGTGCACAGTTTTCGGTCATCATTCAGTCTAGTATGAACCTGACACCCACCAGGATCATTCAGGTACAAACAGAAATCACTAATGTGACCACAAAACAAGTTTCCAGTTGTCAACAATGCATTGTTGGTGTATTTGTGTCCACTGCAACTTATGTGCAGCTGTTAGAAAGAGCATATTTCTAGGTACCCATGGCATGTTGTAGTCCTGTGTGTATTCTGTCAGAAATGGGTTGTGAGGAACCTCCAATGACTGCAATCTTGCTGTTTGCAAAGCAGTTTACTCACAATGCGTGACATATGCAGCAGTCTATATCCTCGAGTTTCGTCTGTCTACCTCAATTCGTGATGATTACCAATTGATTGGGATGTCCACCAGTGCTGGTAGATTTGTATGTCAGTTTTGACACACCCCAACTTTATTTTATTCTGTGCCCTTTGATTAGGTTAAACTTGATCAGTCATGGCTGCTGTACTTTTCCCATGGCAACCAAAAAACTTGTTGCACACCACAACTGCTCATCACGAACCTTGAAGCACACAAAGAATGCAGCTATTTATCGACAGATATTCCTTGTTCAGTGTGTCTGAAGTTCATAATGTCTCAGAAATTAAGTGCCTAATTTTTTGTCTGATGAACTTAGTTTGTATAAGCATCAGATCCACATCACTAAAAATAATAGATCAAAGGCCCTACCTTGTAATCTACATCCTCTACTCCTACTGTGCAATAAATTAGATGGATTAAAATTTGACACTTTGAAGAATCATTCTGTTCTTGGTCACTGATAATTCATTGCAGAAAATTCCTAATTCTTCTTATTTTTGAGATGAAAAGCTTATGCTGAAATCTGGAATGACATTCAATTTTTTTGTATGAATATTTGACACTTTGAAGAGTCACTCTCTTATTGGTTGTTGTTAATTCATTACGGTAAATGCCTAATTCTATTATATATTCGAGATGAAAAACATATGGTGAAATTTGAATGAAATGAAGGTTTTTCTAATATGAGTTTGTTTTTAAGTCCATTTTATACACAGAGAGGCTAATCGGGAATGGACATACAGTTTAAAGTGGGTTCCAAACCATTTTGAGTCTCCACCAGGGATCGAGCAAGGTGACGAAGACTTTCTGATATGATTTGGATTATTTTACTTCGCTTTTCATGCTAACCATGAAGATGAGGATGAGTGATGATATGATGGAATTAATAAAGGGACACTCACAAAGAATACTCATGGGCACGCTGGAATTAAAACCCGGGACTCCTGGAGTCGTATGTGTTGTGCTAACCACTCCATTACGGAGGTTGGCTTTCTGATATGACAATCTATTTGGTGAATGGGGTGGTGGGGGAATGAGAAGTGAAGAAGGGGGAGGGGGCTCGAGCATGAATTAGAAATGTATATTTATTATTGTTAAAGGAAGTAACAGTCAGTTATTTTACTGCTACAAGCAGACGGACTGACAAATCGAAATAAATTATAATGTGTTAAGGGGAAGTGACACTTTCACACCAGTTGTGCATTTATTTCAATATCGTCGGAATGGTCACTGCTACTAAAAAAAAAACTCCGACTGGACAAGAGAGTATGAATTTCTCTCCGTGTTGCAAGTGGAAGCAGTACCTTTTCAGTTTTTAAGCTAGACACGATGTTTGAAAAATATGATGAATAAGTATTTACAGATTCCCATGTATCAACTTCAAGTTACGGCTAATCAAATGGGAGTTTCGACCTTTCCTAAAACCAAGAAATTGTTCAATGTGTCCTCTTTCCGTCCATGTACTTTTCTACGCCATTGGATATTTGATATTTCTGAGAGAACAAATAAAATAATACATTTCTCCTTGCCTCCTACAGCCAAAATTGCAGTTGCTAAACTTGATGTGCATGAAAGAGCTAAATTATCACCTTAAATGAAGCTAAAGTTGACTTTCAAGGAGATAGATTAACGAAGGCTGGATAAAGTGCCTCCTAGGGTAATTTTAGGTGTCAGGGGGGGGGGGGTCAGCTTTACCGTTAACTTCAAAGTGATGACAACTTATTCTTAGTTTTCACTGTCTTGATCCAGCGGCATCACCCATCTCAATACTCCACCGATGGTCGTATGAAATCGAATATGAAGGATTCCCGGACAATAAAGTAGCTGGGGAGAGCACCTATGCCCTGTCCCAGCTAACTGCAGAGCCGGACCGCGCATATCGGCAGAGGAGGAGGGAAATCGAGTGGTGAAAGCGCAGCGTTGCCAACCGTACGGTCCTGACTGTACATGAACGGAAATTTCATGGCATGTACGGACGTACGATCCAGACCTTAGTCAGTACGCTAAATGCACGGCTTGTCAAAATTAGCACTTGCTGTTCTATCCCTAATATGTCCCTAAGAAATTCTTAAACCAAGCGTACGGAACTGGAGACAATAATACGGTCCGTTTGCCATGTCCGTACCGTATTGTCGCTTTCAAAAGTTTGGAACGCTTCCAGAGCGAAGCAGAGAAATCGGGTAACTCCCGTCTCTCATTACGCAATCCCGTTCCTCTCTCTGTTCATTGGTGGAGCCATCTTGCGTAGCCATCACTACTTGCGCAGAGACTTGTTCTCGTTCGCCTGGTCTACAGTTAGCTCGAAATACTCTTTTCCCTGCAAGGCGGTAAGTGGCAGAACCTACCATTGAAAATTTGCAATTAAAATCCACTTATCGCCCTAGAGTTAGGCAACACACACAACGCCTTGCAGCGAAGAGAGTATTTCAGGATCAAGTGTCCCATTTCTATTGCCGGTGAGTGTACATAAAGTAGAGGAGAGAAGAATAAGTGGGCAACCGTTCCTATTGTGGATGATCACTAATCCTGAGATGTGCAGCGAGACAAATGAAACGGGGATGAATGGTGATTACTTTAGGGTTACGAAGAACCAATGAAAAACATGTTGGGACTGTAAACCAGATAGTTTATCAATTCTTAGCCTTTTAACGCTATTAATCAATACTGTCAATATGAAAGCCTTTACAAATGAAAGTACTTAAGAAGCACTCCATTATCGCTAATCTTTAATCTACAAGTATCAAAGTTCTGGAAAACCCTTGAAAAATGCTGACTGTCTTGTATAGGAAATGCATGCTGTTCTCCATGAAAGATATATTTTATCAAATAATAGCTTGTGCATTTCATTATCGTCTCTCAAGGCGCACAAGAACACATGTGTAGAACAATGGCGTGTTGATCGAGGGTATTCATCCTCCATATTGCCCAGTTTCTTATCGCAAATGGACAACGTGTGGATGATCTGGAACTTGATGTGTCTGACTTTGATGCCCTAAAATACAATACACTTGTATGGCGTTACATCATTTGATTTTAATAGAAGCAGACAACAGAAGTTCTGTAGCCGCGTTTCTCAGCATATCAGTGGGCGTTAAGCTTCAAGTGAACATAGCCATCTCCAGGTTAAACTGTAGTTTAGTGTATCTTACGCATAGGCGTGCGCACGGGGGGGGGGGGGCAATTGCCCCCCTCTCCGTAATCATGGACGTCCACAGATTTTTTTCCACGGAGAGACGATCAAGGTATTTTTCCATGGGGCACATTGCCCCCCTCAAAAACACCACTTGAATTTGAAATTATCGCATTATTGTAAATTACTATGACTGAAATCAAATTATACGTGTGAAATATATACTTTTTAGTTGACATTCAAACATTGAGGTAAAAGAAAGAAAGCAAGACTAGTAGAATCTAAGAGTAGCAGGACAAAAGGATGCTCATCATGGAATTAGTTTTCGCGTCTTTCTTGCATTATTTTTTCCAGACGGAAAATAATACCTGAAGGGGACACAGAGGGGCAATTGCGTTCATCGATATCAAATTTTATACAAATAAATATACATTTCGTAAAATTTATATTTTTCTTACAGTCTTGTCAAGTTCCGAGCCATAGGTAGGGCGCGGTGGGAGTTGACCCTGGGCGCCGAACGATCTAAATGAAAAAAAAATGTAAAAGAGAATGCTATGGTGCCCCCGTAAAATTTCTTGTGCCATATTAAATCAATATTGTTTTCAGTTTGCAAAAATTTGGATCTAACATTTTCTTGCTCCCTTCGCTCGCAATTTTATTGTTTTCTGTAGTAATGCATTGTAAATTACCAGAGAGAGAAGTTATAACTACTATGTACTTCCGACTCTTGCTGCTAAACAGTTTTGTCTTAAATATACGAACGCAATTGTTTGAAAGAAAAGGAGCGCGGCACAGAGACAATTTATTTATTCGTTATGGTGCCTCTATGTTGATGCATTATATACACAGAGCATTCCCTGACATTCGCTACGAGACTCGGCGGCAAACGGCCCGGCATCAGCGTTTGTCTTTCCCGGTGAACGGGTCCGCGACAGTCGCTAGAGTCGGCTATTAAAATTACAGTTTTCATATTGTGTACTAACCTTGACTACAGAAGGTGTTGAAAATGATGTCTATCTGCTGCAACACATTCCTGGCATCTCCGAAGGAAATTGGCATTTACACGTGCAAGTTCGTCTACCGTAATTCTCCAGATTTCTCGTACAATACTCTCTTTTAACTCACGGATGGTGTGCGGATTGTCTTTGTATACTTTATTTTTTAGATTTTCGTTGCAAAACGTAGTCGCACTTGTCCACAATTCCTCTTTCCGAAGTAAAACTCGACAAGATAAATCCTTTGTTGTAATGTAAACTTTTGTGGTGCCATATTAAGCCACAATCTTCAACACACGGACACGACACAACACAACTTCCGAGGGAGGATTATACTGGCGTCGGTCTGCGACGTCAACAGAAAGGGAAAGAGAGCGAAGGCAGGGAGAGCGAAAAAAAAACAGACTGTAGCGTGCGACTGTCGCGGACCCGTTCACCGGGAAAGACAAGCGCTGATGCCGGACCGCTTGCCGCCGAGTCTCGTAGCGAATGTCAGGGAATGAATGCTTTGTGTATATATATACAATGAAACTAAAACAGTGGGATAAAATGAGGTTATCTTTTCCGGCTTAACGCATGAAGGCTTTTGCCCCCCTAATCAGAGGGTCTGCGCACGCCTATGATCTTACCAATACAAATAGATGATTGTGGGCTGAAACTACTAGGGTAGACATTTTACATATATGTGTCTACGATTCTTGTCACATTAAAGTGACATTCTATTGTATACACTCGAGAATGGGAGACTGCAACGAGTACGACCAAGCAAAAGTGGTCCCATGCAGTACTCGACTGACATCTCTCGTGACTCTGAAAAGTGGTAGATAACAGTTTTCGGTTCAACTGCTCTACCACGAAGAGAAAGCCCCTCTGTCACTGTCGTCCAAGTTTCAAGCAATCAGCTGCTTGCCATGTAATCCCGCCCCTGCGTTGCCGGAATGCACGGCGTTCTTCAACACGTCGTCAAGTTTATTAAATGCCAAGAGTTTGTATCGTGAAAGGGGAAAACCGCGCACAGCAAAAGCAGAGGCGTGTATTACGTTCTTGAAGGGGTTTTCTTCAAGGAAGCAATTAGGGATGGTCAAATCATGATAAAATCCGGGATAATTTTCTATCCGTATATCCGAATGATTGAATTATCCGTATGTTCAAATTATCAGTATACTGGAATTATCCCGGTCACCGCGGTTAAAGAATATGCGGAGAATCCGCACGTCAGATTCTATCTAAGACGAACAAATACCATTTCGAATAGTTTAAATAAAAAGCTGGGTCAATATTGCCTGCATAAGGTAAAAAATGATGCACAACTTAACAAAACAATAAACAGCCCTGACAGTAATTCACTGACTGCAACAATGAAAAGTCATTAGCTGCGTCGGAACATACGGCCTCTTGCACCCTTCGGGGGAAAATCATCTTATCTTACTTTAAAGTTTAAAAAGGGTTGTAAAGATCCCCTTCAGACAGGTTAAAAGTGCAAGGTCGAAAGGTTTTTATTTTCGAGGGGAGGGGGCTAATCCCTTATCAGCAACCGCCATCTAAAGGCGAAAAGGTGGAGGGGTAGAATCCCTGAAGATGAATTCCTCAGTATATTACAACTTATCGTACAAAATGTTTAATCCGCTAAGGAAGTAAAATTAATTACCACAATACACCTTTTAAATTAGATATTTGTAGGATTTCGGGGGGACGGGCTTCATTTCCCCGAGCCCTCCCCCTGGCTATGTGCCTGGGATACCCTACAAACTTCTTCACAGACAGTAAAAACATTTCAAGGGCAAAACATTTGTTAAAACACTGTCATCGTCTTCCAACATGGATGATAAGGAGTTAAAAGTGTGTTCGATTGATTGATTGGGTTTATATTGCTTCGCTTTTCTGCCACGTTTGGCTAATCGCGAAGATGAGGATGAGTGATGATATGATGAAGGAACGGAACCCAGGACGCCTGGGGGTTGTAGTAGGGTCTGGTAACCACTCCGCTACGTGGATGTGCCTAACACTTAAAAACAACATTACATACGCGGCACCAGGAATGACGCGAGTTTCAAAGTCTGGTAATTGTCAAAACTCTCTAACGGTTAATTTCAATAGCGATTTAATGGACAGTTGCTTTACTCTTCTCAGAAATATAAATAACATATTTTACTACGCCAGAAAAATTATTTGTTTCCCACGTTGCTTCCTGGCGCAGAAAAAAAATACCTCAAAGTTCGCAATGCGTAATTGGCAGTTTGTGAGAAATTGCTACCAATTATCGCATTCCTGATTTCGTGCGAATATGAGCTGCTAAACGGCGTGGCATTTTTCAAACGAAACGCGTTCCGAGTAATTTCCTTTCTTCTTCAGCGGTGAATGCCTCTCATCGTCTATTACCCGCTGAGCAAATCAATGACGTCACCGAGAATAAGCACAGAAAGTAAAACTGCCGCCGCCAGGCTTGCCAACTTTAAACAATAAAATTCCAGGAGATTTGTAAACAGCCTCCAAACCCTTAGGATTAATATTTTCTGGAAGATTTACTTCCTGAACATCAGCTGTTAACCTGTTTGTGGTCTTGCTTCTGTGAACACAAAATGAATATAATAATGCACAGACTCTTTTGAAACCGTAATGTTACAACAAATTCTTCAAAATTAATTACAATAAGTTTATTTATACCTATATTTAGAAATATATGAGTTCAGAGCACAAGCGTCGGAACTGCACTTTTCGAGTATAATTTAAAACTGTGAAGTATCAACATTTCAGTGCTAGACATAAGTATCTTCCACAGAGTGGCCACTCTAGGCCATGATAAAATTCAAAAAGAATTCCCGGTTTTCAAGGCAAACATTCCATAAACTTAAGAGTAGAAGCAGATGTTTCCTCTATTACACATTACCGCCTCTCACCACCGCACACATACACAGAAAAGTACATTACCAATATAAAGAGTGTCTGTGATTCCAATGTATCCAAAAATTATAATCCAATTCAATTAAATGGTAGTTATTTTATAATTGCACACGAATTTCAAACTCAAATTTAACTAATCAAATTCAAGATATATCTTGCAAAAATCTTCCGTCTGTCAGATAGATTGTTCTACTAAGGACACTAAAAAAGTAAAGGAATTTAGATAATTCTGTTCTGTTTTCCAGGGGGATTTCTTTTCCTTCCTTGATAAAAATAAAACTTAAACTGTGAAAAAATTGCCCAAGGTCATTTATAAATATGTATAAATTAATAAAAGTTGCAATTTTTCACGTCTATGGAGAAAAATTCACGCAGAATTCACGTATAATTTCCGGAGCCAATAATACACGTAGAATTCCCAGAATTGAAGGAATTCCTGGTGAGTGTCCTCAGTTTCAAATTCTTGCTGATAGAGGCACCAGTATGTTTGTGCTCCAACAGCTAAACATAGGACTAAGTTAACTAAATGTGCCTTTTTCTCAAAAGCAGTCTTCAATGGAGTCACGGATAACCCACTTGCAGTGGCGGCGATTGGGTTCCAAAACCGGGGGTTTGTAGGTGCCAAAACTGGGGGGGGGGGGGGCAAAGACAGTATATTTCAATTTGTAGATAAGGTTTAGCATAGTGCGGGGGCAAAAGTGTAGAAATGCCTCCCCCCCCCCCCGATCTCCGCAACTGTTCACTTCTGCTCTGAACCTCTGAATTAGCATTGGAAACTCACTGAATACATTTGAATACTGTAACGCACTAATCCCGCTGTAACATACTACGAACTAAATCTACACTTAGCAATATTGGAAGGAGGGAAATAAATAAGTGTGTAGACTTTGACGCAAAAATGTATTTGTTTCAGTTTTCTGCAGCTCTTGTATAGACGGTTCGACACAACAATGTAAACTTCATATTTATTCCTCCCTCCATTTACTTAAACAATGACTCATTTTTGACGATCTTCCTTATAATATTGTGAAGTGTAATTGTTTGGTTTGCAATAACAAATTTCTTCGCTCTGCAAATGCAAACTAGAAAATAATAATAAAAATACTAAATCTCGTCATTCCGGGAGGGTTGGCAATCCTTGCCGCAACACTTGCTACATGGTTTGAGACATTCGCTCTGCTCCTCCCGAAGTTAATGGATCGTTAACATTAATTGCCTCTTCACTTTTTTTTGTTTAAATATATATTGGAGGATTTTGACCGCAGGCATCGGCGTTTCCTTCCGCTTTTTTTACGACAGCCAATCGTGAGGAGTTATGACGTCCGTTACTGCCTTTCAGTGTCGAGACAGGGTGCTCGAGTCCTAATTGCATTAATTGATTTTAAGCTTTCTTTCTACGCGGATATGCCAACGTGATTGCCTTTCCCGTATTTACCAGAGTTGTCGGCTTTTTTTATTTTGTTTTGTTTTGGGATAAGGTGACCAGACGGGACAGTCCCTTTTTTTGTCACGATGTTTTTTTAACGTAAAACATGACGACAAAATGTCCCTTTCTTGTGACAATTACTTATCGGCACATAATTACTGCAACAATATACCTTCTCTACTGACACTATGGTAAAAAGATATATAAAGTTCTCTGTGCATATAACACCGTGCTATGGACACATTTAGGGGATGTGGGGCCGCCTTTACCCGAATCTATCCCGGGCAGTCAAACGCCCCACCGACTAGGCCACAGCGGCTCATCTGCTACTCATCTCATCATACTGTTACTATGAACTATGGCATTGCTGGGTAGAAATGATTTGACATTTCAATGTCAATAATCTACCATATTGCAATTTGCTTAAATATTGGAGTTTCTTCTGTTGATTGATTTGCTTTATTTTACTTCGCTTCTTGTGCCACTTTTGGCTAATTTGTAGATGGGAATGAGTGATATGATATGATGAATGGACACTCACAAACATTCATGCCCAGGCCAGGGTTCGAACCAGGGACCACTGCAGTTTCTTCTCTGCTTACCTGGAACTAATGTCCTCACTGAACGAGTTTTCGTACACGAATGGTTTGTAGACAAGTGACAAGAACGCTCTTTTTCAAATTTATGTTCATTAAGAAGGCGAACTTAAATCACACGTGTATAAACTTTAACAAAATGTTATTAAAAAAAAAGGATGTACTGAAAAAGAATCCATTCATCGGTAAAATAACAATGAATGATTTCTAAAGCATTGCATGTCACCATATTACGAAAGTTATTTGCACAGTATTAATTTAATGAGATTTCAAACGTAAGTGTTTTATATTAAAATGTGTACATTTTGCCGCCCCGTTCTTCCTTCAGTAAAAATTTTGTTGTTTTAAAAATCTGGTAACCTTGTTTTGGGAGCTTCCAGACCGAACCGACACCCGACACGTGTCACTTCTGAAGTGACACGACAAACTGCACGTGTTGCTCGGGACGATCAGTTGTCTGAATATTGTTCATCCTGTCACATCGGTCTTTTGTTCGCGCATTTCCGACGAATGCTTGCTTATAGACTGAAGGTAACCGTGTCACTTGCCACATGTCGTTTCGGTCTGAAAGGTCCCTTTAACAAATTTACAGGGTGTCTATCAAAGTAACAAATCCAAAATTCTTGACTTTTTCTTGGCCTTTTTTCCATTTTTCTTAACATGTATTTAATCGCCCCTTACTTAGGTATAGTTGGAAATTAAGAAAATATATATTTTTATTCAATGAAAAACTCCTACCGCAAGGTGGTTAAGACAAAAACTGAAGCTGTACGTTAACAAGAGATTTTAGACTTGCTTTAATTATTAATGCATGTAAAAATCAATACTTCAGACTTCATCCTGAATGGGGAATGGCTATATTACTTTAATTAATATTTTTATACAAAGCGAAAAATCTTAAGCAGAACTCTCTACAACGTTAGATTTCCAAATATTTAATTTTATCAAATCCCGGTACAGGTACACTATACTGAGAAAAAAAAAAAAATCTTGACCACAAGCATAATTTCTTGACTTTCTTGACCTACCTGTTGATTTCTTGACATTCTTGACGGGTAGACACCCTGATTTATTAAGTTTTAAACGGTGGATAGAAGCGAACAATGTTTAAACGAAAAACCACGCTATAAAGGTTAGAAACATGATGTTCTAAACATCATGCCTGGACTGGTAGTAGTAGTATGTATAATATACTACTATTGAGAGGTTGGTATTTGTGTGCTTACCGTTCCATCCTGTTGGGAAAACAAAAGTGTGTATCACTGTCTACGATCATCAACCTATACTCTGTCTTGGAAATCGGTGGAGCAAGGCCGCGCATAACGGTAGAAAGGGGGGAAAAGCGAGTGGGTGGAGTAACATTTATAACAGTAACATTTATTTGTTACACTAATTGCGAACTTAAAATACTTTGTGTGAAACTTTAAGGTTACCTTGCTGTGCCACTATTATTGTTTTAATCTGTGGTTTATAGTAAAGATTAGTCACAACGCGAAATACAACTGAATGGCTTATTGCAGAAAGGGACCTGAGTCACATTTTTGAGGTATCGGAGTCACAACTTTTTCATCTCCTCTGTCTCTAGCAGCATACTGCAGGAGGGCGCATTTAGGGTTGCAAAATTAACTATTCATTATGCTAAAAATTTGAGCCAACAACAGCACATTTCTTTCTTACACTCTCAATATTATACGATTTTTCTTGTCTTTCTCAGAATTGTGCAAAAGTGACTCAGGTCCCTTTCTGCAATAAGCCATTCAACTGTATTTTCACATGCTGACCGAATACTGCAGTGGTTCCCAAAGAAAAGTTGCAATATTTTCACTGAAATTACACTTACTTGTTAGTCTTCACATGGTTTTAGTAGTTCTTACACTTAAAATGTTTGTGAATTTGAAATGTGTTTGTTTTTAAACTTAAGGCAAGCAACCTAACGACACTAACTGAACGTTGTTAAGTGTTACAAATGCCTAGTTTCAGACTTGGGCGCCGCGGAGAAATCTTGAAACATCAATGGCGCAGTGAAACGAAAATGTTTGGGAACGCCTGGATTACTTTATCTGAAAGAAGGTAAATGTCTTGTACAGAAAAACCTTGGTGTATTTTATGCAACCTTGAAACAAAAATTAAGAAAACTACATTAGCACTACTTTTATCCTTTGCCTCAGTAGTTTAAACCGCCAAACAACGGGGTTCATCGAATTATTCAACTACTCTCTCGTAATTTGAGAAAAATCAAGCTTTCAAAATTATTTTTAGGTCATTTTTAATGCTATTCTATAGGTCATTTTGTTAGGTTATCAACTTCCGAGCCTTACTGATGATAATTGAGAACTAAAAGTGGTAAACGTTGTAAGTGCCAAAAGCGAAAGTGTTGGGAAATCGCATCGTTCAGCACATCAGCCCGTAAGAACGTTCACACTACTAACCTCTTTACACGCCCTTTGAACTACTTAGAGGGCTACCAGCTACATTTCACGTTTACCACATTATAAAGCATGGAACATTGCACAGTTTAACGTGGAAAACTGATTGAATTATGTTGGCACTTACAGCGTTTACCAATGTCAGTCTTCCAATTCAGGTTCTTGACTTGCACAAATATCGAGACAAGTTTCCCATTCTCGATACGAAACTATACGATATGTCGTCTGTGAACCATCAGACCGTCTGGCCAACGAATTTCACGTCTGTGGCTTTAAGAGTTCCTGGAACATGGGCAGGGGAACGAATACAGCAGGTGCGTCTTCCCATTTTCCTTTTGACTAACGAGATTCATAAAGAAAGGAAACGTAAAGTTTCTTCGCGAGGAAGCACGTGGAAGCCAAGAAGCGAAACGTGCAACTTCATAAATTCACTTTCAGCCGAAGCTTTCATCCAGTAATTAAAAAGATAAGGAACTTCCTCAAGCGACTATCGAAAGGGAAAAGTGAAAGAACTTTCCTGCCTTCACTGGACATGGTAAGCGATAACGGGTACGGACTTATGTTCGGAAAAGCCTCATTCGATTCTTGCGTCCATAAACATATCAGCAGGGGCGTATCCAGAAGGAAGAAAATTGGGGAGGAGGCTCCAGCCAGGGGTGCCCATCCCCTCTCTATAATTTTACGAGGATAGTTTTCGCGTTTTTCGTGTGTGGGGTGCGTTTTGTTATTCTTGGAACGCAATTTCAGAATTGAATGTCTGTTGATACTTTTCAAAAGCAGTTTGAAAGATTTGGCTGACCTCTTCATCTGAAATTTCCCGAAGTCTCTGAAGCAGTTCTGTGACGTCTCTTGGGTAAGAGCAGAGGTTAAATTGTGATGAGGACTCTTAAATGCTTTGACAACTGCACAGTGAAACTGAAACCCTTTACAACTGCGGCTAAAGGCTTGGGATGGTTCACTCGGACATACATAATGAGAAAAAAAAAACTTCACTTACTGTACCAACACAGTTTCTCACTGAAGTCAGATTTTCAGCTGATATATCACTACCCAGAGTGAAACTAAAATAAAAGCTTTTAGTGGATGTTATGCACAAACCGTGCAGATAGAGGGACACATTAAGCGTCTCATCGAAAGCATGCTGAATCTACCATAGTATTTTCAAAAAGATGAAAGGATTTTTTTTGGGGGGGGGGTGTTTGAACCCTAAACCCCCCTCTAAATACGGCCATGTCAAAAGGCATGAGAGAAGGGAAAAGCGAGAAGAAAGAAGCACTAATCACTGTTCATTTTAGTTCTCGAGTTTAATATTTGGTTAAGCTGTAGTATTAGTTTTTAAATTAGGGCCTCCCTGATTGTGGTGACAGCGTGGCTTTGTAATCAAGCAGTTCCTGGTTCGATACCGGTTGGAGGCACATTGCACAGCGGCCCGAATTCTACTTTAGCCGATTAGCCGATCTGTGCATAAAGTGGACGTAAAACACAAAAGCTCGTGTTTTGAAATGAAAGTGAAAGTTGATATTCTAGCGCTCTTAATCTTATTAGGCACAAAAAGTTTGGAATATTGATAATTAGGCAATAGGTGATAGGCACGGTGGCATATGTTGGCAAAAAGACAACATCCACCAGACAGATACAATGGGTTGTTGAATTCCAAAGCCTTGCCTAACACCTATTGCCTAATATAACAATATTCCAAACACCTAACTTCTAATTCACATCCCAACAATGTAAAATTACTCCATCCAGGAACATTATAAGAAGACTATACTTTCTCAAATAAAGACAACAATTAATTATTCGCAATGAGTTCTTACAAGAAATGACCGAGAGGCTCACTGCACATTAAGCAGGAATTAAACACATATCACAGTGGAATTAGTAAGTCAAGGTTCGTCAAACAATAGCATTGGTATCTATTGTATTGAGCAATGCAATGCTATTATTACAACTGACTGCAACCACAAACAGTTCAGTGCACGTTGCTCTGACACATTCATTACACGTCGCTTCGACATTCCAATGGAATGCTTATCTCGGTGTTGTATTTATTGTTATCATTGCTCGTGTACTTAATACACGAATCGATTCAGCTTGAACGCAACACTTTCTACAAATCCTACAAATATCTAATTTAAATAGTGTACAGTGGTAATTAATTTAACTTCATTAGCAGGATTAAACATCTTGCATAATAATTTGTAATATACTGAAAAAAATCATCTTTAGGGTTCTGCCTCCCACTTTTTCTTCTAAAGATGGCAGCTGCTAATTAGGGATGATCCCCCCCGAAATAAAATCCTTCCTATGAGCCTGTTTGAAGGGTGCAGGGGGAGCATATCCGCAAGGTTGGAACAAAGAGAAGATGTGAAATGCTGTCACACATGGAATGTAGCTGCCGACACAAATAAAAGGCGTGCCATGCTTGAGCCTAGCAGCAATATGATTGAGATGTTGAAAATATTTACGGAAATTACTGTAATACTAAGGGCCCTAAGCTAGGCCTGTCTAACCTAACCATAGAAATATGTCATTTGAATACTAAGAACCCTAAACACGATTCGCCTAACTACGAAATCCCTTCAAAGCACACATGTGAACTAGATGGTAGCGACGGTCCGTAATCAAGAACACAGTAAACGAATGGCTGGTTGCAACAGAAAAAAAACATATATAGGAGCATGCAGAAAAACATTCTCAAGCAAGCATGACGTTAAGTAATCACTAAAATTCCGAAGTATGTGTTTAACAGACATAAATAGAAATAGAACCATGAAAAAAAAAATGCCTGCGTACCGTGATGAAATCTGAATTCAACAATCGGAATTTTGGCCATATTGTCTGGTGTCTGGCAAATATACGGAGCGATGCACACTACCGAATATGACTAGTCATCAAGTTGCGCCCGAAATTCTTAGGTTTTACTATCCGAATTCCGGATAGTAAAAAATTAGGATTGGCCATCTCTAGGCCACACGTCTCGTTAAGACTGTGAGAAGGATAAGTCCGAGTTTCTTTATATTTATTCATTTATTTTATTTCGTCTTGTTGGCAAAGTTAAGGATGCGGGTCTTTTTCTTCCACTTGACCATGTTCACACAATTTTTGAATTTAGTAGTCTACATCAAAATATAAAAAGAAGAAAACAATAGGTATAAAAATTACAAGGGAATAAAAATACAAAGAAAATACATAACCACAGACACGGGCACACAACAGCAAAGGAGACACACGCACGATCACATATTCTTCACAATGATGTGGGGTTTAAAATGGTGTGTTGCATTACGGGTCTTCAACACTTTTCTGCAATTCAGCAAATTCAATTTGTGCCTAGTAAAAAGTGTTTCGCTTGCGTCTTGAAAACATGTACTAAAGGTGCGATCCGGATTTCGTGGGGCAAGGAGTCTTAAGACGGAAAGTGGAAATGATGAAAGATTTTCAGCAGAAATTGAAATATTTGTCCGAAGCTGTCCTATAAAATAATATAGTACTATTCCGGAGCATTACCATCGTGGACAATTCGTACCAGACGATTATAAACCAATCTTTTTCTCGGTGTATGCGGCGTTAAATGCACTGAAATGAATGAAGTATATAAGGGAGCAATATTTCCCTCTGTCAGGTATATTGACACCTTGTGGCAGACAGGTCCGTGACAAGCTGATAAATTTTCCTGAAATCAGGACAGTTATCGCGGTTACATCTATGGAAAGCCATATCGAGCTAACACTTCCTGTACTTTGAACGAAGGTAGCAAGAAAAAGGATCGAAGATAGCAATAAATGGGTCAGTGTGACTAAAAACGCATTCTATTGAACTACTTCGACAGGCCGATCCACGGTACACTCTATTGACTGATCCAGTAACACGAAATCAGGTTTCATATAAATTTTCGTGACAGTGGAATGAAATATTTATTTCTTTTCTTGAATTGTACAAGCATAGCACGACATTCCTTGGACATTTCGAAGCCCATAGAAATCTAATAAATTGTATGAAAATTGAAAATCATGACAAAAGGGTATATTTAGGACTGTGGTGTCGGCATCTGAAAGTATCGCTTGGATTTTATGTACCGATACTTTCTCAGCTTCAGGATCATTCGTAGGGTCCGCAAAAATGACGCGAGACTGTTTCAAGGAGCCTAATTATTCTGAAATTTACTTTGTACCAATATTACAATATGAGGAAACTGTATTTTTGGATTACGTAACAGGTAGAGGAAAAGGTCTAAATATGGGCCTACCTTTTTATGTTGTAATTTTCGGAGGAAAAAAATTAATATATCAAGCACCTGCCTTTAAAATGCATATCTATGAAATATACACTTAAATGTAATAGCATACTAAAGTATAGCCTAGAAGGTCTCCATTTTTTTTTTTAAAAAAAAGCAATTCCAAAAAATGGTAAAATGATATATTTCAAAATATGGGCTCCTAGTGGCAATATCACAAAAAGCAATTAAAATTAAAATTTATCGCTAAAACATTATAAAATTCATATTTATGAATAATCTGTTGTTTTGAAAATCACGCGGAATGGGAAAAATCGAAATTAAGAAAAACCTCCAAATATTTGTTGAAAATGTGATCTCAACATTAGACCTCATGTCATAGCCCATATTTAGACCATCACGCTATTTTTCTTCAATTTATTTTCGCTCCCTGTGGTACATATTTCGCAAACAAATCATGGCATTATAAAAACCCACATTTGTTTTATGTACCGCTAATATCATAACCTATACAAAGCAGATGAGAATTCAGAAAACGCAGAGTTAAAACATACCTGCAAAAAGTTTTCGGAGGTCTCAATTCTATAACAGCGTCCAAGGCCGAAACTAACCACCTCTTTCTCTTGCGAATTGGCGCCGCAACCTTTGTCCTTGACAGATAACCATTTCCAAAGCCTCTGCCAGGCTGCAGCACCCGGGAGCGCTGATAACTCGAAAAACCATATTTAAACCTTCGCCCATATTTAGACCTTCTCCTCTACAGGGTGCGGCAGAAATACTGAGACGATTTAAATATCGCGCCACCAGAATCTCCCGACAGGTGGCGCGCAAATTCGTGTGTAATTGTGTGCAACAGTGCATAGCCTAGTAGCCATGGAGCGTTGGTCGAACGAGCATTGTGCATTCGCAGTGGAACGTTACTTAAAGAATAACGATTCTGCCACTATAACGCAACGTAGATTCAGGCGTCAGTTCAACAATGGAAGAAATGGGACACGACAGAATTGGTTAAGAAACTTCAGAACGACTGTATCAGCAAAGGTCTACATGACCCGACCTGAAACATTGCGTGACTTAACGAAGAGTATTCGCGCTGCAATACAGCAAATTCCTCTGGAGATGCTGCACAAGGCTAGGACTGCTGTACGTCGACGTGCAGAGGTTTGTTTGAGGTGCCCACCTGAGTGACATTATTTTCAAGACATAGGCATCACATTAAATGCTTTTGTAGTGTACTTAGAAAACAAAACTATGGTAAACTGATGATTATAATTGGAGTGGATTAATGACCAATTAATATTAATCAATATCTCGAACAACTCTTAATTGTTACTTTCTCAAGCACCAGTATCGGTGAGAATTCGGTAAGAGTATGTGTGTCGGTATTGTGCATGAGAAACTTCACTATGCACGCAATTATAAATACAAATAAGTTGCACGAAATTAACTGTTTGTGGAGAAAACACTAGGAACCAAAAAATCGACCCACAGCATACGTCAGCCGCTTCCACTTGTGGACGCCAGCGTAGGGTGACCAAACGTCCTCTTTTATACGGACATGTCCTCCTTTTTAGGTGTCTGTCCGGTGTCCAGTCGGATTTTTTAGAAATCGGTAAATGTTCTCCTTTTTTTGAAAGAGTATGACATCGACCATAGCAAATGTGCTGCATAGAGAATACTTTCACACTGGGTAGATCAATGCTCGCCTAGCACCTGGGAGCTGA
Source organism: Lepisma saccharinum (assembly GCF_977018435.1). NCBI lineage: Eukaryota > Metazoa > Arthropoda > Insecta > Zygentoma > Lepismatidae > Lepisma > Lepisma saccharinum. The sequence continues at coordinate 10,589,187 of NC_139241.1, read as the reverse complement.
ACACGATCACTTTGCCACACTGAGTCATTAGTAGGGTGCGGATTTATAGGCACTAAAACCCTCTGAAATAGGCACCAAAATGATGAAAATAGGCACTTAAAAAGCACGAAAATAGGCACTAAAAAGGCACCCTAAAATTTAAAAATAACATTAAAATAGGCAATGAATGTGAACTTATTTCATATTCTTCTTACAATGCACAGTTATACTGTGTCAGCACTTCAGTTTATACATAAAAGTGCGCTAACGATTAACAAACTATTAATACTCTTTACATCGAAATTCACATTTGCTGGGAATCGTGAGTTAATTAATTTTCACAAAAAGAGCTTGTGCTAACGACTGTGCGAATTTGAACAAATCATGAAAAACAATCTGCCCCATTGTAACAAAAAATATATAGTTTAATCAATGTTTCAATTGAGACCCTCAAATCTGCCGAATACCAGATATCAGTCAGTACAACATCAACAAAGCCTTCTTCAATGAAGGGAAAGCCAAATGCACGTAAAAAAAGCTTAAGTATTTCAAAATTGAAGAACAGCCATTTTTTGGCACGATTAAGCAAAATAGGCATTTATAGGCACTATAAAAATGCGTTTTTGGACTACAAATACCATGAAACGAACTTTAAACACTAAAGCCTATGATTTACTACAAAGGAATTAAAAAGGCCAATAGGCAAAATTCCACACACTAGTCATTATATTATTCTAAGTTCTAACTCGTTGCTTTGCCCTCTGAGACTTCTGGAGCGCATGTTGTCTGTGCTATTCCTCTTCGATTGATTGATTTGATTTATTTTACTTCACTTTTCTGCCACTTTTGGCTAATCGCAATGATGGGTATGATATGATGATTTTGATGAAGGGACACTCACAAAGAACACCCATTTATATTGCTTAAATTATGAGTAATAGCAAATGTGTTGCAATTTTTTGCGGTGTCCTCTTTTTTATGACTTTGTCCTCCTTTTTCGCCATGCTCTGTCGTCTTTCTTGAATGTATGTGTCTGGTCACCCTACGCCAGCGAGAATCTGTCTACAACGAAACTTTGCACTTTCCTAATTTCACTACAACCAGAACATCTTGCGATTAGATCCTTTGCTCTTTTTCAATTAAGACCTTACACAAATTATATAATTGTCTTACCTGAAACTTCAATACAAGTAATTTTTTGCACTTCTGAATAAATTCCTGAAGATTTTCTTTGAATTCGTCCAATACAATTTCCCTTTCTATATTCAGTGATAAGGAAGAAATTCTATCTTGCGCATGGTTACCTTAGCCTTGTAATACTTCTCATTTGCAGATAAAGACTGTTCAGCGGTGGCCGACAGTGTTGCCAACAGTACGAGAGAAAAACGGGCTAAATCGCACCCAAAATGGAGCTAAAATTCACATCCAAGGGGCTAGATTTACAAAGGTGCGGCTGCGTACTGAAAAAAAATCTGGTTCTTAATTCTTGGGTGTTTTTTGGTGCAAAATTTCTGAAACCGAAACACGCACGAACTAGTCTCTGGTCGAGCCTCACTGTTACGAACGATTCGTCGATTCCGCACCGCATTTCTGTGAACTTTCAACGACCAGATGCAATGCAACTGAACAAAGATTGGCATTTCCTGGAATCGACGCTATCCGTAATTCGCCTCGGGCTGCACAGCATGCCAACACAAGGGGGTGTGAGAATGTGCACTTGCTACCTGCTCCCCAGGAGGGGTCGCAGGACGAGCTTGCAGGTGCAGAGGAGGGTCGGTTATGTGAATTCTTCCTTGCGTGTTGCAATGGTTCTTATTAAGCTGAAAATATGAGTTTACTTTACTGAAAATACCAAAAAAACATTTCATTACTGAAAGGGCTAGATTTGTAGCAAGATTTCTCTCTGTAGGGCTAAAAAGCCCCTTGGGGCTTTTGCTGAATTTTGGGGCTGAGTACGTACTCAAAAGGGCCAGTTCTGGCCCCAAAAGAGCCAAGTTGGCAACACTGGTGGCCGAACACACTGGCACGGTTGCCAATTTAGCTCTTTTGGAACCAGATCTGGCTTTTTTGGCTCTTAAAACTTCAAAATGTTCCAAGGAACGTTTTAGCTCCACCAGAGTAAATTTGGCTCCAAATCTAACCCCTTCACTATTATATTACCAATAAATTCGTATCCACAGCATGTCCATCACGATATTTAACACTTACCAAGTTGGTGGTTTGACGAGCTCCTTGTTGCAGCGAGATTATTAAGGGGTCGCATTTAAAACAGGATGTCTACCAAAATAACAAATTGAAAATTCTTGACTTTTTCTTGAGCTTCCTTTTCGTTTTTCGCAACGCAAATTAAGAAAATAGATATTTTTATTAAAATGAAAAATCCCTACCACAAGGCTGGTTAAGATGAAAACTGAAGTTGTACTTTAACAAGAGATTTAGAATTGCTTTAATTATTAACGCATGTAAAAATTAATGCTTCAGACTTCATCCTGGATGGGGAATGGCCACTTTATTCTATTTAATATTTTTACAGAACTTCACGCATACAAGAATACAATTCTTAAGAAACAAAGTGAACAAACTCTAACCACAACTGAATATAATTTTAGATTTCCAAATATTCAATTTTATCAAATCCAAGTACAGGTATATAACAATGTAAATTCATAAAAACTAGCAAAAATTCTTGACCACAAGCATAACTTCTTGACTCTTTCTTGACACCCTTTCGAAAATCTAGATCCTTAAATGCCATATTTCAGGTTCAACTTGGCTCTTCCATGCGCATCCGGTTTGGCAACACTAGCAGACACTGCGCAATGTTCAACATTATGTGCAGGTTAGGGAATGTTGTCTTATCTACAGATGGACATTCTTCTTGAATGAATGTAGAGTTTTTTCGCCACCGACATTCCGGCTTTGAGAATATATTTTTGATGTTGAAAAGTTCAGAGTATGTGCTGAACAAGAAGAACTGTTGAACTATCGTAATCAAATGGTATATAGCACGAGCTGTACGTAAGCTGTCTTCTGAAAATAGAGTTTGCAAGTGATTGGTGACGACAGGAGCAGAATAATTTAGACGCCAGTTTCTATTTGGGGGGGGGGTCTAAGAAAACCATAAGCCCAACTAACATAAAGCAACACATTTTGAAATATCTTAAAACTTTAATTTAACAAGATTGGATTAAAAGTGATTAATTATTGTGCGGGAGTGGTCTTCCAAAAGAAGGTCCTACCGGTACCAGCATGAATAACCATACTGCAGATTTTAAAATTTTGTTAGCAACAGTGCAAACATTTATGGCATATTTATTACTATCATTTAATGATACAGAAAACACACAAACATTACAAAGCACATACTGTGCTCGTTATTTTTTTTAAAAAAAAGTAATTGATATTTTCCGTAAGCGAACTCGAAATATCGATTATTTTAAAAACTGTGTATTTTCTACCCCTGGGTGACGACATCTAAAATTCTGCAGTACATAGCCCTCGTCAATATTCTAACACATTCTCTGGTTTTCTCTCTGTTGCTCCGGTGGTTGCTAGCACAGCGAACCCCTTGAACCTGGACCGGTCCTCTCGTTTCCTTTTTGATGAGCTCCTCCTCATTCGAAAATGAAGGGGGGGGGGGCTTAGGGGGTTATGCGAATGCTCATGGTGTATTAAGGTTAATATTGAGAGCACATGTGATTTCACACACCCCTCCCCCCGTTATTGCCAGAGTGAAAAATTCATAGCTACAAAAATCACCCGTCCCCCCTCCTTGTTCAAAAATCTAGAAGGAAAAACTGCAAAACCAGTTCTTTTTTTTTTATTTGGTTTGATTTTCGTTATTGTCGCTTTTCTACCACTTTTCGCAAAATCGCGACGATGAAAACAAGTTGGCGACATGATGAAATTCATGAAGGGACACTCACTATGCACAGCCTTGGATTCGAACACGGGACCCCTGGAATCGTAGCGGGCTGTCATAACCACTTCGTCAAGGAGGTCGGCTTCACTACCAAACTCACGACGCAAGTGGATGACTACGGGTACAAGGCCGACTAACTTTGTACCCGGTTGAAGAACTCTATAAGCTACAAATTTGTTACCTGATTGTTCTCTCTCTCTCTATCTTGCATCTTTATCTATCTTAAATATATATATATATATATATATATATATATATATATATATATATATATATATATATATATATATATATCCGATACCGCTTTGAACCGGTACCCATGCCGATACTCTTACTGATACCCACCAATACTTGAAAATTGCAAGAATTAAAATTTGTTCAAAGTACTGATCAATATTGGTGTGTAAATATTCTTCTCCAATCATATGCATCAATTTACTAAGAAATTTGCTTTAGAATATTCAGATATTACATCATAATACTAAAATACATGTTATGTACTAAAAAAAAAAGTAGTTCTCGTACAGAATTTGTGCAAAATAAAAAGGAATTGCACATTTTTGCGGATCCCGTGAAAGATCAAAATGCCGGAGAAGTATCGGCTGGTATCGGTAGATGAATTCCAACCGATACTTTCCGATACCAATACCACTGGTATCGGTATCGGCTCAGCCATGTACAAGAGAGAGAGAGAGAGAGATATTGAGAGGAAGTAAGGAAGGAAGAAAAATTATGGAAAGAGGAAAATACACGATGAGATACGGAGGGAGAGAGAGAGAGGATAAAAAGAGGAGGCGGGAAAAATGAGGAGAGAGAGAGGTGGGAGAAAAGAGGGAAGAAGAGCTAAGTGAAGTTCGTAAAAGCACAATGTGTATCCTAATTAGTCATGTTACAGCCTAACATTACACTCTTTCTGAGGATGAAGTTTGCAAATCGGATGAACTAATCTTACGTGGGAGGTCTCCTCTGTTCTCCACAAAGAGCCATGTCATCGTGAGTGACGTGTGTTGTTCGTCATAAGGATTATTTCGAGGATTCCGTTAACAAGTCACTTGGTGCAGAATTCTTACAAATTACAACGACGCAAAGGGATTATTAGCACTCGAATCAGTACAAATGCTTTCTGTTTTTACTACAGAGTGTATCAAAAGTCGCGCAACCATATGAAAATTGTGGGAGCTTCCTGCATTATAAACCCTCGCCCACTTACATGTGTTTAACCCTCCGGCACTCGCGCTTATTTCTGTCACATGAGTATTCGCGCATTGTTTTTTTACAACACTCACTATTTTCAGTCACAGAATTGCAATTCTTCAATAAAGTAGTTTTTTCTTATTTTCTTAATATTTATTAATGCTTTTTACACTAATTCTATCAATCATGAATAAAATAAAAAGGTTAACAAAATATACTCTTCAAACTCTGACAAGTTTTAGGTAAAATCTAATCTCTACTGAACATTACCTATACATAGAATTTAATATTTATTTATGTTATTTAGACAGAAATTCTATGAATAATTAATTCTATTAATCATTAAATAAAATAAACAGCGGAAACAATTTTTAAACAATTAAAACTTTCAGACAATTTTTTAGGCAAAATATTTATAATGTCTACTGAACATATAGGACACAGTACAACAGAGACATTCACTGCTTCATTCTTCTGTTGCAACTACACGAGTGAGTAATAAAACCACATATTTAGCAGTAACTATGAGGAAGGACCAACAAACGAATATATTGGTGGATTCCATTGTTGGTGACCAAGCTTCTCCATTTACTTTTAAAAATTATACATTGTTGTATTTTTTACAACAGCGCGAGTGCCGGAAGGAGACGTTTTGAATGCCACTTGCACAAGTCAGAGTAATTCCATCCAGAATGGCAATTTCGGTGAGAAAAACGGATACGGAATTATCACAGGGTTTAAGAATCGAAGGTTTGTGACAGACACCATGCTGACCGAAAGTGGTAGTAGTAGTAGTACACACAGTGTAGCACTTGGTGGATTTTTGAGATTTCAAGGAGAGAAAAAAGTAAGATTTTAGTTGCATATTCTCTTGGTTAGAAACACTACCAGTTTAAAATTTTGAATTAATTAATTTCTACAATTCCCTGCATGGAAGAAACTGAGAATCAGAAACATTTGAAAAATATGTGGTGATAATTTACAATGATGAAAACCCGTTTTTGGAGTGCGCGACTTTTGGAGCACACTGTATTTTTATGATTAATAATTATTGTTGTTGTTGTTATTCTTACTATTATCTTTCCGTTTAAACTAAGTTCATGATAGGCCAGAAATCTCGCCTACTGACGATTCAAAACCGGCTGTTATTCACAAAAGTTCGATGTGAAATTGGTGTACGGGGTGACCCTTTGTGTGGACACACCCAAATGACAACAAATGACAATAGTAACCCTGGACTACATTATTTCAGATTAACGAGGTTCTGACGTCTGGACTCTCAGTCAGTAAAGTCCTCTATGGAATTCGCGTCCACGTGTGTTTTTGTCCCTTCATCCACCTAATCAGTCATCACTAGAGCTAGGAGTTTTATGCCCTAAAAATCACCAAAATATTCAAAATAAAATATGCTCTTATGACCTAACATTTTACAGAATATGCACTATAATTTGAATAACTAGACTGTTTCAAACATCAATATCTAACTTATGCTGAGATATTTTCACATACGTACTATTTTTAGTTCACTTCATGGGCCCTGAGTTGCAATGCACAATTAATACTTTCTCTAAATTTTCAAAGAAAAATGAAAAAGATTTTGCTACAGTAAAAAATGAAAATAAAAAAACCTCTCGAGTAAACATGGGAGTAAGAACGAATCGAATCCACTTCGAAAATGACTGTATATTTCTTGAAAATGCAAAAATATGCTGAATATGACCGAAAATCCATCAAAATATGTTGTATCAGGCAAAAATGGCCAAATATGCCAAAATATGCCCTTAAAAACCACCTTAACTTAATTAGTTTCTTCATAATATGAATTTCTATATGTTTGGGGAACACATCACTCTTACCAAAAAAAAATATGCTAAGTCATGAAAATCCTATCCCTAGTCATCACCATTCGTTCTCAAAAGTGGCAGATAAGCGAAGCAAACTAAATCAAATAAACAAATCAATCAAACTATATATTTCACATTTGGCACGCATGTACTTCGTTGATACGGGACTTCATTTGCCATACTGGACTATATGTAGCTATATTTCTATATTTGGCTAATATGGTAACACAAACCATCATATTATGAATTCATTTCAGATTCTTGTTGTAACAATAGCAGACATTTCCAAAATGTTTGCATTTTGTTATTTTGGCAGTAGTTTATCATACGGTAATCTTAGTAGAGTCGAATTACTTTCGGAACATCTGCAGCGGACTACGCGAGTCTATCTAGCGAGCCTATTGGGCGTGTAGAGCCTGAGCAGGGTGCTTAGCGAGAGGTTCTGGGTTGAGCGGACGTCAGTGGCTCGCTTCGTTCCTTGGCTGCTTCGAGAGTTGTGACTCGTTCCGAAGCTTCAAATGTATAACAGCCAAAGGTGTTATGGAAATAATCTTCCTCTAATACAGATATTCCTTGCACGGGAGGCATCGTCGGTCGCGTTCGTGCTCTCTTCATCAGATTCGTGAGTAACAGAGCACTGTGGATTTGTAATATCGGCAAAAGAAACAGGACGCGAAAGAAACGCAGTATTTTTATACCTGTCAACGCAAGCGGATTCCCCTCAACTGTTTAGTGGCCTTGAGGTGCAGGTGGGATACTCTCACAGAACGTAGAGGTCGCTGGCCTCCACAAGTGAAAGCGATTGGTTGATTGATTGAATTGTTTTTATGTACAGTAAGGCTAATCGGGACTGGACTTAGTTTAAAGTGTTAGTTTCAGAACCATTCTGCAATGTGGCTCCACCGGGTATTGAACCCGAGATCCCTTGATTACAAGGCGACGACGTTACCATAACGCCATCGACAAGGCACAGACAAGTGGAAGCGAGTTGCTCGATCTAGGTAGGTACGTAAATTTTACTGCAACGTAATTGTCAAGATAAAAGTAGGAGAAGTAAGTGACGTTCGTGCATATAATATGAAGTGCAAAAGCATTACTTCTAAAAGCAAATCGTACTGTACGAGGGCCGCACTGAAAGTTTCAGGAATCAGGTACTGGCAACTATGCAATCTGTTAGATTTTGTTATATTTATAAACTGTGATATTTATCGACTGTAATTACAAGGACTGATGTAACACGGATTCGTTTTCGTTTCAGGATAGAAGTTTGAAGTGAGGTGTTTGTAAAAAAAAAAAATGGAATTAACAAGAGAGAACTTACGTGCCATGATTTATTATGATTTTCGGCAAGGTTTAACACAGCAACGGTGTGTTCCTCGAATGATCGAAACTTTTCACGAAGATGCCCAATCAAAGACGACAATTTATCGCTGGTTTCAAGAATTCAGATGTGGCCGGGTTAGCCTTAGTGATGAAATTCGTGAAGGCCGCCCATCGACAGCCATTGTGCCAGAAAACATTGATGCAGTTCGTGAACTAATCAACAGTGATCGACACGTGACTTATCGCGAAATTCAGGGTTCCTTAGGTATTGGCATGAGTCAAATACAAACAATTTTGCACAATCATTTAGGTGTGAAAAAGCTTTGTGCCCGTTGGATCCCACACAATTTAACAAAAGCACAAAAAGACGACCGTGTGAAGTGGTGCAAGGATATGATCAAACGGTTCAAGTCGGGATCATCAAATCTTGTGTTTAACATCGTCACAGGCGATGAATCGTGGATTTACTCTTATGAACCTGAAACAAAGCAACAATCTGCTGTGTGGGTGTTCCAGGATCACCCTAAACCAACGAAAATTGTTCGTGCACGCAGTGTGTCGAAAAAAATGGTTGCCTCTTTTTTCGGTAAATCAGGTCACATTGCGACTGTTGCACTAGAGAATCGTAGAACAGTCAATGCACAATGGTATACCACAATTTGCCTGCCACAAGTACTCCACGTGCTCAGAACTTCAAACCCCAATCGTCGAATCATTCTGCATCATGACAATGCCAGCTCGTACACAGCATCTGACACAAGGAACTTTCTGGACCATGAACAAGTTGAACTCATGACTCATCCAGCTTATTCACCTGACTTAGCCCCATGTGATTTTTTTTTTATTTTGGTCCCAACAATTAAGAACAAGTTGCGTGGTAAGCGATTTTTCACTCCCGAAGAGGCTATCGAAGCATACGAAATTCATGTCTCGCAGGTACCAACTTCAGACTGGCATAACTGTTTCAACAATTGTTTCCATCGCATAAAACAATGCATTGCTGTAAAGGGTGAATATTTTGAAAAGCAATAAAAAATTGATGTACTTTCATTCTTGTTCTTTATGTCATTTTCCCGAAACTTTCAGTGTGGCCCTCGTATACGCACTATCAACATACCATCACGAAACCCAATGATTGGTAAATCTTATCCTACTATAAAACAACGATTCTTATTTTTAAAACAAATAACTTTAAAAAGGTGCATTTTCCGCAGCAAGTAAACGAAAGGAAAATTTTAATTTCCTGATGATAAAGCCATATCCTCTCCGAACTTTCTAACCCAAGACGCGTTAATCGGTCACGTCACATTCTCTAACGTGCGATTCCCGTGCCATCATCATTAAGGACGTGCTTTCCAATATTTTCCTGCCACATTATTTAATTACACGCCGTGCTGACATTTATGGGAAATGGTAACACGATTAACTTTTGTTTCCATGTTAGAAAAACACTAAAGCTGCTCACCAAGGCAATCCTTTACTTACGTAAAAAAAAAATATATATATATGAAATGTTTTGAACCTGGGACCCCTGGCGTCGTAGCGCGCTGTGCTAACCACTCCGCCACGGAGGTCAGCCCCGATATAGGATTGAAACGTTACGTGTGGAGAGTTTTTTACGTATATAAAGTACTACCTTCGTCAGCTCCTTTAGAATTTTTCCCTTCATAGGAAACGTTCCTAACGTTGTAAAGTGCTTTTACTTCTTTATCTTAACCAGCCTGAAAACTATCTAAGCATGGTTATTGGACGATTAATATGAACATCATCACTTCATAAACTTACCTCAAGAATATCTGGAACATGCACGCACACACACACTCACACGCACAAAGTTAGTCTCAAATTTGCAATAATAATAATAATAATAAGCCTCTTAACTAAAATAAAACTGAGGTCTGGGCCTTAACAAGAAAATAACATATGTGTGTCAAAAACTTCCTCACTCATATTTTTTAAAAAGCTTATGCAGTCATAGATTCCTTGGCAAGAACCAAAACTATACTCTCTCTGGGGATAAAATATCCACACACTAGTTTAAAGTTGAGGCTGTGAAGGGACACTCAGCACACACAAGGACAAACACAGGACAACACGACCTCACAAAGGATTATCCTGGTTTGTTCAGGCGCCAGAGCCTCGTTGGTCTACAGCAGTTGAGGCTGTCAAGGCGAAAGAGAAACACGCCGTTAACATTGACCTCCTGAACCCATAAACATGATCCTGCGACTTTTGAGAGCGTAGAACAGCCCACATGAGGCACGACGAAATTCGATCGCATATCTTCCAACATGATTGGTTCTTCTTGTTCGGCATTCTCCACGTTTCCAGGCGTGGACTTACATGGCAGGGCGAGACCTACACAAGGGAGCGGATGGTGCAGTGGGGATATTAATTATTGCGATGCCAATTCGTGCTTCTGTTCTCGCATCTTTGCGGAGGATGTAAAGGTTCAATAGCCCCCTCTGCAGTATGGTCTAGAAATTTACTTACGCACTGACGGTGTTATGGGCAATCGAGACTGGACCTACAGTTTAAAGTGTAATCCGAGGCACTGTAAAAAGCGCATCGAACCCGTGATAGCCTTCAATGATCGAGTGATTTATTTTACTTCGCTTTCCTGCCACTTTTGGCTAATAGCGATCAGGATGAGTAATTATAAGATGCAACTGATGAAGGGACAAACAGAGAAAACCTATGGCCAGTCCAGGATTCGAACCTGGGACACCAACCATCCTAACGAGATGTGCTAAACTCTCTGCCACCGAAGTTGGCTTCAATAAATAAATGGGACACAGAATTATCCACTAAATCACAGAAATTATCGTACTACTCTAGTCCCCGTTTTATTCTTTACCTCCCCTCCCACACCGCGGCGAACTGCAGAGGGTTGTGCGCTGTATAGAAGGGAATGAAACTTACGCTTATGAGAGTTTAATTTTACTTGTTCTCTTTGGAATATCAAACTTCCGATGGAGTAGAAAAACAAATGAACGGAAAGAGGACAGGTTGAAGATTTTGTTTGTGGTGGGGAAAAGGCGAAACTTCCATTTGATTAGCCGTAAGTTAAAGTTACTTCTCCATAAGGAATGCATGGGATTCTGTAAATACATAATAGCTTAACAATCAACTTCAAAAAAACACTTCCACTTGCAACATGTGAAGATGTTCAAACTCTCTTGTACAATGTTTTTTTTTTTTTTTCAGTAGCACTGCCCATTCTGACGACATTGAAATGAATGCACACTTGGTGTGAAACTATCACTCTTCTCCTAATTCTATTTTGTCCCCGATGGCATATAGTGTTAACGTCATCACCTATACCGCGTTTGTTACAACCTGTCCCGGTTCTCGCGCTAGCTGGTCGCTCCCTTTTCTCCGTGCTGGGGAAAGTCAAAGCCAGGCAGCCAATTAAAATACGCAACGTCACAACAGCGTCTACGTAAGCGCCTCTCTTCTGGCTTCCATTCGCTCCTCGCTGCCCAGCAGACGATTTTTTCCTCGTTTCTCATTGGCACCGAAACTGTCGAGCGCTCCCTAGCGCGGGAAGCGGGACAGGTTCTACCAAACGCGGTATAGTAATCAAAAGATCCAGGATTCGATACCTGATGGAGACACACAGTGATTCGGATCCCACTTTATACTGTAGGTCCAGTCCCAATTAGCCTATCTGTGCTAAAGTGGACCTAAAACAAGAACTCAACTCAAGAACACACGCGCCGCTTCTCTATTTCTTTGGTAAATCGCGACGATGAATGGCCATCAAGTAAGCACAATAACTACTTATCCCTTGCAGCTTAATCTTACTTCATCACTCCCCGCAGCGGGACCCTTGAAGGCACGTATCTCCCGATCGACACAGGCAGGATGCAATGCAACGCTCTGATTCCTTCACTTCCTCCTGCACTTAATTGTTCAATGCTTAAGCCAAGTTCGCACTAACCTATTAAACAGGTAGTTTCATTAGTTCAAATGTACGATAAAAACATTTCGGTGCAAGAATTGCACTGCGGGGAGGTTAAATCTGCTAGCTGTGCAATATCAGGGTATCTACCAAAATAACAAATCCAAAATTCTTGACCTCTTGCAGTTTTCTTGACCTTCCCCCCCATTTTTTCCTAGCATTTATTTAATCGTCCCCTACTTAGGTGTAGTTGCAAAATTAAGAAGAATATATATTTTTATTCAATAAAAAACCTCTAACACAAGGCCGGTTAAGATGAAAAATGAAGTTGTACTTTAACAAGAGATTTTGACTTGATTTACATGTAGTTATTAATGCATGTACAAATTAATGCTTTAGACTTCATTCTGGATGGGGAATGGCCACATTACTTTATTTAATATTTTTACAAAACTTCAAGCATACAAGGATGTTAATCTTAGGAAAGAAAATGAACAAATCCTAACTACAATTCAACACAATTTTAAACTTCCAATTATTCAATTTTATCAAATCCCAGTACAGGTATATAACAATGTAAGTTCACTATACTGTAAAAAAAATAGCAAAAATTCTTGACCAAAAGCATAATTTCTTGACTTTTCCTTGACCTACCGTTGACATACTTGACTGGTAGATACCCTCAATATAAAATTGGCGTTTTCATAAACATCTGTCGTCAGATTTCAAAACGTGAAATATTTTTTTCTCGTGTTTCCTGTTGAAATTTTAGTTCCGTTTTGTTGGCGCGAATAACAAAAAGCTGACCAATTCTGTACAAGACAGACTCGAGGCAAGTGGTTTTTACTCAAGTGACGTGTCGGCAATGATGCCTCATTCAACGGAAGGAAATTTGTCCGTCTGGACTGTTGTTCACTACTGTTCACATAAAGTGGCACATATTTCAACTGTTCAACCCTATCAAATGTGCCACTTCATGTGAACAGAGTTTACAAGATGGATATACAGGGTGTATCAGAAGTGACAGCGCAAACGGAAACGCTGAAAAGTGCACGATAGTAGAAGCAAAAAAAAATCTCAGTACATGGGGTTGCAAACGAACAGTTTGCGCGATCATTGCCAACCTATGGTTACGATCCGCTACTGGCTTCATTGTTTGTACACATAGTAGGATTGTCACTTTACAAGTGGCGTGCCTGTTAAGCCTTCCCTGCTCAGGACGTATGGTTTGTTTACAACACCCCCTTTCGGCAGTGTTCAGTTTTAAACAAAAAACCACGGAATGGGCAAGGAGACAAGCGTACGACGTGTACACACAATCAAGTCCGTGTGGGATCCTAACCTTACATTCGCAATTACCTCGCAAACGGATAGCCTACGACCCCATGTTTACTGAGACTGTTTTGCTTCTGCCATCGCGCACTTTTCACCGGTTCAGTTTGCGTTATCACTTCTGATACACCCTGTATATGTCAACTCCCGTGGCGAAGTGGTTATCATAGCGTGCTACGACGCCAGAGTCCCGAGTTCGAATCCCGGCAGGGATGGTTTGTTCTTTGAGTGTGTCTGTTCTTCAATTTCTTCATCACTCATCTACATCATCGTGATTAGCCAAAAGCGGCAGAAAAGTTAAGTAAACTAAACCAAATCAATCCATCATATAATCTATTACTATTAATCAATCAATCGTGTACACGTGCGGAATGGAAAGCGAGCAGCAGTACTGTTTAGTATGGTTTATTTCACATCGCTTTTTGGCCACTTTTGGCTAATCGCGATGACGAGGATGAGTGACGAAGGGACACTCACAAAGAACACCCATGAACTGGGACCTCTGGCATAATGCATTGTGCTAACCACTCCTCCATGGAGGTCGGCGAGCAGCGGTACTGTATCGTTATAAGACGGGCGGAAAGGAGGGAATGAGCAAGACAGTACCCGTTGCACAGTATGTTGCAATGAACCTTCGGGTTTAGGATACCAGACAGTTACTTTGTAGAAAGAGAGAGAGATGAATGTTTCTTAAAACCTGTGGCTCGCTAATCGACATTACCAAAATAGTCCATTACGACGCAGGCATTTCGCAATTGCTACTTTTGCTCTCCCGGTGCAACAATGCTTAATTGCCAAAAAACTTAATTGCGCTTATGCAGGCAGGCGGCGACTGAACAAGGCCACTGGAGCCATTCGCGAGGCATGAGGTAGACATCCTGATCTCGGCTGTTTTCCCCACACAGCATGAGATCTCGTTTCTCATCTCGACGATTTCACACAAGATGAAGCTTTTGGGTAGCATTTCTGCGTCTCTTCACAGGCGCTTTTTCATCTTCTGTTTCCAAGAAGACACAGTTTAGAAACTAACTGAAACAAATGAAAAGGTATGTAAAGCCCTATCACAGAGAGGCTATGGGTAAGAAAACTGATTGATTGATTTTCATAGTATAGGCACCTCAGCATATAGGCTATTTTAGACAGTCACGCAATACGGGGATAAGCTCCTTAACTAAAACAAAATTGAAGAGAGACTCCTAAGAAATTACGCCTCTTAACTTCATTACTCATTTTAAAAGAAAGGCAGGGGGGCCGAATTTTGTCCCCGCACCCAATTTCGTCCGCCTCGGTATATCGGAGCACAATCGGCGCCAGCATTGAGGATTGGGGAAGGCAAACAGAGCCAGCTGTGAAAATTTTGGGCTCAAGACAAATGATGGTCCGGTGTAATAAAGAAGTTTCGGTTTCGTGATAAGGTTACTTCTTGCAATATCATTGTTAGCAGTCATTTAAGCCCAGTATGAGAGTAGGTTTTATTTTCGCTGGATGTCATTGGCGTAGGTACGTTTATAGAAGGGTGCGTGCGTGTCAAGGTCACTTGTTGGACAGGTAGGAACCGCCAAGTTAGTTTGAGGGTTGTTCCTAATTTCGTCCCCCGTCATGTTCCTAATTTAGTCCACGGGATCCGCAGTACAAATGTTTCATATCGTTCAACGACTACGGCGCCCAAAACGTTGCAATTTTTTTGTGATACTTGCTTCGAAGGCTAAAGGTTCATCTTACAAACAAGAAATAACTTAAATTTCTTTTAAAGTAAACATAATATTGTTTCTGAGTAGTTCTAAATTTGTTTTCAGTTCGCCACCTTGGACTAATTTTTTGTAATGACCTTTTGTAAGTAACATGAATATCTTGGCAAATCATTATTACTCTCTTTCTTGCGACCTTGTTTTGGGGGGACGAAATTAGGCACGCTCTTTTTTGTTTTGCGATATGCGAGTACTTTCGAAATTATTGTTTTTTGGTACTAACAATTGATTATACAGGCGCTTGGACTCGGTTTCCAGGTAAAGAGATAGTTGACGCAGGTTATATAAAATTTTGGAGTTCTTACGTAATTTATTATGGTCTCCAGGTAAGCAAAAATGACTAGGGGATGATATTTGTGCCCCCTACCTTAATTCATTCATTTTTCTCATTCAAACAAATATCTTGGGTGCTTGAGCACTGAGGCTATTTGCGCCCATCGCATTACACGGGGATCTGTCCCTTAAGGCGAGGAGGGACAATTTCCCCTAGGTCTTTCTCGCTGGGGCAGCTGCTGATCACTGTTGCCAACTTCGCTCTTTTGAAGCCAGATCTGGCTCTTTCGTGCACTCGTTTGACTGTGAACTGTGGCACCCGCCCTCTGCCCCACTCTGTTGCCACCACTGGCTCCGGCCCATAAATAACAACTTTTGCCATGAGTGTACATTTTGCACGTGGCGTGATATTCGTATAGCTATAGGCTGAGTCACCCACCTCTTCTTTCCTCCCCATGTATTTTTATATATAGCGCTGTGGCTAAGATGAAGATGACAATTTTGTTATCCGGGAACCCTTTATTTTCGATTTTATATTAACATCATTGGATTATTGAGATTGGTGATGCCGCCAAATCTAGGCGGTGAAAACTAAGAATAAATTGCCATCACTTTAAAGATAACGGTAATAGCAGCACCCCCCCCCCCCCCTCTGACAACTAAAATTACCCTAGTAGGCACTTTATGCAGCCTTCGTTAATCTAGTTCCTTGAAAGTCCTCTTTAGCTATATTAATGGTGAAACTTAGCTCTTTATGCACATCAGGTTTGGCAACACTGCCAGGATGGCCGTAGGAGGCAAGGAGAAATGCAGTAGGCTTATGGGACCATTATTTTATTCGTTCTCTCGGGAATATCAAACATCCGATGACGTAGAAAAGTACATGGACGGAAAAAGGACACGTTGAACTATGTCATAGTAGTAGGAAAAGTCGAAACTCCCATTTGATGAGCCGTAACTTGAAGTTGAAGTCCCATAAGGAATACATGGGATTCGGTAAATACTAATTCAT
This sequence comes from Lepisma saccharinum, assembly GCF_977018435.1. Lineage (NCBI taxonomy): Eukaryota > Metazoa > Arthropoda > Insecta > Zygentoma > Lepismatidae > Lepisma > Lepisma saccharinum. The sequence goes on along the minus strand of NC_139241.1, from coordinate 10,572,656 downwards.
CATATTTTTCAAAAATCGTATAAGGCTTAATAATCAACTTAGGAAACCGCTTCCACTTGCCACATGAGGAGAAATTCATACTCTTCATTTCTAGCGGAGATCTTTTTAGTAGAAGTGGCCTCCCCGATGGCGCAGTGGTAGCGTCATTGCCTTGTAATCAAGGGGTCCCGGGTTCGATACCCGGTGGAGGCACAAGTGGTTCGGATCCCACTTTAAACTGTAGGTCCAGTCCCGATTAGCCTTACTGTGCATAAAGTGGACTTAAAACACTAACTCAATCAATCAATCAATCTTTTTAGTAGCATTGCTCATTCCAACGATATTAGTATAAATGCATGCCTGGTGCGTAATTGTCCCTATTCGCCTTAAACATGGTCTAACGACTAAAAATTGTTAAAAGCTCAGGCTGTAAAGAAGATGTCAGCTCATATAAGGACAAAACACGCCCCTACAAAGGATTATACTGGCTGCAAGTCCAGACGCCAGAACCTCGTTGGCCAAGGAGTGGAAGTGGAAGTGGGTCGACTTTTGGGTGCCTTACCAGAAGGTTACCCCTTACACCCTGAAATTGAGTTTGGGGTGGAACTTCGTGTGGTGGTTGGGTACGTTATCTGATATGACAAGATTGTAGCGCGCACTAGCCAGGCATTACTGAGAAAAATTTCTCTGAAGTTTCGAAGTTTTCCAAGACCGACTCGTCAGGCGAAGATATTGTCGGACGGTTGTAACTTGAGCAACTACTCCTATTTATTGCATTTATTTTAATAATTTATTGAAATAAAGATGAAGTAAAATATTATTATTATTGGGAGGGAAATGTGCTTTTCTTTCAATTTTCCAGCAGTGACTCATCCAACAAATATTCGGCTTAGATGTGCCCGTGACCGTATGCATGTACTCCGATTCTAAAAGAGATAAGCGAAGGATTCCAGGTAAAAAGCGCGAGAACAGTCTAGGGTCTGCCTGTAGACAGTTGTGTGGTTCGTTACCAACATTTCATTTTTGGCTCTTGCAGTGGCTCTTATCATTTTCATATATAAAATTAAAGAAAACATTAAAAAACAGCATCCCCCCCCAAAAAAAATAGTACCAGTGTTTGTGATGCGTGTTTTGTGTGGTTCAGGTGAAATGTGTAAATATCTGAAAACATTTGTTGTTACAGTTTAGTAGTAAACTTGTTCTGTCAGCAAGATGTGTGTATGTATGTATTTTTATGTGCTATGTATTATATATGTATTAGTGTTCGGAAAGTTACTTTTTAAAAGGTAACTAGTTACAGTTACTTGCTTAAAAAAGTAACAGTTGTTCGATTTAAAAAGTAACTCAGTTACAGTTACTTCCTATTGGAAATTTTCTTGCAAACAAATTACACAAATCGATTACTAATTGTAATAAAAAAGAAAGAGATCTATCAGATGCTGCTTACACGAGGGGGACAATTATGAGGCCACAGCTGAACAAACTACAGAAACTAGACACTTCACAGCACACAACTGAAATGGCAAACTGACAGCAATAGGAAAGAATCCTCCTCCTAATCTCATCTTCCTGCTTCTGGGAAATCCATCCTTCTTCAGACTTATTCATATCGCTTACAATTAAGTACTACCAAACGAAAGATGAAACCTGTGATATACCTGTCACTCTGAAATGCTTGGAACCCAGAGCCTAGGGACTGGCCATGGACAGGAGACAATGCTAGTTCGACAACTTTCTCTTTTCCTCTTCCATTGTTTGCAGGAATTAATGTAACAAAGGATGGACATTTGTATCGCAGCAGAAACTGGTAGTTTATGGATGGTTCTGGTTCACTTTGAGTCCTAAATACCAATAATTTACGACCCTTATATAGCAACTTAAGTGTCATCGAGAACTCTAAATGTAACTGTAAAAGTAACTGTTGAAACGTTACTTCTATTCGAAAAAAGTAACTCAGTTACAGCTACTTGGTTTTAAAAGTAACTAGTTACAGTTACATTTCTTCAGAAAAAGTAACTGCTACTTGTAACTGAGTTACTTCCAAACACTGATATGTATGTGAATATTTGTGTGTGTGTGTGTGTGTGTGTGGAGGCGGCAGGAGGGAGAGATGGTGAGAGAAAGGATGGGTGTATGTTCGGTGTTTATATATGCGTACAGTCACCCGCAAATCAAGTTGACACCTAGATTCTGAACTAGTAGTTTTCCTGCGAGGCGTTATGTGTGTTGCCTAACTGTGCGGCGACAAGTGGATTTTAATAGAAAATGTTCAATGCCAACTTCTATCAGCGCCGTCGAGTTAGGTAACACACGACGGAGGTCAGAGGAAGAGAAAGAGGCCTGCACCCTTCCTCTCTCTCTCTCTTTATTTCTGCTTTCTCTCTCCTCTCTCTCTCTTTCTCCCTTTCACTTTCTCTCCTTCAGATAGAATTCTTCATCCTTCTTCTTCTCCTATTTTCTTCCTCTCTCTACTATCGGCGAAATCGATCATGAAATTGATTACACAACTCTTTCTCTCTCTTTCTCTATCTCCGAGGAAGAGAAGAAGGAAGGAGGGGAGAGAGAGATATAAAGTATTTTCTCCTTTCTTCTCTCTTTTAAAGAGAGAGAGAGGGGGGAGGGGAAAGTAAAAGAAAGAAGGAGAAGAGAAAGATAAAGAGAGAGAATGAGATAAAGAGAAGAGATAGAGATATATAGAAAGAAAAAGAGAGAAAGAGGAAGAGAGAAGAGAGAAATATAGAAAGAAAAAGAGAGAAAGATAAGTAGAAAGAAAGAAAGAAAGAAAGAATGAATGAAGGAAAGAGAGTTGGTTTGAGTTGGTGTTTTAAGTCCACTTTATGCACTGTAAGGCTAATCGGGACTGGACCTACAGTTTAAAGTGGGATCCGAACCACTTGTGCCTCCACCGGGTATCGAACCCGGGACCCCTTGATTACAAGGCAATGACGCTACCACTGCGCCATGGAGGAGGCCCAGAAGGAAAGAGAGAAAGAGGACGAGAGAAAAAGAGTTTCTCTCTCCTCTCTTTCTTTCAAAGAGAGGGAGAGGGATTGGAGGAAAGCGAGTGGTTCAGTATCTGGGTGTCCCAGTTTTACTGCCGTTCACTGTACATGTGTATAAATTTTATATTGCTACCTTCTGCAATTGGAGACTTGTCTCTGTTGAGGGTAAATAAATAAATAGGATTCCCCCCACTTCGAGCACTGAATACAACTAATGAGAATCGTCGAAACAGGTTCCCTCGCATTACTCGCTCTCATCTATACATTCACAAAGGAATCTGACACAACATAGCGTGATTTAAGATGTCCATTGCAAGTACTTACTTGGGAGTCCTCCTGCAGCCGCAGATGCATGCCGTGATGACCGCCACGAGGGCCACCGCGCTACCGGCCGTCACAGCCCAAAGCCACGTCTCGGGGCTTCCCGGGTCGCCCACCATCCTCAGTCCACAGCCCGGCCAGGCTGCACCTCTCCCAGGATCATCGTGCTCTGAAAGGAGAAGCACATATTATATGCAAACATTGAATACTATCAAAATAATAATAATTTTTATAAACTAATAAATCAAACTCAATTCCAAATATACAGAGTGAACCAGGAACGTATATTCTAGGCCAGCTAGGCTATCTGTGAAGCCTGAAGTCTAGAGAATAAAATACAGGCGAAAAATCGATCAGAAATTGTAAATAAAATTATTCATATCAGTGATATGACGATGATTGTGATTCTGGAGTTGGCAACCTGATTTCTTGTGAGTTGGCAACCTGATTTCGTGTGAGTTGGCAACCTGATTTCGTATGAGTTGGCAAACTGATTTCAACTGATTTCCTATGAGTTGACAACCTGATTTCCTATGAGTTGGCAACCTGATTTCCTATGAGTTGGCAAACTGATTTCAACTGATTTCCTATGAGTTGACAACCTGATTGCTTATGAGTTGGCAACCTGATTTCCTATGAGTTGGCAACGTGATTTCCTATGAGTTGGCAACGTGATTTCCTATGAGTTGGCAACCTTATTCCTTATGAGTTGGCAACCTTATTCCTTATGAGTTGGCAACCTTATTCCTTATGAGTTGGCAACCTGATTGCTTATGAGTTGGTAAACTTATTTCTATTCATAGCCTAGGACCTTATGACACAGTGACATACCCCAGACCTTTGACTTAGTTAGGCCACTGGAGTGAACCAAAAGTAGGTGGACAGTAGGTGGAATAGGGTTTGTGTAAACACAATCGTCGCGTTACTCTATAACAATGATGCTCATTATAACTATTGGGTTTAAAGCGTATCGTCCACGGCTAATTCATGGCTTATTGGGGGACGACCCAGACAGGCGGATGCAATTTAGTGAGATCATGCTGAACGAAATTAAGAGAAAATTCAATAATTTAGGATAACATTATGTTGACTGATGAAGCTTCTTTCAAATTATCCGGTCATATTAACATGTTTACTGGTATACTGAGAACATGCATTTAACATTAGAGCAACAACTAAACCAGCCTGGTGTCACTATTCAGCATGGCCGTAGGCAGGAAAAAATTTCGGGGGGGGTTCATTCATAATTCTTCCCATGGGCGTCGCCAGAAATTTGAATAATAAAAATAATAACAATAATTGTACAATAATAATTAAAATTTCATAATAATAAAACAATTTTATTCCATAATAATAATACTAATACTAATAATTATTATTATTATATTATTGTTATATCCTTGAGGGAGCTTACTCAGTCCAGCAGATGAGTGAATATCCAGCACAAGTTTCTTTTTGTTTTTTTTACGTTTCATACAGTGTGTACTGAAATGCACAATTATTATACTTCGTCATTAAACTTTAGATACCTTCAAGAGAAAAGATTTAAAAGTTAAATGGAAATTTTAGTCATAAAGCTTTTGTTGTTTGACTATAAAATTAAATTTTTGGAATTTTGAAAACTGTGGAACCAGTTATTCTTTTTAAAAACTTAGCCTGGTGCATGGATTGTAACCTCACTCGCGAACGTAATGCGCTACATAACTGGAGATCCTAGGTTTGAACTCCTATCAAGGGGGATTTTCGACTTTATCGGACAGGGAATTTAAAAGCTGGAAAGGGAATTTTGGGACAATCATAAGGGAATCTTCAATCTATATTCCTTGTGACGCAGGAGCATCACTGGAAAGATGACAACAGAAGTGATAATGGAGGGGTCGCGGGTGGGCTACGATTCTGAGAATAAATCCTGTTTCACTCAAGTTTCAGAATTCCAAATGTATGAAAATTCTAGCTCGATCGTTTCAACATTGTCTCCATGTATTTTTGTGATGCTTCGAAAAAAAAATTGAAAATTTGTTACAAATTTTGGTTTCTGAACTTCCATTAATCCAACATGTCAGAAGTTTCGGGGGGGGTTTGAACCCTAGAAACCCCCCCTCTAAATACGGCCATGCTATTCAGGGTGGTATTTCAAGTTCTGGTGTTTGAGGAGCAATTTTGTTTGATGGACCACTCACAGGCGATAAATATCTCGAAATGCTAATGATTCAAGTTGTTCCACAGTTACAACTGCCTAATTCACATGACCTGTACTTCCAACAAGATGGGGCCCCTCCACATTATGCAAGAGCAGTGCATGAAACATTTCCTAAGAAATGTCACTGTCCACTCTGTATTATTATTATTATTATGTAGCAACGCTATTAAGCCTGCTGACCTAGGCAGAATTTATTGTAAAACAACACAATATGTAAATCTTCCAGTATTATTTAATTTTAATTTGGTTCAGTCTGAGGAAGACCTTGCTGTAAGGTCGAAACGTAACGTATCGCCTGATTTTTCGCTGCCGCTGTTTTACCTGTGTGGAATCGTCTCTGTCAGTCCCGCCAACACTGATGGCATCGACAGTGCTTAATTTCTTCCCAGCGTAGAGTTGTAAATTGACCGCGCAGACTGAAGCAACACACGACACGGTGATTTCACACGGAATCGCCAAGCGACGCGAACCCCTTCAATGTACGGGAGCTTTCAGACCGAAACGACATGCGACAAGCCACAAGGAGAATGGATGACGTCAGCAACGCAGAGCATGATGGGAAATTGGCTAAATCCGCACGTGGTCCGGCATCAGTCCGGCAAACCAGAGCAAGCGTGAAGCGAAGCATATGCTGCGTGCATGAAAATGATCCGATGTTTAACATTTTTAATTGTATTTTTGTGGATTTTCTAATGAAGTTTTCTTTGGTGAAATAATGAGTTTGTCTTGTGTGCATGCCATTGTTTATGTATTAATTGTGAGAGAACCTTCATACAGTTTCTTCGGTGGTTAAGATGGCGTGATTTTTCCAATCCAAGGTGAAATATGAATCGTATTTAAAAGGCAAATACTGTGTTTATGGCTAACGTTATTTGACTTTTATGCTACTCTTTACATCCACATGCTTTGCAACGCGTGTGGTTGCTGTACGATCTCTAATAACGTTCACAAAGAAAATAAAAGAAAATTAAATGCTGCTTATCAATCAGAGGATGCGTTCGCAGTATGCGTATATTTGTATATACTTTTCAGCATATCTTCTATGGCTGTCTCAATACACATACGAAAAGTGACAACGATACGTTACGGCCTTAAAAAATATAGTACACAATTTTGTACTTCAGAACATTTCTATAAATTATCATTTTCACGAGACAAAGTTTGTTTTTAATTCACATTTTTTTAAGAATATTCTTTTAAATTTGTTTTTAATTCCCCTCCACCGGGAATCGAATTTTGGATCCTTCGATTACAAGGGATAGCATTAGTCACTGCACTATCAGATAGGCCCGACTGATTTCATGAGAAACATGCTCCATAGTCCTGTATTTCTTCGTGTTACGAAGAAATACAGGACTATGGAGCATGTTTCTCATGGCGTTGTTTTGTGGCAAATAGCATCTTTTTAGATACTCTGGTCATTGTTAAGAGTCTTAGCGAAATGTGAAATACTACATTTGGCATATAATCGTTATATTTGTACCTTGAATCACTGCCATAAAAGCTGTGATCCCAATACTTATGAAACGGGCTTCCAACACACTCCAAAACATTTGCCACAATCATGGCTGCGGGCCTGCGCAAGGAATTGTGGGGGAAGTTGTTCGCTGAATATCATCCATTCACTAAGCGACAAGCAACACGAGCCTCTTCACTCTAAAGCGAAACATTCACCGCGCATGCGCGGGCAACAGACCGAGGCAACACGATGCACGGTTATTGAGAATACGACCCAGTCAGAGCGACACGTGCAGCTTGTCGTGTCGCTTCTGTTCGTTTATTTCTCAAGATTGGTTTCCAAGAGACACGTGTCGCTTCGGTCTGAAAACTCCCGATCGAGCCGAAGCGACACTACAAGTTGCACCTGTTGCTTGTTGCTTGCGTGTCGATCTGACTGGGCCTTTTTTCCAATATCCGTGCATCGTGTCGCCTCCATCTGTTCGCGCATGCGCGGTTTGCTTTAAATTTAATTAGCTCGTGTCGCTTCGGTGTGAAAGCTCCCTTAGGTACGTCGCCCAACCAGGCACACAATGCCGACGTGAATTTATTGCTTTTCCACAAACTGCATCCGAATCCCGTTTAGCCTTGGGAATAATTGAAACTCAACATCCGTGAAAATGTTTGCCGAGCCTTGCGACTTCAGACACCTACCTGGAAATGGGTTTGAGTGCCAGTGGTACGGAATTGAATCGTAAACCAAGTGATGCACGAATAAAGGACACGCCATGGGGCACACGAGAGAAAAAAACAAAAGTGTAGAAAGGTACAACAAGCGGAAAGAAAACTGGATTACGATATACCCCGGCTGCAACTATAAGAATAAATTACCTGCCTGATCCTGCATCCACGAGATACAAAAGGATTTGGCACGCGCCGCTGGTATCTGTTACGAAAGGTAGATGGTGGATCTGTATTTGCACTATTCTTTTATTTTTGTTATTTTCTGCCTCTTTTGGTTAATCGCAAAGACGAGGACGAATGGTTATAAGTAGACCCCGGATTTTTATGCAATATCGAAGTACACAATATGGATAAACATGTAACAATAATTGATAAAATATGTATTATAAAAAGGATATGTAGCTAAATATGTAGTATCAAAGAATATGTAATATTAATAATAATAGAGTATCCAAGAAATTTCAAGAATTCTGCTAGATATTTATTTTATTTGAACATATTCAACATAATTTTAAGGACATAAGTTGTTCAAATTCAAATTTGCATCAAAATTTATAAACTCAAAAAAGCACAGCAACGTGTACATATTTAAGAAACCAATTTTGTAAACTATTAATTATTTTTCACATCGAATTACTGTAGAATATAAAAATATGCAATAGAGCTCTTTGTATATTTCGAAACAAATTGTAAAGAAAAAAAAGCGCCCACAGAAAGATCGAATGAAAATACATACTTTTGTACAAGGTAACATACTGTGTCGCTACGTACAGGAAAGTAGCTTTCTCGTCCACCGATGCCAAGTTTCTAGGTGTTTTGCATAATCCTAAAAGCGAAACGAAAATACCAGAAATTCTATATCTATATATTTAGGGAACACATCACCCTTACCAAAAAAAAAATATGCTAAGTCATGAAAATCCTAGCCCTAGTAATTGCATACAAATCCAGGCTCTAGTTATAAGGCTATGAGAAATCCACATGGCAGAATACAATAAAACCATCACAGCTGCGACTTCAGGCGCCAGAGCCTCGTTAACCAGCAAGTTGTTGTAATTTAAGTTCCCCTGCTCAGAGCCCTCTGAGTGGGGGCGGATCATGACGGGAAAAAACAGATGACTGATTCTACGTCAAATCACCCAGGTCATGACACCCACCGATTCAGATCTTAATGAAACTTAGTGTATTCGTTAATACTAACAAGATATGAACACATGCATTTTTTTTTTATTCTCTAGACCTCATAGTTACTGAGAAACAGGAGGCTAAAGTTTCAGAATTTTGCACGGATCAGTCATTGCCAAGGCCATGGTGGTGGCCTGACCTGCAGTGCTTAACAGAAAAAGTTATTTCTAAAGAGTCAAATCGACATATCACTTTGAATTTTTTTTATGTGTATTCCATTTCAAAAGTTATCACCAAGATTCCTTTGCATTGAGAGTCAGAAAAAAATATTGTATTGTAAATAATGTTGATTTTTATTGTGTCAACGTCTGACGTTACTAAAATTGCATTATCACTAAAAGGCACTGCAGTTATCATGCCATTTTTTCTTTCAAATTGAAGCTTAAAGTATGTTCCAAAAGGCTATAAGATAAAATTAGTGGCTTTTTCACTGCTTCTATTAATAAATCGTCATTAAAACTAATTTTATGTACATATATGAGTCATTCAATGCCAAATCATCACCAAAAAAATGAACTTTTCAACTCGACCATTTCAGATTTTCATGAAATAAATTCGGCAGATGGTAAGACTTGAAGTAACTTACATAGTAAAATTTTAGCCTTCAGTGATACACGGTATTCATACAGCAGGGTTGCCAACCTTGTAGCAAATGTAAAACTTATGTGCTTACAAGGTCAAATAAAACAATTCATAAATTTGCTTCCAATTACGGTATAACTTTCATCTTGAGCTTGTTTTGAAGCTAAGGGAGCATAGTTTTCATACAAAATATCTATATATGAAAATATTGAAATTTTCACTTCAAGGTCACATAATGTGACCTTTGACCTTGCATATACGAGGGGCGATCAGGTTGCTCTGACCCTAACATAGAAAGAGCAGCAATAGGGTTTCAATTTTTTTTTTATTTTTCAACATACTCCCCTGCAACTCCAATGCACTTCTCCCATCGGTGCTCCAACGCCTGGATACCTTGCAAAAAAAATTCTTCCGACTGGTCCTCCAACCATGAGTCCACAGCCCTTATCACCTCAGAATCATCATAAAATTTTTGCCCACGAATGTCATTCTTCAAATGTTTGAACAAATGGAAATCACTGGGGGTCAAATCTTGGGAATAGGGAGGGTGGGGCAACAATTCGAACGATGCATCTGTGATAGCAGCCCTCGCAATGTGTGAGGTGTGGACAGGGGCATTGTCCTGGTGAAGGAGCACACCACGGGTCAACATCCTACGCCTCTTTTTCTTGATGGAATCACGTAATTTCTTGATTAGGTCACTGTAGTATGTGCCAGTGATGGTTTGGCTTCTTTGTAGATGGTTCACAAGAAGGACACCCTTGCAGTCCCAGAAAATTGAGGCCTTCACCTTCTTGGCTGACGTTTGCACCTTGAACTTCTTCGTTGGTGGAGAATGTGGGTGTTTCCACTCCATGCTTTGTGATTTTGTTTCTGGGTCGAAGTGATGGACCCATGTTTCATCCATAGTTACAAATCGGGCAAGGAAATATTCTATATCAGCACGAAACTTGTCAAGAAGTTCTTGACTGATGAGCACTCGGGTGCGCTTCTGATCTGGGGTAAGGTTTCGAGGGAATCATCTTGCAGCAATTTTTTTCATTTGCAATTCCTGGGTAATTATGTTTTGCACAGTGCCATATGACAGGCCACACATCTCAGCAACATGACGGATAGTAACTCGACGATCCTTCAGCATTATATCGTGGACTTTGTTAATGTTTTCGGTTGTCATGACAGTTTTTGGCACTCCACCTGCATGTTCATCCTCACACGGCTCTCTCCCACAATTAAACTCACGATACCATCTCTTCACCATACTGTATGAAGGAGCACTGTCCCATAATGTATCCACCAAGTCCTCATGAATTTTGGATACCGTCCACTTCTTCTTCACAAAATATTTGATCACCGCTCTCACCTCAGATTTCTCCATTCTGCAACATTGACACAACTTAATTCAGTTAAACCCCCGTAAAAAGAAAACTGTACGCCACTCAGACTTGCAATTCGGAATTAAAGCATATAAAGGATCACTAAACAATAACAAAATAAAAAATCAATCATAATGTCATTCCTTCTATGTTAGGGTCGGAGCAACCTGATCGCCCCTCGTATAAACGTGTGTATGTTCAATTTTGTGGAGAATAAAGTATGTTACACAATTAAATGCAACACTGTTAAGCCCCGTTTCCATGTTAATAAAACATTAAAATGCCGAACAAGGCAAACTTTTATAGCATAAAAAATATACATACGTAACGTTTCCACCCTCTAACGGGGTCTTCTTCAGACGAATATTCACAATAAACACCTTATATACCAGTCAATGAAGGGAGGAAGGGGTGATATCGAATGTCAGGATTAATTCCATAAAAGCCGAATTTTGGTCTTCTGTTAGAACACTACGAGAAATGCAATATCCTATAGTCCCCGTCCCCCTCCCCGGTGCTCCCCCCCTCCTGAAACCTCAGTTCCAGACCTACGAGCTGAGGTATCCTCCTGGAAGTAATGATCATAAAGAGACCATTTTTTTGGTCATGATTCTCATTCGATGGACTATAAAAATGATCTGTTTCACGTCTTCTAATGTCAGTGCTTTTGCCGTAATTTGATCACAATTCAGCTGTTACGGAAGTATTCCCATTATTATTCGATGTTTTTTTCCTCTTCATTGAATGAGGTATACCACTGTCAGATTATTTTCTTATTCCTGTTTCCAAAGTTATCCCAAAATGAAACACCAAAATTCAATTAACATTAATTAAAATATACAAATTAATTAATATTATATTATTATTACATGAATAAGTAAAAAGACCGAATAAAAATCAGATATAACAGAACGAATTCATTATCTAGCTTATCTGTAGATTAGATCTGTAGTTTTTCATCTGTAGTTAAGGTTGGCATAATTTGCATAAAAACAGGTGCCCTGAGAAATAAATTAATGTCAAATAGATGAAGAATTGAATATGTATTGAATAAAAAAGCGATGTTACATTCAGTTGGCGAAAAGTAAAGTTCATGATTAATATTTTATGCATATTATCATAAATAGTAGTGTGCAAGCATAAATCTTTGGTACTGTCCTTTCAATCTGAATCATCCCAAAATAATCCTTTCCTTCCAATAAGTTCAAAAGAAATTATAATCATAGATTACACAATAAATGCTAAACAAGTAGAGGGTGATGCAGAGAGGACGAACGTTTTTGGAATGGCTAGTACTCAGCCTCATGGGGAGGGACAGATGTCCGGCAAGTACCATTCGCTTCGTGGGATCTAAGCTTGCTTCCCCCCCCCCCCCCCAGGTGAAGTCATGGCGCCGTGGACGATAGAGCACCGCGTTTTTGCCTACGACAGTTCAGCATGAGTTTCGTCGCCGATTTAACATCCATCGAAATCAGGCTGCTCCTACTCGTAACACGATCTTACGTTTGATACATGCACTTCGTACACGCGGTACATTAATGAATAAAAGACCGATGGGGGCCTCACGAACAGAACGTACCCCAGAAAATGTGAAACGCGTCAGACAAGCTTTGCTGCGCAGTCCGTGTCGCTCTGCTCGGAAGCATGCTTCTGCACTTGGCATAGATAATCGTTCGGTAAGGCGTATTTTGCATGAAGACCTGCATTTTCACCCTACAAATTGGTCGTTGCGCAAAAGTTGAGACCAGGGGACTATGCACAGCGGCTGAACTGCGCGCGCCAGATGGAATCAATTTTTGAGAAAAAAGACTTGATTTTGTTTAATGAGTGATGAAGCTTATTTTTATCTCAATGGTATGGTTAATCAACAGAATTGTCGTTATTGGGCTCTTGAAAATCCGAGAGAACTGCACGAAAGACTGCTGCACAACCTAAAAGTGACAGTTTGGTGTAGCTACTATTGGACTAGCGTCATTGGTCCTTACTTTTTTGAAGACCGTAATGGGACACCACTTGACAGATGTTGTTTTTCACACTTGATGTTGTCAAATGCTAATAATGCAATATGAACACACTGCTGTTAATATTTTTTAAGCAATAATTAACGATTTTGGTTCTTTTAAAAAAAACGTTCGTCCTCTCTGCCACACCCTGTATATTTCCATTGTTTAATTTTAGTGCTTGGTAAGTCTCTTGGAGGGTGGCGGGGTCCAGAGCCTCTGGGTCTCCCTAAATACGCCCTTGTTCATCACCTCTTTCAACCTGGCATCTTCAGAGTCATGTGTGATGTGCTAAAGTAACAAACAAGCAAGCAAGAGCAATTTAGCATATCTATTCATAACGCAAAGCGGAAATAACAAAAAAAAAAAATACCAATTAGCTTGTTGAAATGGCTCGACTCGTACAGGATGCCATGTCACTTCGATTCAAAATTCTTCACGACGATCCGAAAGGAAGTAAAAAGCACGAAGCGGTTGCTAAGAATCCGCTTCATTTTCTTTTTTTCGACCCCGCAGCGCTTCACCCCACTTTTCTGCATGAAATCCGGAGGCGCTTCTGCCAGGTCATGTAACAGGATTATTACTAGAAAAATATTTCAGGAACAGGTTCCATCATTCGCTCAAGTCGATCGCCCCTCACACTTTCGAGATCATTTATATTGAAATGAGTTGGCGTTTTTTAAACTAGGTCGTTTAGTTCACCTAATTTTATCGCTCGTAGTGTTGTAGGGATTTATTTATTCTGCGGCGCACAACGGTGTAATTATGCTGTCTTTTAAGAGTGCACAGGATCCCACTTTAAACTGTAGGTCCAGACATAGGCGTAACTTGGCGGGGTCAAAGGGGGTACTTGCCCTCCCAAAATTTGCTGGTTTATTAAAATTTACAAGTTAGGGGACATGAGGAGCAAAGTAATAAAGAGTAATATTTGTGATTTAGCAAATAATCCTGGACGCTATTTTTACGTGATGGAAAACTTGTAGAATCTCTTCCCCCAAAGTTAGGCCCCAGGTTTTATTTCACCCCCTCAAAAATTAGGCCCAGTTTCATTCTGCACCCTCCCCGGTAGAGGCACATAGTGGTTCGGATCACACTTTAAACTGAAGGTCCAGTCCCGATTAGCCTTTCTGTGCATAAAGCGGACTTAAAACACCAACTCAATCAATAAATTCTGTCCCCCCCCCAAAATTAGGCCCAGTTTGATTCTGTCTCCTCAAAATTAGGCAGAGTTTGATTCTTCCCCCTCAAAATTAGGCAGTTTGATTCTGCCCCCTCAAAATTAGGCAGAGTTTGATTCTGCCCCCTCAAAATTAGGCAGAGTTTGATTCTGCCCCCTCAAAATTAGGCAGTTTGATTCTGCCCCCTTAAAATTAGGTCCCAAGGTACGCCCACGTCGATTAGCCTTCCTGTGCATAAATTAATCATTTTAACAGTGCACAGTAAATGTTGCTAAGTTGATTGATTTCAGTTATTTTACTCCGTTTTTCTGCACTTTTGCCTAATCGCGAAAACGAGGATGAGTAATGATATGATGAATTGATGGTGGGTGCCAACTATGCAGTAAACACTGGTAAAAGTACTTTCTCGTCAACGCCTGTTATCTATCACTTCTCTCTGGCTACACTGCTGTTCAGATAACAACTTCACTATTCTGTGCTTCTACTGTGAACATGAGGATGGTAGCACATAGCCAGGGGAAGGGTTCGTGGGCTGAACAGCCTCCCGAAATCCTATAAATATCTAATTTAAATAGTGTATAGCTTTAATTAATTTTACTTTCTCAGCAGGATTAAACATCTTCAATAATAAGTTGTAATATACTGTGAAATTAATGTCTTTAGATGGCGGCTGCTGATAAGGGGTGAGCCCCTCTGAAATAAAACTCTGGCTGCAGACCTGGAGGCGAGAAATCAACGTTTCTTCCTTTTTCTGGGTTTGTTAAGTATTGACTGTTTCCTACTTTACCATTTTTATCCGCCCTTCTGGCTCATTTCCACATTTCATTCACACATAAATATATTAATTTATAAATTGTGTACATAGGCCTCCCCGATGGCGTATTGGTAACGTCGTTGTCTTGTAATCAATGGGTCCCCGGTTCGATACCCCGTGGAGGGACATGGTGGTTTGGATGCCACTTTAAAATGCAGGACCGGTCCAGATAAGGCTAACAGTGCATAAAGTGTACTTTAAAAATAAAAATATTACTTATCTACAGTCAATTTCGTCTGACTAGCATGCGAGAGACCCGGGTTCCATTCCCGGCATGGGAGAACCGGGATTTTTTCCACCTGTTCTAGTGGTTCCGGCGCCCACCCAGCGTCGTATAAAGTGGGTACCTGGAGGAACTTCTGGGGGGGAGCGGTAAAGGCGGCCAGGGGCGTGGTGCTGATCAGATCACCTCCCACCTTTGACAGTGATCAAGAAACTGTGGGGCTCTAACTCCACACCCTACGCCTTCATGGTGTGATGCAAAGCACAAGAGGAGCACATGACTTTTATCTACAGTCAATTATACGTATTCATATTCATTTATCTGTTTATCACTGGACAGAAGGAGTGACACTTTCTGAAGACACCCAAATGTCGACCTCACTTCCACGTAGTGCACCCTGAACTTCATTTTGTACACTAACGAGGCTCTGGCGTCTGTACATGCAGCCATATAATCCTCTGGAAGACTTGTTTTGTTTTGTCCATTCATTTAATTTTATCACCATTCATTCTCGCGATTAGCCAAAAATGACAAAAATGCAAAGCACCAAATAAATTAAATCAATCAGACAGTGCACAGTAAATTTTGCTCATTTGGAAATTTATAACAAAATATATGTATACATTTAAAATAATCCGTACAAAGGTTGATAATGAATAAATTGATAATAAATATATCAGAATACACATCAAATATAAATAAGCCTCCCTAACGGTGTAATAGTAACGTCCCACTTTAAACTGTAGGTACAGCCCCGATTAGCCTTAAAAAGTCGAATCCAAAATATTCAAAGAAATATACGGGGGGAGAGTGAAAAGTTTTGAACCTCACATGGAAGAAGTGAAGCTAGGTAGTTAAAATTTTGGAGGATGTAAGGTTTGAGATTTATTGCGAACTTTTATGAAATCCACATGTTTTCTTCTATTCTTTTGTCAGGTTGAAAATGAATGAAGTGTCGGAGAAGAGAGTGGCCGACAGGGCCGTGATTCGGTACCTCTGTCGGAAAGGCCTCACTGCAACGGCTGCTTTGGTCGAGTGTGGCTTTACCGCACTTCCCCATCCAACTTATTCCCCCGACCTGGCCCCGTCACATTTTCATCTGTTCCCTTGCTGTGAAGAATTCACTTCGAGGACGTCACTTCCACACGGATGATGAGGTCATTAAGGCGGTCATTCAGTGGGACAAAGCATTCTACCAGATGGCTGTAAACAAATTGAAGCACAGAATGCATAAGTGCATTGATCTGGGGGGTGATTATAGATATCATGTGATTATGTAGAGAAACCATGAGAAACTGTAGCTCAAACACACCTTTCCTGCGAGGCTCAAAATTTTCCACTCTCCGCTCGTATTAAACGTCTATAGTCTAAATTGAAATATTCAATCCTTTTTTAATGTAACTCAAATGTTATTATTAACTATTATTATACGTATTGATATTCATTTACGTGTTCGATGTCTCACCTACTGCATGTCGAACAGATAATAAGCAACTTGTTTGAAAATACGGTTCAAGAACAATTTGCAGTTTGATTGAATAAAACAGGAAATTTTACAAAACTTATCACCTAAGAACATTGTTTGTATCAAAAATCTACGTCCAAATCATACAACAATGGAAATTAATTGAAAGGTTCTTACAATTTGACGTTTGTTAATGCCTTCGCAGGAAACTTGAAATACGGAGACTCATGGAAAACACCTCAGTTGTGTTGCAAAGGCGGAAAAGACATTTCGTATTTCAAATGGATAACGATATCAATACCAACATTATTATCAGCAAAACTCTCCCAGACATGATAATGCGCTTGCTCTAAGTGGTCTCACGGTGCTGGTAACTTGAAGCTTCATTAAAAATGTGTATCTCAAGTTGCTCCTGTTTGTACTCTTGAAGGTAATCTTGAATGTGTAAAAAACACCACTCGATAGGATCTTTGTGTTGTTATCGACAAAGGAAAACTCAATGTAAGAAAGTTATTTAAATGCAATGTCATGTTTTGTGCAGGTACATGGAAACATGCACTCTTCTTGGTCTTCACTCATTTTCTAACGCTATCGTTTATTTTATTTCTCTGTCCTCACGTTTCATTTCTTTCCCTTTCTTCGTCACCCTATTTTTTCTCTTTCATTTATCTCTTTCCTTCTATCCTTCTTTCTTGTTTATTTTTTCTTTCTCTCCCTCCATTTCCTTCTAAAATATATTATTTTCTATCTCTCTTTTTATTATTTACTTCTCTCTCGCTCGTTTCATTTACTTCAATTTCCTCTCTCTCTTTGTTTCATTCATCTCTTTCTCCCTCTCTTTTTCTGTTTCATTTATTTATTTTTCTCTATCTTTGTCTCGAGTGACGTTTACTCTCTCTCTCTAATTTATTGCTCTTCCCCCGGTTTTCTCTATCCTTCTTTTTTCATTTCACTTTCTCTCCCTCTATCGCTTTCTCGAGCGTATTTTACTCTCCTCCCCCTCTTGTTTCACTTATTTTTATTTCCTTCTCTTCCTCTATCTTGTTTCATTTATGTCTCGATCATGTTCTCCCGCTCTCTCTCTCTCTCGAGTACCTTTCATTCTCTCTCCCTCTTGCTACCTCCTTCACTCTCGCTTGATTTACATGTTTCTCTCACTCATATAATCTTATATCCTCTCTTACCACTTCAGAAATCAACTCTGACTGATCCTCCTTTGAGAATGTTCTATTGACGCCAATGGTGCTGTTTTCCCAAGTCACTGAAACCCATTTCCACCTCTGGTACCATCCTAGCACTTGCCTGGAGTGGCCGAAGAAAACAACTGAAAAATATCTGTTTCAGCAGAAATTAGCTCAGTACTTTTGCCTGTCTAGTCGGTAGGGCGTGTGGCTACCACGTGTGAGACCCGGGTTCGATTCCAGAGGTCGGAATTCTTCCGGCCTTGTCCCCGCATAAAGCGGCTCCGGGGCTCACCCAGCCTCAAACCAATGGGTACCTGGTGGCAACCCTGGGGGGTAAAAGCGGCCGGAGCGTGATGCTGATCACATTACCTCCAAAATGGCCGAGATCCAGAACGTGTGGGTCCCTAACCCCACATCCCCTGAATGTGCCTTCATGGCACGGTGCTATATGCACGGGGAACGGAGAAACAATTAGATCCCCCTTCTTGTGCGTTCAGAGTCCTAAGGTCAATGCAAGAGCGCTCCTCTTTTACATCTTTCCTCCACTCGAACAATACCTGCAGCTCCACGGCATTGTGAGCAGCGAGAAGCATGTAGCACTGCGACCCTACCTCGGAATAATTCGACACGGTTGTTGCATAAACCATTTTCCAACCTGCGAAGACGACACAAAAGAATGCCATCCGACAGGTTTTCCCTAAGGCGACGCAAAGTTCACACACACCGTTTCCTCTCCCTAGATTCTGGCCTCGGCTTCATTCACGTTGGATTTGGCCGCTTCGTCATCTCTCTCTCCGCTCATCCGCGTCCACAGGGCAGTGTTGCAGCGCCAAGGGAAATTTTACTAGACTTTTTTCCTGCAAATGGGAGAAAACGGGAATTTTAAGGCGAAAAATCAAAGGATTTGGCTTTACGGAGAGCAGCCTGATAACTACGGACGGGGTATTGAATATGAAGTCAATTACCCGAATCCTTGAATACCAATCTCGAATCCCGAATACTGAATTCCAATCCAGAAAACAGAATTCCAATCTCGAATCCAGAAAACAGAATTCCAATCTCGAATCCAGAAAACTGAATTCCACTCTCGAATCCAGAAAACTGATTTCCAATCTCGAATCCCAAATACTAAATTCCAATCTCGAATCCCGAATACTAAATTCCAATCTCGAATCCCGAATACTAATTTCCAATCTCCAATCCCGAATACTAATTTCCAATCTCGAATCCCGAATACTAAATTCCAATCTCGAATCCCGAATACTAAATTCCAATCTCCAATCCCGAATACTAAATTCCAATCTCGAATCCCGAATACTAAATTCCAATGTCGAATCCCGAATACTAAATTCCAATCTCGAATCCCGAATACTAAATTCCAATCTCGAATCCCGAATACTAAATTCCAATCTCGAATCCCGAATACTAAATTCCAATCTCCAATCCCGAATACTAAATTCCAATCTCCAATCGCGAATACTAAATTCCAATCTCCAATCCCGAATACTAAATTCCAATCTCCAATCCCGAATACTAAATTCCAATCTCCAATCCCGAATACTAAATTCCAATCTCCAATCCCGAATACTAAATTCCAATCTCCAATCCCGAATACTAAATTCCAATCTCAAATCCCGAATACTAAATTCCAATCTCCAATCCCGAATACTGAATTCAAATCTCCAATCCAGAAAACTGGATTTCCTGGAAGCGAATCCGAATCCTGGCTTCAAATCTCGAATGCCGAATACTGGATTTGAATCAGAATCTTAGCTTGGAATCTCCAATCCTGAATACTGAATTCGAATCCTCGATTTCAGGAATTCAAAACCGTCAGGATTCGATTTTCCAATTTTCAGAGATTCGGTCCAGCCCATCCCTACTGTTAGAATTTCATTTAAAATGATCTACCCCGGCGAAGATATGAACATTTTCCTCGTCAAGCCTGTATAAGCTTATGGGGACTTTCCCAGAGAAAGGAACATGCCTAGACGACGACTCGAACCTGGAACCTTCGGCGGAGAGACAACGTGCTAGGTAAAAAGTGGCGACAATAAATAGTCAACTGAACAAGATTAACTGTATTATCCATTCCTGTAACGCCTAAAGTTAAGTTTTTCTCCATGGACGATGTCTATAATTAACAATAAGACTTCGATGAACCTAACGGGCGACAGCTACATTTCCACTGGGAAGTGCACCAGGTTGAACACTTCAAATCATGATCCGACTACGTTTCAAGCTAACTCATTAATTCTTCGGTTATTTCAATGCAATACTAATTAATGGAAATGTGTTTATTTTATTGACTATTGTCATTATGGGCTAAGGTTCTCTTTTATGCCTTTTTCATGAATTATTGGTGTATGCATACCTCCGCTACTCGTCGCCATGGCGAAAGCTTTCATCGTCGCTTTTCTTCCGCTTTTGGCTAGTCGCGAAGATGAGGATGAGTGAAGATATCATGAAATTGATGAAGGGGTTCTCATGTGTAGGCCGGGATTCGAACGCGGGACCCCTGGCGTCGTAGCGCGGTAGATAAGGGGGAAATGAAATTTTATGAAAAATATCAAAATTGGATACATCAACCTCAAATATTAGATTCAAGTCCTTTCAAGTATGAAAGACATTAGTTATGCAAGTTATTCGTATCAAAAACACAATAATTTAAATTTGGTTTGGGAAGAATTAATGCCTTTCATTATTCAACTTTTAAAATTATAATACCAAAAATTATATAAGCGTAACAGTAACTGTTGTCCTCAAAATTTTCGTAGATTTTTTTCGAAAATGTAGAACTACATTAATAATATTTTCCTGTTATTTTAATTTAATCTCTGCAAGCATTTCTGTAAATGCTTTCTTTGGATTAATTAATAACAAAATAATAATAATAGTCGATGAGAAGAAAGTCTTGTGATTGCAGGTATAGATTTTTCTAAGATGAAGGAGGGGAGAAATGGACTAAAAAGTGAAAAGGGAAATTGTCCGCATCATGGCAACACTGCTCATAGGAAGAGCTCATCTGCATCCCACAAGAGAATGTACTTAGTACGCCACTAAAGAAATCCATTCTAGAAACAACTTCCTATTGCACAAGCTCTCAACCACTTTTACTTATTTTTAATATTTGGGCAGAACTGTCGAGATACAGATTCTCCAAGACAAGTGAATGCGGGCAAATGTATAAAAACAATGTGTACATGTAGCGTTTATCGATGTGAACACGACCTCAGATTTTTTAATATATATATTTGGAGCACAACAATGTTCACGCATTCATTAATAATTATACATTGTTGAAGCTTGTAACGGTAGCTATGAAAGTACACTGAAAAACAGACGGCACGACACGGGCAGATGAAATAATTCTATTCTACTTTTACTCAAGGCAAAAGTTCTTCATTGAGTTTAAATTCCAGGCCAACTACAGATGTCCATGCGGACGCTGGAAGCTCGAGGAGAATACGTAAGTGTTGTCTCTACACTGTAAAAAAAAATACACTTCTTGTACACTTTTGGTACACTTTCTTGCATATAATATGCACAAGATGTGTACTGAAGGTGTTGCAAAAGTGTACTTAAAGTGTTCTAGATGTGTGCGACCCGAAATGACGAAATTTTGTACACTTGTTGCACACTTTGGGGACACATTCAAAGTTGTGTGCACTTCTTCAACGCTTTCTGTACACTTTTGTTTAAAGTAAGTCTGTACACTTCTTGTACACTTTGTAGCACATGATTTCATTTTGTGTTGTTGGTCATATCAATTGTCATTTTATACTTTTTTGACAAATTAATATCTTATGAACATAAATCAATTTCATTATATAAAGCAGTAACATATATAAAATGTCACATCACAATTGGTGCCACCCATGCATGTACGTACAAGCCACTAATATTTTATTATTGGTACATTGTTTGTACACTGTAAAAATAATACCCGTTTTGTCATTTTTGGTGAACTCTCTTCGATAAAAATGTTAGGGAACGTTAAGTGTAGCAGAGATGTACGACCCGATTATTAAATTATTATTTTAAGCACAGGATTTTAAGAGTAAGATTTGACCTATTTCCCTTCAGCCATAGAAAGTTAAAATTTCCGTGTTATTAGCGTTGTTATCAATGTTCTATTATTGGGAAGAAAGGTTTCGGTACACTTCACATCTGTTTGTTCTTGTGTTCATCGTAAGAACTATTGAAAATATTGCGGCATGTTTATAAATTTTAAAATATACCAGGAAAAGAGCGCTGGTTATTATCATTACCTTACAAACAATAAAATTGACATTGAATTGAATATACTTTGGAGTTGTTAACAAGTATAGACTACCGTACGTTCATTAGATAGAAACTGGATTCGCCTCGCTTCTTTTTATAGGTATACCGTATTGGCCCGAATATAAGCCCCACATTTTAACCAAATTTCAATTGTCATTTGTTCCGAATAGTTATTTGTCTTTTTATTCTTTTTAACGATGCACAGATATGAAAGACCACAACGAGCTACGACGAAAGTGGTCCCGAGATCGAATCCCGGACTGGAGATGGGTGCGTGTCTCTTCATCAATTTCATCACTCATCCTCATCGTCGCGATTAGCCAAAAGTGGAAGTGATACGAAGCTAAATAACAAAAATAAAATCAAAACAGGAAATTTTTCCCAGAGTCCCAACTTATGGTTATTTTGGTTCTAAGTTTATTCTTACTCTTCCACCTGCTCGCTACTGAAAAATTCTGGACAAACAACCCCTCATGACTCACCACCGTAACGGTACATCTTGAGAGGCATGAGGGGTTGAAGACAACTTTCGCAATCGCCGGAAGCATTTCGCTTGGTTGGCGTCTTCTCGCGACACGTGTTTCAGTAGTGCTTCATTTCGCATTGTGTACTGTGTATTGTAGTTCTGTGCAGATTCAGGGGAGAACGAACTACCACCAAAGATTTTCGGAATAAGAAAAGTAAGTATTTATGCATGTTTTCTACAATTTCATTTTATATGTTTCTTTGTTCGCTGAAATTCTGATTTAACTGCCTAATTATAAACGCGCGAATAAAGGAAAGAACCTGGTCAGACCCAACGATTACACCAAAATGGGAGATTTCTTCATTTCTCATTTTAGTATCTCTTCCTTCCTGTTTATTTCCTCTGTTTTCGAGCATTCATTTCCCTATGTTTACCCTCACATTTTCGGCCTGTTTCTTCTTTATTCTCTCTCTCTCTCTGTTATTATTCCTCTTCCTTGCCTGCCTCTTTTCGCTTGCTTTGCTTCTATATTTCTCTCTCTCTCTCTCTCATCTATTTCTTTCTCCATTTTTATATTTCTTTCTCTGTCATTTTCTATTTCTGTTTGTTCTTTTCTACTTGTTCCTCTTTCTCTCTCTCTTTATTATCTCCACAGAGATATATATCATTCTCTCCAATTCTTGCTTCTCTATTTCGCTCGTTTTTCTATTGCTTTATCTCTCTTGTGTTCCTCTATTTCTCTCTCGCCCGCCTGTCTCTGACTCGGCCTCTTTCCTCTCTTGTCCTCGGTCTCCCTCCCGATGGCTGATTACGTCATTGGCTTGTAATCAAAGGATCTCGGGTTCGATACCTGCTGCAGACACATTGCGCAGTGATTGGGATCACGCTTTAAACTATAGGTCCGTTCCGACCAACCTATTTGTACATAAAGTGTAGTTAAAACCAACATTTCAAACAATTCTCTTCTCCTCCTCTCTCTCTTCACCGTGTGTGTGTGCCCGACTCGCTCCTTTATCTTTATCTGTCTCTTTTCTCTTTCCTTCATTCTCTGTCTGACTCTTTAATTCTATTCCTTTCTCACATTCTCTGCCGCTTCTTCCATCTCCCATTCTTTTATTTCTTTTAAAACACTTTTTCTTATGTGGAGATGTTGGAAATATTTACATCATGTTCGCATGTCATCATAAGAAAGAAGTGCTTTAAAGGAGAGAAAAATAGATGAAAGAAGCGGCAGAGAATATGAGAAAGGAAGAGAATTGAAGAACCGGACAGAGAGTGAAGGAAAGAGAAGAGATACATAGTCATACACCGAAGAGGAGCGGAATACAAGAACCGAGGGAGAGGGTAAAGGGAAAAATTACGAGTACATGGGAGAGAGAGAGAAATAGGGAAGCGAGTGAGGGGGAAAGAAATATGGAAACGAACGAGAGGCATTTACACATTCTGGATGTTATTTTTTTTTTCTTTTAGAAAAGAGGAGTAGGCGTAATAAAAATCTAGAATATCTTAACCTTATATATGTGAAAGATAAGAAATATTATATTAAAAAATCCATGAATGCTAGAGACAATGGTTCTATCAGTGGCGTGCGCACTTTCTTTTGTGGTCCGTCCTCATTTTGCCATCTTTTCGTACGTCTGGCGTTCTTCTTTTTTTTTTTTAAGTGCAGGCGAAAGGGGGTTATAACCCCCACCAATAACTCTCCTTGGGCGCGCCACATTAGCACGCAATATTAATTGGATATTTTCCATATCCAGTGTAGTTTCAAGAACTAGACAATGGATAATATCGAATTAACATTCCATACCAACATCACTTTAAACAATAAAAAAAATATATATCACTCATCTTAGTAATAAGAATGAAATGATCATCCTAGGACTTTATAAAAAAAATATTTTTAAATGCTACTTGTCTGTTGTTCATTATTCTTAACTGTGCCATTAAATTGATATACTCAACTAGTATTTTGTTTTGATATCACTAGTTCTCATGCAAAAGTTTCTTTTATTATTATTCTTAAGGCACCTATTATTCCTGTCATGAAGACAAGAGAGAAATATTCAGAAGCTATTGTCGTGCAGAGAATTGTGAGGCATATGATTCGACTGAAGAAGGATTATTCTGTGCTTATTGTGGATATCTACCCACCAAGGATGCAAAAGGTAAGTGTGTGTTACATATTGTTATCTGAAACATGAATATTTGCATTTCCAAATCAATCAGTGATAAGAAATCTCACTTTCCGTAGACAATTTACCATGATAAAAGTATTCCTCGTGTTTGAAATTTGGACTTGCGAGTTAACAAATATAAATAGAAGAAGTCAAAGTTGAATTAATTTAAACTGTCTTCAGAATATATTTCCTTCGCTTCAACATTAGGTACATTTAAGGCTCAGATTTATTAAACTGCTTGACGCAACATCAATGTGGCATATCAAAAGGGGATTGGTGGGGGTCACAACTTATAACCACCTCTTTTGCTCAGTATTCCTTAAAAAATGTTGAAAAAAAAACATCAAAGGCAGAAAAAATGGCAAATTGAGGGCTCATTAATAAAAATAAGCATATGTACCACTCCTCCTTTCGAAAATCCTGATAACTCATAACATCACTCACAATCTGAATAGCTTCTTATTGGATGACATAATGATCAGATCTTAACCCCCTCATACCTTTGATACCAGTTTTATAAATGAGACTTAGGTTAATTCAATATGCTTAACTGTTAAGGTTTGTAGTCTCTCTGTCTGTCTCTCTCTCTTTCAGTAGTGGAATTCTCTTGTGGAAAATTATTTTTATACTCATAGATGTTATAGATAAGGATATCATGTCAATTTTGCTGTTTAATTTTGCTTTTATACTGCTTAATGTGCAATAACTATATCTTGTCTCTTTTATTTTATTTTATCTATTTGTGCATATTACCTCTTTTTATGCTTCCTTTCAAAAGTGTCTGTAGCAATGCCTATTATCCTAATGACATGTGGAATATGCATTTTTAAGTCATAAAGTAATTTTGGCTCTAAATTTTTCCTACCACCTTTAAATACAAACTGTCATCCACAGATGGAAAATCCAGAATACACCACTCTAAATATTTTTTTGTGCAAGTGATAAATTATTTTAAGTAACTTAACTATACAAAAATAATGGCCAACACGAGAAACAGTCATGTATATTCTCTTTCACTTTCTTAATTGCTTGAGATATGGAATGGTATTTTTTTCTGTTAACATACAAACTTTTATGCACATCAAAGACTTGGAAATTTAATTATTACAATGACATTTAGTCATGGAAAGTGGTAGAGGAGCAGAGAGAACTCTTTCTCCTCTTATTTGTTTTTCTTTTTGTTTCATCCTTTCTTTTCTCTTTTCTTTCCACTTGCTTTCTCTATTCAGCCTCTCTCTTTGTCAGAGCGAAATAGACTCCTTCCCTCACTCATGTCTTTTATTCCCTCTTCTCCTTTATCTCTCTCTCGCTCTCTGTGTCTCTCACTGGATTTATCATTTTTCTTCTCTCCAACACACACACATATGTATGAGAGTGTGTGTCTCATTTAGAGAGAGAGAAATATGTGTGTGTGTGTGTGTCATCTTCCCTTTCTCTCTCACTGCATTTCTTCCATTTTTCTTCTCTCCTAGAGGGAGACAGACAGAGAAATATGTGTGTGAGACAGTCATCCTTTCTCTGAAGGAACAGAAAAAGGAAAGAGAGAAGGAAGAAAAGAGTGAGAGAGAAGAGGAGAGTGATAGAGTGAGCCCTCAGTCTGCCTTTCTCTCTCCCTCTCAAATTTTCTATCCTTTTGTGAGGGAAAGAGAGGTGGTGGGATGGGAAGGAGAAAAGAGTGAGAGGGGGAGGGAAGAGAAGAAAAGAGAGATAAGTTATGAAGATTGATTGATTTAGTTTATTTTACTTCGCGTTTTGTGCCTCTTGGCTAATTTGCGAAGATGGGGATGAGTGATGAAATGATGAAATTGATGAATGGACATTCACAAACAACCAAGCCCGACCGGGATTCGAACCCGGGACCCTTGGCGTCGCAGCGCGATGTGCTAACCACTCGGCCACAGGGTCGGGCATAAGTTATGAAGAGTTTCCAATTGTAATTCATATACAAATTACATAATTTAAAACCATGCATTCTCTTCATCTGTTTTAGTCTCACATAAGTTCCTAATTATTATATTTTCAAAGCTCCAAGAAATGTTCCTCTGTGATAAAGTGTTGACTGTTTCACATTCATATTATATGATATAAACAGGAAAAATTCGTCTTGTATTTTTTAAATCAATTTTTTATGTATAGGATAAACGTTTATGAACAGAAAAGTAATATAAATGAACTAAATTGAGTATGCTATATCTTTAATCACTTTGTTTTGGCTTATAAGTATATTTCAGAATCTGTCTCCTCTATAGTTTTACAAAGAATATTATTGCTATTATATTTACACCACCTGGGTATGGTAATATTTTCCCAGTGCTAATTTAAATAAACCTTGAATGTTCTCTGTTTCATACCAGTAAATATGGTATTTGTTTTGTTTTACAGTAACTTCACATCAATATTTTCTTGGCCCTGTGCAAAGACATGCAACATAAAGGAGAAAGTGCTCTTGTGATGAGTTTCGGGTTCAAGTCTGGCCTGTATAGGAGTATTTTTGTGTACCCGTCTTCATGCATCAAAGGTAAGCGCATACAAACTTTAATTGCTGTAGTTGAGGGGAGGAACAGTGAAAGTAATATACTAAAGGTTTAGAAGTTGACAAGTTGGATTCTAAATATTTTGTAGTCATTAGTAAAATAGAAGAGCTGAATTCTTGGTTACTGTTGTTGTCTTTAATATGAGTGGTTCTTGGTTTGAACTCTTTGGAGTTCCAAAGTTCTGTATTAACCCAACATCATAACAGTTGGGGAGCTACATGCAATAAATAAAATACTGTGAGCTTGAACACCAGTAACAGTGCTGATGGTACACAATGCGTTAAGCACATATTATCCAATGAAAAGCTGTCTGTCTGGCAGGCCTTGACCCCTCAAAGGGATGTGGAGTCATGGAATTTAGTGTAGGTAAAAGGGAAGCAAATTGGTACAGGGATCTGCTTGAATGTCAAAGCATTGTGTTCTTGGGTCATGGCAGATATTAAATAAGTCAAATTTAATGTCAGTGTACAACAGCCATTTGAGGGCATTGTTCTACCATGTATTTTTTTCTTTTTTTGTGGGTTGATGCATAGTTAAGTCTCATTGCAAGAGAGAGATTGTGCTTAATTGGATAATACTTGATCAGGAATAAATGTGATGTTTTGTAATTAAATTCAAGAAAAAAATATGATATTTATGCATGCTTCATTTATTTTCAGGAATTATCACCGTTTGGTAACAAAAGATTTTGAGAAAGAAGCACCCTAGCTGGCACTATTAGTGGAAGGAATGTTGTCCCGGTAGCTGCAGATGCTAGAAAGTGCAGTGTGCCACTTTACGAACATTTATCTATGCACTTGTTGACATATACTATAGTTTTGAATTAGACTACCCCAAAAGTTGTGCTACATGTATGGTATTAGTCCAGTATATGTATACTATTAGGCATACATAAAGACAGACTGTCACCTCAAGTCATCTATCTTATGTGAGAAGTTCAAGGATTGAAAGCAGACTATGCATTAAGTACCAGTGTATCTGTGACAAACAATAAATGTTCTGTCTCAGGATCTTCTGTATCATTTGTTACTATGAATTGCACCTAAGTTTCTCTTATTGTTCATTAGCAACAATGGTGTGGTGATTGAAAATGGTATTCATAGTGTTTCTGTGTTTTATATTCATTTTAGGTTACAGGTTGTTGATTTTTTTCTGTTTAATGACAATGCTTCTTTACTCCTGCATCATTTATTTTTTGTTCATAATTGAATTTTTTTCCTATTTGGTTTATTCTTGTGATTGTTAATCTGCATGTATACACGATAAGGCATAAACATGTAGATTAAATGAGAAGAAAAATTTATTTACTTTCTTTTTTCAGCTATGATCTCTCATTTTGTGCAAAAGTTATTTTCAATATCTCCTGAAAGTGTCATTTCAGTTTCAATATTCAATTCAAAATTTGCACATATAACCAACCATGAACTCACAAGGCCATGCCACTTTGAAGCAGAAAGGTGTGTTTATATATGCACAAATGTGAACAAGCTCAATTTTTTAATTAAATGTAGCTTAGCACCCCCATTACCCTGCACTAGAGAAATTTACACTAAGCTCCCTCCGCCTAAAATATTACAGTACTGATAAATTATTTCCTTGTGTACTAAGAAGTGTTTTCAGCATGTTCTAAATGTGGGAAGTGTACTATAAATGATAAAATAATTTCTAGAATGCACTTAACACACTTGCAGAATATATAATATTGACAATATTCCTTTCCATCACTTTTTCAGCATATACAACACTTCTGAAGCACATTAAATGTGAAGTGCTTCAAGAGAGTGTTTGAAAAGTGAAATTTGTTTTACAGTGGAGAAATGTATTGGAACTTTTCCCTTGCAGGTATGCAAGAAAAGAAAAAAATTGATGCATTTCAATGTGTCACTCTACACACTAAAGATGCATCAAATTTTTTGACTCCAACGACACGTTTAGGTGCATCAACCGAAATATCCACTTTAATGTGTCATTTGACACATTTATTTCGATGCATTTAGGTGCATCTTTCAGTTTGATGCATTTTTAATGTGTCATTGGAGTCAAAAAAATTACGCACTTTTGTGTGTCAATTGACACACTTTGAGTTCTGTGTGAAAGTTGTTGCTTTTTCCTCCTTCAATTGTCAAGTTCAATGTGACTCAACTGTATTTTTATTCTAGAAACTAAGTATGAGTACTGAATTGCGATATATCTCATGTGTGCAAGAAGTGCTTTCAATGTGTTCTGAAAGTGTCGCTCAAGTATTTTCACAAGTGTTCCAAATGTGTAAAGTGTACCAGAAGTGATCAAAAGTAGTTTCTGCAGCACACTTCTTACACACTTTTGGGACACATTTACATTGGAAGCACTTCTTGCACACTTCCTGTACACTTCTTTTGCTGCACTTTTTGTACACTTCCTGTACACTATTGAAGCACTTCCTGTACACTATTGAAGCACTTCCTGTACACTTCTTGTGCACATTTAATGTGTACAAGAAGTGATCAAAAGTAGTTTCTAGGAAGTGTTCCAAAAATGTGCAGAAAGTGTATTTTTTTTTACAGTGTACACTTGAACTAACTCAAGAGTTGACTAGTGTAGTCAAATTGTTTTCCTCACATGTGACTTGTTCTTTCGTTGTCTCAATTCAAGTCTATCCGATCTGATAGAAAAGCTCATACGGGGGAAAAAAATCGCATCCTTTCTGTGTCCTGACAAACTAGTGGAGGGGCGGGTTAAGGGGCGGGTGACTGACGGGGCGTCAAAACCCTATATCTGATTACATAAACGCAGCTATCTGTATGTTTGAGTTTATTTTCAAGTACACTTTATGTACAGAAATGCTAATTGAGACTGGACCTACAGTTTAAAGTGGGATCCAAACCACTATGTGCGCAGAAAAAAAAAATCGTTGAGCTGTTTTGTTAACCGCAAACACAAAACTTTGGTAATTTTCACTACTGTATTTACGAGTAAATTTGGTAATTTTGAATATTTTTTTTTGGCAACCTTAAGGAAATGTGCACGATCACTAAAAAAAATGGTTCTAGTAAACAATCGTTTGTTCGTCACCTATAACCAAACATTTTTATGTGTGTGCCTCCACCAGATGTTTGGCTATTTGTTTTAAAGAGAGGGAAATTAATTGTTGACAAGAATTCATTGAAGTTACTGCTGCATAACATAATAAGTATATTGCAAAATCATGTAGTAATATAACCTTAGAGGTTGTCATCATCTTAAATATTAAATAAACATATAACTATTACACTTTAAAAGTAACACTTAAAGTAATTTAAAAGTAAGGCTACTATTTTTCGTCATTAAAACCGCAAATATATCACATCGTCGTGATCTTTATTGTAGGAAGGTGGAAAGTAGGGGGACCAGGTTAGAAAGATACGGGGGGAGGCAGGGTGAAAAGTAAGGGGCGACAAAAATTCACCTCGTCCGGATGAAATTTTCATCTTCAACCGCCCCTGAGCTAGCGATGAGGTTAGTTTCAAACAAAAGTTTTAAGATTAATCGTGTTTGTTTGTATTTTGATTATTTCCCGTCGCTTCTCTGCCATTTCTACGTAATAGCGACGATGCGGATGAGTGGTGCAACTGATGAAGGGACACACTCAAAGAACTATCATACCCAAGTCGGGATCAGAATTCGGGCCCGCGTCGCGTCCTGTAATAACCACTCTGTCACGGAGTTATGTTATTATTGCTATTTACGTATGTACAAAGGCGTTGGTATTGAGATGCCTGTGAAATAGACAAAACCTAGATGAAGCCTAGTCAACTCGTAGAGCCGCTGTTCTCTAGCTTGCTAGATTAAATGACAGGATGAATGATAGTTAATCTCCATATTTGCCATTTTTCTTTGCCTGAAGTAACTTCGAAAAACAAAAAAAAAACAGGGGCATTTCCAGAAGTAAAGGCAGAAATTGTATGAAGCTGGAGGACGAGATTGAGTTCAGAGGCAGACGACGTGTGAGGCTGGAAACCAACATGGAGTTCGAAGCAGAGGCCGTGTGAGACTGGAGGAGGAGATGGAGTTCGGAGGCAGAGGACGTCTGAGGCTGGAGTGCGAGATGGAGTTCGGAGGCAATAGGCCGTGTGAGGCTGGTGAGCGAGGGGTTCGGAGGAAGAGGCCATGTGAGGCTGGAGAGCGAGGAGTTCGGAGGAAGAGGCCGTGTGAGGCTGAAGGCCGAGATGGAGTTCGGAAGCAGAGGCCGTGTGACTCTGGAGAACGAGATGAAGTTCGTAGGAAGAGGCCATGTGAGGCTGGAGGGCGAGATGGAGTTCGGAGGCAATAGGCCGTGAGAGGTTGGAGCGAGGAGTTCGGAGGAAGAGGCCGTGTGAGGCTGGAGGCCGGGATGGAGTTCAGAAGCCGAGGCCGGGATGGAGTTCGGAAGCCGAGGCCGTGTGACGCTGGAGAACGAGATGAAGTTCGGAGGAAGAGGCCGTGTGAGGCTGGAGGGCGAGATAGAGTTCGGAGGCAGAGGCCTTTTGACGCTGGATAACGAGTTGAAGTTCGGAGGAAGAGGCCGTCTTAGGCTGGAGGCCGGGATGGAGTTCGGAAGCCGAGGCCTTGTGAGGCTGGAGGCCGGGATGGAGTTCGGAATCCGAGGCCGTGTGAGGCTGGAGGCCAGGATGGAGTTCGGAGGAAGAGGCCGTATGAGGCTGGAGAGCGAGGAGTTCCGAGGCAATAGGCCGTGTGAGGCTGGAGGGCGAGATGGAGTTCGGAGGCAATAGGCCATGTGAGGCTGGAGGCCGAGATGGAGTTCGGGGGCAATAGGCCGTGTGAGGCTGGAGGCCGAGATGGAGTTCGGAGGCAATAGGCCGTGTGAGGCTGGAGGCCGAGATGGAGTTAGGAGGCAGAGGCCTTTTGACGCTGGAGAACGAGATGAAGCTCGGAGGAAGAGGCCGTCTGAGGCTGGAGGGCGAGATGGAGTTCGGAGGCAATAGGCCGTGTGAGGCTGGAGAGCGAGATGGAGTTCTTAGGCAATAGGCCGTGTGAGGTTGGAGCGATGAGTTCGGAGGAAGAGGCCGTGTGAGGCTGGAGGCCGGGATGAAGTTCGGAAGCAGAGGCCGTGTGACGCTGGAGAACGAGATGAAGTTCGGGGGAAGAGGCCGTGTGAGGCTGGAGAGCGAGATGTAGTTCGGAGGCAGAGGCTGTGTGAGGCTGGAGAGCGAGATGGAGTTCGGAGGCACAGGTCGTGTGAGGCTGGAGAGCGAGATTGAGCTCGGAGGCCGAGATGGGAGTTCGGAGGCAGAGGCCGTGTGAAGTCGGAGGCCGTCCTTGAGTTTGGAGACCGGGTCTCGCGAAGCCAAAGTCAAATCGACATCTCTGCTCCCGATATGGAAGGAAACCTCGTGGAAGTTTCACCTAGCTAGGACATTGGGCCGCTGCGTTGGCCCTATACTAGTGCATGTACATAAGAGTTCGTCAGCTCTGTAATATTGCTGGGTCCAGAAGATCCTACGTTTGCTCAACATCCACTGTTTTTATACTGGCCAGCTTGCCACAGCACAATTTCAGTAATGACAGTAATCCCTGAGATTTCCCCATGTCACTTCAGGCAAACGTAGGTGTGTAATGCAAAATTGTGCAACCCATGCAGAAAGCTTCTCGATAGAATGAATGAACTAAAAGTTTTGAGTGCGTCAGCACTTTGGCTATTTGCATCCGTCACATTATACAGGATCTCTTGGCATAAATAAAATCAATAAGTGTGCCAGGACTAAGAATCTTCTTACGCAGCTTAAAAGCTGCGTGAGATTTCATATCTTGCCCTACATTCACACAAACTTTAATTTTACCATCGTATACAAGTTCAGACTTGAGTCTTACATTCGCTTTGCTTGCTTTCCATAAACTATCACTTTGTTGATGAACAGTTCTATGTATGTTTGTACTTTTTCACAATGAACAGATATAAAAAGATACAACTTATGCTACTATCCTTCATGGTACCACTCATCCATGTATTTACATGTCGACGGGCACTACAAAAAAAAGTAATAATTCAAAATGGGTGTGAATTATTATGAAGGTCAGTTCCCGATTGATTTGTTGTTTTAAGTTCACTTTATGCACAAGAAGGCTAATCGGAACTAGACCTACAGTTTGACTGATTGATTGAATTGTTGTTTTAAGTCGACTTTATGCACAGAAAGGCTAATCGGGACTGGACCTACAGTTTAAATGCGATCCGAACCACTGTGCCATGTGCCTCCACCGGGTATCGAACCCGGGACCCCTTGATTACAAGGCGACGACGCTACCACTGCGCCTTCGGGGAGGTCCTGGACCTACAGTTTAAAGTGGGATCCGAACCACTATGTAGACCCCTTGATTACAAGGCGACGACGTTACCACTACGCCATCGGGGAGGCCATCTGTTCCCGACTTTTCGTAATCCCGAACAGCTGAGAAATTTCCAAGGATGTTCTTCAAAAGAGGTTTCTTGAAATGTTCTGCACTGTGTCTTAAATTTCTAGAAATCAAGAGGTTTGATCCCAGAAGTGTAAAAAAAACAAGCACTTGAGGGTTAAATAAATGTGTACAATTCGAGATTTTCACCGCATCGGGAAATTTCGAAAATTTACGGTCTCCAAAATCTCCCGACCTGGTTATGAAATGGAGAATTCTTACAGTCCCGAACGTCAGAATTATTAATATTTCCTTCCGAATCCTGCCCCTTACGGTAGCCAACACGATTCTAATGTCTCTTTTGAAAATTTATTTTGTTCGACACGGCAGTTAATTGCTGTAACTGACAGCCTGCAAATCACAGAAAACATTCTTTGTAATAAAATATCGCAAGCGCCATCGCTCGTTAGCCTGCAGAGATGCAGTTTAGCGGACACTCCTTACACCCCAATAGTAGTAGATAGAAAACAAAAAGAAATTAATGTTTTCATTTGATCTCGCTCGTACATTGTTGGCGTACCGACAGGTTAAAGGTTCAGGAATTTTAAATAAAATCAATTCCGGTCCAGGAGAGAAAATCAGCAATCAATTAGGTCCATGAACCTTTTTTCCAGATCAATTTAAAGACGGTCCAGGAACCTTTTTTTTCTTAAATTAAACAATACGCAACTTGGACCGAATTTAAATTGTGCGAGAAGAAGGTTTCGGTCCTGCAACGGAACCCAATAGAACCCATTAGAATTTATGGCTTCCTGGGCCATTAACAAACTCGCCGACAGGGAAAGGTAGGGTTTGCAACACTGGCGCAGGGACCGCTTTGTAGCTGGTACAGTTCTCGCTTTCAACAACCGGAACCTGATACGGATCTTGAGGAAGGTGCGATTCCTTGCACGCTCGAGTAGCGCCAGGATAACTTCCTCTTAACGCAAGGATAATCCGTTCGACAGGAAGAAAAATGAAAATTACCGAATGCTTCTTCTGTTAGGAAAAGAATTACGCACCGTTTGGGTCATAAGGCTAAAGGCGAATACACCTGGAAAAATTCCCTCGAGGCCACGTGACCCAGCGCGGTGCCACGAAAAATCTTGTAGACTCTCTCCTGCTTACGAGGAACCACAGAGGATTGCCAAACTCTTCCGATGAAGGCGAGTGTTGCTTATGTTCGAAGAGAAATCGCTTCCATACGTTTTATACGGGCGCAATATTGGGCCTCCCCCCTGGTGCTGTGGTAGCGTCATTGCCTTGTAATCAAGGGGTCCCGAGTTCGATACCCGGTGGACGCACAAGTGGTTCGGAATCCACTTCAAACTGTAGGTCCAGTCCCGATTAGCCTTACTGTGCATAAAGTGGACTTAAAACACTAAATCAAACGGGCGCCATATTGCGTGTTTGTCAGGGTGGATAAAAATCAGGTTCTTTAAAAAATATTTTTTTATCATTTTAAAAAAAAAATTAAATCAGAATTTTTATTTCAATCGATTTCTTTATTTCTTCTTAAAAAACACGCTTAAAATTGCTTCTATTTTTTGACACCATACATATAGATATCTATTGAAGATTAGGCACAGACGGGAGCAGGCCCGTAGCTAGAATTGATCTCGGGGTGGGAGGGGGTCACGGGTTATCAGGGGGCCTTGTAAATAAGTCCATTTTTTAAAAAATTAACAGTATTAAATGAAGGTAAATTGTGTGGAGGGAAGGGGAGGGTCATTAAGTTATAAAAATATTATAAATAACATACAAATACTACATTTTTCTACACCTTTTAAAACATCTCTGATGCTGAAATCATCCCTTAAGCACTGCATACTACTTTATATGATACAGATATTGATATCACACAAAAAAATTCACAATATTCAATCACAGTGCCAACAGTACATTCCACACCCGACCGAAGCAATGAAACTCCCCTTCGTTCCCAAAACTTGGGAGCAGTTGATCTTTCATGCACTTACAAAGGGAATTTGCATGATGACAGTCGCAGATTTCTGTCTAAACGGGAGATCGCAACAGGGACTGTGAAGGTACAGATAAGGAAGCTATCCTACGATAGAACTTACAAAGTCTACATAATCTTCCAAATACTTGCAGCCAGTGGCGGCGATTGAGTTCCAAAACCGGGAAGGAGTATATTTCCCTTTGTAGATAAGGTTTAGCATAATGCGGGGGCAAAAGTGGCGAAAAGTGAGGGGGCAACGGCCCCCCTTCGCTCCCCCCTAATCGCCACCACTGCTTGCAGCTACTTAGACTTCAGCTCATAAACAAGATGAGCGAATGTAATACCTATTGTTCATGTTCTGTGGATTTATCCTTAAAGTTGTGAGCATTTTCACCCTTCACTGCAAACAAAGTATACACAATAGTTTAACCTAATGTCAAGGGGGCTGATGGCAGTGCCAGGGGGGGCTATAATTTGAAAAATATTCCCTTATAACTAGACTGTTTCAAACATCAATATCTAACTGATGCTGAAATATTTACATATACATACTAATTTTAGTTCACTTTATGGGCCCTGATGAGTTGAAATGCACAACGAATACTTTCTGTAAATATTCAATTAAAAATGAAAAAGATTTTGCTGCAGTCCAAAAAAAAACTCGAGTGAACATGGGAGTAAGAACGAATCCATTTGGAAAATGACTGTATATTTCTTGAAAAAGCGAAAATATGCTGAATATGACCGAAAATCCATCAAAATATGCTTTATCACGTAGAAATGGCCAAATATGCCAAAATATGTCCTTAAAAAGCACCTTAATTCAATTAGTTTCTTCATAATAAAAATTTCTATATATTTAGAGAATACATCACCCTTACTAAAAAAAATATGCTAAGTCATAAATATCCTGGCCCTAGTGTTAATGTTGGGAGACCATGGACATCAGGAAGGGTTCGAACATGTACGTTGACCCCCCTCCCAGGAAAGTTACAAAAAAGCAGAAAGCGTATTATATTCATTGTTAGTAACGGAAATAATTTTTAGTTACTATCTGCACAGAACAATCACGTGAAAACTGCATTAGATTGATGAAAAGATTCTCTAGGAGTGAAAAGGATTCCACGCTTTCGGGAGTTAACGTCACTCTCATCCAGTGATGTGCCGTAGACTATAAGTTTACGTCTACATGCGTTTTCTACACGTAATCTACGCGTAGATTACATTGGGTTGTAGAAATGCTGTAGAAAGGAGTGAATTGGGACGCTAATAACCGCGCTTTCCAGATTTCACCGGTGGACGGGTTGGTGCACGGCTGATGCACGCTTCGGCGTTCCGTATTTCACCGGGGCGCACCAAAGCTTTCACCAGGTTAAACCATGACGTCGTCTATTTACACCAGCCTCAAGAGGTGGTGTAGGTGGTGAACAGTGGCGTAGCATGAGCATTTCGGATGGGAACGCCAAGTTAGAAGGAAGGGTAGGCCTTTTTTTTTTTTTTTTTTTTGCTTAAGAGTTTACTTATGGAATTAGCCGACATATGTATTGTCTATTTAAAATCGCAATCTCATTGTGTTTATTACATTAAGTCAGCCGGGTTCCGATAAAACATGATCCATGCTTGTTTTATGTAGAAAATAAGATGCCTCAGTGTGCAATAAATACTTGGAGCACTGTTGTTCTATACCATTTTTAATTAGATTGCTCAAGTCAGAAACACCGCACACCATTCGGAGTATTTTGCTCCACACGTAACACATGTGTAGCAAAACAGTATTTTATAATCAAGGAAACCTTTCGGCATGACGCAAGTAATTAAAAAACCTACCTCAATCACAAGCGCCTTTAGAACAACAGTAGACTTCATTGTTGTGGATGATACAACTATTGAATGATTTGGTTCATTTTACTTCGCTTTCTATCACTTTTGGCTAATCGCAAATATGAATATGAGTGATGATATTGATGAAGAGACACTCACAAAGAACAAACATGCGTAGGCTCGGGATTCGAACCGGAAACCTCTCGCGCTGTGCAAAACACACTGACACGAAGGGGGGTGGATGATCCAACAATCGTACACTCTACTGACGTAACAGTGCCTATTAGTAGTAATTCAGAGTTTCAGACCACTGTTTATTGTATCTTGAGAATGCTGATAAACATTTTAAAATAATTTTGTCAAGAGATCATACAATGTTAAGAGTTTTGAAACGAATACTAAACATTTCCACTGGCACAATATTAGGCAGTTAGATAAATTACACGATGCAGTGGTCATTAAAGAAAGATACGTCAGTCAATATTGCTTATTGTAGCATCACGCAGCATGAGCAGAGGCACGAGCGCTAAAAACCGGGTAGGTATTCTACTTCTGTCGTCTGCATCGGAAGTACAGCTCCTTGAATCGGAAGGCAGGAAAGGTCACATGGCCCCTAGAATCAATCAGGTCTCCGTACGCCCGCGTATGGCGAGGGCATTTCGCCCGTGCTGTAGAGATCCAAGCCACAAGCTTTCCCTCCTTCTCTCTGCCTACAGGCAGGCATGGTCCTGTACGCCAAACCTAGCAAAGACATTAGAGAAATGCTACAAGGAGAGCTGTTAGTGGAGCGTTGTAGACGGATCGCGAAAAATAGCTTTTATAATGCCATTATGCTCAAACACGTA
Source organism: Lepisma saccharinum (assembly GCF_977018435.1). NCBI lineage: Eukaryota > Metazoa > Arthropoda > Insecta > Zygentoma > Lepismatidae > Lepisma > Lepisma saccharinum. The sequence continues at coordinate 10,534,492 of NC_139241.1, read as the reverse complement.
TATAATTAGTCACGTTTTACTTTATATTTACAGCATTTACGCATTTTTAAAATTTTAAATCAGGGAACGCCGGGCGTATTGGGACGCTACGCTACTGGTGGTGAATCAAAATGGCGTCGTCTGCACAGAAGCTTCTCCCGATTCGTGATATGCGTTCTGTAGGCAATAGTACGGAATGTCACGCCCATTTTGTTGCACGGAGGGCAAATAAACTGGATGCAGGCATAAACTGCCGACATTTTAACTACTACCACTACCCCTTCACTTGCATGCAATAAAAGTATGCCGATGCATCAAAACATGCGTCCACCTTCTGCTGAAACATGCAGGAATGCTTCCATTTGCGAGATTCGATATCTTTACAAAATAATACCACTTAAATTCGTGCTGCACATGCAAAATAAGATGACGTTAAGTGAAGATATATAATATTCATGAAATATCTTCTGTGCTTTAGTCACTCATGGTGAATTTTCCCGCATAAACGCAGATATGCGTGCGCATTCCGAACCTACCTTTCACTTGTTTCAGTATGAAGCTTTCCGAATTTCACCGAATTTGACGTCATTTTTGGTGCACCAGTCTGATGCACGCTGGTGAATTCTAGAAAGCGCGGTAAGCGAGACGACCGTACATTCGAACAATAATGTAGGTAAGTATGGATTATATTCCTCAAATCAAAGATTCAGTTACGAATAAGGAAATAGGGAATCTGGTGAAACGAAACTGACCAGACACGTTTGCGTGCCACTATCAACGGTACAATTTTCGACGAACGAAAAGCCGTAGCAACTGGGTAGAATTCCTTTCGTTTTGGTGAAGCTTAACAGAAACAGATCTGAGATCATTCAACATATTCATGTTTATTTTCTCATAGTTCTGAACGTAAAATCGAATGATGTAAGTTTTATTGAGAATGTATGAGTGCGAAGAAGGGAGGCAAGTAGTCACTCCTATACTAATGTAAATTCATCACATTTTCCTTAGATGTAGCTTTTGCATATTTTTTTTACTATATCAAGTCATTATTTGTATTAATTTTGTTCAAAATGAAATGTTGTATGGCTTAATTGTAACCCTATGGAAATAATAATAAATGATAATAAAATAATAATAATTTCACTTAGTAATTTAGTGCACAACCGTGCCGAGGATTGATTGATTGATTTCCTTTATTTTACTTCGCTTTTTATGCCACTTTTTGGCTAATTTGCGAAGATGGGGATGAGTGATGACATGATGAAACTGATGAATGGACACTCCAAACATCCATACCCAGGCGAGGATTCGAATCAGGGACCCCTGGCGTCGTAGCGCGATGTGATAATCACTCCGCCACAGGTGACGGATCGTGTCAAGGTGGGGGGGGGGGGTACGTATACTTTTCTTTAGTAGTTAGCTCTGATTTTATCTGTTCTTGCCTTTGTGTGGGCGAAAGGTGGGGGGTTATGATTCCCACCAACCCCCATTGAGGACGCCACAGTGCATTTTGACGCCAACGGACATAATAAAAGAAAATGAAACAACCTCAGTTTCTGCCAGTAAACACAAAAGCACTGATGCTTCAAGGGAATAAGCATGTCTCCTTACACTCCATCCAGTGGATCTCTGAAGCAAGGTCGTGCAGAAGGATAGGATGGAGGTGGGCGGAGCGAAGAAGTACACGCTGATGCAAACAGCTGGGAACTGCATTCGATTTCCCCCTCCACGCAATCCCGTTCCCTCTCACGTGTTCATTAGTGGAGCCGTCTTGCGTCACTACTTGCGCAGACACTTGTTTCGTTGGCTTGTTCCAGAGATTCCTGGGATATAGTATACCTGCACTACGACGTCAGGAGTCCTGGGTTCCAATCCAGGCCTGGACATGGGTTCATCAATTTCATCACTCATCACCATCGTCGCGATTAGCCAAAACGGCAGAAATGCGGCGCTAGATAATAAAAAAATACAAATACGTTTCCTTGCTTATAACTTTAAGTATCTGCGGTAGTTTGTAGGGCATCTGGTTACCACGCGAAAGACCAGGGTTCGAATCCCGTGGCAGGTGATCTGGAGTAAAAAAAAAACACGTACTTGCTGGGTAAGAGAAGAAGTAGAAGAGAAATATGGATGGAATTAAATTTTATCTATCTATATATATATATAAATGGATGTATGTTTTTATATATGATGCTTGTTCCGGCATAACTCTCGAACGACTATGACTTACAATCTGGAAAAAAATACTGTGGGGGTAAGACACCCCTACGGGTGGGGGTGGGAAGGGGTGACATGTAAAAACAATCGAAAACGACCGTTATTAGTGTGGAATCCATAGCTTTCGGGGTCGCTAAGATGAATAGTGAGACTTCCTGTGCCGTTCAATTTATTTATTCTTGCTCCTGGAGGTGAAACTAAAAATGATGTTTATAATCAATTTTTAGTTAAGTTAATATTATAGTGAATTTGTAAAATATTTTACATTATAATTTGTATACTGTATATATACTTTTAAATACCTGTAAATAAAATTAGTTACATTTTACACTATAGTTAGAATTTATTATTTTCCTGTCTAATAGAAGATTGGGATAAATAAATACCCGGGCAAAGCCGGGATCAGCTAGTATTACTATAATAGACAAAGGATTGTTGCAATACAAACAAGACCACAAACTTTAATAGGAAATTTTATAGCAGCAAGGATGGCTAACCAGCCTCCCATGTTTGAACCTAATATCATCGTTTTAATTCAGAAAGTTTTGCTTTACCAAATTTATCCACATCGCTCCATCCATCAGCTCCACAAATACCTGCTGCCAAAGTTACTAGTATTATTTCTTCTACTCCATGTAGTTTCTTTCTATCTTTCTAGGAATTTTCCCAGTCATTTTCCTGTTTTGGCGGGGCTCTGAGGCCCACCCAGCCTCATATAATGGATACCTGGAGGCAAACGTGGGGGGGTAAAGGCGGCCGAGTGTGATACTGATGATCACATTATCCAGGCTTCCTACACAAAATCATGCATTTTTTCCAGGACATTTCCAGGACTTTTCAAGGATTTTCTACAATTGCTCCAGGACAAGTGTAGAAAGTAAGCATTATTAAAAAAAAAAAAAAAAGTTCTAAATTTTTTTAATGCAGTTCCCAACTCCTCTACACCTCCTCCTTTCCACACCTTTCATTTCTTAGTATAATGAAGGTTATTTAATTTTTACAATACAGAAAAAATACAAAGGTAGAAAAAATAAACACAAGTGTATATATACGTTTATAAAAAATTACCATCTTGTATTACAAATAAACAAGAATAATATCCTTAGAAAACTTGGAATATTTAGGAGAGCAAACCCTTTTTCTTAACCATTATTATTATCATCATATTTTCTACCTCTGAGCTATACAAAATAATACAAAAACATGGGGCATTATACATTATACTTCAATCACAAAAATAAAACTTATCACAAAACTATGACTACAGTACACAGCAACGTGACATAAGTAAATAAACCACTGTCATGACACTGGCCTGTTTTAAATGAAAACTTATTGTAATTCATACAAATAAAACGGGACAAAGGAATTTCCAGGACAATCTCCAAAATTTCAGGTACAGCTTGGAAAAATGTGAAATTTCATAACGTTTCCATGCCTGGAAGGAGTATTTTAAAATTCCAGATTTTCCAGGACGGGTAGGAACCCTGTCATCCCAACTATGGCCGAGATCAAGAATATGTGGAGCCCTATACCTCCACATCACCCCTTTATGGCATGTGTGCACAGCGAAATATAATTCGCTGAAAGAATTCCGGAACAACGCCCTCTCCGCAACGAAAATTGCTCCCCGAGCCTCAAACGAAGTGCTGCATCGAACAGGACGTAAATTAATTTATTAACCGACGCCCACTATCCGTGACAGCTAATCTCGAATGAGCTCATTCAGACCCTTAAAAAAGAAACTGCAAATGGCTCAGAGCAAAACAGAACAACGACGGCACTGTCATACGCCAGGGCAGCCAACGAACGCGATATGCCAGAAACAAGGAACCCAATTCTACGGCTTTGCCAAATGGATTTGTGATGCAATCCATACTGTTCAGCCTACTCCCAAGGTTCCCATTCATTTTTGCCAAGGCAAATTCTTTGATTATCCTAGGTTTACCAGGCCTTCTTAAAAATAAGTTTCAAGAACATTGTATAATGTTTTACCTTACTTTAACATGGTTAACATTAAAATTTGGGAATGAAAATATTGACAACAGCTGCAAGAAGCACTCTTTTCAAGTATTTCATATCATATAAGAACATCTATTGTTCAAAATACCAACAATCACATTTCATATATTCTGACTTGTCAAGTTTTTTTTTAGTTTTTTTTAAATATTTGCAGGAAATTCTCTCATGTTTCGGCGTTTTTAAATAGCTAAGAATTTCTCGAATTTCTGAGGTTTTGAATATCTCGAAGGAATTACATGACGTTTGAGTATTTTTAAAAAAATATTTCTAAACTTCTAATATTTCTGAGCTCTTTAATATTTCTAAGAAGTTCCGACTTTTGATATTTTTAATATTTCTAACAAAATCCCCGACGTTTAAGAGTTTGAATAATTCTAAGAAATTTTCTTACCTTTGAGTTTATTTTTTTTAATATTTGTAAGACATTCTACGACTTCGAGCTCTTGAATATTTTTAAGGTAAACCCCGAATTTCCAAAGTTGTTGAATATTTCGAAGAAATTCTTTGACTTTTGAGATTTTTAGTAGGCCAGTAAGGACTTGCTGTAGCGTATTCAGAAATACGGGTAGGGGAATCTAGCCCCAATCAATTAGCCGAGTACGCCACATCATACGCTACAAAAACAATATTGAATGTTAAGAAGCGAATGACGTAGTCGTTATTCGGATTTAGATCAAACACGCAACTGCCTTCTTCCCTTACAATCTTTTAAATCGCTTTAGTTAATATCTCAGCCCTCCCCCGTCTCAAGGGAAAGGGTACGTATAGTTCCCTGTTTTTTATTTTATTTTTTACCTGAATATTTGGACCCAGAAATAAACTGCGTCGCCACCACTGAAGGGGAACGTCTCGGCTTCTTCCGGCAAAGACTTCTTCAGGTTCTCGAAGCGGAAGAAAAAAGTGTCGTAGACTCTGAAGCGTCTAGCTCGGCGGCCGTCAAGCCTTTTTGCTCAAAGGAGTCAGAGATGGTGCGAGGGGAAGCGTTGTGTGTTAAGCCCGCCTTAGACGGAAGCATTTAATTTAACATTTTTGCTAGCATAATGGTACTACGTAAATGCTTCCAAAAATCTTATATAACGGATAGTACTTTTCACGGAAGCTTTTGGGATTACGATGCTAAATACATATAGCACGAAAGACACGTCGAGTTGCACCATCTATGTTGAATTCACGGTGTTTACAATTGAAACAATTAAAATATTCTTCCATACGTGTACAGTAAACGCTCTAAAGTATGTATTTAATCAGCGCCATCGTTTTGTACCTAATAACGTTTTACACGAAACGTTATTCCTCTCGGTTGAATAGTTATCCGCTTTAAAAAACGTGAAGTGATACATTTTGTTTACTTTTCACTCGGCCGCCATTGCATCTGCACTCGTGACCTAGAGCTCGCTTCTGATTGGTTATGCTCAGGCCCGTAGCCAGGGGTGGCCAAGTGCCGTCAGCCCCTTTGATATTAGGCAAAACTCCTTCCTGTAATTTGTTTGCAGTGAAAAGTAAAAATGTATACAGCAGATATTATTTTGCTCAAAACTTCCGTGAAGGATAAATTCACAGAACATGAACAACAGCTAATATAGTTCATCTTATTTATAAGATGAAGAATAAGTAGCGGCAAGTATTTAGAACTCTCTTCTCTAGATTCTAGAAGGTTCTTTCACAGGGCAGCTTCTTTATCTGTAACTTCACTATCCCTGTTGCGACCTCCCGTTTAGACAGAAACCTGTGACTTTGATGTCATCATGCAAATTCCCTCCGCATCTGCGTCAAAGGTCAACAGCTCCCAAGTTTTATGAACGAAGGGGAGTTTCATTGCTTCCGCCGGGGGTGGAATGTACTGCAGGCACTATGATTGAGTATTGTGCATTTTCTCTTGTGTGATATAAATATCTGCATCATCAAAAGTAGTATGGGGTGTGTAGTGAGGGATGATGTCAGTAGCAGGCAACACTTCAAAAAAACGATGTTTTAAAAGATATAGAAAAATGTAGTATTTGTATGATAGTTCTAAAATTCATATGACTTAATGACCCCCCATATAATTTACCTTCATTAAATACTGTTAAACCTTTCAAAATTGGACTTGGTTTACAAAGCCCCCCCCCCCGATAACCCGTGAGCCCCCCCTGTTACGGAAATAGGACGGATCCTATCATTGAGAAATGCCATGAGATTTTTCACTTTACACGGTAGCATTTTCGTCAGGGCATAAATGTGAAGAAAAATGCTAAGAAGAATGCGTTCGTCTAAAGCGCGCCCTATAGCTATCGCTCGTATTTACAGCTGGCGGCTGGGAACAACGAATCAGCGATCAGCTGAACTCTCTTCGACTGACATCGGGCATTTTCGTGTCACAAGCCAACGAAAGTTCCTGGAGGGGCGTAACAAATGAGCGTCGAATACACAGCATGTTGCCAAATGTACTGTAAAACGGAGGAGATAGCGAGTTGATCAGCGCCGTTGCTGAATAAAAGTTGCACAACAGTACACAAAGGACGAAAATTACTGCACAAGACACCAAAACACTGAACAAACAAGCTAATAAAAACAGACGTACGCTTGGCAACGTTGTAACGGCAGAGCGATGTTACCCCTGCAGCTTTTACTTCGCAACTGAGGTTGTTGACACTCATAGAGCCACACACTACACAAGACGATTTGTGGACAAACAGAGCTATGTAGCAAAAATAATGTCAGCCACCAGTTGGGCCCGTGATCAGTATAAACATGGCAATTTATTTATTCAAATTTCACGGCACTGAAACAATTTATAGGCGTAGTGGTGGTCAGCACAGCGTTCTACGACGCTAGGTGTCCCGGGTTTGAATTCCGGAATGGGTATTCGTTGTGAGGTCCCTTCATCAATTTCATCTGTCATCCTGATCTTCACGATTAGCCAAAAGTGGCAGAAAAACGAAGTAAAATAAACGAAATCAATAAATCAAAAATCATCTTAATATGCAAAAGCAATTACATTGTCTGAACGTGGAAGACGGGACTACCTCGACAAGATTAATCTACATATGATAGGGGAGAAATAGGCACCAAACTACCTCTTTATGTCTAGAGACCGAGAAACAAACGAAGGCAGGAAAAGAGTGAGAGAGAGAACCAGAGGGTCAAAGAAAGATACGAAATGCAGCATCTCACCGCATAATTTATGCCACTTTCTTTTTTCTTTTTTTTTTGGAAAAAAAGTGAGGTGCGACCATTATACGAAGCGTTTTCCTTTTTTAAATAAATGTCAGCATCGCCGGTACTTATCGTATTAAGTAAACTCTTGATGCAATGTTAGGATTATTATTATTATTTATAGGGTTACAATTAAGCCATACAAAATTTTAGTTAGAAGAATATTAATACAAATAATGACTTGATGCCCTATGTCGTAAAATATATATATATATATATATTCAAATGCTACAACTAAGGAAAATTAGATGAATTTGCATGAGCATGTAGGGTGTTACATAGTAGCCATGAAATAAGGAAAGTTTGAGTGTTAATAAAAGAAAAGAAAGTGTATGGATGTGTGTGTGTATGGAATTACTGATGCACGAAATACTCGCGAATATGGGTTAAAAGTGAATAGTCCGAATCGACGCAAATATTTTTTTTCGGGATAGTTAAGCGAGCATTTTTGCGGGTCTGTAAAAATGTAACACACATTAGTTGTTATTGATTTGTGCAATGTTACACTTGCGAAAATTTACTACAGTGTTGTGAATTATGATGTACGGATTTACCAAATTTAATCTGCTGCGTTACTATCATTTGTTTCGTCATCTCATGCAGCGATTACGTGAAGAAAGGCTTACATCAATTTTTGGATTGAAAAAAACAGGGTGCCACGATTATGCGGTGCAATACAATATATACGAGGGTGGGACACCTAAAAGTACCACCGGAAATATTTCGTGAACAACAATGAATATTGAAAAACTGCTTTCGCAGATATATAAGTATGAGAGGAGTTCATGTAATTAGTGGACACAATACGTTAAACTACGTAAGGAAGTACGATTTTCAAACACAAACTTAGTTTTTTCTTTAACGGAAACCCCATTTTATTTTTAACTCATTTGAAAGTACGGAAAAATTCATTAAGAATGGCATTTGTTACATTGTAATACGTCAAGTAGGAAGTAATTGTAACGTGAAGTTGACGCATGAAACAAACATTCTCACAAGTTGATTCGTGTGTCATAACATACATATCCATCCCCCCCCCCCTTTTGACGCCATTCGTGTATCGTAACAAACATGTTACTCTTCCATAATATGTGCTGTGCTTAGGAAATTTGTTACGTTCCAACAACTGCGGGATACAATAAAAATAAAATGTGTAGTTTGCAAATTATCTAAATGGTTCTGATGCATCTTTCTGAGTTAACAAATATTTGTTAATTAAAAAGTACAAATTTTAAACATTCCGCTATCAGTTACATTAACATCTTTCTAATTTTTAGTTGGTGTTCATTCATTTACGTCATAATTTTTAGTACACTGGAACAACAAACTCTTCTCGTTTGGTCATGACAAATCATTAAGATATCAAATAAAGCAAGGGGGGTAACAAAGTACACTGTTAAACCAAACGCTTGTGATAGTGTACTTACGTCAGAACTTTGTCTGAGAAAATAGCATTTTCAAACTCTGAAAAGGTCGAGATGATACTTATCTCTGGCGAGTGTAGGAAAAAATGCAGCACAAGCGTGCAGGCTGTATGCAAGATGGCATATACGCTCGGCTCTGCCGACAGTCATAGTGGGGTTGCGCCTTCACGCTCAACTTCACCTTGCAATTACTTGAGAACTACTTCAAGTATTACAATGTAACAAACGCCATTCATAATGATTTTTTCCATACTTTTAAATGAGCTAAAAATAAAATGGGGTTTCCATTAAAAAAAAACTAAGTTTGTGTTGAAAATCGTACTCCCTTACGTAGTTTAACGTATTGTGTCCACTAATTTCATGAGCCCCTCTCATACCTATATATCTGCAAAAGTAGTTTTTCAACATTCATTGTTGTTCACGAAATATTTCCAGTGGTACTTTTAAGTGCCCCACCCGGTGTGGGTGTGTGTGTGTGTGTGTGTGTGTGTGTGTGTGTGTGTATGTATATATATATATATATATATATATATATATATATATATATTAGTGGCGTATACCGAGTCAAATGTCTGGGCTATCTCACTATGTTACATGGTCCTAGGCTATGAATAGAAATAAGTTTACCAACACCTAAGAAATCAGGTTGCCAACTTCTAAGAAATCAGGTTGCCAACTCTTAAGAAATCAGGTTGCCAACTCTTAAGAAATCAGGTTGCCAACTCTTAAGAAATCAGGTTGCCAACTCCTAAGAAATCAGGTTGCCAACTCTTAAAAAATCAGGTTGCCAACTCACAAAAAATCAGGTTGCCAACTCACAAGAAATCAGGTTGCCAATCACCACCAACATATCACCGATACGAATAATTTTATTTACCATTTCTGATCGATTCTTTACCTGTATTTTATTCTCTAGACTTCAGGCTTCGCAGATAGCCTAGAATATACGCTCCTGATATATATATATATATATATATATATATATACAGGGTGTTAATTTTAACTTGACATATGAAAATAGCGGGAGTGATATGCATTGTGAGGAAAATTTGGTCCAAACAAACCATGATCCTTGTCGGGGGGGGGGAAGTTAATGGCGTACAAATGAGCCCCGCACAGGGCCCCCCCTGGGGGCAAGGGGGGGGCACGTTGTGTTTTTCAAATAGGAACCCCCGAATTTTGTTTCATTTTGGGATTCGCGGAGTCAAAATAAATAATAATTATGCTTGACATGGGTGCAACAACATGCGAAATAAAAAAGATATGGCCATGTGTATGTTTGGAAACACGTAAATGTCGTGCATGGAAAAACGGTAACAGGCCCCCACGAAAATACGAAGAATGGCGTGTGCAGAGGAAAATTTCATTGCTGTCGATGGTGTCATTGAAGAGTGGAAGAAGTACCAAAAGAAGAGTGCGGAGGGGATAGGGGGAAGGGGCAGCATGCAACGAACAAAGTGGAAATACATCTGCTGGATTAATGCAGATGCCAAGGATATGAGGGAAACAAAATAACGAACTGTGCCAGAAAAGTGAAGGGGTAGGGGATGTAAATAGTGTTTTCAGAACTCACGCGAAGAGTATGTTATCGCCACCGACGTTGTCGGATCAGCTGTGTTATCAGACGCCAGCCACACGTAAGGTACAAACTAGGCCATTTGACCTTGCGCTGAAGTCAGCTCTCTGTGCCCGTGTTTACTTGGGGAAGTAGGTGGTTATTGGGCGTGAGTGCTTCAGAAGGTTAGTTGACGTGCCCGTGTTCGAAGTGAGTGCAGGGTAAAAGTGCAGGTATACCTAGGACGATGGAGCGTGTATCTGTGGAAGACAGAATTGAAATTATATTCATGTATGGTGAATGTCGACGGAATGTGCACAATGCTGTCACCGAATATGCCAGACGCTATCCGAACAGAGTGCGTTCGCGGTCGACTTTCGCCAGGGTTGTCAAGCAATTTGCAACAGTAGGAAGCGTGTGTCCGCAACAAAGACGGCGTCGAAGAACTGTCACTGGGGAAAATAATGAAATCGCTGTATTAGCTGCAGTGGCGTATGATCCCCATTCCAGCACGCGTAACATAGCTCGCCAGAGTGGGATGTCCCATGTCAGTGTTTGGAACATACTCAAGAGGCACAAGTTTCACCCGTACCATGTGTCCCTGCACCAGGAACTTCATGGTGATGATTTCCGTGCACGGATGGTGTTTTGTGAATGGGCACGTGGTCAAATACATCGAAATCCGGCATTCTTTCGGGATGTTCTGTTCTCCGACGAAGCAACATTCACAAACCATGGCCAGGTTAACCGGCACAACATGCACTACTGGAGTGCCGACAACCCACACTGGTTGCGTGAAGTTGAACATCAACGCCCGTGGTCAGTGAACGTATGGTGTGGCATCATGGGTGACAAACTCATTGGTCCGTTTTTCATTGACGGTACATTGAATGGGCGAAAGTATCGCAATTTCTTGCAGGACGAACTACCGATATTGCTGGAGGATCTAAGCCTTGCACAGCGACAGGCCATGTGGTATCAGCATGATGGTTGTCCGGCGCATTATGCTGCCATAGCTCGGGAAGTATTAACGCGCAAGTTCCATCATCCCTGGATCGGACGACGTGGTCCTGTCAATTGGCCGGCTAGATCACCAGACCTTACTGCGCCAGATTTCTTTTTGTGGGGTTTTCTTAAAGGAATGGTGTATCAAACTGTACCCACAACGCGCAACGACATGATGCAACGAATACGAAATGCTTGCACACAAATTGATGCCGCCACACTTTTGCGTTGTGAACAGTCATTTCATGCAAGAATAAATAAATGCATCGACGTTCATGGTCACCATTTCGAGCATTTGCTTGGGTAAGGCATGTATGCCCACGCACCACCCCACCCCCACAGGTGAGAGGCAAGGGGACTCACGTGAAACAAGCACCCCACAGGTGAGAGGCAAGGGGACTCACGTGAAACAAGCACCCCACAGGTGAGAGGCAAGGGGACTCACGTAAAACAAGCACCCCACAGGTGAGAGGCAAAGGGACTCACGTGAAACAAGCACCCCACAGGTGAGAGGCACGGTGACTCACTTGAAACAAGCACCCCACATGTGAGAGGCAAGGGGACTCCCTTGAAACAAGCACCCCACAGGTTCGAGGGTAATAGTATTTGCATTCCATCCTTCCCATCTCCTACACTTTTCTGGCATCCCTGAATACGTTTTTGTGTTTCCTTCATATCCATGCCATCTGCATTAATCCAGCAGATGTATTTCCACTTTGTTCGTTGCATGCTGCCCCCTCTCCCTATCCCCTCCGCACTCTTCTTTTGGTACTTCTTCCACTCTTCAATGACACCATCGACAGCAATGAAATTTTCCTCTGCACACGCCATTCTTCGTATTTTCGTGGGGGCTTGTTACGGTTTTTCCATGCACGACATTTACGTGTTTCCAAACATACACATGGCCATATCTTTTTTATTTCGCATGTGTTGCACCCATGTCAAGCATAATTATTATTTATTTTGACTCCGCGAATCCCAAAATGAAACAAAATTCGGGGGTTCCTATTTGAAAAACACAACGTGCCCCCCCTGCCCCCCAGGGGGGCCCTGTGCGGGGCCTCATTTGTACGCCATTAACTTTCCCCCCCGACAAGGATCATGGTTTGTTTGGACCAAATTTTCCTCACATGCATATCACTCCCGCTATTTTCATATGTCAAGTTAAAATTAACACCCTGTATATATATATATACACACATTTTTTTTACAATCTGCCTCTATTTGTTCATTAATCTTCTCTCACTGTGAGTGTGTGTGTGAATCGTTTCTCCTGTCTCACGTTTGTCGTCTTAACTCTTATTTCTCCCTATTTCTCTCTTCCCCCCGTCCCCAATCTCATCTCTCCTTGTAGAGGGATTTGCTTTGATTTATCTTACTTCGCACTTATGCCACTTTTGGCTAATAGCGAAGACTATGATGACTGAAAATACGGTGAAATAGATGAACGAACATTAACAAAGAACACCCATGCCTAGACCGGGATTCGAACCCGGGAACCCCTTGTGTGGTAGAGCGCTGTGCTAACCATTCCGCCACGGAGGCCGGCTGGAAAAGACATTTGCCTCTTAAATTATATTGCTGCCTATTGTCTTTAAACTCATATACGAGGGGTAAGCTAATGGTTAAGGTTTAATTAACATTCCCGGTTTTTTTCCACACTTTAATAAGACTGAGTAGCCTGCTCACTCCACTTGGGTGCAAAGGCACGACACAACTACCATATTTTTGCAATTGTCACTGCAAGTTGATTCTCTGAACGTAATTTTCCAAGGGGTCCCGGGTTCGATACCCGTTGGAGGCACATAGTGGTTCGGATTCCACTTTAAACTGTAGGTCCAGTCAGGATTAGTCTTACTGGGCACAAAGTGGACTTAAAACGCCAACTCAAAACTCAAACGTAATCTTCCATTGAAGCAAACATTTATAAAGTTGTTTAGTTCATTCTGAATAACCCTGTACTTTATCCACGAGGCTAAATTAAATATTTGCCAAGCGAAACGCGATCTCTCACATGTAAACGTGTCAGATGAAAGCCTCCATCAAGCTCCCTCTTCGAGTAAGTCAATTAGTTAATTGCAGTCAGGCACAACAAGCTGATGCCGGAGTCTGCATAGGTTAAATTGCAATCATGATACATTGAGAAAAAAGGATATGTGAACAAGCATCCGTAATTGAGAAGGATCGCCCTATACTTCACGAGGGTAAAGTATGGGGAGAAACTCCTCTTATCGAACTATACACAGGTAAACCATTGATTGCTTTATTTCACGTTGCATTTCTGCCACTTTTGGCCAATCGCGACGATGTGGATGAACGGTGATAAGTAGTGCCCGGGACTTTGTCAAAACATATTTTTTATTTGGCATCGGATCGTGTACTGGGGTGAGATCTTTACGTATCTGATGAAAATCAGTCGAAATAGACCAACTTGATAAAGCATATTTTGACATATTTTACCAATTTCGCGTTTTTACAACATATTTCTTCAATTTTCTCGTAATAAGACATATTTCTGTATAAGTAATTGTCTTGCATATACTCTTGTTATTTTATAATTTTTCTTCGTATATTTAGCGCATTATGGATGAGGAAATTACGAACGAAGAATTTAAAAGCAGATGCCGTATTTTGTTACCAACTAAAAATACAACAATAATAATATCCCGCCGACAATTAATAGCCATGCAAACATTATTGAGGGAAAACGTTCTCTCATTGTTGTGCGACGTTCTGGCTTCATTTAATACTCCACCCCCATCATAGTCGATCTTCCTTGGAAGACAATAAAATCCCGTATAATGAGATATTCCAAAGTACTGTTGTGCATATTTTTGTCTTTACTGGGAATATTTCTACCTTTTTCTGACATATTTTTAAATTTTATGACATAATTACATACATATTTTACAGTTTTATAGGACATAAGGTTCCGGGCCCTAGTGATAAGATTAAATAGACGAAGGAACAAACACAAGTCACGCAGAGGATTATCCTGGATGCAGGCTCATACGGCAGAGCCTCGTTAGTCTGCAATATGCAGTCCAGGGCGTTGACATTTGAGCGCCTTCAGAAAAATAACTCCCCTTGCACCCCTAGAAGTTTTGCAGTCCATAAGGAATTGGCCTTTGTTCTAAGCATAGCCTTGGAGCTTTTGTGTAAAAGAAGTTGTGTCATTTGTTGGTACTGGGATCCAGATAGAAAAAGCGGCAAGTGAGAACTTGTCCATTCATGATTCAGAGACGAAATTTGATGGCAAGAGAAAAGTCCTGTATTTCAAGATTGGATAGAATGTCGTGTTTTGAAAGGTTTGTAAGGACCAGGCATATACGTGGGTTGGAAATTTAATAGTGGCACCACTGCTGTGTATACGCCATGAAACGGAACCGGTTCTTCTCACTTATACCACATGTTAGTTTGCTAGTTAGTAAGCTACCTCCCAGTAAAGGGACTCTTCCATCCAACACTAGGCGCATGCGCAGTGCCGAGAGGAATAGAATATCGTTGGAGATCTCAAGTTGTGTAGTCAGAACCCCACTAATGTGAAAGTTATGGTGATTCTCGCCGTACCACCAGGGCAGACAGTCAATGCGCAGTATTACCACCGACAAATTAATTTTATTACCTTATCAACTTGTCTGTGGTATTACTGTTCATTTTTTTAAACCTAACTTGCGACCTGCGTGGCGGAAGGACACTTTCTGCCGAATCCTCCCGTCATTTTGCAGGACAATGCTCGGGCGCATGTAGCGCAACCCGTGGCTGATTTGTTAGCTCGATGGGGCTGGCAGATGCTCTACCACCCCTCATACTGCCCAGACTCAAGCCGCCTGTGACTTTGATTTGATCCGTAAGATGAAGGACATTCGCTTCCGAACTGTTCCAGAGATTCTTCAGGCAATAGACGGCTCCATTCCACCCAACAACAGAGCAGGTGCTGCTACAGGTATACTACGAGTTCCACATCGCTGGACACGGTTGTACAATATGCTGGTGCTCTTTTGTATCATTTGAGAATAAATAGTTGCCACTATTAAATTTCCAACCCACGCATATTTAACGAATCTGATGAATATGTCGAGTTTGTTTGTAAGTCCCCTTTATGCATAGAAAGGCTAATCGGGACTGGACCTACAGTTTAAAGTGGGATCCGAACCACTATGTGCCTCCATCGAGTATCGAACCCGCGACTCCTCGATTACAAAAGAGTAAAAATACCCACAGGCGGTTCCTGGCGCTGAAACCACGTCCCGATCAAGGCATGAGAAAATGACTTGGGAGAGTCCTCCGTAGTCACTCGAAGCCAATCTTCCCCGCGCGCAATTCACCCACTTCGGAAAAAACGCCGGTCGCATGGCCTTATTAGATTTTCACAGGTTGGTGAACTTGGGATCTTGTAATTGTGACGTAACGGACAGTTGTGACGTCACCTTCCACGCCAGGTCGATTTCTGCGAAGGAACGCCGACCGATCCAGCTTCCAGCAAAATCAAGATCAGTTTGATGTTTTCTTGAAAAGAAAAAAGAAAAAAAAAGAGCATCTGCCTTGTGCCTTTAAAATACTTGATTTTGGGTTCTGGTCCGACGTAAGGCACGAGCCTTGCTCGCTCCGTTACCAAAACGCTTGGTATGCGTTGCAAGTCATTTACGAGCTTCATTTGTTTTATTTTTTCGGCGACCTGGGAAAACCTTGCATAATTCGACAAGAGCTAGTTCCGTTACGCCTAGCGCGCACTAGCGACAAAATATAGTTGGGCGATTTGAGGGACATCACTACTAAATGCCTGCGTTCCTTATAACTTTTCTTTCCTTGTCAAACTAAACTACTTGTGGAAGCTTCTATTTTAAATTACAGTATACAGTAAAACCTCGTTAATCCGGAATAATGGGGGGATAAGTTGACCGGTTTAACGAAAGTCCGGATTACCTGAAATAACCTAAAAAAACAGTAGAAAGTGCATTAAAACTCCGTTGATAGCAACAAAACACGTTTATTATGAAGTATTTAAAGGGCATAGGCCTAAATGCACTATACAGTACAGTACAAAGTCTGCGGGAAACAGAATTTCATCAGTGGTTGACTGCCATTTCTTTGGGAAGTTCTCTTGTTGACTTCTAGCCACATTTAAAACCTTGCATTCTGCTTTTTTTTTATTTTTTGCCTGTCCGGATTAAGCGAAGTCCGGCTTAACGACAGGGTTGGCATTTTGCCTGTTTTTTCTCTTCGAAAAAACCCAACCCGGGTGATTTTTTCGGGTTTTTCATATAAAACCCGGGCAAAACTGGGTTTTTTCAGATTATGTTTATAAATATATATATTTCCCTGATAGTAATATATTGGAACATTCAATTTGTATTGTTTTAGTTCACAAAATGAAAAACTATTTGATATTTTATGATAACATAGTTAAGAATTGGCAATCAAGGTCTCACAACTTGAAATGATTAAACTAAAAGTACATAACCCGTGCCGCAACAGACCATTGAGGGCCCAGGCATACCTACCGACTGGCGGCCGCAATTCCACCTGATCCTACTCTGAGGTGGGAGATAATCCAACTAGTTACGGGGTGACGTGTGGTCAGCACTACGAACCCCCAGTCGTCGTCGTAGGTTTTCATGACTGGGTTACGCCACTCATTCGTAGCTCCCTAATTTAATCATGAAGGTGAGTATTCGCCAGCCTCATACACAGGCCGAAATCTCAGGAGAAAAGCTGTTATATTTTCTAAAGGAGACTCAAACCTGCACACGTCTCATAGCCGGAGCCCAAAACATGACCGCACAGCCACAGTGTGGTACAAATAATTAAATTATCTAAAATATTATTTTCTGAAAAAATTGACCAACAGTTTGATTATACTCTTGCTGGATGGCGTAAGAGTTAATGATCATTTCCCAGGGTTTCGTATTACAATACTATACTAATACTTGAGAGCTGTGGTGGTTTAGTCAAACTCCCCGGCGGAATGGTTATCACAGCATGCTGCAATGCCAGGAGTCCCGGGTTCGAATCCTGGTTTGGACTTGGATGTTTGTTCCAATGATAATAGAGAGAAATTTGATGTGTGTAAAAATTGAGAAAATAGAAAGATACTACTGCTTAGGGGTATTACTTTTATTACAAATATATATATATATTTAAAAAAAAGTAGACAGGCTGGCTGACTGCCATGCAGAAGACCCAGGTTCGAATCTTGGGGTGGGCGATCTAAGATTGGAATTTTTCCGGTCTTGTCCCTGCACAAAGCAGCTCTGGAACTCACCCAGCCTCAAATCAATGGGTTCTGGGGGGTAAAGGCAGCCGGAGTTTGGTTGTGATCACATCACCTCCAAAATGGCCGAGATCATGAATATGTTGGTCTCAACCCCCATATCCCCTGAATGTGCCTTGATGGCACGGTGCTATATGCACGGGGAACTTTTACCTTTATATACTATACAACATACGGTAGCTGCACACATACACACTTTTAAATCTGCTTCAATACAGTTTGTTCACAGTTATGTTTTCCCATTAAATTTGTGGATGTTTCAAGTTTAAATATCTCCTCCGTGTATTAACCATGCCAAAATTATAAGGCTGACATATTTAATTGTCTTGACTGATTTCATCCATCCTCGAAAATATCTGGTTGCTATGAAACTTACAGTTCCCATGGACAAAACATTAGTGGCCATCATTTGGATCCCAACATACGCGGTGTGCTTTTTACGCACATGGAAATACATATGTAAAAATGGAAATATGTTTGTAAATGTTCTGGCCTAGGTTGTTTTTTCCTTGGTAGCCGGGGAAACCAACAGTTGTTTTCCCTCAACGACATTCCTGTTTGAAAAGTAAAAATAGGGCCTTAAAACTGTGGGTAGGGGTTGGCCAGTTTGTCGGAGGTATATAATATACCGTGTTCCGACTTGTTGCGGGCTCTCAGATGCTCAGATTCAGTTACTCAGACAGTTGCTGGCTCTCAGAGACTCAGACACAGGGCCAGATGGATTGACATAGTTTGTTTTTTTACAGTTACTCAGAGCCAGCTGCACCCGGAGAAAACCCGTCTGAGAGGAGGCGCGCCTACAATAATATGCAACACGCACGTCAAGCCCAGGTGTTCGACATCGCGCAAGCGAGCTTCTCGTCACAGTTTTGCACAGGCATCGATGCCTGCCAGGTTTTTCTATTACCCGAGTCTTAAGAAGACCCGTGAGACTCGATGTAGTTCTTGCAGATAGACGGCGAGCACTACTGTCAGTGTTGCCAACGGCCATTATATTTCACTACGCATGGAAATATTTGAATTTCTGCTAGGTGCAGGTGCCTTGAGATTGTAGAATCATTGGCGTAGCAAGGGGCGAGCGAAGTGGGCGACCACCCTGGGCCTCGCGTCCTATGAGGTTGATACGAAAAACGTAATAAATGGAAGTGAGAAAGATAGAAAAGGCTAATTTTTGTGGGCAATAAAATTTAGAACTTTTTATCTGGCTTTTATATTCTAGTTTAACGTTATAATTTGAATGAATACGTCAAATCAGAGGCGGGCGGGAGCTCTAAGCCTAAGGAGCCCCGAAAAAGTCAAAATAATTCTCATTTCTCATGAGAAACATCAACGCAAAAATTGCTTGGACATTTTTATCCATTTTTCTTCTGTGTCGTGACCTTGCATAGCCTACCCGATTTTAATATGTTAACGGTAAAGCACCTCAAACTGCCACGGAGCAAAGTATGGGGCATTTAAATGCTTCTGGTGTTTTAAACTGAAGAAGGGTATGGATAATATTAGCAGTTCCTCCGTTCCTACAACTTCAGACGCAGCTATTGCCCTCTGTAACGGGCACGAAGATGATTTATCTTCCGAATTTCCTGATCAAGTTCTATGTTTCAGGAATGTGCTTAAATCTGAAATCAAGTGCTTTAGGAAAGTTTCTTCTCCTTGATAGCTCTACACTAGCTTCCAGTGTTCTCTGTATCCTGTACCGCCTTCTGTTTGGGGGAAGGGATAAGTAAGTATTTGTATTTTCTTCTTTTGAATACATAAATGTCAAAGAAAGATATGTTGCAATATGTGAAAATTCAGAGTTAGAGCATCGATTTGTATAGTTATTAATGTAAGTGCAGCCACAACCAGCCATTCTAAGTAATTACGTAAGTTTCCTGGAAGAAGCTGACTGTACTTGAGGGACCCAAGTTTATTTCTTGCGGACGCGTACTTTACGATTTTGTTACACCACTGCGTCAAATATTTAATATTACAAGAACATTAAGACGTAACAACAAAATGAGATTCACAGTTATTATTATCATCTAAGTCCTAAAATTCAAAGTTAACTGGTACAATTTATGTGCAACAAAGTCAAAATTGCTAATTAAAAAAAAGTCAAAATTGCTAATTTAAAAAAAGTCAAATTAGCTGTATCAGTTGATTACATCAAACATTTCACATTTATTGTGCAAATGACTATCGTTTTAAGATTTGCTGATGTTGAAACCGATTGTGTAGAAGAGCTTGTAGGTAGATACATTGGGCCCCTAGACAGGATTGTGGTTTAGCGCACTCCCTTCCCTCCGCTCTATCAAGCACTGACATTTTATGTGCGTCCTTCCATCTTGAGCAACTAATTCGGATAATGAATTGGTAAAATTACACCAGAGAGCAAATCAGTTTGATTGATTGATTCATTTATTTGGTCAATTTATGCACAATAAGGCTAATCGGGACTGGACCTATAGTTTAAATTGGGATCCGAACCATCATGTGCTTCCACCGGGTATCGAACCTGGTACCCTTTGATTACAAGGCGACGACACTACCACTGCGCCATAGGGGAGCACCCCCAAAAAAGTATAATGTAGAACAACCAGCAGTCACACAAAGTTCCAAAGTATTTACGATGGCACTTTTTGCGAAACTTGGTTCGTACTTCTGTACAGGTGTCAGCAGTTGCCCCCCCCCCCCATTTTTTGCTACTTTTGCACCACGCTAACCTCATGTATCAAGGGAAATTAAATTATCCTTGCCCCCCCCCCCCCCATTTGCACTTTGGCCCTCTAGTTTTGGAACCCAATCGTCGCCACTGGGTGTGAGCGATACAAATGTTTTCTAGCAAGGAATAAATGTCTGCAATTTCAAATTGATAAAAGTGATGAACATTTTAAGTGCTCCTAGAACAGTTTAGAATCTAAAAGTTGGCAACGGTGACTGCGTGACTCATGTATCTGGAGACGGTGCAAAACCGGAATGAGAGTTCGCTGAAGATAAGCAAGCTTCGTCTTGCAAGGCCTTCCAGTTACCTGTGGGCTTTCGATGCTTGACGGGTCAAAACCAGGGAGTCGTAACGTAACGAAATGGAACGGTATTTTCAATTACGGTTTCCGTTACGTTACAACCAGAAACAGAATAACTTTTTTCGTGAACAGAAACGTTACCTCAGGTATATGAACATTACGTTACAGGTGTGCATAACGGTACCGAACCATAACTGATCTCTAAAGGAGTAGGTCTTCACGTGACACTTTAACGTTACATCCATTGCCGGCAACCAGTAACGTTACAGGGTAAGAAAGAGGTTCGTCACGTATTGACTAGTAACTTTAGTGTGTGTGGAAAGTGATAGTAACGTTACAATTAACCAGTAACTTAATTGAGGTCACTACTGAAAAAAACGTTACACTCCTTTTTTCAAAGCAACAACGTTATTTATAGCTGGTATCATACAGACGTTCCGATGTGCAATACCGTGTCCGATGCCGTGTTCCGGAGAGAATAACATAGGTCTCTCGTATAATTGTGCTCGTTACTTTTGTAACGTTACAGTTCTTTTCCTCCACAAAAGTCTGTTTCGAAAAAGTGATACACATATCCGTTACGAATAGCAAATACCGTTATCGAAGGCGTTTTCGAAGAAGTCTCATAATTGTTTGATTTTGATTTGCTGTATTTGACTTCGCTTTTTTTTTGCCACTTTTGGCTAATTCTCGAAGATGGTGATTGGTGATAACAATATGAAATTGATGAATGCACACTCACAAACATCCACGCCCAGGCCGGGATTCGGACCCGGGACCCGTAGCGTTCTCATAATTGTGATCGGCAGCATAGTAACATTACAATATTTTGACACCTTGAAAGTCATTAAGTTATAATACGTATTTTCGTTTTGGATGTCAGTGAAAACATTAAATTGTAAAACAAAACGTTTCATTCGGCGTGACAGAATTCTGGTTATCGGAATTTACTGACTAACTATGTATTTATCACAAATATATTTCTTTTCTGCATACTTAATCACTTTACGTGAATTTGTTCTAATTTGAATATCTATGCAAGATGAATTTTAACATGTGCGTTCACTTTATACAATAGGAAAACAAACGTTTGTTGAAGGAAAACGTTTCTATCTATCTATCTATCTATCTCTCGCTCTCGGTTTACATGTGTTACATCAATTAAAAAAAAATACATTATGTTTTTCGATGAGAATGATTCGTTCTTAGATTAAAATGCTGAAGGACGAAACATAAAGGACCAACCATGGTCGAGCCAAAAAGTCATCCGTGCCACGCGTTCGTCCACATAAGCGAGAGGCAAGCTTTTTCCTATCGGAAGACGAAAAATAATTGCTTGCTGCGCGACCTTGAGAAGGCGAACCGAACTGATAGCAGCAGCACCACGCAAATCGGAAAATCTGAAACTTTGTACACGTGACCTTCGATCACGAAGCATCCGAGTAGACAACGCCCTGAGGCGATATGAAAGGCACTTTTAGCCAGTGGCGGCCGGCGGGTACTGTCAACGTGATCAAGAAATCGAAGAAAAAAAACCTCCGCAATGCCTTGGCCCCCCTCCTTGAGGTTGCCCCACTGGCCAAGATGTATATCCTTGTTTGGTAACGTGGAAAACAGTGTGTTTAAGTAATAACACACTAATACGATTCATCTTCACTCACTAACCTATCTTTAAACACTACAGGACACTTCACTAAAAACACAATTACAAGAGGAAGGGAAAGCAAATCTTCTCACCTTCTCCTCCCCCATGCACACGTATTCCAACTGGACGTTGAAAATATTCTACATTTGATGTAAAAAGAAATTGTCGAAATGCCAAAGGAATTTTTACTTTTATATTTTTAAAAAGTCTGGATGGCCCTCTAGGCGCATCTATCTATTATCAAAATGTTCATTTAACTTCGGAAAAATACTAGGTTCGTTTCTCCAAATGTTGGCAGAAAAGTAGATAGTACCTTTTTCACGAATTACTTCCCCAACGGGTCGTACAAATCCGTCGTATTTAGCGACTTATCTCTGAAGATGGCAACGGTGTCAACACTGAGAAAGTTCCCTCGCTGTGCTAAACGGGCACGGCTGGTGTCTTATGGGCTAACCCCATTGGCTAACACCACCCCCTGCCACCTTCTTCCCGGCTTATGGTGCAAAGGTTACTCGCTGAGACTTCACCAACCCTCTGCACGCGTTTCAACTTGGTTAGGCCAGCCCTTGGGTGGCGCCGACCGCTGCCTCGCCGAGGATACGAAACAGCTGGCGATGCAGTGAGGAGGTTGGGGCGGTTCATATCTAGTCTGTGGTTGGGGCGGTCGTCACGTCAGCTTGACCGATTGAAAGATTCGAATCTCATTGTCTGTAAACTATCAATGTATTAATTTAACAATACTTGGGCTAGGGGCTAGGTATGCATTTCTTCTGAGGGTAGTGCCATGGCACGGCGGCTCTCCCCCTTGAGCCGCCGCTGCTTTTAGCAAGTAGAAAATACGTATAAAGGATGGAATTTGTGTACGAAACAAATGAAACCGCGTTTGCGCAACTGGTCTGTAGCTAGACAGGGCCTTTGGACTCTGAAGTAGGCAACAATTGTATGGAGAGTGATTCTCAAAACTAAGCGAATAAAAGGACAGTACACGTATTTTACAAGGGCCCTCATCTGCTTACAATTTTGAAAATTACTTTCAGTAATTCGTGCCTTTTTGGACAGGAGATGAATTAAACTTTGTGGTGTAGAAACAGACAGAGCGCCTACCACGTTTGAAAGAAGAGCATAGGCAGACATTAAAGTAATTTTCAAGAATGTAAGAACGACAGTCGACATGGACATTGAGCAACGTGTGACTGAGAAATACAATCGGAACAAAGGACAAGATTCTTCAAGAAACAGTAATTTTATAAAACTTCCTATCATTAACTAAGTTCATCCTTTTATCCTCTTTTGTTTCTTCTACTTTTGTATTGTTCTTGTATCGCTTTTCTGCCACTTGTAGATAATCGCGACTATGAACATTAATGATGATCATATTAAATCTATGAAGGGATGGTTACCAAAGAAAACGCTCATGCCCAGGTGTCTACTCGAACTTGAAATGTTTGGTAGAGAGTTTATGAGTGGATCACTCAACGACTTCGGCTTCGAGGATACTGTTTCAGTTGCAACATGCAGTATAATTACGTTTCTACTACTCTCAATTGACCCAAGCATGTGGTATGTGTCCTTCATTTTACTTAAAAAGCCCCCTTGATACATGAGATACTGCAAATAATTTCAGGCATGCCGTCGAATTCACATTGCCTGGCACTTTTTTTAAACTAAGTAATGAAGTGACGTGTATATTCATATTACGACTAGCTCGAACTAAAAACTCTTGTGGAATACTGTGTATATGTTATCCTTGTTGAAGTGAGGAACTTCATATTTTGCTAAGAAAATATGTATGAAAAAATATGTTTGTAGCTACTAGAAGAATTCAAATTATTATGATGGAATTTCAACTTGCGTATACTCTTCATATAACGTGGTATATAGTTATCGCAGACGAGGTCTTGTTTCGCAGTCAATTTATTTTTAGTTGAGGAACTCGAGAGTAAGTTGCAAATATTTAATGACCCACGTTGTGGTGTGCTGTTCGATTAAGCAGAATTGGAGTGAGAGAAATCATTCAACACGTCAATTTGTAACTGTGAATGCAAGTTTTCTTTGATTTAGCGGGAAATCAGTCTGCTATTGTTGTAAGTAATAAATGGAAACATATACATTTTCTGCTCGAGTAGGAATCCACAGGCGTTATCCAATCAATCAGTTTCTGTGTTTGAAACTTCTGTCTAGGAAAGCTACATAAAATTTGCTTTTAATAACAGCAGCTTCAAAATAACCTATCCATTCTTGTCATGCCAAGTAATGTTTGATTTTGATTTGTTATATTTAACTTTGGTTTTCTGCCACTTTTGGCTAATCGCGAAGACGAGGATGGGTGATGAAATTACAAAATTGACGAAAGGACATCACAAAGAAAAATGAAAATGATGCATAGGCTGGGATACGAACTCGGGACCTGTGGCGTCGTATTGCGATGTGCTAACCGCTCCGCCACGGAGGTCTGCAAAGTTGTATTTGACCATTGTACATTGTTAATGAAATAAAAACATTACATATACAGTGGCTCACATTAGTAACCGAAACGTAGCATTTTGTTTCATTTCTTCACAATATTTCACAATTAACAACATGTACATAAATATAATCCATTGTGAAATATTTATACGCATTTATTAAAGCTATATTCCCTGTTACGTTTTTCTTTTTTTGTTTAATTTTGGGTGTTTCAGCACTTAGGCTATTTTGCACCCGCCACGTTATACTGGGTCCAGCCCCTTACCACAACAAATAACATAACTGTAAGGTCGCATAACTGAAATATGAAAATATTCTGACTTAGGTTAAAAGCTGAGGCTGTAAAGGGGCACTCAGCACACATGACAAAAAGCAGGAGAACATACAGAATTATACTGGCCAGTCGCCAGAGACTTGTTAGTCAGCAAAAGGCAGCCCAGGGTGTACTACGTGGAACTGATTTTGACGATTGGGTGTATGTACTGCGTGGAAGGTCACCCCTTACACCCCTGTTACGTTTTCAAATCTGAAATTAGTTATTTATATTTGGGTGTGAAAAAAAAGATCACTTTAATATTCAGACAAATCTTGAAAGCCTTCTGTTACTGTTACATAGTTTTTTACCGGTCAACTACAATGCGGGGAAAGAACAATTCATGCTACTTCCTGACTACATCTGTTATGAGTAACTGCATTGATCCCTGACTGAAGTACGAGAAAAATGGGTAACAAAACAAAAAAACAACATTTGACGAACGACAGCTATTTATATTTGCCGTATCTAACCAAAGGGTGTCGGTACGTGCAAGGAAATTGAAAATGTTAAGTACATGTAAGCGTACCGTGGGTAACGCAATAAAACGTAATGAAAAGCAAAATGAGGTAAATTCCGTATCTCAGAAAATTCAACCAAGATAAATGGAAGAAAGAAATGAAGGAGCTTCGGTATGAAAAATCAAGACCCTTTCCTCACCCCCACCCTCTTCTCAAACCAAGGGCTCTGAAAGCAGCTGTGCAACTTGGAGCAGACATTGGGACTGCTTTACAGACGGGATAAAATGAAATGTACTTCCGTTTTCCTACCAACTCAGAAGCGAGTTGGAAACTCTTCATTGCTCCTGTATAGATAAGAAAGTGGGGGAGGGCAGTAGCAGACAAGGCCACCACGGAAACTTGTTTCCAGCAAGCTTTATGTTGGAGTCTTGGCAGTTTGTGGAAGGATTTTGTGTTCTGCCTTCCCCCCCTCCTCTCTCTCTTTGGATTGAAAAACAGGGTGCGACGATTATGCGATGAAATACGGTAATATATAACGATAAAGCTTTATTTGATTGAAGATGATGATAATAATAATAATAATAATAATAACCCGTGACGCAACGGTCCGTGAGGGCCACGTCCTACCTACCGACTGCCGGCTTCACTTCCACCTGCCGAGGTTGGAATTATGGGGTGACGCGTGGTTAACAAGACAAGTCTTCAGCTAATCTGTGGTCTTCAGTCTTTGCAGGTTTCCATGGCCGCGTCACGCTACTAATTTGTAGCTCCTCAATTTCCTCACGACGGTGGATGGCCACCAACCCCATACACAGGCCGAAATCTCAGAACCAGGGGTTCCGGGTTCGAATCCTGGCCTGGCCATGAATGTTTGATCTTTGCAAATTAGCCAAAAGTGGCACAAAAAGCGAAGTATAATAAAAGAAAATCAATCAATAAATTGTTTATTGTTGGTTGACGTGAATTGTTAATATGCCTAAACTATTAAAATACTCTAATAGCAGGTTTTCTGTTGCAAATTATTATTTGAATTTTGAGGGCATCCATGACGAAGTGCTTTGCATACTGCTCTATGAAACCGGAGACCCTATGATCGATTGATTGATTGATTTGCTTTATTTTAATTCGCTTCTTGTGCCACTTTTGGCTAAACGCGACGATGAGGATGGTCGATGAAATGATGAAATTAATGAAGGGACACTCACAATGAACACCGAATGAACACAATGCCAAAGCCGGTGTTTAAGCAAGCTGTGCTAACCACTCTACCACGGAGGCCGGAATCCTTCTTAATGTATAGGAGAAATCGTTCTTTGACATCGAACTAAGAACAGTTAATATGCGTCACCTCGGAGTTATTATATTTTAAATTTCGAACAATCAATTGAGATTTATTCTTCACCATTATTTTGTCCACATCAAAACTTCCACACAATAAGATCAATTACACTAAGGACAACAGCATTAGAGTCTATGCTTTAAGGAATGATTAAGCACACAACGATGACGGAAAATAATTCACATGATTAAAGTGATGCATTACATCAGTGAAACATAAATTTTCGGTCATGAAGAAAGATTGAAAAACGCAGGGACACAATAATCGATGTGTTTATTTATTTTATTTCGCTTTTCTTCCACTTTTGGGTAATCACAAAGATAAGTATGAAAGGTGTGTTAAGATGAAATTTGTGAAAGGACAACTACAAACGTAAATGGATAGGACACAGTCCAAACCCCACAGACCATTATACTGACCTTATGTCATGACGCCAGATCCTCGTTAGTGTGCAAAATGCACTCCATGGTCACAATGACGTAAGCATTCGTAGAATTGATTTGTATATCATTCTTTCTTTTTTTTCAGAAAAACGCGAGCTAAACTATTGCGCGTTCTGTGATATGTTCATTACTTCTCAGGAACACTCGCGGCCTTCAACCAGTTTTATCCTTAAACAAAATTGCGGGTTAGGATGTTAACAGATACTTCAAAGACAATATCCAAAAAATTACTTGTCACATACGCAGAATGTAAAACATTTTTATTTTCTCGTTTCTTCTACATCCTTGGGGAGTAAAGACGGCTGGAGCGTGGTGCTGGTCATATGACCTCCAAAATGTCCGAACTCGAGAATATGCGACACCCTACTGCCACAAACCCTTAAATGTGCCTTCATGGCACGGTTCTATACGCACGACGAACTTTACCTTACCTTTACTACTACTAAGTACTCATGCCCGGAATTTTTGTATTTTTGATCCCTCATTATGTCTCCATTGCTAACCTGTTTCATTTCCAGTCATGACAGCAATTAGTCGATGCAATAAAAATACGTCAAACTTAAAATGAAACAGGTGTCGGCGCGCGCGCACACACACACACACACACACAAACACAAACTCAAGGAGAGAGAGAAAGGCGGGGTTGGGGTGGGGGAGGAACACAAAATCCTTCCACAAACTGCCAAGACTCCAACAAGACGCTTTGCCGGAAACAAGTTTGCGTGCTGGCCTTGTCTGCTATTGCCCTCCCCCACTTTCTTATCTATACAGGAGCAATGAAGAGTTTCCAACTCGCTTCTGAGTTGGTAGGAAAACGGAAGTACATTTCATTTTATCCCGTCTGTACATCCGAAATGGTAATCTGGCGGTTAAGAAAGCAACGATGAGTATGAGCGACGAAATGGTGAAAC
The DNA here is from genome assembly GCF_977018435.1 of Lepisma saccharinum. Classification (NCBI taxonomy): domain Eukaryota; kingdom Metazoa; phylum Arthropoda; class Insecta; order Zygentoma; family Lepismatidae; genus Lepisma; species Lepisma saccharinum. The sequence goes on along the minus strand of NC_139241.1, from coordinate 10,506,238 downwards.
TGATGAAGGGACAATCACAAAGAACACTCCTGCACAGGTCGGGATTCGAAACCGGAACCCCTGGCGTCGTAGCGTGCTGTGCCACTCTACCACGTAATATTTTTTATGTACTCATTTTTAGCTACTTCCTTTGTTCCTTATTTTATTAAGTGTATCCGAATATTAATGTTGCTGCTATGTAAAGTCCAACGTTCATAATTTAATATCTGACTAAATTGTATTTTTTCAAAATTGTTCCACTTTGTATCACACATCTACGATACCGAAGATATTTTTTTAAAAAAAATTCTAACGTTCCTTCATTTAAAATGTGTCTGACATGCCTTAAAATGAAAACGTCTTATCTGGCCAAATATTCGAGAGTCTACCTATTTAGCGAAGCGTTTTTCTGTTGTTTGCGACGTGAACAACGTAACGTCTCGAAGGTAGTGAAGTATAAAGACATTTGTAGACATGTGAGCACTTTTGTTATCATATTCACTGATTGTAAATGTCAAATGATGGGGAATTGCAGAATTACGCCTGTTTATTTGATGGAATTCAAAGTGAAAAAGAAGAGAGGAAATGGAGATATTAATACTAACATTTATTGAACGTTTTATCCTGGATGCGAACCCGGCTTCTTAAAGGTAAGTGATCTCACTTTGTATTTGTTGAATATGTATTTAGTGTACACATTTGTGCCTAATAAAGAAGTCCAAGAAAAATGTATTTTTTAGCTAATACGTTTTAGAATTATTATTTTTTTAAGTATTTGTAGGTGTGTTTTACAACAAAAGAGCATTTCGGTATCAAAGCAGAGGGACACAAGAAAGAAAATGCAAGGGCATTACATGAAAACTCCTTAACTTCATTAGGGGTAACATCTGAAATAAATAAATCAATAAATAAATCTAAGCGTACATATGGTGAGACATGAATCCATAGGGACAAAAGTATATTTTTGGTGAAATGGATTAGAATCACTGCGTGCACCCTAGAAAGTTTGATAAAACACCTCAAGTGTTTTTCTTAAGAGAAGTGTAATACTACCAAATAGGACCTCTGGCAAGAAATCGCTAATAGGCGGTGTGTGCCAAACAAAGAAGACGACGACAACCTATCTCCAGTTCTCAAGGGCATTTAGTGGAATGAGTGATTATAAAGTTTTATTTTGGATTTGTTCAGTAATATGGTGCAGGCGATAATCGTTCTGGTGTGTATATGTATATGATTAATTGAATTAGGTTATTTTACTTACCTTTTTGTCATTTTAGTATATATATATACTAAAGCAAGATATATATATATATATATATATATATATATATATATATATATATATATCTTGCTTTAACCCACGGAAATAACTATTTCTGCTTCTGCATTTTTCAGCAGTGTACAAATACGCCACAAGCTGCTTCTACATGGAGCCAATCAGATTCGCAGTGTTCGATTTAAGGGAGGGGTAGGAGGTTAGAACTACATTTTACAGCGGAGGTAGATGAAGAAATTGGGATCCTTAAAACTAGCGTGAATGGGAATCTCGGTCTTTTACGATTGGTTACAATGGAAGGAGAAGGTTCTTCGCTATCCAAGGGAAGAAAGAGAAAAAATCCCGTTCGCATGTTTTTCTCCTTTGATGACATACGACGAGAATCTCACTGTCTTATTCCGGGCTGCGGAAAGAAAGTTGCGGTAAGTGCAATCTTCGGGCAGGTTGAAATGTTTCAGTTCTCGCCGTAAATTCCGTTATTTAGGATTTCAGGATGGGACTTATCTTAACTTGTCGAATCTCATAGCCGTTCTAGACCGAAGCCACCTTGATCGTGTTATTACTATTTAAACATCATAAGTGTTTTCTATCTTATAAGTTACATTCTTCCTCTCAATTGTTCTGCCAGTGAGGGTCAACGTAGAGAACGTGGTCTCGAAAAAGGAAACTGAAAACAGCTCGTCTAAATGTCGGAGAGCCTTAGTTTAGAGTGCAATGGGGTTATACGTCGTATAGAGCGACCACAAGGGAAAAAAAAACGCCGAAAAGTGTACGCACAGATTTTCCTTCTTCCATTCAGCTCTGGCCATAAGAAAGCATGCTTTACTGTGCCCCTCTCCTCCACGCGAGAGTACGGTGCACGCGAGCCGCGAGTCTGCTCAGGTTTATATCCTTGTGGTCCCACAGTAGTTTCTGTTCATTTCTGCAGGAATTCAATCTTATCATAAAAAACTAACTAAACTTTTTGCTCTGATTGTCGTGGATTAAAAAAATGTTAGGATGCAGGCGAAAGGAAATGGAAAATAATTAACGTTTGTAAATTACACGTAGGATTGTGCACGAGTGCACTCTTGCTCACACATCACATTCTGCTATGAGCCAGCGTATTTAAAGGTGCTTGAAGACTATGGGCAGATCTTTTCATGTCTGCAGGTTTGCCTTGGGAAAATTCAAATGCCTAGTTTCAATACATTAATTAATTTAACTTTATTTGGGATTCTATGAAATTATTTGCATGGAGGTGCATATAGAAACGTTCATTTCATCATGTTAACGTTTGAAAGCAACTGATATAGTCTGACCGTGGGCAATAGTTGCTTCGGCATTTCAAAACTCGGCTCCATATGCATGTGTGGGGGGTAGAGGAGTATTTTATTTCCTATTTCGGCAATTTTACGTAGCTTTCCTACCTCTTCAGTTATTTACTATGTTGAGGTTGAATAGATATTGGGACAAACTCAATGGTACGTCCATACCTTAGCCAGGGTTTCAAATAGCAGCTTAGCTGATCAGTCACGGAGCAGGCAACGACTTTAGTCTTTACGGTGTTCTTCAAGCAGCAATTTTAGTATGGTGTCTTGATACTAATTTTTTCATGGCCATTATTTTGTTGGCCGTGACGATATAAGTTGTTATTGAACATTGTATCTAAAACTCAAAGTTTGCTGATTTACGTGAATGCTGAACTCTTACTCCAAATTGAAATGAATGCAATACTCCTTGACTACTAAAAAGTGATAGCGATACTTGAAGTGAAGGTCGGCTTCCCCGATGTCGCAGTGGTAGCGTCGTCGCCTTGTATTCCAGGGGTCCCGGGTTCGATACCCGGTGGAGGCACACAGTGGTTCGGATCCAATTTTATAAACTGTAGGTTCAGTTCCGATTAGCCTTACTGTGCATAAAGTCTGACTGTTAAACGTGACTCAGTCTTACAGATAAGAATTAGAAGTGGAAAAATGTCGATTTACTTCAAATACCCTTCAGAGGATTTTTTTTTTAACAAAACTGAAAACCGCATTTTTGTAGTTACGTTCGTCTGATTCCCGTAGGACGATAGGTGAAATACGTTTCCCGAGAAATATTTGAAAGGAGTTGTGTTAAGATGTCAAGCATGTAGCCCACAGCCATGCTGTATGATGAAAGCATAGAGGATAAGCCCCACACTTAATCTAGGTTCACAACAAAGATAGCGACTGAGAGGCCTAGCGTAATGAAAGGCAAGGAAAACTGTTAATCATTGGAAGAGACAATGAGTTTCATGTTTAGATCATTCTATCATATGTATAATTAATGAAATTGCTTATAAAAATAAAAAATGGTACAAAATGCTTCAAAGTAATTGAAAATATCGTCTCCAGGAAAAACCGAGAAAAGGAATACGCCCATTCAAACTGCAAACCTCGATTTGCATACTATATAGAAGGAATTTCCACCACATACTTGAAATTAGTTTGAGAAAATCTAAAATACGAGGAATCCCTATTCTCGTGTTGCTATTTCCTGTCAAATAAGAGGCTGTTGCGGTCTACTTCCGCGCTATACATTGAAGAAACAACGCTTTATACTCCGAAGTAGATACCAATGGTTCATGGACGCCCGCATTTTTTTTCAGGGAAGGGCAAGCAAGGTAGTTTTTTCCAGGGGGGGAAACAAGGTGCATGTCCTACACCATAAGTGTTGTCTTTTAAAAAAAAACATTACTTTAATTTGAAGTTATGTTCATGCAATAATTAACATATATTATTGTAGCTGAAATGACATTATATGTGATATATATATATATATATATATATATATATAATTTTTGGTTGACTTTCATTTTCCAGGGGGGTCGTCCACCCCTTGCCCCTCTTTCGGACGTCCTTGCAAAGGTTCTATTTTTATTTCGCGTCTACCACTGTTAATCGCGATGATAAAGGATGCGATAGATGATGGAAGTGGTATAAAGACAATATCTTCTAGTCCAGGTTCTAATCAGACTTTAGACTTCGCATTGTATTACGCTAATTAATTTGCCACGGGATCGGCTACTTTGTGTTTGTCTGCTCATCAAATGATTAATTAGTTATTCAAACTCTATAGGTAGCAAAGCGATATAAAATAACGAAACGGAAAAAATCCACTTGACGTCTTGTAGTACTATCATCAACCTACAATTTCATGCTCACAAATCCACACAGGAAACTTCTTGTGGCATTAGTTTTGCGGAATGGCCTTGGGAAATAAAGATCGCCCATTTCCTTGTTCAGCTCTAGACAATTCAGGTGCCTTATCGAAGCTGCTCTTGAGCACGCAGGGTTTCTAACCTACTTCGCCGTAATTCAGTTGTTGTATCTTGATCAATATGCTGCATTGAACATTCCACTCAGAAATCCCATCCTATTCAACAGGGCGAGCTCACTACCATCCACTATGTGTAGGGTATTCTATAGTATTTTAATCAGGCGTAAAAAGTGCTGGGATTCCAATTTGTGACTAATCTCCATACATTAAGCATATTGTTATATAATGACAGTTAGTGGTCTCCATATATTTACGTATATGGGTATATTGTACGAATACACAAACTCGCACATAGATTTTACTTTGATATTAATTCTTTCAGTATGAATAAAACTATTTTCTTTATAGGGAGATCATAGTGGTAACCTAGAGAAACATATCAAGCGGAGGCATCAAGATAAGCTGTCATTTCTGCAGAAGAAGAAAATGAGAAATGCTATCTCTAGTAATCCGAAAGCCAATATTCTCCTAAATGTAAAGATGACCGCAGACATCCTCAGGCAGTCTTGCATCCGACTCATCTCGGAGCACGGACGTCCTTTTTCACTGATGAATGACCAAGCATTTCAAGATATAGTGAATCCTCTTTTGGAAGCGATGCCAGCTTCTGACAGGTGCGTATTTTCATCAATGTCGTCAGATTGTCCTTTACATGTATTCCTTAGTATGTTCACATTGTATACGAATGAAATTATTTTCATTGTTAGTAACGGACAGTCTTAATCAGTGTTCGGAAAGTTACTAGAGTCAGTTGCTTGGTTCAAAAAGTAGGTTCGGTGCAGCTACTCAATTTAAGAATAACTTACTTTTGCAGTTACTTTCTGTTGGATATTTTATTGCGAAAAATTGAACACACCCAATGATCATTAATTACAAGAAAATAAATATTTAAGAAATTTTATTTTGGATTTTATGTCTGTGGTATGTCATCGCATTGTAATATTATGACAACAATCAAGATTAAACCAAACACTGAAGTTTTAATGAGCAACTAGAAATGACGAATTGCAACAAAGCGTGGATGTCCTAAATTCAAAATGGAACGAAGCCCAGCTTTCTTGCCTTAGTAGGAGATTCCGAAAAAAAAAAGGAAACAAAAGCGTCCAGAAAAGAAATAGTTGGAAGCTAAACTACCCCTCTAAGAGAAAGGCCCTTAAATCAATTTGACGTATACAAACAAGACTAATTATTCAAATGCCAACAACTCTAAGCTGATTTTTCAAAGGATGACGCTTGGTCCGCGCATAGTCCATCGCAGCTATTTCTGGCTTTCAAGACAGAACCCGCTCCTTAACTAGCTCAACTACTGTCCTCGCGTAGCTGGGTAGGACTGAAATTTTGGAGGGCTCCCACCAGGAATTTAACCCTGGACCGCTAGCGCCAAATGTTAAATCACTAATAATTTGGCTACGCGGGAGCCCATAGTTGAAACAGTGTTGCGAAATTTAACTTTTTCCCCCAACGCTACAAATTTTAAAGTTAAAAATTTGTCTTAAAGAATAGTAAAAGTAACGTCATAAAGTTACATCTATTGCAAAAATGAAACTCTGCTACGGTTACAGCTACCTTCTTTAGTTAGAATTCCTTAGAAATTCATTTCAGGTTACTTCAAATACATTGATTTTATTGATCCAGCCTCATGTAATGAAGGTAGAGAGTTCTGTATATCCTTACAATGTTTAGAAGGAATGCAATTACGTTAAGTTAGTTTTTCAAATAACTGTAAAACTAGTTACTCACTGACATAATCATGAGTAATTTCAACTGCAACAGTTACTCTTTGAATAAGTAAACTAAGTATAACTGTCTGGAAAAGTAATTTTCTGAAGACTGATATGTATGAGACACATTTTTTCATCAAATGATATTTAACACACTTTTGTACACTCAAACAAAACTAATTAATATAAAGTTTTCAAATATTATGTCAAATTTTCCTCAATTTTACAAAGTTGTTACATATACAGTGCGTTCGTTTTAAACTCTTATAACACAGGTTAGGTCGGAATATGTAATATAAATACTGTATAATTGTCTGCATGCTAGACGTTACGGGACGAAAGTGCCGGCATCTGTCCCATATCACGTGCTAACTCTGCGCAGAGACAAAACAAACTCACTGTACTCCATATGCCTAGAGACAGGTTATGCTAACATTCTGTAGCTTTCCAGTGCTGGATGGAACTGAGCATGCAGTACAACTTATTTAGATATCCCCTATATACTATTGTTAATATATTTTAGAAAATAAAAAAAATATAGGTGTCACATATATCCTTTTCACAGCCTTAGGTATATCTGAATGAAGCAAAAAGACCTATTGCCAAAGCCCAGTGCTGTGACCAGGGAGGGTGGTGTTATAACTTCCTCATTAGTTCAAACTTTACTAAAGAGCGTTGATTGCATCAAATAACACTGTTTATTGCATGCAAGCTGCGTTAGTTTCTAGACACACTGATAGAGGTTAACCTATTATGGTTTTAAATAACAATCTTTTTCACTTTCACCAAAAAAGTGTTCTGCTTTCTCATATTTGTAGCATTTGCCTAGTTGATGAAAGCTTGATAATATAATTAATTCATACTATTTGAAAAATATTTTTAAGAATTTTAATTCTATTTTGGGTTTGAAACAAATGTCTTGAAAATTTCAAAAATCAAGAAACAACTTATCAATTAAGGATGAAAGCAAATTTTATTCTCTGCAGGTTTATCGTGAACAAGGAAGGTGTACGGAACATGCTATTCAGTCAGGCCCAGCAGATCAGAGAAACAATACGCGGCGAAATGGAGGGAAAATTGATACATCTAAAAGTTGATTCTACTTCGAAAAATGGACGATCATTCTTTGGTGTCAACGTTCAGTTTGTTGTAAATGGGGCTCTCCAATTGCGTACTTTGTCAGTTCAAGAGTTATTTGTGTCTCAAACAGGTAGCAATTTGCGTTACGAATTGTTGAACATTCTGGATAAGTATAATGTGCCCGTGGAGAATATATATAGTTTAACTACAGACACTGGAGCAAACATGATTAAAGCCGGGAAACTTATTGGGGAAGATCAAGAAACACAGATGTCTAATATTTCTCAAGACACTTACGAAGATGAAGATATTGAAATGGAATTGACGAGTAAAGATTATCGTCTCCAATCCGTTCGTTGCGCGTCGCATACTCTTCATTTAGTCGTAAATGATGCTCTCAATTCCATTCCTGAAGTTAAGGATATTATTGTGACATGTCAAGCAGCATGCCGTGTCTTACGATCGCCTACAGCACGGCGTCAATTGAATGCAGAATCACTGCCGGTACCATCCCTTGATGTCCCGACAAGATGGAACAGCACAAATGATATGCTCCAGTCACTTTTTACACTTAAAAAGTTCATAGGGGATTACTATCAAGAGCAAGTTAAAATAAAGCAAGAAGACTGGATATACATTGAGGCTATTTTGACGTCACTGGAACCAGCCAAAGTAGCCACAAAGAGGCTGCAAGAAGAACAGATTCTACTTGGCGACTTCTACGGGATATGGCTGGAGTGTCGCCTTAAAACATCAACAATCAACACAGACCTTGCACGCCACATAGTAGAGGGCATGGACAAACGAGAAAAACAAGCATTATATGTCAATAACGAAGAGAGACTTCCATCATTATTTGAGTATCCAGGATTTCTTGCTTCTATTTACATGGATCCCAGGTACTTTTCTGTTTTAAGTGAAGAAAACATCCATGTGGCGAAGGTGTATCTCCAGAAGTTGTGGTTAAGACTTGAACACATGAAATCCTTATCAGTGTGTGGAGAGGTAAAGAAACAAGAAGATTCCAGCACTGAAGATGATGACAGTGACCATGTCACAAACTACTTAAAGAAACAAGATTTATTGCGGCGGAATACCATATCTGCACCAAAGTTTAATATTGCGTCATTATTGGACACTTACTTTGTTTCAACTCGAAGACTGAAAAGGACTGAAAATGTTCTAAATTTCTGGGAAATTAGAAAATCAAGTTGTCCCGAATTGTACATTTTGGCTTGTATTGTTCTCTCTACTCCTGCAACACAAGTTAGTGTCGAGAGACTCTTTTCATCTCTGAAATTCATACTAAACCCACTCAGGTGTAATATGGCAACCGAAATTATTGATGACATACTTGTTATTAGAAATAATTATATTTTCATGAAAAAAAATCTAACTAAATCTTCATTAAAAAGCAATCTCAGAAATAGCAGCACAGAATTGACTACAAACATTGTAGCAAACTTTGTGGAATCCAATGATACACCACAGAAAGATCTTGTACAACATGTTGAAAATGTGGGGAATATTACTGTCTAGATTAATAATGTATATAATTACTTGATTTTTTTTGTGATCTTATAGTTCATTATACATAAGTAGCTGTAACCAAAGAAAATCTTTTCAGAGGTTCCATAAGAAGTAATTTAATTAAAAGAACAATTTTGCTCGTACTTGTTTAATGTTTCCTAGTAATTAATAAATTTAGTTTTGAGTAGCTGTCTTACCTGTTCACAAAATTGCACAGATATACTGATGTTATACAAGAGTATGAAATATATTTTTATTCATGTCAAATTTGTGGAATTCTGTTTAGTTTTAAATTGACACCTGAAGGAAATGACAGTGTATTTGCTTTGTTTTGAAAGATACAAAATTTCTCTAGTTTTTTAAGTAATAAGGTCTTTTTTTTCCTTGTTTTAGAATTTACCTTGGAATGATTAAGAGAATAATAAAGATATTCAACAAAATTTTAAAAACTGTTTCAATATATACTTTTCAGAACCTCCGTTCTATTCTTATGCTTATACAGTACGAATGCATACTTTAAATATATGTATATTTACATTTTTTTAAAAAAAATTGAGCTTCGATGTTGTAGGGAGTTGAATATATGGCAAATATTGTTATTCCTTGGTTGGTGAACAAATCCTAATTTTTTTTTATTGTATTAATTCCCATGATATCTGTTTCTTTGTGAGAGATTAGTGTAAATTTTTAGATTTTTTATGATAAATTTGACAGCCATTTTAGAATGTACCTCAAAATGTAACATTTAGAGCACATTACTCAGGAACACCACTCAATAACAGACGTTACTGTTAGCCTCCTAATATGTAACCTAAAATCAATTCTTGTTTTTCAAACACGCTACTTCCTAAGGTTAAGTTTAGTTCTCTTGTTATAAAATTCTCTTAATAAAATATCAAAAAATGGCAACATCATTGTCATTATCTTGTCTAAGTAATTATTGCATGGCATCTGATAAATTATCAAAAGACGCACGCAAATGCAAATTAATGTACATTAATTACCTTGATGGACGCACGTGTCTGCCTGTGTGTGTATCCAAATCAGCATGTTACTTTCTAATGTTCTGGACAATGAGTTTTTGAAGAATGGAAACCGAATAGTCAATCACTCTACTACCAAATCATCCCGTGTAACAGCATGGAATGTAAATGGAGATGACAAATAGCATCCACATATCTTTTGAACTTGACTCATTTTGTTAGAATCAGTCGTTCCACATGTCTTATCGATACCTCAAAAATACTGAACCCACAATTGTAATATTAAAATGGGCTCCAATAACTATCAAAGTTTAATTTTTGCATGGTTGAGTTGGGGTCATGTAAATTCTTGTCCTCGCTAAAGTACAGTATGCGTACGTTGCACAAGACTATATAAAAACAAAGTAAATTTGTTACACACACATAAGTGCGCGCCCGCAATTGCATAGCTGAAAGTCTACTGAACACACACACACATCAACTTTCGAGCACTAACGATGACCATTGCCATAAGCACAATCTCTGGCGTGTGTCCAAACATGCACTTCTATGTTCACTATCTAGTAGTAGCAATTTATGGTAGAAATCAATGGTCACTAAAAGTGCATGTTACAACGTCTGCCCACACCTGGGAGTTAGGAATGGAAGACATCGCCATTATGTTATTAAGTGTCCTGTTCAAAATGTCCTTACTTTTATTTTTAAGAAATTTGCCAGAGAACGAAGCGCGATAGTTTTCAATTACATAGAAAATGATGCACCCCCTCAGAGGAGTAACCACAAATTCTTGTCTGCGGGGGGAGTACTTGGATAAACTATTAATAATAGTAGTAATAATGGCACTATTATTATACGTACACAATTTATATAGCCTATATTAATACATTACATAATGAATTCATTCGCCCCACAACAAACAACAAAAAATATGCCTCTGAAATGTGTGCGCTTCTTCTCCCCCAAACAATTGTTCATACATTTAAGACTCAACTGTTTGTAATAGTCTGACGTACTTACTTCTTGTTACTTCTCCCTCTGGTAATTTACAATGCATTACAGAAAATAAATTGCTAGCGAAGCGATCAAGAAAACTTTTAGATCCAAATTTTTGCAAACTGAAAACAATATTGATTTAATATGGCGCAAAAAAATCATGGAGGCCCATGACATTCTCTTTTACATTTTTTTTTTCTATTTACATCGTTCGGCGTCCAGGGCTGACTGCCGCCGTCCCCTATACATCGACCACAAGGAAAAAAACCTTGGGACGAAAAGTCCCCGCGCAGCTTTCCCTTCTTCCCTCCACCTCGGGCCATAAGGAAGCATGGTCCACTCTCCCCCTCCCCTACAAGCGGGAGTATGGTGTACAGGAGTCGTGGGTCTGCGCAGGTTGTTTTGCTCATGGTTCCACTATAGCTAAGGGTTTGAAATTGACAAGACTGTAAGAAAAGCAGATATTGCGAGCGAAACGAGCTAGACAATTTTATATAACTTTATTTACATTTGTATAAAGATATAAATCGAAAGGGGGCAATTGCCCTTCTGTGCCTCCTTGCAGATGCTCTTGACCGTCTGGAAGAAATAATGCACGAAAGACGTGAAAACTAAATCCGTCTTTAGTATCGTTTTGTCCTGCAACTCTTAGATTCTGCAACCTTTCTTTCCATAGTTCAATGTTTGCAACCTTACCCCTTAGAATTGATTTCCGTCCAAGGTTGAGGCCCAATCTCCCCCCCCCCCTGTGGTTGCGCCACTGCACCTTCTTTAGCCGTAGTTGTTTTGTGAACTTTCATTGGCTTAAAAATACTTCATTTTCTTCAAGAGCATAATATAGTTTAATAACCGGCGATAAAATTCCTCTCCCCTAACTTTCTGGATTAAAGTATAATAATATAGGGGCATGGAAATCTGAAAGGGGGGTGCGGATGGCCACCTCTCTCCTTTAGAAAACGAATGTCAGCTAAAAGTATATATTTCACACGTATAATTTGATTCCAGTCATAGTAATTTACATTAATTATTATAATGGGTATGCAGGAATGCGATAATTTCGAATTCAAGTGGTGTTTCTTGAGGGGGCAACACTATTATCGGGGTAATATGCCCCATGGAAAAATACCTCGCTTCTCCCTCCGTCGAAAATATCTGCAGACGTCCATGATTAGGGCGGGGCATTAACCCCCCCTTTGGACTTCGTGCGCACGCCTATGGCTACTCATTTCTACACTACATGGAAGGTTTATTCAATTTCGAGCCAAAAGTGTAATTTTCAAATCAGGGTTTTTAAACGTCCACGAACCCATCAACTAATGGGTTCTATTGGGTTCCGCAACAATACCGGAACCTGTTCTATCACAGTGTAAATTCGGTCCAAGTTGCGTATTGTTTCATTTCAAATATGGAACTTAGACCGTCTTTAAATTGATCCGGAACGAAGGACCCTGTGCCGTATTTCAATTGATCCAGAAAAAAGGTTCCTGGAACTTATTTAAATACCTTAAACATAAAAAGGCTCTTTACGGTCCAGATCCATTTATGCTTGCTAATATTCCCTGCTGAACCTGAATTGAATTGATTTAAAATTCCTGATCCTTTAACAACCCTGGTGGAAATTCATTAATTTACAAACAACCATATTTTTAACGAAACATTAATCCCACACAATATACTGAGTTATTTTTCGCAATGTTCCAATGAATGGCAAGAGATTTGGGCTATTCCTTTTTCTTCCTTGATGTTTAATAGATTATATTTGTCACGCACCTATAACGTTACTAGCAAACATTTGTGAATTGTTCTTTCCTTGTAACGTTAACATCTACCATACTGAATTTATTTACGTTCCTTATGCAGATGGTATGTACCCAACTGCATTTTGTTCCGTTCCGCTACAGTGGTTTACATTTTGTTACATTCCTATGTAACGTTAATTAACCATATTGCCTTTCACTTCGTTCCGTTACGGAGGATTGCATTCATTACGTTCCTATGTACCGTTATTTACTACCATGTTGCATTTCGTTACGTTTTTTTGTAACGCTAGTATATACCACAATGCATTTCGTTACTACGTTCCTTGTATCCTTGTAACGGTAGTATATACCATATTGCATATTACGTTATGTTCCAATGTGCTCATTTCGTTCCGTTCCTTTATAACGTTAATATCTACCATAATACATTTTGTTACGTTCTCTGTAACGTCAGTCTGTAACATATTGCATTTCGTTACGTTACATGGGTACCAGCAGCTGAACCATACTCTTCCTCCTACAAAATGGAACGTAACGTGTAACGCAAATTGGGTACGTTACGACTCCCTGGTCAAAACCCAGGTATAGCTCGACCACAAGGAAAAAACCTTCCGTCCAAAGCGTTCGCGCAACTTCCCTGCCGTTATCGGTGTTCGGGGCAGGGTTGCCAGGTCAGATTTGAAAAATTCGGGAGATTGTTCCTTGGAAACCAGAAGTTCTGCTACAAAATCAGATGATCTAATAGTAGCGGATGAACTATGTTCTTGGGGAGGAGGGGCGGCATCGTTGTGCGCACTGGTGGGGGGGGGGGCAAGGGGCATTGTTTACGGTGTAAACGTCACAGATACTTTTGTAACAATGGTGCTAAACTCAGCACCCTGTGTTTGGCAAAAATATACCGAAGATCTCCATTTCAGGAGTGGACATGTTTCAAACAAAAGAAAGTAAACCGCCCGAAGGAACCGACCAACATCTTTCATCTCTTCCGCATTTTCCGGTTAGAGGGTGCGTGGAAAACACCCTCAAATTTGCCCTTTTTCAGCATCGACACAAGGGGTTGGGATGCCTCTATTATCGCGAGGAATTTTTATGACAGGAAATGGTAGAAAGTTGTGTTCACAGGTGAAGCTAACGTGCCGCCTTTCGTTGTCAGCGATTTTCCACAATCTTTCAAGTCGAATGCTAACAATAACAAATCAATTTGCCTTCTGCTGGTGTTCGGTGTACAGCTATCGATAGGGGTAGGCACGCGTCCTGCACCATAATGAAAAATGCATTACGTATGTGAAATATATTTGGTGAATTAGACAGCATGTCTTCCTCAATAATTCAAGATAGCAACGCTTATGCTAGGGTGCCACCCATCCTCCCCATCTGGTAGAAATACACACACACACACACACAAACACATACATGTATAACATAATTTGCCCACGCTACGAAGTCAGTGTTTCTACCTAGTAAGGCAAGGACGTTTTTCACTGTGTCTGTGTCATTTTATCCATTTCATCAGTTTTTCATTCATCCATATTGTCGTACTTTCCGGTAGAGGCACAAAAGCGACGTAAAATAACTAAAATAGAAATAGAGTTTAGGGTGGGATAAAATACAGCCATCTAAAATAGTAATGTAGTAAAAGCAATAAAATTATTTCCTAGCTCAATTTAGTAGCGTTTGACATAATTTCACAGTTCAAACAGCACTTTTCACGGCTGAGTGGAGTTCCATTCCACATCACCCCTCTATGTTCAAGTAAAGATGAGCAGGAAACGTGTTTTTGAGCTGGCCGTTGGAGGTTCCATAGCAATAGTTTATTAAGGAATTCACCCGAGAAATCAATAGGCCTGGCAACGCTGACGTGAGCCGGCTGAATGTTCCTTCCCCCCTGCCCTTTCGCGCACCCGCCGGCGCGATGTGCTTCTGCGCAGGTTTTTTTGCTTGTGGTTCCACTATATATAGTTTTACTCGCCCGCCCGACCAGCCAGGCGGGCCTAGTAAGCGATTCTGGCCGTTGTGCAGCCCTCTGAGCCAGATGGATCCATAGAGATACGCAGAGTGAGCGCCGTATGTATAGTGACCTCTGCGTACCACATTAATTACTTTGAGCATTATAAGCTTGGCTAAGCCTTTATATTACAAGTTTCCTCATAAAATGTGGCTAGAAGTCAACAAGCGAACTTCCCAAAGAAAAGGCAGTCAAGCTGATGAAATTCTGTTTCCCGCAGGCTTCGTACCATACTGTATAGTGTATTTAGGCCTATTCCCTTTAAACACACAATAATAAATTTGTTTTGTTGCTATAAACGGAGTTTTAATGCACTTTCTACTGGTCTTTTAGGTTATTTCAGTTAATCTGGTCAACTTATCTCCCCATTAGTCCGGATTAACGAAGTTTTACTGTAATTGAAAGTTGTTCAAAATATTGGTTAATATTTGTGTGTACGTATTTCCCTCTAATTATATGAATCAATTACCAACCCTTTTGCTTTAAAATGTTCAATTACATAAAATTATTAGATTGCATGTTATGTTATTACAGTAACAATAAAAATAAACTTTAAATTTTGCATAATTTCCAGGATAATTAGACCCTGCGAAAGACAAAAAATGCAGGAGTAACGATAAATAAATTCCAACCGACACTTTGCGTTACAGATACCACTGGTATCGGCTCAGCCATAGAAAATTCATGTGAAATGTATAATTTTTGGTTGACTTACATTTCCCAGAGGGGGGCATGATCCACCCCTGTTCCGAAGGTCCATATATACCGGTATGGTAATCGAAAATGGCATGTTCGCACATGCTTTGTCTGGAGCGAGCGAACGAAAACAAATCTCTTCGCAAGTAGTCACAGGAGGAGCGAGGGAGAAACGCGGCTGCAGCTAGCAGTCGCTTGCAGCAAAACTCACGGCAATGCTCCGCCCACTCGCTTTCTCCCCTTGTCTTCCGTTACGCGCGGCCTTGCTCCACATATTCCCTAGACAGTGTAAGTAAATGTAAGCATTGGAAAACACACAATTCAAATTGCAGAAAATCGTAACTATCAGCTGCTGTTATCTTTCTTTTTCTTGTCAGATGCATGAAGATAAGGATAAAAGGTGTGGTCATGCTCACGTGACTGATCTTAATCGTCTGACCCACTTACTACATCATTCACAACCCTCACAGACAGCTGATATATACATTTTTAGTTGTAATAGTTAAGGCAGGCTATTCCTCTTTCAAAAACAATAAAAGGTAAAGGGCAGAGGTGTCGTCAGACTCATGGGAGTCGAGAGCAGGGCCGGCGCTAGCCATTTCGCCGCCCTGGCCAACCGCGGCATCTGCTGCTCCCCCCCCCCCCCCCGTCATTACACAGCAACGGGAAATTGAAAATCAAAATCAATATATTCCTAAGTAAAACATCAAACTATAAAATAAGAAATAAAATAATGTTACACTATTGAACATTGATAAGCCGCGGTAGCTCAGTCGTTAGGGGTCGTCTGACTACCATGCGAGAGACCCGGGCTCGCCCACCCAGCGTCGTATAAAGTGGGTACCTGAAGGTGGGTAAAGGCGGTCAGGGGCGTGGTGCTGATAACATCACCCCCAGCTCGGCTGAGATCGAGAAAGTGTGGGGCCCTAACCCTACACCCCCTATATGCCTTCATGACGTGGTGTAAAGCACAGGGGAGCACTTTACTTTTATCTTACACTATTGAACAAACGGATGTGTCTACCACAGCAAAACTTTAAAAAATGAGACACTAAATTACAATTTCATTATACGTATCTTAAATGTAACAAGTACACGGAGGTTATTTCAGTCGTTTACCGCGAGACCGTCGGCCGCCCAGCGGCGCCTTCATGCAACAGGTCCCGGCAAATTGCGTTACAGGAAGTCCGTAACAGAAACGGCTTGTTTTGTAATGTTTTCCACTTTTCACAATTACAGTTACAATTACAATTGAAATAAGCACGTACCTTGTCGCAAGGATGCTGGAAAAGGTGTCCTCCCAAATACAAATATTTCTGGCACCTTATTTCTGACATCTAATCTTAGATTCGACATCGCTACTTTATCCTCAGTTGACAGAAAGGGAAGACAGCATCCCGGCGCATAAAGCAAACCGAAAGCGTAAAATGATATTTAAAAGTAATAATAATGATGATCACTAACCTCCTGTGTTATAAGAGATATTGAAAATGACCTCCTTCAACAGCAATACGACACGTTTCTTAGGTTCAAGAGATCCTGTCTCTCGTAATTGCCTGACCACTTTTCTGCAAGAGTTCGTTTTCACGTAATTATCGTACATAAAAACTCTTTTGTTCAAGACTATATTTGTTTAGCGGAATAACTAATGAATGAATAACAATTAACACACAATAAAGCACTTGCACTGGATAGAACACAAGCTCAATAACAGTATAAACAACACGCGTACTCATAGCGCGTGCTGATAAACGTAAACATAAGTGAACATGATCGTAGACTCACTACGTCTGGTAGCCGACAGTGTTGCTAACCATTTTCCGGCAATGTCCCTACAGACGTAGTCAAAATCTCCCTACGCGAAGTAAAGCGACTAAAAAAAACAACACCTCATGAGCATGCAAAACAGAAGATAATATATACACATTTACTTACCAAATCTTTCTGCTCGGTGCTACCACAATTAATGAAGGAGCGAATTTACAATACTGGACTCCTCCCCGATTTTTGTAATATTTCGCATACTCACTAATTGAGACCTCCTAACCACACGAATTTTACTTTCTGTTTCACTGGTGCATATTTTTATCATACTAACAAGATTCTTAGGTATTCCAAACTCTACTAGTATATTATATAATTTATCTCTTTTGACCGAATCATATGCTTTTTTGAAATCAATGAATAGCTGATGGACATTTTGATTATATTCCCACTTTTTTTCAAGTGTCTGTCTGATGTGAAAAATTTGATCTGTAGTTGATCTGTTGCGTTTAAATCCACATTGATAATCACCTATAATTTCATTAGCATATGGGGTTAGTCTTGTTAAAAGAATATTAGATAATATTTTATATGTTGTTGAGAGTAGAGAAATTCCACGGTAATTATTGCAGTTCATTTTATCACCTTTTTTAAACACAGGAACAATTATGGATTCTTTCCACTGTTGAGGGATTTCTTCTTTATTCCATATTAAACAAATTAATTTATGAATTTGACATATTAATGAATTTCCACCATATTTAATTAACTCAGCTGGTATTAAATCAATGCCAGGTGCTTTGTTATTCTTTGTTAGCCTTTTAATAGCATCTTTAACTTCAGTCAAGTTAGGTTCTGAAACTAAAGGTTCTGCTGTGTGTACTTCATTTACTTCTGATTTATCTCCTACATGGACATTTAAAAGGTCATTAAAGTAGTTCTTCCATCTATTTAGAATATCGCTTGGGTCAGCTAGAAAATCACCGTCTTTATCTTTTATCAAGTTTACTTTAGGTTGCCACCCCTTTCTAAACTCATTTACACCTTTATATAAATCTCTGATATTTTTATTTTTGCTGTTTGTTTCAATTTCGTTAATTTTGCTTTTCAAGTAATATCTTTTTTTACTTCTAAACGTGCGGTTAACTTCTCACTTTATTCTATTATAATTGTTTAGATTTGTATCATCAGAGTTATTTAACCACCTAAGTCTAGCCTGATTTCTTATTTCTATTAGATTATGACATTCATAATCAAACCATGCCTTACTTTTTCTCGGTTTATGGTATCCTATACTTTCTTTAGCTGCTGATTCTATTGCATTACGTATGTGCTCCCAATTCTTATTTACGTCTGTTTTATTTATATTTTCATCATCATTTAAATCCTGCAAAACATCAAATCTATTTGACAGTTTAATTTGGTAATCTTTCTTAATTCTTTCATCAGTAAACTTTCCTGTATCAAATTTTATAACTTTTAGATTTTGTTGCTTATGATTTATCACTGCGAGTTTTTCTCTTAATTTAGCAATTACTAAATAATGGTCACTGGCACAATCAGCACCTCTATGTGTACGAACGTCAATTATACTAGTATGCCTTCTCTTATCAATGAGAAGAGGATATTACAAATCTTAAGACCAGATGAAGAAGAGAAAAATGCAAGTTTATGACTAGTGGGAATGAATGTACAGGTAATTTAGAACTTTTATTTTTCTTCTAGAAATCATTTAGCGATATTATTTTAATGCTAACATAACCTGACCTAACTATGAGAACATTTAGGTTTATTATTAGAAGTATGTTAAGGGACCTAATCTTGAAACATGTTGTGTAAGTAATCGCTAAAAATTCACAAGTGTGAGTTACAGACTAATTGTATATATAGCATGATGAAATCACGATAAAACGAAGACCGGATCTGTTGCCACGCGCATGTCTCTTTTGAGGTTACAGCAGAAAATTAAAGTGGCAGCAGACACTACCAAGAATAAATGGTTCCAGTTACAAAAATTATACTTCACGTGAGAGGTCAAACAACATAGATTTTATGAAAAAAGTTACCCCTAACTTTTGAAGCCTTTTCTTGAACGAGGTGTGTAAAAAGGCAATACAATAACTATAAATTTCAGTACACTAACTTTATTAAAATATATATTTTAAAAAAAAAGACCTTTATGCAGGATATTCACTCATCTGGTGCATCGCCTAGCAAAGTCTCCCCATTCATATAATAATAAAAAATTGGATTATAATTGGTTTTATTTTTAATAATTATTATTGAATAATAACAATTATAACCGTGAAAGTTATTATTGTTATTACTTCTACTACTCAAGCTTCATCAATGGCTTGACCCCCCCACCCTAGAAAAATTTCAGGGTTACTAAGATTTTTTGATTATGAAATTCCCTGATATTTCCACGTTTTCCAGTCCAAAAATGAAATTTTTCCAGACGTGTTAATCATTATGATTTTTCCTTTTGAACCTTGTTTTTCAACTAAATATTTAATCTGTTAATTATTATGAATATTCACTTTCACAAGTTTTTTTTTTGCAAATTTCATTCTACACAAACAAGAACACATGAAAATTCGAAGAGTAAAATGTAAAATAACAATCGGCATCAAATGTTTTGGATGCTACAATCATGTGCATCTAGCCTTCAGGCTAAGGTAACAGAGGTACATTATTTCACCATAACAGATCTCCACAATATAAAAACAACAGAAAAAGTTCATAAATAACATAATCTTCATTAAACCATACACAATTTTACATTTTCTAGAGGATTTATAGTGTCGTAGAAAATGTTGCAGTTTTGCATTTATTAGTAGGTACATATTTAGTGAAGTTTTTGTTGCATATAGGAATTCTATAGGAAATGCCAACAAGACTAAGATCTATAAAATAATAGACGATAACCTCATCTTCACCAACCTTTCAGATAATTATGGTCATATTGTGAATGTACTTTAGTTATCAATCAGATATTTGGACTGCAAGTTTTACTTTGATATTCTTTCTAATATCTAGTATTATATAAGTGAAAATTTATTACAGAAATTTGAAGGAACCATAATTTTGCACAAGACTGAGAATCATAAGAATGAAAGAAACAAGTTTCTAAACTGAATATCTTTTGGGAGTGGAATCATTTAATCCAGAAGTGGAAGTGAACTGCTTGTTCGTTTTGCAACTTTTTCTCCTGCAGACTCCAAAACGCACAGAAATTCCAGACGATCTGAAAAATTTCCTCACATTTTCCTGCTTTCCAGAGGCATAGCAACCCTGAATTTCTAGCGATGGCCATGCTCAGACTTGATTTAATATTTATACTATCGACAAGGAGGGGTAAAACCTTATCCACATAAGGAATTTCCGTGACTACTATTAAAAGATTCCTCATGTAATATAAAGCGTTTTTACATTTTTTGCACCTTAACACACAATGGTCTATCAAGAAGTTTGAGACACAAGGTATAAGGAATCAATTTGGGAAAGTAAAGTCATTTTCCCCCAATTCTTTTTCTTTTAAATTGATTAATTTACTTCATGTTACTTCGCTTTCCTGCCACTAGGTTTGCCAACCCTCCCAGAATGGAAAGGAGTCTCCCGAAATCGATCTCGGTCTCCCGGACAAACTTTGTTACCTTCGAAGAAGTTTGATATTGCAAACCAGTAGCATCACAATTTTGATTTGACTTTTGTTACTTAGCATAAATTTTCTGCCAGTTTTGGCTAATCTCAATGATGGAGATGAGTGATCGGATCATATGATGAAACTGATGGAAGGGACATTCACAAACACCACCCATGCTGAGCTTCACACCTTGGACCAGGGTTGTCCTGGGTGGGCCTAGCCCATTTTTCCCCACGCGGATTTTTTCAGGAAACCCCCACTCAAAATGTGGGGTTTTCAGATAATGTAAATTATTCCTTTAAATAATTGTAAGGTTCCAGAATTATCAACATTTTGAGAAAACTTGTAAAATAAAAGCTTAGCCAACCTTATAATACTCAAAATAATTAATGTGGTACAAGTTACAGTAGGTTTTTTCATGATATTTTTCTCAAATCATGCTAGAAATAGACTTTTAACAGAAATAATATGAACATTTATCCAAGAAACAAAAAATTAAAAGGGTCTGAAATATTTAGATAAAACAATGAATGAACAAAGCTTATAATTTTGAAATGTGGGAGCACTTTAGATATCAGTCACTTCCGTATGTGGGCAAGCCACTGTGACGATCAACTGTTACAATAAATTTTTCCATGTATAAAGCATTACAAAGGAGAATTGAGTACATTTTATTGAAATGTCATGAAAGTATAAAAGGTTAACTGTGGTATAATTAAACCAAACACTTTTCAAATGATCCATTTCATTTCTCAAAATTTAGTATGTGTGCAAATGTTCTGTTATCTTTCCAAGGCCTTCCACTGAGACAGTGACCCCTCCCTCCCTCCAGTTCAGTGCATTGATTGAACGTAATGGGTTGCTTGCCCATGTAGGATAAATGTTATTTGTGGTTAGGAGCTCTATGCCCAAGAAGTCTAGTACTCTCATAATATACCACGATTTCTTTTTATCTTAAATATAGGGGGTGTGGGGTACTCAAGTAAATATAATGCATACGTATACTTTCATATTTTGACCATTTTTGACATTTTCAAACCTTTTTAGAGACTACAATTTCGAGCTTTTTGCATAAAACTTTCAGGAGCATTGTGACATTACTTGCACTGTAAATTCACAATAAAATTATCGAAACATAATGCAAGATTTAGAAAGACGTCATCTATTTAGTGACCATGATAACATGTTTCTGCAGCTAGAAAACTTGCCAGACTGCAATGATATTACATGTGAGTGAAATTGAACAATGTGTTTCAAGATGGTGAATGAAAAACTGATTTTCCTCATGTTGCACGCATACTCTATACCATGCTGTTGGCAATGCATTCTCGGAGTATAGGGAATTAAATTCAGTCATTGTAGATAATTCATCGGTCAGCAATTTTGCAGTAAAACTTTTAAAAATTATATTTCTTAGTTTAGGAGAGGAGTGGTGGTAAAATCGCAAACATACATCTTGCCATAAATGTAAAGCTTTCGAGTTGCAATTTTTAGAGTTACAACATAACTGAAAGGGTTGGTGTCACATTGTATTTGAGAAAAAAATGTCACCAGGTTTAAAGATGGTGGACGGCAGACTGATTTAACATGCCTTGCGAGAGCTTTAAGTTATGCAAATATTTGAGGTTAGATTTTCGTAGATTAAGAAAACCAAGTCTCAGCTACGTTAGGACATTACTTGAGCTTGAAGTTTTTAATAAAAAAAATGTAATATAGTCTGTGGTCGGAAGGGTCACCAATTTTGAGACAACGATATCTGTAGCAATTTTAGAGTTTTTAAACTGAAATTCATGTTGCCAATAGATACACCAATGGAATGATTTTATTTTGCATTTGCATTGTTGAAAAATTGATTTTTCATATTCTGAGGTAGCTCCAAATTCTGATGCCACTTTCAAATATCACCCTTAACTACATTTTTCGACATTAAGAAAATACATTTATTTTAGGGCATTTCTTAAGCTATGGCTTGACAAATATTTTTTTTTAACAATATACAGTAGTGCATATGTATGTTGGGATCCAAATGCGAGCCACTAATGTCTTGTCCATGGAAACTGTTAGTTTCATAGCAACCAGATATTTTGGAGGATGGATACGGTGTTCCATTTGGATGAAATCAGTCGAGACAATTAAATATGCCAGCCTTATAATTTTGGCATGGTTAAGACATGTAGGAAATATTTAAACTTGAAACATCCACAAAAATAATGGGAGAACAACTCTGAACAAACTGTTTTGTAGCAGATTTAAAAGTGTGTATGTGTGCAGCTACCGTATGTTGTATAGTAGGTAAAGGTAAAGTTCCCCGTGCATATCTAGGGTGGCCACTCACCGGGAATTCCTTGAATTCTGCGTGAATTTTTCTCTGTAGATTTGAAAAATTGCAGCATTTATTAAACCATATCCCATTGAGGGCATCCCCATGGCGCATTGGTAGCGTCGTTGTCTTGCAATCAAGGGGTTTGGGGTTTGATACCCGGTGGAGGCACATAGTAGTTCAGATCCCACTTTAAACTTTAGGTAAAGTCCCAATTAGCCTTTCTGTGTATAAAGTGGACTTAAAACATCAACTCAATCAATCAAACCATATCCCATTGAATTTATAAATGCTCTGAGGCAAGTTTTTAACCGATTAACTTTATTTTTATCGAGGAAGGAAAAGAAAGCTACGTGAAAAATAAAATTGAATTCTCTTGATCCGTTTACTTTCTTAGTGTCCTTTGTAGAACAATCTAAATGATAGACACAAGATTATGCAAGATAATATATCCTGAAGTTGAATAGGTAAATTTCAGCTTAAAATTCTTATACAATTAACAATTTTTCGTACATACTAATGTCCCGTAACATAAGTAACTTGTGTTTGTAAATGTATTTTGAGTCTGAATATGTGCAGTTTATTTGAATTGATCTAGAATTTTTGGATACATTGGAATCACACAGACCCTATATATTGTTAATATATTTGTGTGTGTATGTGTGTGGGTGGTGAGAAGCGGTAATACGTAAGGTTGAAATAGAGAAAACATCTTTTGGTGACCTTGAATTTTTGGAAAGTTCACCTTGAAAACTGGGAATTATACTTGAATTTTATTATGGTGATAGCAAAATCGGAAAAAATCCGACCTTCGATCACACCAAGATTTGAACCCGGGTCTTCTGCATGGCAGTCAATTTTTTTTTTAATAAAAGTAATACCCCCAAGCAGTAGCATCTTTCTATTTTCTCAGTATTATCATTGGAACAAACATCCAAGTCGAAACCAGGATTCGAACCCGGGATTCCTGGCATTGAAGAGTGCTGTGCTAACCACTCAGTCGCGGAGGTTGACTAAACCACCACAGCTATCAAGTATTAGTATAGTATTGCAATGTGCAACCCTGGGAACTGATCATAGATATATTAACTGTTACACCATTCCGCAAGAGTAGAATCAAACTGTTGGTCAAATTTTTCAGAACATGAAAACTTACGAGGACGACTGGGGATTCGTAGTGTAATTGGGTGTATGATCTCCCACCTCGGAGTAGGATCAGGTGGAATTGCGGCCGGCAGTCGGTAGGTAGGCCTGGGCCCTCAATGGTCTATTGCAGCATGGGTTATGTATGTCTTTAGTTTAATCATTTCAAGGTGTGAGACCTTGATTGACAATTTTTAACCACGAAACTATTTTTAACAGAAAATATGAAATAGTTTTTGATTCAGTGAACTAAAACAATACAAATTGAATCAGGGAATAATGTATTTAATTTTTAAAATACTCCCTCTGTCCCATAATTATTGTCCGGTACATTTTTGTTTGTTGTCATAATAATTGTCCGATATTCAAACTGTGACATTGGTGTATACAGAAGAAGAACATGAACCACGGGAATGAGTCATACAACTTTATTACTCAAGGATCAGTACAAATTGTGCTTTCCATCTGGCTCTTCGTCCGTCATTACTGTACTACCACTTTGGCATACCGGACTATAATTATGGGACAGAGGGAGTATATATATTTATAAACATAACATGAAAAACCAAATAAAACTCAGTTTTGCTCAGGTTTCATCTAAAAAAAAACTGGGTTGGGTTTATTGAAAAAAAAAAAACATGCAAAATGCCAACCCTGCCTTGGACACCTGGCATCGTACACATTGTGCTAACCACTTTGACATAGAGGTCAGTCCTATAATCAGGGATTTAGTTGATTGATTGATTTAGTGTTTTAAGTCTACTTTATGCACAGTAAGGCCAAACCTACAATTTAAAGTTGGATTCGAAGCACTAAGTGCCTCAAACGGGTATTGAACCCGGGACCCCTTTATTACAAGGCAACGATGCTACCACTGTGCCATCGAAAAGGCCCTGTCAGGGATTTAGTATGGTTTGGCAATGATTCTGACCAATTCACTAACCAGTTTGTTATTTGCAGACACCAAAATACCGCCATCAGCATCTTTGGCAAAAAATCAACATACTCATTCACAGGGGTAGAAAACAATAAAACTACTTCAGATGCCAGCTCTCTTTCCTCGGGGGGCTTTTCTTTTCTTTAAATGAAGGGCTTGGGTGTAAAACTGGTGACACAAAAGCTACACATTTTGAAATATGATCTTAAAACATTAAATTTATTAATTAATATAAAATTGGATTAAAATTATTTAATTCTTGCAGCGGAGTGGCCTTCCAAAAGAAGGCTTAACTGTAACAGAATGAATAACTTTGCAATACAAAAAACAGTGATAGCGAAAAATCAGGTGAGGGCAGGCCGACTCGTTAGCTCAGTGGTAGAGCAATGGCACGTATGCCAGAAACCCAGGTTCGAGTCCTGCATGTTTCGCTGAAAATTTCTACATAGTACATCTCCTGAGTGTGTTCTTAGTTTAATCGGTAACACTTTACTATAGCAGAGACGGATTTCTTCAAATTTACAGGGGAAAGTACTTACGCAAATCATTTTCTGTAGCGTTGTTGATCTTCGGTAATGTAGTTTTGATTCATTTTAATGCGAATGCATGTGGTTTTCTACGAAAATCTCTTTCCGACGCGCTATTGCTACTGCTGCCATTTGCTTTCTGCATGAGAGCACAATGTTCCATGTGTTTGATGACATAAACACCGTAGTCAGTGTTTCAACTCACGCCATCTTTTTGCTATAAGATGACATGTCGTCCGTATATGCTAAATTGAACGAAAGGAGTGCTAATGGAACCTAACCTAACCTAGTAGGCATACCTCGTTCCTGTGATGGTTCATGGGGCTATCGTGAATTTTTGGGGCTAACGTCAATGTTTTTTTGGGCTAACGACAGTGGTTTAATAATTACTCTTTATGTCAAAAATTGAACTTTTTTTCGTGAAAAAATTTCGTATAGAGTTTTTAATTTTTTTTAAATTTAGGTATTTTTCGGTGAACAATGTTGCAACACTGCATGCACACTCGAAATCGACAAAACACTGGCACAACGGGCGATGAACGGGTAAGCTATCGCCATATTGTGTGGAAATAAGGAAGAACAGTAAGTACTCGTTAATGTAAGAAATATACATTATTTTCGTTAGAAATTCATTATTTCACCTAAATAAATGTTCCGCAATGCAGAATAGTACGTTAGCAATGTAAAAAAGTGCGAAATAAATCATTGACAGGTGTCTCTGGTATACTAAAGTAGTACCGTTTAATCTACTGATCGTATTTGGCACTGCAGTCGAAGTGCAAATTCGAAACATTTTCGCTTCCAGTCCAAGACTAAACTGCGAGACTGTTCTTGAAGGGTGGTCGCTTCAATTACGGTCATGCATCTTTCTCACATGGCCTGTACTTCTTATTTAAAGAAAGGGGAATGGAAATCTCCATAAGTGAACTCGAAATATATGTGTGTGTGTGTTTATATATAAAAAAATTGACCTAGAGAAATACAACATCAATGGAAAGCAACAAAAAGTGTTTAAATTTTTACTTGTATGTATGTATTGCTTGCATTGTAGAATTATTTCTAATTTAGTTTACAGTTCTTACAAGCAGATAAACACCATATTTAATATAACATTTTGGGAGAACATGCACTCCCTTCATCAGACATTTATTATTGTGTTTATGTGCTTGTAAGAACAATAAACTTTTCAAGATAAATAACCGAGGTCAATCTGAATTCATGCATAAAATTTAATTGAAACCACCCTAGAGCGAACCAAGTGACACATGTGTGATGGTTTTAAACATGTTGTGGTTGGAAAAATAGAAATGACAGAAATATAAAGAATTCACCATATGTATCACTGGTAGAAGAAAGTTGAAAAGTTTTTGCATGGTTCATGAACATTATAATGATTATGAACATTTTTTGTTCTTTTCAGCTGACAGAGATGTCTTATTAAAAGTTTTTTAAAAAAATGAATTTCAGCTCTAACAATTAGCAGGTTTGGTTATGTGAACATTTAAGAAATTAATTGGGATCTGTTATCTCGGTTATTTGGCTAGATATAAAACTGGAATCTATAAATTTAAAAAATCACGTGCATTTTTCTGCCCTTTGAATGTGTGTACAACTGGTACTTACAAATAAAAAACCCTGCAAAAGCAGTATAACATTCATGTGCCTCTTGATGTATTTCACCCTGCAAAGTCAGCTATGACCGGTTTTATTTCATTATGAGTGTTGGATTTAATGGTGTTTATTAATTGCGTTGTAAGATTAGGAATGTTACTTTTCGTGCATCAGCATTTGCACATTTTGCATTTAAGTATACAATATGAGATTCAGATAATTGGGATTCAAATATCCTTCCCTACTTCTAATGCTAGTGTATTGTTAGTAAAATACTCAAATTGAAACACACAACCATTAAACACTGGAAATAGGGTGTGGTGGATAAGGTGGTATGCAAGGAGAATTTTTATTAATGTTTTCCTTTTAGGAATGGTTTGTTTTGGTCACGTTAGGTATGATGTTGTTAATAATTTTACATCTTTGTTGCAGTTATTCTTTCATTTGGTTAACCTAGCTTTTTACTGTTTTCATGTTGGCAGCAATTTCGCGTGTTTTCCACCGCTTTGTGCGTGCATAGAGAGCATTGCACGAAAAGAACTACTGGGACATGAGAGAATTCAATTACACTGGTCATTGTTTTGGACGAAATATGTTATTTCTCGTTTCCGCAGGTATAAATAACCTTTTTTTCGAAAAAGGATCAATAAATTTTCATTATAAAACGAAAAAAACATAATTTTCGAGGGTGTACCCTCCACCACCGGAACCCACATCTGTTTTTTTTTTAAATTACAATTTCGCATACACCGAACTTGGATTGGCAACCGAAAGAAACAGATACGTGTTGCTTTCAATTTTTACAAAACATTGTGTGGCAACACAATACAAGGTAAGTTAATTATATTTTTGAGAGCTGGATATATTGGGACATTCTCCTTTGGCAAAGTTTGCAAATAAGGTTCGCAAATTACTAATGGACCATCCATTAGATTGGGTGGAGAAGGAAATCATTAATGCTAACGGTATACTGGATTATCATTGCTTAATTTGTAGTACACATTTTTTAGGTAAATAGTTGGAAAATAAATAAATCATATTTGCACAAAACTAGTATCGCAGACGAAATAGTACGAATGATTACAAGAACACACATATTCCGGCACTGTTTACCTCACACGCCCTCACCCACCTATCATCATATGGTGTATCGTTTGACATGTATTTATTACTTGTTGAAATATAAAACACAAGTACTTACCTTTCAGATTTCATCGTTCCGAATTCTATCACTTCTTTGTCACTTAAAATCATATTACAAATTACGCGTTTCCATGCACGGCAGGTATCCGTTCACTAACCTAACAACTAACACCTCACTTCGAGAGCCATCTTCAATGACGGAAATTTGCTGCTCTCTCGTGGGAACTATTCGAATTAAAGCTAAGGCAAAAGCTTGGCAAAAGCGCCGCCTGGTTGTTGGCGCAAGAAGCAGTATTGTCAAAAGGCGCAAATAATGCCAAAGTTTTTGAGTCCGCTCAGTGGCGTAGCGGCCGCCCCCGCAACCTCCGCAATGTAGGAGGGCCCTGAGGTGTAGGGGGCTATTATTTGGAAAGTAAATAAGTCCAGTAAAGTTTGAGTTTATAACTTTGGTAGCTTCGTCGTATTAGGTCACTTTTAGACTGGGTAGTGTCATAAAACCGAAACTTTACAACTTTAAAAAATATACTTTGTACGGAGCTATTGGATTGCAGAATGGAAAGGGAACGATTATCTACGCAGTAGATTCAAAACTCACCTCGAGAGATGGATAAGTGCATGGTATACTTTTTCCATATATATCCATCCATACTTACATAGTATACAGAGGCGAAGAAATAATACAAGCAATGCAAGCACTGCTTGCATTATTCGAATATCATTTAATGTACTTAATGTTTTAGCCTTATTTCGTTTCCATCGCACTCGATTTCGCGAAAAATTACGGCCGCAAACTCCCTCAGCAGCTCTGTAGCAAGCACCAGCCTCATTGCTTGTGGCTGCTCTGTGGGAAAATAACGCACCCGAAGGAGTCACATGGCGAAGGGTGAAATTCGAGTGGAACCCGTCCACAACGCTTCTGCCAAAAGCTCTGCTTGCTGAGCTTGCGTTATTCCCGAAAATAGCCGAGCTCAACCGAAAGCAGAAGGATATATTGCCACCAAAAACTACGAGTAAAGAATATTTGTCTTCATGAACACGTAAACAAGATCGCGAATATAAAAATAATTCTTAGTCATAAAATAACTAAAATAAGTTATTATCATTGTTCTAAATTCCATATATATCATTTTATATTACAATTTATTTTAGATTTCGCGAATTGTAAAACGCGTAAAAAAAATGGATATTGGGAGTTCGGGCGAGATGGTAAAGGGCGGGGGTTTGTGTTTCCAGGAAGTGAAATGTCTGCACCCCCGTGAAGAGTTAACCCAGGGAGGGAGGGAAGATTCGACGGACCTTGGTCTGCACCCTGTGTCCAGCTCGGTGCAGCTCAAATTACGTCAAAAGTGTTGACCGCACCAGTGTTTGCAACTGCCAAATTATTTACACAGTAATTCAAGTGAGCTGTTTCACAAATTTTACAACCACATTCAATAAATTGACTGCTTTTGAATAAAACTTGGGGTGAAAATAAAGCTATCTAAAAAGAACTCTCTACTGATATTTACACAGCACAATTAAATCGTATACATTGTACACATTATGAACACAAGAACATGTTTTAAGTTTTATTATTATGACACAAGTGGTGCTCCCAGGATTTTTTTTAGTAGTCTCCTCATTTTGTCATATTTTCCTGCCTTTGACTTTCCTTTTCTTAGGAATACTGGGCCAAAGGGGGGGGGCAACCCTCCCCCGGCCCCGGCCCCGCCTCTGTATGACACTTTATTACTTAAATATTATGTATATACTCTTTCTGCTATAATGATTCTGATTCCACCGCTTAATTTCTATCTCCATACTGATATATCTTTCCTTCCCATGAGGGATAAAATTAAGGAAATAGGTTGGTATCACTTCCGGTCGTTTCAGAGATTTCCAAAGTGATCTTGCGTGGATGCTTTCCAATTGTGGAAAGAGCATGCGAGTGTCTTCACGTTTTGAGAACCTTGAGGCCCTAAGATTTGTTGAATTGTTCGATAGCGGGAAATTTCCTATATATGCAAAGGAGTTTGGAATTTATTGTGGTGAGTACATCGTCTATGCATGTGTTTCTTTGGTTTGAAATGAAATTTTTAAAGTTTGTGTTTAACTTTTTATTTTAATGTTTGACTCCGAATGCGATTTTTAGGGTGCCCACAAATCCTAAATTACAATCACGCAGTGTAAATTAAATAAATGAGTTATTTTACCTAAATCCGTTTGGTCACCGTTTGCCCACATTAAAAAATAATGAACAAATAAAAGTACTAATAAATAAATAAGAAATTACGTACCCCTTTAGTCGTATGCGGAAAGTTCGCATATGTAAGACGTTTACTACCATACGAATAACGTTATCTGGAATTTCGAAAGTAAATGTGACGTTTGAGGATCATATGGTTTATTTTTAGAACCGTCACTTTATTATGATATTTTGACAAATCCAGCGACCGGGCCAATGAGGCTATAAACCTTTAATCCCCCTCTTGGCGTGCCATTGTACTACATGTTTTGTTGTACTGAAACATTGCTTGCCTCCTTCGTAAGACTACGCTTCGCTACTGATAGTATATCCTCACATACATACATAATGTTGGTTGTTGTTAATTTTCTTAATGATTTGATCGAGAAATTTCTGACATTTGGGCCCCTCCAAACTTATCAACCTAGCTACGTCCCCGTGTGTCAAAAACAGTTCTTACTTTATGAACAGAGAACTCTGGACTCAGGGCCGGATTTACCTCCTTACCGCCCATAGGCCGCGGTGGCTCAGTCGGTAACGCGTCTGACTACCATGCTCAAGGTCCCGGGTTCGATCCCCGGCCGGTTCAAATCCGGGAACTTTTCTAACGTTGGAAGTGGCCCCGGCACCCACCCAGCGTCGAATAACATGGGTACCTGGGGGGTAAAGGCGGTCAGGGGCGTGATGCTGATCACATCACCTCCACTCACGACCGGATCAAGAAAGTGTGGGGCGTTACCCCCATACCCCCTATACGCCTTCATGGCGTGGTGCTAAGCACAGGGGAACACTTTTACTTTTTACCGCCCATAGGCCAAGCAAGCTCTGCCGCTCCCCCAAACCGTTTATCAAGAATTAAAAAAAAAAAACCTTATTTTCTGTATTACTATTCTCACTATTAACGGCATGCAGTATTAATTAAATGATAGTATGCAAAAAATGTAATAAAGCGATATGTACATACCATCATACAAAAAATGTAACAAAGCGATATGGCATGAATTATATAAATTACATTTTCAACTTTTACCTTGTTTTTTCCTTATTTTTACTTTATTTAAATGATTTTCGGGGCCTTCTAAAGAAATGCTTCCTGCTTTTCATCTTTCTTCGCTTTTCTCTTCTTGTATTGTGACCCACTGAGTCTTACTCTTTGATCACTCATAATGAGCGTAATGACGTTTTAAACTTACACCAACATAACGCACGTCGGACACTGACACACGCGAGACCCGACCCACCACCTACTTCTTGAACAGTGACGTGCGGTGACGTCGAAACTTGGGGTAGCAATCAGTGGCGTGCTCAAGGGGGCATTGGTGTGGCTCATACCCCTCCCCCCTTTAGGGCTCATTATTTCTAAAAATAGAACGTCAATAACAGGAAAAGATTGCAAAATGATGAATGAGTACTAAAAAAAAGTACACGTAACCCCCACCACATTCGAAAATAGAAAACCATTTGATTTGACTACTAAGCGAGAGATTCTGGGTTCGAATTTCGGCTTGGCCATGGGTATTCTTTGAGTGTGTCCCTTCATCAATTATATTGTATCATCTTCGCGATTAGACAAAAGTGGCGGAAAAGCGAAGTAAAATAAACCAAATCAAGCAATCAATCAATGATTTGACTTGATTTTTGTTACTTAGCGTGCATTTTTCTCACATTTGATTAATTGCGAAGATGATACGATAAATTAATGAAGGGACAAACACAAGGAACACCCATGCCCAGGTCGGGGTTCGAACCCGGAACTCCCGGTGCCGTAGCGCGCTGTGATAACAACTCCCCCAAGGTTGGTTAATTTGGTGTTTTAAGTCCACTTTATTCACAGAAACAAAACAGGTAACAAAACACACTTTTTTGTAGTTTCATCAATAATATTAATTTTGCTTCTTGAGTTCTGAGATACATTTTTCATTTCAAATTATTTCATTATTCACTGCAGAGTACAACACAGGAACAAGAATGCACGCTCATCACGGGTTCGAATCCCGGCCTGGATTGTTAGAGGTCCCTTCCTTAATTTCATCACATCATCCTCATTTTCGCTATAACCAAATGTGGCAGAAAAGCGAAGTAAAATAAACCAAACCAACAACAATATGAATGTGCGTTCTCTTGCCCAAATAAATACATCCGTTGGAGGCCAAGAGATTAGTATATTTAAATAAAACATTACTAAAACGAGAGCGAGAGAGAGCCTGAGCAAATATTTGTAATTTAATCATTATATATTCCATATTTGAAAAAAAAATAAAGCATAACATTGTTGTCTGCACATAACACGTTCCCATTTCATACATAATAAAACTACATCCCATATTATACATACATATTGTACAACGTGTAAAAGGTTGTGTAAATTCAGAGAACATAAGTACTGCAGAAAATTTTCCCTTGAGTTCTCTAGAGGATTTACAAAGGAATCGAATGGAAACAAATCCCCTATCTGTCCTATAGGAGATAGACTGAGGGACCTGAAAGCACGGGCTTTCAACCATTGCAGCGGGGGCGAGGGAACAAGGGAGGTAGAGGCAGAAATCTTCCCTTTTCCTTCGGAAACCCGTTTCTACCTGGTAAGGCGGAAGAAGAGCGAGCTAGGCCAGTTTTGTCCGCGAATCACACCGAGGGACAAGAAGCACGTGAAAAAGAAAGTGTTGCATATGAACTGTGGCTTTAACAAGACAATACATATTGTGATTTGAAAATAATTAGAGATGTGAGATTGATTAATCTATCTCTGCTAGACTAGCTAGTCCTCAGTGCACGTCACTGTTCTTGAAAAATATTCTCGAGCAACTAACAATAGAATAGTACCACAGACAAATTAGTCTGTGATAGTACAATGCGAAACCCTTTTAATAATGCTTCCGCCGACGCAGTTTAATTCTCAACAATTCATCGCGAATACGGCGTTCCTGGAACGCAGTCAAACCGGTGTTGTCTTTCAGAAGCAAGCGGCAGGCTCCACGTTCTTGCCGCTCAGCACAATACTGTACATTCGAAACAAAAACGTCGATAATTAAAACAACAAAATAGTGAACTAGTTCCGGGCCTTACTAGCCTATCTCTCTTAAGAAATATTCTTCGGTAACTTATATTTACAATACAACTACAGTAAGTCATTCCATTCGTGTGTCCGGAGGTAAAAAGAGGCAATCCGAGAATTAGGTATTTCTTATAAATTTAAAACAAACAATCGTACCGCCCCTACCAAAGGGCCGCTCTAGACCCGGGCATATGAAGCCTATTGGGAAATCGGGGCCTGTCTGGCCTCCTGATTTCACGGTACCCTGCAGATGCACTGGGAGGAAATTATTTGTATTTTCTAATCCTCATGCACAGGCCAGGGCTCGAGCCCGGATCCTTCAGTAACGAGATCGTGAGATTTAGGAATTAGGGAAATCACGCAATGCAAATTTTTTGAAAAAACGTTAATCATATACAAAGTTGACTTAACTTGACTTAATTCCTTTTACTCCATCATGAGCATAGGGCTTCAATGAAACGCCCCCATTTGGCTCTGTGACGTGCCAACTCTTTGACCTCTCTCCATGTTTTTCCTTTCTCGGCTGCTTCTTCTTCTACTGTTCTCTTCCATGTCTTCTTCGGACGTCCTATTTTCCGGGCTCCGTGGGGATTCCAGTCTAAGGCTGCTTTCTCTATTGCTCCAGTTGGTTTTCGTAAGGTGTGTCCTAACCAACTCCATTTTCTTCTTTTTATTTGGGTTGCAATTGGCTGTTGTTTAGTTTCTCTCCATAATTCTTCATTTGATATGATTTCTGGCCATTTTATATTGAGGATACGCCTGAGACAGCGATTAATAAAGGTTTGTATCCTTTTCGTGTTAGCTTGTGTGGTTTTCCATGTTTCGCAAGCATACAGTAAAACTGATTTTACATTTGTATTGAAAATCCTTATTTTTGTCTTTCTAGAAACATTGCAGGTTTTCCAAATGGGATACAGTTGTATAAATGCCACATTGGCTTTCTTGATTCTATTTTATATGTCTTCATCTGAACCTCCTTCTTTTGTTATGACACTTCCTAAGTATGTAAATGACTACTTGTTCAACCAGCTCATGACAAACATTCAATTTTTCTTTTCCTCTTGTATTGACTCTCATTTCTTTAGTCTTGTTCACATTAATAGTGAGTCCTGCTATCCTTGCTTCCTCCTGTAGTCTTTTTAGTTTCTCCTTCATGTCGCCAAGTCTTTGAGATAATAAGCAGATGTCATCGCAAAATCTAGATCTCCTAGTCTATCTTTGAGTCCCCATTGTATTCCTCTTTTCCTGCAACCCATCGTTTTCTTCATAACTGCATCTAGTACTAGCGGAAATATTGTCGGAGATAGAATGCAGCCCTGTCTCACTCCATTTATAACATCTATGTATTCTGTAAGCTGTCCTTCATGTAGGATTTTGCACCTGAAACCTTCGTACATATCTTTCATTAGGTTTAATATCTTCGTTGGAATACCATAGTCTGCTAGTGTCTGCCACATGACTCTTCTATTCAGTGAGTCAAAAGTCTTTTCAAAATCGATGAACGTAAGATATAAGGTGGCTTGCCATTCATTGTTTTGTTCCAGAATTATTCTTAGAGTATTTATTAAATCGACACAACTACGTTGTCTGCGGAAACCAGTTTGTTCTTTCCTCAATCTTGATTCTACAACATCCTTCACTCTATTTAAGATTATTTTCGATAGTATCTTGCTTGGTATACTTAGCAAAGTAATTCCCCTCCAGTTTTTACAGTTAGTTGTATCTCCCTTTTTTGGCAGCTTTACTATTAAACCTTCTCTCCATTCTAATGGAACTTTTTCTTCATTCCATATTTTCTCTAACATCGGTTGTAATAGATCAATGGAAGTTTCCACATTAGCTTTAATTAGTTCCGGATTTATGTTATCCATTCCATTCGTGAGATTTAGGAATTAGGGAAATCAAGCAATGCAAATTTTTTGAAAAAACGTTAATCATATACAAAGTTGGTGTTTCAAAAATCCAATTGAAAATTACCACTGAGGAAAAATGCCGTTTGCTTTACTGTTACCCACTTCCGAATGGTTAGCGCTTTCCTCTCGTCTTTGTTGTCGGCCAACTTCCGTGGGGGAGGGCAAGTGGTCCCAGATCGGTACCCCAGGGGCGGCGCCAGAAATTTTCGACCGGGTGGGCAGAAGCTTCTTATTGATAAATTAGGGTGGGCAGTATAAATGTAAGACCATATATACATAGCATTCCCTGATATTCGCTGACATTCGGTGCGAGAGACGGCGGCAAGCGGCCCGGCATCAGCGCTTATCTTTCCCGGTGAACGGGGTCCGCGACAGTCGCTATACCGCGTTTGTTACAACCTGTCCCGGTTCCCGCGCTAGCTGATCGCTGGCTTTTCTCGGTGCTGGGGAAAGTCAAAGCCAGGCAGCCAATTAAAATGCGCAACGTGCCAACAGCGTCTACGTAAGCGCCTCTCTTGTGGCTTTCATTCGCTCCTCGCTGTCCAGCAGACGATTTTTTCCTCGTTTCTCATTGGCACCGAAACTGTCTAGCGATCCCTAGCGCGGGAAACGGGACAGGTTCTAACAAACGCGGTATAGAGTCGGCTATTAAAATTACAGTTTTCATATTTTGTACTAACCTTGACTACAGAAGGTGTTGAATATGATGTCCCTCTGCTGCAACACATTCCTGGCATCTCCGAAGGAAACTGGCATGTGCACGTGCAAGTTCGTCTACTGTAATTCTCCCGATTTCTTGTACAATACTGTCTTTTAACTCACGGATGGTGTGCGCATTGTCTTTGTATACTTTATTTTTTAGATTTGCCCATTTTTTTTCCACTTTTATTCAGAACTGACCCTGTTACTCTAAACTTTTATACGAGGTTTAATATAGTAGTCCTATGTGGAACGGGAACACCAGGAAATTTCGTTGCAAAACGTCGTCGCACTTCTCCACAATTCCTCTTTCCGAAGTAACACTCGACAAGATAAATCCTTTGTTTAAATGTAAACTTTTGTGCTGCCATATTAAGCCACAATCTTCAACACACGGACACGACACAACACAACTTCCGAGGGAGGATTATACTGGCGTCAGTCTGCAACGTCAACAGAAGGGGAAAGAGAGCGAAGGCAGGGAGAGCGAAAAAAACAGACTGTAGCGAGCGACTGTCGCGGACCCCGTTCACCGGGAAAGCCAAGCTCTGACGCCGGGCCGCTTGCCGCCGAGTCTCGTAGCGAATGTCAGGGAATGTCTAGTATAATATACTAGATATATATATAATAAGTAGTATAAAAGTATATACTATAAACTCAACAAATGATGAACCCCCCTCAGGCAGATTTGGCTACACTTAAACCTTGCTCAAGATGAGCATATGAGCTTTTTGCTCAAGTGTAGCACCCTGTCTAATCCAAGATTTTTGTAAAAATGCCCTCGGGAATTTCCCGAAACTACAGTGTACAAATGATGAGCCCCCTCAGATTGATTTGCCCATACTTACAAAAGTTGCATCAGCCAGATTGTTGTCCATAAGCTTGTTAAAAATATGCCCCTTCTTGATATTGTTTTGGATACACTTGAAATTAAGCCAAAATCCTCATAAAACACACACCCACACACACATATTTACTTCCGGTTTAAGTTCAATTGGGCACAAGGCTCAACTTGCATATCTAGTACTAAAACAATGTAATTCTTCTAGAATTGCTCTGTGACTCTCTCATTTCTTACATCATAAACATATGATTTTTCACCTATAAGAATAACACTACATATAGTGTCATCAGGGAGTGTATCGTGGAATTCACAGATAATTTTAATGTTTGTCCTGTCATTAACCACAACTTGTTTCCTTTTTGAAGTGTTGATGACAAACATGGGTCTCTGTGCTTTGAATTCATCTGGTGTGTAATACATGTCAGTATTGCCAGTAGTGACCCTTTTGTATGCTGTAAATGCTTCATATAATTTAAGGAAATCATCCTTGGACATGTCTAAATTATAATTTTCTCTAGGGAATACCTCATTTCTGCCATTTTTAAGATATATGTTCTTGATGTTGCAGTTATCAAATCTACTTGAATTTTTTTCCTGATTATTGTGTCTTCCAGTCTGAAACAGTACCACCACAAAATCCTGCATGTCATATTGTATACTGGAGAATGAATTTGTAGCATCAAACTCATAATAAGTACCAGCGGCAGGCTTCTGTACACATTGATATGTATAAAATTGTAAAGGTACTTGTGGATTTTTTATTATATCTGCTTTGTATTTAAGAGCATAACTGGCTTCATATTCAACAACTGGGATTCTTAGCTCCATAGTCTGAATAATGCATTTGCCTTCATCAGGTAGGGTATTAGGCAAAGCTTCCCCTGTAGAGTTTAATGTACTGTACCTCATCAAAGCATTATTATCATTGGCAGCTCTTCTAAATGTGATTCTTAAACCACCCTTCCACATAATATCTTTGTAATCTGAGAAGAATCCTGGCAACAGGCGCATAGGGAACAGCACTGTTTGGCTCTTAGATATAATTTTATCACCAGCCTCAAATCCACCTATTTTGTAGTAAGAAGCCTCGGTTTTGGATAATTTTAGTGTGGCCAAAGCTGTGGAGGTAATGCCGAGATAATCCACTCTGTTTATAACAACACCATGCTTTCTGATCTCAATTTCAGAGAACAGATGCGGCACAAAATTGTCTACCAATCTTATATTTGAATTTGCCGGATAATCTCTTCCATCGAGCTTTACAACATCAAATTTGATGTATAGATCTGCTCTGTGGGGGTGTATAAAGCCATCCCCTACATCAAGATCAACCTCAATTTCTGTGTTGGGTTGATTTAAATTTTCAAATGTCCTCCTGTTTGGGGGGAATGATTGTAGCTCATAACTCTCAATATTTTCCATTTTTTTTTGTATGTATTTTTATTTAAATATTAATCTCCATGATTGCAGTTGTTGTGGCTCCAGCAAAACAACTAATTCTTCTTTTTCATTAGTGACCATCAACTCAATATAATCTATTCTATTATGGCACACAGGAAAATATAATGTTGGGGATGGAGTGTAGATGATTAGCTCCATAAATTCAGAATTAGTTTTGAATGTAGCAATGACGCCAGTTTGTTTGTGAGTGCCTATGCCATTTGATTTGGTGATCATACCCTCGGCCACATTACAGTGAATATTCAGAGTCTCTATGGCTAAGAATTTAGGTATATTAATAGCAGTGTGTTTGATGGCCGGTTCAAGTTTTGTGTTGTTCTCAAAGCCTAACAGCTCTCCTATAGTACCCAGATCCACTGTTTCTGTAGCAGATACAATCTCTACTCTGTGAGTGACAGAATTTTGAGTTAAAACTATACCTCTGGGTAACTGAGCATTTAGAGTAGATAGATTATATTGCCCTGGAGTAATGACAATTTTTTGATCACCAACTGCAATTTTGTTGTTGTGGTGTGTAATATTAGGGATCAAGTACATGCCATAAAATGCTCTGAGAGCTATTGTTTTGGGATACACTATATCATCATGTAATTTGAGTTTCAATATTGAATTTTGGCTGGTGAGATGGAATACCCCCATGATGTTTCAGATACCACAAGGCTTTTTGAAAATCTTCAATTGATGGTTTATTTATTTGAGACAGATATCTGAGAACAGATAAACACAAATGTCCACAATTAACATCTTTGAAATTTTGAACACGGGCATTATTGTAATAAAGATTAGCTGATTTTAGATATTTTACTAAATTTTCAGGTGGAACACCTCCAAATGAATCAAACACAAATGCCTCATCTTTTAAATATTTAAGATAACAAATCCAGTGAGTGCCCTGATTTTTGTACTTATCCAAATTAACAATGCCACACTCTTTGTTGAGTGGTTGTTCTGGTAAAGAATCAGACATGTAGACACCTCTAAAATTTTTGATGCCCAGTGGCTTGATTAAAGCTTCAATATCTTGGTTTGTAAGCGGCTCTTGTTTTTTTTAAACTTTTTCTTGCGCTGCTTTTTGGTTAAAAGACTATCAATAGTTTTAAGAGATTTAAGACCTGCATAAGGTATTTGATACATAACACCTTTGGCCTTCATTGTAGGTTTATTATATACATATTCACAGCCCCCACCCCAGTTTTTGTTTGGTGTTCATAGCTATGGTGGTTCCCAATGCTGCTATTCTTTCACTTAAAGAAGCATCTTTGCTTACAAATCTACCAAATGCAGCCTCTTCTAATTTCTTGTCTGCAACATGTCTCTTGTCAAGATCAGAATGTGTGTTGTATGCTATGTCATGGTCTCTACAAGCAGCATCTAGGGGATTAACACCAGGATCACCTCTGTTTAATCTATGGTCCAATTTTGTGCCTGGACCACAATACTGATAGCCTGGAATATGTAGTTCAAATGGCAGCTTGTTTATAATGTCATTAACCAAACCCCGACCCTCAGAAATATTCCAAAATTTAGGTGGTAGAGTATTAATAATTTTTATAAGATATCCAATCCCCTTAGTGTCATTCACTATAAAATTAGACAATTTGGTGCTTATCATGTCCATAATTCCAACCTTTTCATTGTAAAAATTGTGGTTCCCTGCATTTTCCTCCCCAGCTATCACCAATAACCTATCTACAAGTTTCCTGACATCATCAACCCACACAAATTCTTTAGGCAGGGTGTTGTATTGTTTGATTCCACTGCCAGTCTTGATCTGTGACCATATGGGCTTGATTAAGTTGTTGTATTTTGTTCCACTGCTAGACTTGACTCTTTTTTGTGTGGGATCATTGTTCTGGTATAGAGCATCTGATTTTATTAATATTTCTTTGTAATGCTCATAATCTTGATCTGTATAGCTGCCAGGTCTTTTCCTAGTCATCAGTTCCCACAACCCAGGTGTGCCGGGATATTTAACAAAACCACCTTTTTCTCCAAGATGAGATTCTGAATATACAATTAGATCATCTCCCATAAATGTTACTCTGAAATTGCCAATTCTATGTATGATGCTACCATCACGCTCTGTGTCAGCATATAAGCCAAAGACCTCATCTTTGTTGTCTTTAGGTGTGCTTAAATATTTTTGAGCAAGAAGACCCAATTCAATAGGATCCTGAGTAGCTACAATTCTTCGAGGAGCAACAGGACTAGGTGTATGAATACTGGAAAGTGGGGTGATTGGATAATCTAATATGTTCCTTGCAGCTACAGGTACAAGCTCTGTGATCAAATTTTGATTTTGCTCTGTAACAGTTTTGATATTTTTACCTAATTCACTAATAGCATCAATAATAGGCTGTTCTGTTTGTTTGTGTTGTTCATAAATTCCTCGGTTCTGTGATTTCCATCCCTTAAATCTTTTTACAAGATAATCTCTTAATTTAAGATCATCAATGATTGGCCTTTTCATGGTTATTTATATATGTTTCAATGTCTAGAAAATTGTTGATTTTATTTCTGTATTTGCCACTATTGGGTTTTCTTGTCATATCAATTGTGACAAACCCATAACTGTCCTGGTTCCAGCACCTACTGCAAAACTTGGAAAAATCATTGTAGCTCAAGTCCCCACCTACATATTCATCATGTATGTGTTTGAGGTTGGTATGATTTTGATGAAACACACAAAAAAATTGCTGTTGTCTCGGATCAGCTGCTTCGGTATTTTTGAAAAAGTCTGTGCCAGGTAGAAGCAATCAATGTTTTTGTGTCGGCCCTGTGTAAAGAAATTTCTAACCTTGTTTTGATTATCCAGTATAATGTCATCAAACACAACAACAGAGTTATCAAGACATTCATGGAGTGGCTTAACATCTGATTCAAAAGTGGCAATATCCAATCCATCATATAGCTTCATCAACTGCTGATATTTTAATTGTTCCAAGCTCTTAGAGAAAACATACAAGTGCCTGTTTTTCCAGTCTAACCAGTTGGGTGCCAATAAAAAATTATCAATCATTAGTGTAGTTTTACCACAAGCTGATGGCCCAACAATAAGACATCTAATATTATCAGGCAGCAACTTGCCATTTCTCTTAATCTGCTGTTCAGGTTCTGGCAGCCTTTTTATAACATCCCAGGTGCTCATATTATCACTTTGTCTGCATCGATCCAGCTGTGTTCTGGAAGTTTGACAAATAACTTGTTGCCTTTTCTGCGGATGATTTTTTCTATGAGATATGTGTCAGGCTGTTTAGTTTTGTTCAGTTCTTCTTCATAGAACTGGCCTTTGAGAATTTCTCCTCGGTGGTCTTTTATTATATATGTGTTAAGGGTCCCAGGTTTAATTTGAACCACTGTAAATAATTCAGTGCTCCAGTTTCTTGTAAAGCCTCTTTTGAATAAGTGCTTATATTTGCTGATTCTTACTTGATCACCCACCTTGTATTTGGCCTTTCTTGTTGTTGGCTGGTATCTAGGATAATAAACAGTCCTGATCAATTTTTGCTCATCAGATGAAGTTACTTTAGAGGGTTTCATGTTGATTGTGGAATGGACCGAGTTGTTATATTTTGTAGAAGTTCTGGAAGAATATTAAGCCATTTATAATTACCTTGAAGTGTAAATTGTTTATACATAAGATTTTTTAGGGTTTTGTTGAATCTCTTTGTTGAAAGCCTCAATGGCTTTGAGATCACTGTAACTCGAATAATGTTGTATTGACTGGCTTTTAATAAATTGTTGGAACACAGAATTATAAAATTCTTTGCCATTATCTGTTTGCAAATAGCGCGGTGATCTTCCACTCTGATTGATGATTGTCCTGATGGCTTCTGTAACACATTTTCCAGTCTTGGATTTGAGTGGCACAGCCCAGGCAAATTTTGAAAATGTGTCTATTACAGTGAGTAGATACTTGTAGCCCTTGTTGATTTTGTCTAAGTTTTTCAGCTGTCCACTTGCCATCTCAATCAAGTCGCTCTGCCATAAATCATCTATGCCTTTTGTGACTACTGGCAGTCTCTTATAATTATGTCTGGCACAATAATTTGTCTAGACATAATATGAAAACAAGAATATTGCAACTATGGGGTGTTCAGCAGCTGATACTACAGGATTTTCTAAATATAATTTGTCTCCTATTTGTATATGAAATTCCAGAGAGCCATCATCTTCAGCAAAAGATGTTTCTAATGTATTGGGATCTGTAAAATCCTCTAACTCTACACTGGTGATTTTTGGTTTGTTGTCAGCATTTGTTATTGATAAGGTGGGGTAGTGGTGTGCCTGTGGTTGAAGCGAATATTTGATCTTGATTGGTCTCAGTGTGCCCCCAACAAAAAACTGGTAATAAAATTGTGCAGGGGACAGCATATATATTTTGCCACCTGGTGTAAATGGTGAATCATATTCTTTGTTGGGGATGCTGTACAATTCAAGAATTACTGTATGTTTAGGATTCTCGATTATGCCTGTTATTTCTTTTTCTGCTGTAAGCAATCTGCTTGTTACAGATTCAAGGTGCTCATTGATGGTCCTAACAACATCATCATGGCCTGGCTTGATTTTTATGTCCACAACAAGTTTCTTGTATTGTTGCACAATTTCTTGTAGCTGGGTGGCAAAAACAGACAGAGCATTTGCTTGATTGGATTCCATGGTCCCTAGCTGTTTACCATCAAATACAGACAAACATCTTCTGCACAACTTGAATATTGTATTGGATTTGTCTAGTTGTTTTCTGACTAAAGCTTCAAGATTATGTATCAGAGTATAATGGCGTGTATCATCCCCTTCAATTAAGAGCAGATCAATCGGAACAGCAGAATCATCATCAAATGTACTGATTCTTAGAGGTGCTATCAAGCAATTGC
Organism: Lepisma saccharinum; assembly: GCF_977018435.1. Lineage (NCBI taxonomy): Eukaryota > Metazoa > Arthropoda > Insecta > Zygentoma > Lepismatidae > Lepisma > Lepisma saccharinum. Next base: position 10,462,775 of record NC_139241.1, on the reverse strand, counting down.
CACGGCCAGTAGAACAAGTAAATACATTAATAGATAATTGTTTACCATTGATATCCCTGGCCTTTTTTTCAAATTTATCAATATTCTGAACAGACATTGGATATTCTAAGCCCTTCATTGCTTCATCAAAATTGTGTTCATGCTGTTTATAATAACTTATTCTCTCAGGATTCCTTAAAACTGGAAACAAAGCAGCTAAAATACACCACAAAAAGCATTTCTCATCATTATTTTCTATGTTAACCACGGCTCTTTTGTTTTTAATATTGGCAGGTAATGGCAGATATGTAGATCCTTGTAATGGGCTGAATTCAGAAATATTAACATAAAGCTTGTGTGGAGAACCGCATAGGCTCCATCCAGACTCTTTTGCTGCAAATTCAGAGTGTTTAATATTCAATTGATCTATCAAACTGCTTATTATTTTGTCTAAATTTGCATTTGAATATACAGCTACAGTTTCTGTTATGTGGGGCTGTGTAAATTTTGTGCCATTTGGCTTCTTATATTGTGTAAACAATTTGAGGGACAGCTTATAAGAGCCATTTTGTGCATTTAGAATTGCCTGCACATCAGAATTTATACTGTTCAAAAAATTCTTAATATCACATTTTGGCTCTGATACAAACCGGTAATCCCTAAGTTGGCCATTAAAACTGCTATGGATAGGTGGTGCATAGCGTGGCTGCTTTGCTGCTCTAGCATTAACAGGTGTTTCATGCTTCCTTTTCAGACCAGATGTAGATGGTTGTGGGGGCAATGTTGATGACTGTGCAGAACAAGAGCCTACATGTCTATTGAAATATGCCTTGCTAAATATTTTATGGCATTTGGGGCATATTTTTGTGGGAGTTCTATATTTGCCTGGGTCACAATTTTTTTGGTGCCTAGCAAAATTGGGGCTGGATATATTTTTATTACACTGATTGCAATATTTTTGATTTGGCATTTTTTGTTGTTGGTTTATTATATAAGATTTCCTGGGGTTCAATTCAAAATTTTGTACTTAATATATATATATATATATATTGTTCAGCTGTGTGCTTTGTATATTTCTTGTGTATATTTAATATGTTAATATTATTAATTTTTATTCTCGGTTTATTATACAAAATTTTTTGGGTTTTAAATCAAAACTCTATGCTTATTATGACAGGTTGTAAAGCTAATAGCCTACAAGTGGAAAAAGAGAATAAATATTGATCTACACTGACCTTCCGCAAATGCCTGCACAGACATGCATGTCCTAGAAAGGCAATGACCTAGCACTGTGTTATGTATTGATTTTTGTATAACAGGCTGGGACAGATATAAGCCTGACTCTAAATAAGAGTGGATTACAACAAACAAGCTGGATGCAACAAATATAAGATTTTTTATACAAAATATAAGCCCTTTTTGTTCAATATACCAGAAATATATTTAATATGAATAATAAGAAATATTATATATTAAATCAAACAGGCCTGTAAGTATGAGAAGCACTGTAACAACACATCTGTACTCCTCAGCCACTCTCACAATACTGGCCGATATGTAATGCAAAATCTCTTTATATACCCTAAGCATGGATTAAAACATCTGAAACAACAAAGCAATCAGAATATAACACATCATCACATTATGTCATAATTAACCAATCAGAAAACAACACATGCATAATATTGGATAATAATTTGTTGCACAGCATGATGCAATAGAAATAAACCAGAAGTAAGCATGTGTGTGTGTGTGTGGGTGTGTGTGTGTATGTGTGTGTGTGTGGGTGTGTGTTTTATGAGGATTTTGGCTTAATTTCAAGTGTATCCAAAACAATATCAAGAAGGGGCATATTTTTAACAAGCTTATGGACAACAATCTGGCTGATGCAACTTTTGTAAGTATGGGCAAATCAATCTGAGGGGGCTCATCATTTGTACACTGTAGTTTCGGGAAATTCCCGAGGACTTTTTTACAAAAATCTTGGATTAGACAGGGTGCTACACTTGAGCAAAAAGCTCATATGCTCATCTTGAGCAAGGTTTAAGTGTAGCCAAATCTGCCTGAGGGGGTTCATCATTTGTTGAGTTTATAATACCACAAATCATACTACTATAATATATTATATGTGTATGTAAGACGTATGTATCCCCCTCTCTCTTACACTCCCGATTTTCCTCTTACTTCTTTTCCCTTTCCTTTTCTTGTTTTCTATTCTCACATCTTGTTCCATTTCCTTCGCTTTGTCTCTGATGGACACAATTATTTCAAGGAAGTGTTTACCCACACACAGCCATACATTCTAATCACATTCTTTCATGCATGTTAATACAGTGAAATAAACGTGAATTAGGTTTTAAGCTTGTGTTGCAAATACAAGGCACATACTTGATTTTATGTATTCGGCGTCAATGATAGAAAGTGCGATGGTAGACAATCGTGAAGTTTCTCGTAATTTAAATGCATGTTCCTGAGCATAGTATTTTCATCGTATAAGTTTTTGACTGAAAGAGTTTTGTTACTCCTTGGGGGTTACTTTTCTTAGCTTACAAGGTTTGTACCTACAACTGACAAATCTATCTGAATGTTTGTAGTAGCGGCAATTGGGTGCCAACATTTGAGGGGCAAGGACAATATACTTTTTCTTGGTAGAAAAGGCTTAGCATAAAGAGGCCATAGTGCTGGGGCAAAAAGTGACGGGGGAACTGCATCCCCCAATTCCCGCTCCTCCTAATCGCCGCCACTGAATGTTTGGAACGTCTTATTAGGAATGATTTAAAACACACACGGAAAACCAATTCTTTGTTCATTGTCCATGAAGTATTCCTAGGCTAATGACAGGCTATTTTGACAAAATATCACACATAAGTAATAAACAAGTAAGATTGAAAAATCTGTTCAGAATTTAAGAGATTATTAGCTAAGTTGCTATTCGTTTTCTGATCTGTCATGTTACTAATGCGGGAGAAGCAATATACGAATGGTTACATGAACATATTTTTTGAAGTAACAAAATGATTTAGGACACAAGGAATTCATCAAAGTTGATCACCGTGCCAGTAATAAATCATCTGTTTTTCATAGATGACTTGGGTTGTATGGCATGACCATTTCGAACACACTAGAATATCAACCTCTACCCTGTGCAGCATACCCTGAAAACTTTATTATTTCAGGGGAACGAGTCCCTGGCGCTTGGAACCAATGTCAAAGTAATAATTTATGAGGGTTTGTATTTTGAGAGTCAGCATGTGTTTGTTTTCGCCCCTTCGTTACTTTCATCTAATCACCATAGAACCTTATCGTCGTTATTATCAAATTAGCAGAAAAATGACTTAAAATGAAACAAATCATCCACAACTTACTCTTCCAAAAATGGAGTTTCATTAGTTCATACCTCTTAGATAGCTGAGATGGTAGTTTCAATTGCACAGCGTTTCATTAGTGGATCAAGGCAGCTAATTCCGTGAACAATGACGTTGTTTTCCGAAAGTCTCAAATATTTGTATCAGGCAATCACCCTCTTAAAATGGACGCATCTTCTGTGGTGATAAAATGCCACGTTTGGTGCGAGTTCTATCTGTATATTTTCCCCAATGGCATAACGCTGTCGCATTATAATGAAGAGGTGCCGTGTTCGACTCCCCCCTCCTCTGGTGGGAACACAATGCACATGGGTTCGGACTACACGTTAAACTGTAGGTTTAGTCCCAATTAGCCTATCTGATCATACAAGTGGGCTTAAAAACAAACTAACAAAATCGTCTTCTGGATACTTCGTGACAATTTTCTTTACTTCAGCTGCATCTACAGATTCTGTTGACATTTTCGGCACATTCATGTGGCAAAATTTATGTGTGGGACGAGAATGTCTAAATAGGATAAGCCACTCATTAGTAATTGAATAATTCTGTAGCTTTTCCCATACATAACTGGTTTACTAAAATTTATTCACTTCAGTATTGTAGTTATTATTGTGATTCCTGCTTATTAGTAGAATGAATATAAAGTTGATATTTCGCATACCATATTGATATTTCAAGATAACAGGTATATAAAAATTGTAATGAAATAAAAAGGGGACACTTCTGGAATTTCAATGCAGAGCTAATTGAAACTATATTATACTCTCTAGCATACTTAAACCAGAAGGTTTATGGCTGCAGCAACACAAGCCTTCCATCTGTCCCTATTCGGGGCAAGATCAATCCAATCTTTCCCATCCTTGCCGATTTCTTTATGGCCATCTCAACGTTATCCCTCCATCCTCGTCTTGGCCTTCCTACTAGTCTCTTACCATCAGGTTTCCCAACAAGAATCATGTAAACTATCCTTTCCTCTGCCATTCGTGTCACATGGCCTGCCCATCTAAGTCTTCTTGATTCAATTATTCTAATAATAATTAAAAAGTCGAAATAATGTATTGTGTTGTTCAACCTAAATTCTGATCTAATCTTGATCATACCCTGCATAATTTTGAGCCCCCTAAGCCTACTAGCTGCTTTTAATCACAGTTTTTGTTTCAATAGCTCTAGTAATTACTTTCACTTTCTAATGACAAAATTGGCTTTTTATGGGATGATAATATCTGAACATTTCATACATGTTATGAACAACAAAATACACTTATTTATCGAATCATTCATATAGCTATCTCCAAGTATATGTACTTATTGAATTTCATTTTGTGGGCAATCGGGTGGGTGCTTGCCCACCCGTGCCCACCCCTGTCGCCGTCCCTACGGTACCCGGTGGAGGCAAGAGTGGTTCGGATCCAATTTCAACTATAGGTTCAGTCCCGATTAGCCTTTCTGTGCATAAAGTGGACTTAAAACACCAAAATCAACCAACAAACCGTGGCAGAGTGGTTATCACAGCGTGCTACGACACCCAGGAGATCCGGGTTCGAACCTCGACCTGGGCATGGGTGTTCTTTGTGTTTTGCCCTTCATCAATTTTATCGCATCATCTTCGCGATTAACCAAATGTGACAAAAAATCGACGCTAATTAACAAAAATCAAATCAAATCATTGATTGATTGATTGATTTTACTTAGTTTTCCCGCCACTTTTGGCCCCAATTTTAAACAAAAGAAAACAGTAATTGAACCCCTATCAAAATATATCGAATTGAACGCAGAAACAGGAGTTGGAGCAGCCACTGCGACCGGCTGTCATGCAGAAAACGGAATTTGTGCACTTGTTATTTTTTGCATATTTTACTAAAGCCACAATAATTATTGCTAATCGCGAATATGATACCATAAAATTGATGAAGGGACACACTCAAAAAACATCCACGACCAAGCCGGGATTCGAACCCAGGATCTCTGGCTTAGTAGCCAAATCAAATCATTTTTTTTCGAAAGGGGTGGGAATTACGTGTACTTTTTTTTAGTAGTCACTCCTCATATTGCAATCTTTTCCTGTTTTTGACGTTCTTTTTTTTAGGAATACTGGGCCCTAAGGGGGGGGGGGTTCTAACCCACACCAACTTCCTTCAGCATGGCACTGATTGCTACCCCAAGTGTCGACGTTACCCCACACGTCACTGTTAACTATGCAGTATATTTAGTACAATTATACCGCAGGGAATAGACAATACAGCAGTCTTTCAAATAGAACAGCATCCTTCCTTATCAAGTGCTCACTTACAGGAAGAAATCTCAAGGATCAAGCCTGGTAAACAGGCTAGATGGAGAAGAAATGTATAATCAAAGTACAATTCGTGCAATTTTGCCATTGCAACGCTCGATTTGTTGGATGGCGCATTTTCCTGTTGAATATGCACTTTTGTGCTGTTGCAAAAGAGATCTATTCAAATAACTGTCAGATGCGAATTACGCATTGCATCTAGCTGAAAATATTCGTCCAAGACAGACTATTGTCCATATTTAAGGCCCGTAGCCAGGAATTCTTAGTAGAGGGGGGAGATTTTAGCGGTACGTAAGTTTATGGAAAGGGATGATATCGTGAAACTCCAACTGACAAAAAAGTTCCAGCACCATAAAATATAAATCCTTCTATAATATCCTTTAATGGACTGCCAAAGAAAAAGTTGAACATAAATAGGCTAATTGGTAGTATATATAAGCTATATGTATATATATAAGCTACCGAAGTACTGTTTCGGTAAGCAATGCGAATTTTGCATAATTCCCAGGATACTTAGACTCCCCGAAAGTGTCGAGAGACATTTTTTCGGAGCCTGTGAAAGACTAAACTGCTGCAAAGCAGTGGCATGTGGTCTTTTTATCAAGGCAAGCCTGCCCCTTGATGTACTATTGTTTATTTTAAAATTGTATATTCAGTGCTTCAGCTATCTAAATGGTCACCGCAAGCTACTGTATTTTAACATACAAGCCTGTTACAGACAATGTAATATCGGGTGTTTCAGAAATAATTGAGGGGTTACAAAAATGTATTGCTAGTATTGAACTTATGTGAATTAAACCAGTAGAGAACAAACAATTTTTTTGGACACCTACATATGTGTGCACCACCCACGGGTGACATGACACACATCGACACCAGTGTCTGATTTTTGATACACTTACATCAACATGGGCCTATCGATAGTGTCTATTGCTGCGATGACACGCTCCCTTAGGTCTGCGATATCACACAGCATCTGTGGGAAAAATACTGTCTTTGATGAAACCCCACCAAAAGAAGTCACACTCTGTAAGGTCCGGTGATCTTGGGGCAGGAATGTGAACTCTCAGCATAACAAAACATACACACACAAACTGTTTGCGTTCCTCGTTCGTTCTGGACTGGTTTAATTAATGTTCAACAGTTTACTTGCAATAAATTTTTGTAACCCTTCAATTAGTTCGGAAACACCTGGTATAAACATAAGAAAATAAATAGAATATAATTTTAGACTGTCCATAACCTATATACACAGGGAGTCACCCTGCAAAGACAACATTCAGAGTATGTAGAGGACATCAAGGCAAACAACTTTTTTTTAGTAATGATTTGCTCATTGAATTCTTATTTCGATGGTAAAAACCTTTGAAAAATTGAATCCTCCCTCCTTAATGTTTGTAATTGCATGGATTGCTTTGTAGTTATCACTGGCATTAATTTTTACTGTGTCAAGGAAACAATATCATGCCAGTAGAGAATGATCAGGGTGGTCACTGATCTTATATTTACTTTCATATAATCAGGGTTGCTACAATATTTTGATTATGAAATTCCCTGACATTTCCAGGTTTTCCAGTCTAAAAAGGAAATTTTTCCAGACATGTTTATCATAATGATTTTTGCTTTTGAACCTTGCATTTTCCAATTAAATATATAATTTATTAATTATGAATATTCACTTTCACAGCATTTTTTTTTTTTGCAAATTTTATTCTACACACACAAGAACATGTGAAAATTCGAAGAGTAAAATGTAAAATTACACTCGGCATGAAATGTATTGGGTGCTACAATCACGTGCATCTAGCCTTCAGGCTAAGGTAACAGGTACATTATTTTATCATAACAGATCTCCACAATATAAAAACTGAAAAAGTTCATAAACCATAAACAATTTTTCATTTTCTGGTGGATTTATAGTCTCGTAGAAAATGCTGAATTTTGTTGTTACATATAGGAATTCTATAGGAAATGCCAACAACTTCCTCTCTCCCCCTTGATAACCCAGGTGTATACAATGCAGAGTGCGAGTGCAAGACACATTACATCGACAGGTCCATCAGATGACACCTATGATGCAGTCAAGAAGGGGTGGGACGATGGTACATGCAATTGTATTTTGAAGTCGCCATCAGGGAGGGGGAAACGTATTATGGTGCTCCATGCTGGGGGCAGTGAGGGATGGGTACCAAATTGTCTCTATGTCAGCAAAGAACATTGGAGATTGCAAAGCGGACAGCCATGATGAAATGACAGCAAAAGTTTTTGAAAATTATCTTTTGGCAAATATGGCAATTTATACAAAATGCATCATTATCATGGATAATGCTAGTTACCATTCGCGCCTATTGGTCAAAATCTCAACAAGGATATTGTTTCGTTCATGGAACAGCACAGGATCCCGATACAAAACCCAGTTAAAATAAAAGCAGTTTTATTAGATGTTATTAAATCTGCAAACCTAAAAAAAAAAAAAATGTAGTGGACGACAATTGACTCCCAGCTATGGTCATCATGCATCAAGCATGTTATCAAGATTGAAAGCCAATACATGCATCACGACACTGATCGTAACCAGGAGCGATTCATCATTCATGTTGGAGAGAGTGACGACGATGAAGCCACATTAAATTATCTGACTAGACGTTACAAAATGCTATGCAAGATTGGACGAATCAGATGATTATTATGATGTATTTTCATGTCACAGAAATAATGAAACACCATAATTAATTATCTGTGTTTATATTTATTTATGTCACATGCTTTGAGTGCAGCACATCAACTTCCCTCCGCTGCACTCTTAAAGCATGGCAACAATGTGTTGCTTGGAGCGTTGTTGGGGTGGACTTGCTAAGGAGGTCGTGGCTCATTAGGAGAGGGGCGGGCATGGTACGGTTCCAAAGGGGAACCAATGAACGTGACAACTATACCTTTTGTGTTTGTTTAGTTTATCAGCTATTTTGGCACTGGGTTTGTGCGCTACTTTGATGCCATATGGGAGAAGGGCTTTATATATGTGGTTGGATGTGGTGGGATGGTAGAGGAGATAGCCACCATCACTGAAATAGCCCTGAAACATGATTACACAGAAGTATAATTTTCCACTTGGTGCAGTAAAACGGAAATACAGGTAAGACACCCTAACCAGCCACAATCAACCTCCAGCGGCCAATATAAATGGTTTGCCTTCCCCTACCATCCCACCACATCCAACTGCATATCCAAAGCTCTTCCCCCATGTGGCATAAAAGTAGCACACAAACCCAGTTCCAAAATAGCTGATAAAGTAAACAAACACAAATGGTACTTCCTCTCCCCCCTAGATAACCCAGGTGTATACGATGCAGAGTGTGAGCGCAAGGCACATTACATTGGCAGGTCCAACAGATCTGTCAATGAAGTACAAGGGTTGGATGAAAAGTAATGGCAACACTGGTATAATTGGTACTTGACTGTATTGGCAGAGGAGCACGTGTTACATTTCTTCAAAGTAATCGCCCCTCATCTCTACGACCTTCTGTCACACGTATGGAAGGCGTCGTACATCGTCAGCGCATCCATCTCTGTCGATGTCCCGCAGTGACTGCCCTATAGCACGTATGATGGCTTCGCGCGTGTCGTAGTGCTTCCCATCCAGTGGTTCCTTCATTTTGACAAAACGGTCGTAATCACACGGTCTCATACCGGTGAATACGGCGGATGTTCCAGTACCTCCCACTACCAGTTATGCAGGAGCGCCGTCACATTGTTCGCAGTGTGACACCTTGCATTGTCAAGCAGGATGATGGGACACCGTGCCGTCGCTTCCTTCTTAATGCGAGACGAAGGTGGTGTTGCAAGAAGGTGCAGAAGTAGGCTGCGTTGACCATCTGCCTGAGAGACGTTGTTCTTCTTGCCTAAACATATTGTTAGGGCACTTGTACTCTCATCCTCTGCTTCAGAGCACTGCTGTTTTTGACTGAATAACATACAATCGCTCCCACTCACTATACTTCCTCATCTGACATTCCTTTATCAGCCACGAAACGCTTGTGGCGCTGAGACTCACCCCTTTCATGGGACAGCAGTGTTGCCATTACTTTTTATCCAACCCTTGTAATCCAACAGCACCTAACAGGTGTGAAAAAAGCCCAACCCACTACTGGTCTTGCTAAACACATCAAATAGCCATAAAATTCAAAAGGTACAAGTGAAACACACTGCTCACACACTCATAGACACCAAAATCAAGGAAACGCATGCCATAATGCAGGCATGTCCAACTTCAATCAAGTAGTGATCTACTTTCTATTGTCACAACAGGCAGTGAGCTACTACAGGGTGGCTACAAACAAGTAGAAATGAAATTCCCTGACTTTTCCAGGTTTTCCAGGACAAAATTTACATTTTCCCCTGACAATTACAAACTAAACTAAATCGATGTATTTGCAAATGGAAATAATAAACTCATACAGATCCACGTATGGTTTTGCTAAGTACCAATGTTATCATCTATTAAATTGACTTAATTTCTCTATTCTGTATGATTTGAATTCAAACTGCAAAATAGTGAATTTGGAAAATTATTACAATTCACAAGCTAAGGAAGGATTATGGAATTTTGTCATACGCAGTAAGTTTAAAATAAAATACTTGATTATTTTTAAAGTAACGAGTAAATGAGATAAGAGTGATTGATTAAGAAATACAATTTGTAATTTATCAGTCTCCTTATACATTCTTATTATTATATGTTGATATTTCCACTGAGGTTTGGAACCCTCTGCTTGCAAAAAACTCATTTTTCAATGCATAAAGCTACTTCTTTCCCTGTAAAGCAAACAACCTAAATGTTGCATATAAGTGAAACAATTGAATCGAACAAAGTAAAGTGTCATATTTCCTTACATTATCAATGGGATTTCTGCTTCAGTACAGTATATCCAAGTCAGGCACGTATCCAGAGGGGGGGCTTAGGGGGCTCGAGCCCCCCACGAAAGTTTTAGGTTTACACTAGATAAAATGAGGTTTTTGGTTTCTTGTGGTGTGAAATAAAATAATGTGACAATAATTTAAGGAAATAAATAATTATCGAGGCAAGACGGAGAATGTTCCGTAACCCTGTTATTGATAATAGCATATATCCAAGATGAGGCACAGGGGGCTCGACCCTCTCCCCAGGAAATTTTTCAGTTTACGTTAGATAAAATTAGGTTTTTGGCTTCTTGAATAATGTGAAAATAATGTAAGGAGAGAAATAATTATCGAGGCAAGACGGAGCATGTTTATACCCCTGTTATTGTTAATAGCACGTATCCAAGGTGGGGATGAGGTGGCTCGAGCCCTCTCTCAGAAAATTTTTCAATTTACACTAGATAAAATTAAATTTTTGGCGTCTTGAATAAAGTAAAGATAATAAATTTATAAATCTGAGAGAAATAATTATCGAGACAAGACGGAGAGCGTTCTATAACCTTATTATTGTCAATAGCACGTATCCAAGGTGGGAATCAGGAGGCTCGAGCCCCCCTACAGCAATTTTTTCTGTTTACACTAGATAAAATTAGGTTTTTGGCTTCTTGAATAATGTGATGATAATTTGGGAGAAATAATTATCGAGACAATACGGAGAATGTTCTATAACCCTGTTATTGTTAATAGCACGTATCCAAGGTGGGGTTGAGATTGTTCGAGCACCCCCCAGGAAATTTTCTATTTTACACTAGATAAAATTATGTTTTTGGTTTTTTGAATAATGTGACGATGATTTAAGGAGATAGAAAATTATCGAGTATCGAGGCAAGACGGAGAATGTTCTATAACCCTGTTGTTGATAATATTGCACGTAAACTTTTCTTACGCTTTCGGTGTTGTCGCAACGCACTTGAGCACTATGTAGAGACTTGTCAGCATTTGGAAGCTGCACAACAAAGGTAGTGCCACACGTAGGTCGATTCGCTGTAATTTCTAATCTCTGGAAGGCGGGAGAGGGTACGTTCTTGAATGAGAGAAGGAGTCAACTACTGGCAATATTAACGAATCGTTTTATCTGCGGAACGTTCTAGAATATAATGAGGATATAAATACGCGGATTCAATTTTTCGGTTGATCTGTACAAAGAATCGGTTAATGAGATTTCAGAGGTAAGACAATTCATACAGTCGATTGGTGATCATATCAATCAGCGTCCTCTGGTTGCTTTATAAGATATAGTGATTCGAAAATGAAGACATTGACGACAGCAGAACATCCGGGGCCTCAGAGTAGTGCTAGCTCGGTTCGAGGGCCGAAGAGATAAAGGCCTCTCTCTCTCTAAAGTGAATATTTCAGCAGTACCGGATATTGGAGTGGTTTATTAAAACAGAAATAAGCTGTATAGATCAACTGAAAATCAAAGTTTTGAGTGATGATTTAGTTTTGCCAGAACTAAATTTCGTATATGCAGTCCGAGAATTTCATGGTAAAAAAAAAAAAAACAACAACTTTTGTTTAAGCCTACTGGGTTCGAAACACATTCAAACACTTAACTACCATAAAGAGACAGCCGAAAATTTTATGAATGTCGAGAAGAGAAAGCAAGAAGATGTTGCATTTTAGGCGGAAATTGCAGGCTCTACCAGGACCCAAATCAGGGCTCTACCAACTGAGACAACTAGCCATCCTTGACTTCAACCGATTTTTCGTTAAAATGTCTACATAGTACATGTCCTGTGTATATCAAATCGTAAGGTGTTGTCTGTATAGTGAACAAGCACAGAACATATAGGAGAGAGAAGAAAACTGAGGAGAATTCCCACCTGTTGAGGAGAATTTTTTTCTGTGGTCAACAAGAGCTACTACTTCGAGGTGACAATGACAGTGGCCTAATAAGGGAGATTTCACACCGTGTCGCCTGAGGATTTCACAAGTCGAAATTAGGTTTGTGCGGTCTTTTGTGTCGCTACGGTGTGGAACGTTGCTGTTGATTAGCCCATTCCAATTGACATGTATTGCGTGTCCCTTCAGTCTGAAACCTTCCTAAGTCTTGAAAATCCAAGTCACAAGGATGGAAAATTAGGGCCTTGTTAAGGTTAGGCGTGAAGGCAGGCAGACGACAGCACCCTAAAGGATCATATCCAAACCTGCAGGAAGAACGCATCTCACTTCAATCTCCAATACGGAATGATAAAAACTTCTGGTGAGTTGATTTTAAAAAAATATGTCCGAGATAAAGAGAGGTGTGCCCAGGATTTTTGGAAGGGAGAGGGGTTACGCATACTATTTTTGGTGGTCAGTCCTGATTTTGCCATTTTTTCCTGTCTTTGACGTTCCTCTTTTTTTTTTTTTTTTAAAAAAAAGGAATACTGGGTCAAATGGGGTTATGACCTCACCAACCCTCCCTTGGGCACGTCACTGGAGATAAATGAGTAAGCATTTGATCATACTGGGAAATGAAACATTAGATGTGTTGGGAACGGAAGGGTTTTCACTGTGCATTAATTGTTTCGTGATCCACCTGTATTCGAGTAGACTTCCTTTGTTTCGTGCCGATATATGACAAGACAGCGGAAGCTGTGACAGGCATTTTTGAACACTTGTGAGTGCAAAGGCCTGAATCTGAACAATTTGGTGGGTTTTGGCTTTTATACGAGCCGCAAACATGGGAGGACAAGACAAGTTAGTGGTGTTCAGGCTCGAATCAGAGAGAAATACTCGAGAACTGTCTGCGTCCAGTTAGCAACCCACAGTTTGAATCTCGCGTTGTCGAGTGGATTGTCCATCCCGTGCATGTGTAACAGCTTCGTAAAAACACTCAAAGACACCATAGATGTTTTTATGCCAGATGAGAAGAAATGGACAAACGCACATACCGAGATGATTTCGGCACACAATGTTAATGCATGGAAACAGAGGAGTCGAGTGGTAAAAAATGTTCGGATTTCACGTTCTGATTAAAATGACAGCCTTACAGTGGCGACGATTTAAGGGATAGTTGCTCCCCATTTTTTATTTTCTTGCCTCAACATTATGGCCTCTTAATGTTAAGCCTTGTCTGCCAACAGAAAGTAAACTTTCCTTGCACCGCCCTCCGCAACCCCCCCCCCAACCCTTTTGGAACCCAATTTCCACCACTGGTCTTGAACATACAATTGTGAGGTTCTTACTATACCCCTTTAAAAAAATGGTGTTGAGCCCCCCCCGAAAGGAATTCCTGGATACGTGCCTGATCCAAGTGAAGTACTGTGAAACTGACAACATGCAGTTATACCATTAATACTGACGAAAAGGGTATGTAGGTATTAGAAATTTAACGCAAGGAATTTATAGAATTGCATTGTATAGGTACCTGATCTAGCTAACCACACATTAAAACAGGAACACTCTAATATTAAAAGCTTCTTAAAGTTCATATACGAGGGGCATCCTGAAAAAAGCTCCAATGGTGCCTATACGCAGCACTAGTGGTCGGAGAGCGACACACACACACATGCAGGCAGGAAGAAGTGGCATGTAACTGTAATCTGGTACAGTTGCAATGCAGCCGGTTTAGGGCAGTTCTAGGTTAAAGATTGCAGCTCTCATAAAGTCTCCCGACTGCGATGTAGCCTACATTGCACGCTCAGAATTTGGCACAGAGCCACCAGCAATCGTCTGAGTTGTGCAGACCGGACATCATGAGTGATAGTATGGCCAGACGATGGTGCAGACAATTCACGGAAGGCTAATCGAATGTGCACAACCTCATACAGCTGAGTACACACGGGCCCTTTGAATCACTTCAGGTGGGAGATCTTAGACCACTCCCTGTACAGCCCTGGCCTTGAATGTACCAACTTTCATCTCCTTGTTTAACTGAAGAGGTTTCTGGCAGGGCAAGGATTTGACAGCTACATTGCGGTAGAGATAGTTCCAGTCTTTGCTGTCAGACACATATACCATGGGCATACAAAATTTAGTGCCATGCTATGACACATGCCAGAACAACGGTGGTGATTATGCCGAAAATTAGGTTAGGACTCACTGTTACTAATGCAATAAATTACAACTGATATTCTTGTTCTATTTATGCCTAATCGGTAGGGACCTTGATATTTTTTTTCCAAATTGGTGTATTTTCTTATTTTTTATTTTTTACTATACGGTGCTTTGGAATTTTGGTGTGGAGTTAGGGCCCCACACTTTCTTGATCACGGCTGAAGGTGGGGGTGATGTGATCAGCACCACACTCCTGGCTACCTTTATCCCTCAAAGTTTCCTCAAGGTACGAGCTTCATATGATGCTGGGTGGGCACCGGAGCAGTTTGAATAGGTTGAAAGCATCCCCGTTCTCCCCTGCAGGGGATCGACCCCGGGTCTCTCACATTGTAGTCAGATGCCCTAACGACTAAGTTCCATTATTCGACAAATGCCGATAGTGCGCACTTAGCTTGGTAATTCAAAACATATCTCGTGTGACAAACACGAAGATGTGGCTCCCGTGTGACGGTAGATACACACTCGATCTCCTGTTAGAACCCTGCCATATTGCTCTGTGATGGAAATTGTTTTGATAGAAGTTGAAAAAATCGAGGGGAAAAAATGATTTAATGTGGCTGTCGGAATTATTCCACATACGTATAACTCCATAGTTTACTCTTGAGTAAAATGTTGGAAAACTTGCATGTTTTATGTACACAACCATGGCCTAGAAAATACAAGGATGTTGGATTTCATGGAATTTTTTGTTGTTTTGGGACATTTCTTTTTAAAAAATCGCTAAAAACGACAACAATTGGAATTTTTTTTTGCCAAATTCGCATTATTTCGATATTTCGAACGGGTGAAAAATGTGTCCAGACATCACTGCACATTCCTAAACATAATTTCGCAGCAATTACCATTTTTCACGGTTTTGGTGTTTGCAAAAAATCAATGTACCTACTAATTGGAAATTATTTTCTGGCCACCCCTCGTATAAATCAGTAGATAGAAAGTGAAAATGTAGCAGGGCTGGCAGAGAAAATTCAATTCTTGAAGGAAGTGATTTGCTGTTATGATTGAATGATTCGAGTAAATATGATATTAAAATATTTACGTATTTATTATTAGTATTTTTTTCTCATAATATTGGACATTAACTTCACTCAGTGAGAGATTTAAGACCATCTCTCACGAGATTAAACAGACAGGACAGAGAGTGGCATTAATTTCATTGCAATACTAGTGTTGCAGTAAATTTGAGGTTGGGAGCATGAACTTGCCAATTTTCATAACGTTCATCAATGCAGATTTGTGTTTCACTTTTTCGTGATAGTATTCAATATATATCCTGTTTGGTTGGATTCTGCTTGATATCTAAGAATAGTGCAATGTCATTGTAAATGGATGTTAACTTGTGCGAAACCAGTAATGCGTCAGGATGATGAAAGAAAACCTTCGTAAGCACAGCTACATAAAATAACGTGAAGTGAGCCAGAAGAGTAAAAAAAATTCCAGCAGCATATTTGCAGTCTAAAGCTCTTCTTGTTTATGCATGCGATTTTTGTTCGACGTTGCAGTCCATGCAATTTCTGTCGCATGTTGTAGTGAGATACTTTGTCGGGTGGCGATATTCGACAAAAATGGTATGTATCAATGGAACCTATTTGTTTCCATGTTCCTTCAGTTTGCCCAACAAAATGACTTACTACGACGTCCGACAACGCTTTTATCCCCTCCATCTGTTGACAAGTCCTCTTTCTACTCCCATACGGACAAGATAAAATGATAATTCAATGCATTTTCCACGTAATATTTAGAGGCTTAACCTTTACTCCTCTGATGATACCAACTCCATTATATCAGAGTAAGGTCGTACTGGCCCGATGATACCATATGGTATCATGGTGCTGATTACGAAATGAATGTGCTTTTTGGACCTTCATACTCTTGTGTTTGGGTGGAAACTCTGACACAGGTCTGGAGCAAGCATGGCAAATTCATATTGATGACCAACCTCCCCCCCTCTACCCCCTCTACGCAACATATCCATGCCATATTTCTGAACAGAGTTTCACATTTTGGTTCATTATTCAACTTGTATGGCACCCAGGAACATGAAACATGTTTCAATCTCTTTGGAAACGTCCATTCTTTGAAGGGAATACTAAGGTTTGCACCTTCTCCCCAAAATAGTGGGAGAAGAGGAGGTAAACCCCCCTTCGTTGGTTCGGTGTTCTGAATTGTACACGGTTGCATGCTATGATATTTTAGCTGCAAAACAAAACTTATCTGAAGTAGATTGCTCCCATAGTACCCAACTTATAACAATTTTTCTCCAAGCATGCAAGTTATCTATTTCTCGTAAAAAAAAAATCACATTTTGGCATATTATTCAACTTGTATGGCACCAAAGAACATGAAACATGTTTCATTCTCTTCAGAAATGTCCATTCTTTGAAAAGAATGTAGCAAACTCCAGATTTTTGTTTTTTCCATTTAAATTCGGGGGTCACCCCCCCAACCCCCCTTCCTCGGTTCAGCGTTCTGAATTGTACACTGTTGCATGCTATGATGTTTTATCTGCAAAACAAAACATATCCGAAGTAGAATGCTCCCCTCGTGCCCGAGTTATAACAATTTTCCTCCAAAAATGCAAATTACCTATTTTTCGTAAAAAAGAAATTCACATTTTGGCTTATTATTCAACTTGTATGGCACCCAAGAACATAAAGCATGTATCATTCTCTTGAGAAATGTCCATTCTTTGGAAAAATACTAAAGTTCGCGTCTTCTACCCAAAATAGCAGGAGAAGAGGGGGCAAACTCAAGATTTTTTCAATTGAAATTTCGGGGGACGTGCCAATCCCGCAACCCCCCCTTCCTCGGTCCGGTGTTCAAAATTGTACACCGTTGCATGCGCTGATGTTCTAGCTGCAAAACATAAGTTATCCGAAGTAGATTGCTGCCATAGTGCCCGAGTTATAACAATTTTCGTCAAAAGAGTGTTCGAAGTCAATGAAGACGAAATTCCCTGACTTTTTTTGACACCTGAAATTCCCTGATTTTTCCTGGTTTTCCAGGTCTGTCGCCACCCTGTACTATTAATCGTTAAGCATTGTAGGGAAAATATACAAATAACACTATAAATAATACAATAAAAGTAATATGTTTTGAAATGAAATGTAAAGTCTGCTAGAAATGCCAGATCAAACAACAACTCAGCATTTTCTAATTCTGGTTTCTTGTCTCCCCCTCTCCTTCAAAAAGACTTGATTTCACTCAGCAAACTACAAAATCTTTGCAAACATTTGTACCTACTCAGCAGTGGCGAAGCCTGACATTTTTACGTAGTCATTGCAAGACTTGCAAAACATCAGGGTCAATCTTTCAACCAAGGAAGGGGGAGAGGGCATTCCTACATTGATAATGATGATAACAGTGTTCATACATAACGTGTGAAGTAGAGATGGTTAAATCTATTCTAAAAAAAAAAAAAATTGAAAAATTGTTAAACTTCTCTCTCCGAAATTCAGATTGCTTCCGAAATCCAGGTAGTAGAATTTTTGAATCAAGATTTTTAGATTTTCCAGAATCCTGATATTTTTGGCCATCCCTGGTATGAAAGTAAGATATGTTAGGGAAAAGGTTCTGTTAGAGTGAGTATGTATCACCTCGAGAACAAAAATCTTGATCAATCTTGTCATTTGTAAGCATAGTAAACACAAAACAGCAGGAAGTACTTCGTGTTTTGTAAACCAAGAACGTTTTTTTTATCTTTTTCCAGAAATCTATATTTGAACCTCAGGATCAAAAAAAAAAAAAAAAAAGAAGAAAATAGAATGGATCCAGAACTGCTTTTTTCTTCAGTTCTTTCCAACACTAACCGTGGGAAAATTTATGCTTTTACTTACTTATATTTCTTTCTATGCACCATTACTTTCATGTATTCTGTGTAAGTTGCGTTGCGATGCTCTTCTATATGTTTTTTTCTCTCAAAAAACAAGAGCGTTGCATGCTTTACAGTGCTGGACATTCTGAGAAGTTTCATCTTCATATCGCAGAAACCCTGCCATGTTTGTAAACAAGGAGGCTGAAAAAAAAGCTGTCTCATGACCTTGGATTCACAGACCTGCTGCAATGAGCTGGCCCACCTGACACCGTTGCACTCAACGGAAATGCACCGGCAGTGTTGCCAGGTCTACTGATTTCGTAGGAGATTTCCTGATTTTCAGCACTATCTACTTATCTCCTGACAAGTTTCAGGAAAATGTGGAAATTTCCGATATACCAGGTAATCGTCGAATGCAAACAGCTGATTACAATACCAATGTTGCCACCCACACCTACGAACAAGTATTCAGTTCTATGGTAGTTTATTGCAAATGCTACATACAGGTTCAGGTTTTTAACTGAGAAAAAAAGGAAGTCCACATTACTTTGCATTTCTGCCACTTTTGGTTAATTGCGAAGAGGATGAGTGATGATATGATGAAACAGAAATGGCCCCCCGCAATAACCCCATAACACACTTTTATTTATAACTAGCCAAAGTTTACAGGATGAAAGAAAGCCCACACTTTTTTAACAACACATTCGAAGGATATTTGCATTAATGGTACTGGAGAAGAGCTATCATGCCTGGACACCCGAAATATCCTTGAACTAAGACTTCTCTTTTTTTGATAACGGAAGGTGACCAAGCAGTATTAGACAAATAGATTGATTGATTGGGTTTAATTTACTTCGCATCTGCCACTTTTGGCTAATGGTGAAGATGTGAAATTGTACTCTCATTGCCCGCCCTCCTCTCTTGTTATCCCTTCAGGGTAAACGAAACTGCCTACCTCTTCGCATGTCGCCTGCAAAAAAAATGTCAGCTTCTAATATCTATTCGACGACAGTGTTAACACATTAAATAACGTTTCAACAACATTTAAGTTTTTTAAAATTTTGCTGTCACTTGCCACTGCTACTTGCAAAGAAAAATAGAGTTGAAAACATTTTAGAAATTATTGTTACAAGCAGGAAACATGAAAGACCAAAAGTGGGTCCTACCTTACCAATGATTACATCTTCACTCAATTAAGAACTCAATTGTTCTTGCATTTTAGTCCAGCACTTTCTTGCATAAATCTGTTCGCTGCACACGACACGAATCACAAACAAAGCTCTACTGCCACGAACCTCGCACTCCAAGCCACGTACCCTTGTAGCATCCTGAGCAGGAGGCAAGTTTGCACAGAGAGGGAACAAGCGAAGGAATTCCCGTTCACGATAAAAATAAATTATTTTATTTCCAGTGAAAGTAAAACTACTTTGTAAATATAAGGCGTAACTAGCATTTTAATTTACATAATTTGGTATGAAGCCTTACTTTACAAATATAAGTTCTTTAGACTTTCTGTTTACGCTACGGTGTTGGGTGAATCGACAAGACCATCAGCACTCTGACCAGAAAACGAAGTCAGAACTACGGTACTCCGTAATTTTCAATGTCGGTTACTCTTGTCGATGAAAGGGAGAAAAACCTAAGTTTCATACAAAATATGGAGAATGTACGATTACAATAAAATAGAAATATCTCTGCATGAAAACAGGCTGTTTATATAAAATGCTGGTATATCACAAATTTCCAACCCTGACGGAAATGCAGTGTTGCTGATATTCTTACTATTCGTCCTAGTGGGTAACATCGTCAGGCAGGCCTCACGAACATGTTATAAGCATACGTACAATACTCGTAAGATTAGGCTTCCCGCATATACGACCATACAACAAAGTTCGTATACTGGACAGGGTTAGAATTTTTTTGTAATTATCATAAATGAAAATTCCAAACTTTCGCATTGCATTATGTGTTTTTGACGAAATAAGTAAATATACCTTTGAAAGAGTAATGGCGTGGGTAGGCCCGGCCTCCTAGGACTCTTCACCACTGGTTATAAGTAGAGCCTGGATGTTCAGGCACTGAAAAGTATTTAAAATGGCAGGCAAAAAGGCAGTGTATGTCGAAAAAAAAAGCAGTCACGTTTCAGAAAGAGGCAGTGAAAATTGAAGAGGACTTAAATTCTTCTTAAATCTTTAAAAATGTATTTACAAATAATAATTTTAATAACAAGGGTTATTGAAAAACGAAATCAAATAGAAGAGAAATATAATTTTAAAAAATGCCTTGTCGGAATGACAAAAATGTTTGAAAAAGGCAGAGTAAGGTGAAATAGGCAAAAAAGGAAACATAATGCCTTGTCAGAATGACAAAAATGTTTGAAAAAGGCAGCGTAAGGTGAAATAGGCAAAAAAAGGCAACATAATGCCTTGTCGGAATGACAAAAGAGGAAAAAAAAGGCAACAAAGTATTGTTCAGAATGTTAAGAACCTTCGGATCGGTGTAGTTTTGTGTTCAATTTTTGTCTACCAGCGTCGGAAACGAATAGGCATTTTGCCTAAAATCCGGGCTCTAGTTATAAGAGTTGTTTAAGTGGTGGCCAACTGCATTCACACATTCCAGGCATGTTTGGATGAAATTCCAATTGACACGCAAAAGTACCTCTTCCATAATTCTTGTAAGTTGTGTTTATCTTAATTTCAGAACAAGTTGCCTAACTGTTTCTCTACATGGAGCTACAATGCCAGGAAATTTTTGTCAAAATTGCCAACAAACATATCGGCATGATTCGGTTTACACTCTAAGTGCCATACATAAACAAACTATTCAGTTGGCATTTCAATGGTCTCACAATGTTGTTAAACACACACTGAAATTACACAGAAAAAACTAACACTGATGTGATCTATGAGCAACAATTTCGCCTGCAATGTGAGCTTCAGACAGCTTTGTGCACTCTCCCAGCCACCTGAACAATCAACTCTTGCATGTCAATGCGATGGAATTTTCTTTCACAGAATGGGCCTCCCTGATGGTAGGGTCGTCGTCTTGTAATTCAGGGGTCCTGGGTTCAATACCTGATGGAGGCACATAGTGGTTCGGATCCCACTTTAAACTGTAGGTCCAGTCCTGATTAGCCTTACTGTGCACAAAGTGGGCTTAAAACACCAACTCAATCAATCAATCTTTTACAGAATGATCAAAAATAAAAGACTAACTGTGCTGACAATTTGCATCTATTGAGTTTAACGTGTGAGAACATTCATATGGGTAAAAAGTACCAAGTCGATTTTGAAATATATCTTTTTATCACTTCTGATTATTGTCCGACCTTTTCAATGAACTCTTCCAAATTGAATCAGTTGTCAGTTAGTTCATTAGTTCCAATCGCAGGGCCGAAGAAACACTGCCTGGGCAAATTTCACCCAATGCACAATCATTACAGGCATGCAAATTTCGTTTTTAACGAAAACACGAAATATGAAATAACATGCTGTAATGTTTATTTTTCATGTTTCTGAAAGGTCTGACGTGCATTTTTCTACCCTGTTTTGTCACGAAATAATGCGAAATGAACTGCAAAACGCGAAATATACTCTTAAACACGAAATTTACCGTTTATATACCGATGCGACACTTTCTGATGTCTGAAGTATCCTGTGAGTTATGCAATTCACGGAAAATTGATTAATTCTGCTGTAAATATTTGAGAAGCAAAAATGGACCGCTTTACACAGGAATAAACTTAATACTCTGGTAACTTCATAAACGTGCTATTAGAAGGGGTAAGTTTATTTTGTGTAATAAGTGCAGTTTTTAAATCAAATTTAGGATTATATTCACAATTTTAAAACAAAAATGTCATTTTATATAGCACTATTGATGTGATTATTCACCGCTATAACACCGACATTTTATTTTATTTACCGCTTTTGAACCCGGAATAGACTGTTTTTGTACCAAAATTTTACATTTTTATTTACCAAAAATATGTGCCTCTAACAATCATACATTTCAGTTTGGTATTTCAACGTTGTTTATCGTTTTTACCAATGGTGTGATTCAATTCAAATGTTCAAAATTAATAACATTTATTAATCAATTAAAGATAATAGAAATTACATGCTTTAAAACAATTAAATTCTTAATTAAGCAACATTTCTTCTGGGTATTTTTTTACCCAGTGCATCTCTTTACATTATGGCAGAAAACACTCTTCTTACACTCTTTCCTTTCTGATTTTTTCTCAACTTTATCTTTGCGTATGAAATAAAAATGTTCAAACTTAATAAAATTAGGTTAATCATTGAAGATATTATTATTTACATGCTTTGAAACTATTAAAATTTGGACTTAAGAAAGAATTTTCTTCTGGCATCCTCCTGGATTATCAATGGCAAGAAAACAACTTGTAAAAAGAACAAATATGTCAGTCAAAATTTCGTCAAAAGATGCTGGGTATGTGTGAATGAAGTTGGGCACCACTTTGACCAACACTTATAATGCAGATTAGTACTCGTTATGCAATATAAATATAATTGTCTGCATGCTAAAGATGTAAAAATAAGTGGGATATTACAGATCGAAAATGCCAGCATCTGTGCCATGCCTCGCCACCTGCAGTCATGGGCTACCTTGGGCTCGAGCTAAAATGAATGCACTATAGTATCGATTCAGTCTAGGACACAATATAAATTGATTTTTACCTCTACACCTGCTTTTCAACCCCCAAAAATAATTGCATGAGTGTAATGGGTCAGCATACTTGCACCAAAATTTACCCAGCAAAAAAATTACTAATAATAACACTTCCTACGAAGTAACAATTATCATATAAAGCTTTATTTAAACATTTTATTTGCATTTACAGTGACAAATTTAGTACAAAACAGCAGACTCTTCATTTCTGTTTGCATTTCCTGAGTTGCACATTTCTTTCATTTCTTATTGGGACAGACTTGAAACAAAGAAGCATCTGAATACTACAAGCCTATTAAAAGAACAATGCTATTAATATCTCACAACTACAAACAATGATACTACAATTCCACCACAATAGTTAAATTATTACAAAATGTGAATTTTGATGGAATGCAGCAGTGCTATTGATTACGGTGATTTAGTAATTTTCTGTCATTGCGAAGGTTAATTAAAATAGTTCTTTATCATTTGAAGTAAACAAGTAAATCCATACTTGTGACATTAAAGAAGAATGCCACTGAGAAATTTGCCCTTATCCACAATCCACGATGTGTAAATAGCCAGAAGCAAGATTAATTCCATTATTTTCAACTGTAGTAAAATTGATGAATTTACGTCCGCAGAATCTTTTCACGGCACTGGACTTCACTGGAACTTTTGATCAACCGCAAAAATACATTGAAGTGAGATTACATTTATTTCAGTGACTTATCATCTGGTCGTAGGTGGCTAATAGTCTTCCAGTTGGCCACTGTGCATAGCATTTCCATAGGATCTGTCATCCTTTCTCTCGGGATTCAGGCGAATCATATCATCTATGCGAAGGATGGTAATGGCTGCTTCTGTTGCAAACTTCAAGCTCTTAATTTTAGATATGGCTGGTTCCAAAACTCCTGCCTTCTTGTTATCACGTACGGTGCCTTCACATAAATCTAGACCAACCCTGTAAAGAGTAAATTGATTTAATGTAAATTCATAACACAAATATGACTACACTAGTGAACAGAAAAGTCACGTTACAGTCAAATGTCAGACAGGCAACTGTAAATGCCTGAAATTGGCCCACTGTTTTGCACTGCAATTCCTGGAGAAAGATTGCCTGTACACAGGTAAAAGCATTGGTGACCAAAATGTTAGATGGAGGCAGTGGATAGAGTTTGAAACAACCTTCCAGGGCAATCCCAGGAAGGTGGTTTGAAAGGTGAGCTCCGAGTTTGAAATTCCCCATTCTATGGTATAGGATGTGCTTCATAAGCTTTTGCAATTAAAGGCTTTCAAGGTGCAACTTGATTCACTTGATATAAAATTCATAAAGCTTTGGTATACGCAATTCCTGGAGAAAGAGAAAGGTTGTCTGTACAACTCACTGAACCAGATGAAAGCACCTCGCTCGTTCTTCGGCGTGAACATGCAGGACTTGCTTGAGATTGATGATTTTAGGGAGAGGATCGTGTTCAGTGACAAGGCTACATTCCATATTAGTGGCAACGTGAACAGACATAACATTCATATTTGGGGTTCCGAACAACATCCTTCAGTCAATGAGCATGAGAGAGTGGAAGAAAACTTTGTGGGCTATTTTCTTTGCGGAAAACACCGTTACTGGACTTGCATATCTGGTTATGCTCAAGAATTGGATGAAGAGGACTAACTGGATTTCATGTTCGAACAAGATGGAACACCACCCCACTACCATTGAGAATTGACAGAGTACCTCAAAGAACATCTACTACAAGGGTGAATAGGTCGCATGAGACACGAGATGGCCCACGAAGTTCACAGACATATATTTTTTTTTTGTAGGGCTTTGTTAAGTTTTTCTCCTACTGTTGCGTCAAGATCTGGTGTAGCCGAGGCCGTGTCCGAAAGGTGCAAGACCGCACTTGAAGCGAGCATCCTCTGAGTATGGTCTTGGAGTGCGGTCTTCAAGTCGTGGACTGGAAGTGAAAGCCTTTCGAATTGTACTTCGACTGCAGCACCAAATACGATCAGTAGATAGAACTGTTTATAACCATAGAAATCACATAGCTTTTTCAAATGTTCGTACACATACATTTCCACATTAACCAACAACTTGCTGACCCATAACGCATATTTAACCCGTGTTGCTGACTTTCTATCTCCGCGATTGAAAACAAAACGAGCAACGAGTGTGGATATCACGTGACCTAGTCACCAAGCATCTGTGCTGAGAGCTAAGTACTTCTGTTCTTGGTGCTTTCGAACTGTACTAGGTGATGTCACTTCTGTCAAAACCACACTTCATGTACTTTGCACCTTTTGGACAGAGCCTGAGAAAGCAGAATCCATCCTTCAACTTGTTACTCTGATAATTTCACTCCAACCAGTCCTCCCTTTACCTTATCGTACAGTATGTGTGTGTGTGTTCGCAAAACTGATCCAAGGACACAGCATCCCACACACCTTATCCATGTCGGCACACAAGTTGTACTTGAAGGAGTAGACTCCCGACTTCTTCTGTAGGTTGGTTGATTTGATTTGTTGTTTTAAGTCCACTTTATGCACAGTAAGGCTAATTGGGACTAGACCTACAGTTTAAAGTGGGATCCGAACCACTTGTGCCTCCACCGGGTATCGAACCCGGGACCCCTTGATTACAAGGCGACGACGCTACCACTGCGCCATCGGGGAGGCCCCTTCTTCTGTAGGTTCTTCCAAATGATTGATGTGCCAAGATATACAGGTGGTGGACAAATTAATATGAACATCCTTATAAAACAGGTCACAATTCATCCTTCCCGTACAACCACGCCACATGGTACAGAAATCTACCACCTTGTGACCATGAAAGTAGAGGCATCAGTTTATCAGCAGTCGCATGGGTTGCACATGAACATTCTGCTACAGCCAAATGCCATTATGTTTGACCTCTCAAACTTTCAAAATGGCATGATCATTGGGGTGCACCTAGCTGGAGCCTCAGTGACTAAAACAGGGAACCTTGTGGAGGTTGCAAAGAGCACGGTGTCAACTGTGATGACAACCTACAGTAAAGAAGGTAAGGCATCATTTTCGTAACAGAAAAAAACTGTTGAAATGTGAAGCTCACCGACAGAGATAGGCAGATTTTGAAGTGGATAGTGGCCAAATGCACAAGACAACGGTGTCTCAGATAAGCTTGGAGATGAACACCCACCTCCAGGACCGTGTGCAACCAAAACTATCCAACGGCAACTGTATGCTGGTCTGACGAATCTGCATTCACATTATTGTAGACCACCGGGCATGTTTGGATGTGAAGAAAACCTTCAGAAGGGTTTCATGTTGACTGCCTCCTTCCTACTGTTAAACATGGAGGAGATTCTGTGATAGTGTGGGGAGGGATATTTTGTTGGTGTCTTGGACCACTTGTAGTACTCCACTGGGAGATCACAGTATAGGAATATCGCAGCATTCTGGGCGAACATCTCCATCCTATGATTCAGACTGTTTTCCCTGGCAAAGGACCTCTGTTTCAAGATGACAATGCCCCTATTCACACTCCTCGGTGCACCAAAGCATTGCTCCATGAGCACGACGATGAAGTGGAATATCTCATCTGGGCTCCTCAGTTGCCTGATCTTAACATAATTGAACATTTGTGAAGTATTTTGAAATTCTAGGTTTCCACCTCCAGCCACACAGTTTTGCACAAGGAATGGATGCATATTCTCTTCAACATGGTGCACGATCTGCCTTTGTACACCCCACGTCGGATACATGCTGTAATTTCAGCCAAGGGTGGGTCAACTACCTTTGAATAAAGATGTTTGTGCCATATCAGGGTGTTCATATTTTTTTGTATTCGAGCAAAATTGCAGTGACCAGCTGCTCATTTTTAATAGGCAATTACGGCCAGTAGCAGACTGTGGTCTTTAGTCAGAAGATCCTAAATGGTAATACTATGCCCTAATATCTTCAAGCAATATTTAGACCTCAGAGTGCTTTACACCATGCTTTCCTAAGTATAATTGGAACCACCAAATGTTGACTTCAAAATTTATTCCGAACTACTTACTTGCATTCAAGAGCCGAAGCTACCTACAAAGGACATCAATACGTGCATCATTCATGTTCCTCCGTTGAGGATATAAACTTTTATTTTTCATTATAACTTTACACAGCTGTATATTAGCAGAGAAGTGAATGAAGTTCATAGTGTGCTTTTTAATAATATGTTCTACATTACTTGTAGTTATAAAAACTGTGTCTATATTGGAAGGAGCTGCATCTATGAGCGAATCAAACATATGTGGTAGTGAGGGGCCTCTCCGATGGCGTAGTAGTGTCGTCGTCTTGTAATCAAGGGATCCCGGGTTCGATACCCGTTGGGAGGCACATGGGTGCTTTGTATCCCACTTTAAACTGTAGGTCCGGTCCCAATTAAACTATCTGTGCATAACATAAAGTGGACTTCGAACTCAATATGTAGCATTGAATGACTACTAGAAACATTACCTTCTTGTGCTGCCAGTCTACTCACATAACCAGACTACTTAATCATTCACTGGTATTTGTTTTCAAGACTTCAGGAATTAAACCCATCATGTTTTTCTAAATACCACTTATGAAACTTTCAGCTGTTTTTTCCTCACTAAGTCAGATGATGAGCATTCCTGCATGACTATAACATCAGTTTTCTTATCGTCGAAGGAGGTTGGATTATACTGCATTTCCGATTACTACTTTCAGTTCCAAGATCTATAATACATGGAGCCATACCTTCGGGCATGTTCATTTTGTGTCTGTGTAACACCATGTTACCATGGTACACAAATATTTGAAATTACTTGAACATTTTTTAAACATTTATGATTTTCCTGGACTTATGAGGTTATACTGTAATTTTTATGATATTTTAATGACGTCATAACAGAAAATGCTCAAGGATGCCAGGGTGGCATCAATTTGGTTTCTGAGTCAGTAAAGTGCTTGTCAAATAAAATCAATAAAAAAACTTTATACCCTACTTGAAGGTTCAAGTGAAATTCTGCCAGACTATTTTATATCTTAACAAGAAGACTTGAAAGTATGCATGTAGTGTGTTAGAGTGTGTGTGTGCATATGAGTGATACCTACATACACTTTGAGTTTAATGAATAATGGACTGGAAAGAGACCTGCACAGACTTAATTTCACAATTTAAAATAAGACTATAATAATAAAAAAGAATAATTACAACACTGTTTGAAGAAATGATTAGGACCGAGCCCATACTGATGTATCGTTATCAGTCTATATCAGTGGTATCGGTTGGAATTTATTTACTTATACCAGCCTACACTTTTCTGTCATTTTAGTCTTTCATGAGGTATGCAAAAATGCTGCGTGAAACTTTCAAGGTGTCTAATTACTTGGCAAATTTTGAAATATCTTGCACCAGTTTTGCGTGAAAAGATGGATTTGTGATCAAATAGCAAGTATTTTAATATTCTGATGTATTTTAACGCAAAAGTCTTGGTAAATTGATACATATAATTTGAGTATAATTATTACACAATAATATGTGGGTTGGAGACTTAATAGTGGCAACACTGATGTATATACGCCATGAAACTGAACCGGTGCTTCTCGCTTATACCATACGTTAGTTTGATACCTAACCTACCTCTCAGTAAATAGACTCTTCCATCCAACACTAGGTCCATGCACTGTGACGAGAGAAAAATAGAATCGTGGGAGTTGGCATCTAAAGTTGTGTAGTCAGAACCCCTCGAAATGTGAAAGTTATAGTGATTCTCGTGTAGGACTGTGATGGTGTTATCTGAACGCATACTGAACCTCAAGGACAGACCACCAATGTGCAGTATTATTGTACATTTTGCAACCTGCATTGCGAAAGAGCGGACACTTTCTGCTGAAGCCTCCCATCATAGTGCAGGACAATGTTCGGGCATATGTAGCACAACCTGTGGCAGATTTGTAGCTTGATGGGGCTGCAGGTGATCTGCCATCCCACATGCTTCCCGGACATAAGACCCTGTGACTTTGAATGACTTCTGAACTCAAGAGATTCTTCAGGCAATATACCGCTCCATTCAAACCAGGAACAGAACAGGCACTGTTAGAGAAATACTACAACTTCCACATCGCTGGCAACGGTTGTACACAATGCTGGCGACTACATCAAAGGGCTGTAAAAGTTTCACAGAGGTATCTCTTTTGTATCATTTCTAAATAAATAGTTGCCACTATTCAATCTCCAACCCACGTGTTTTTGAACAATTATGAATTATTACAATTTTTAAGTATCGGAATTGGTATCTGTGGTAATTGGTAAGAGTATCGGAATCAGTATTGGCTCAGCCCTACAAAGGATACAAATTTATTCTATGAAAAAAAAAAGGAAGTGGGGGACAGGAAATTATTAAGACTACTACTCAATGAGTAGTATTCAAGACTAGACTACATACCATTTGAGATTAGCATGATCCACTTTTGTTTGACTTGAATTATGATATGCTCTGAGCTTCGCCACCAAGTCTGTTGCATCCTGGGCTGCATTAACTGCCAAAGTCTTTGGGATGACCAGCAACGAGCGGGCAAACTCTGCAATTGCTAACTGCTCCCTAGAACTCTGAAATATAAGATAACTGTCAACTACAATTGTTCTTAATGGTTTGTATCGCATGTTGTACAGTCCTGTTCACATAAAGTGGTACTCTTTATAGTGTTTAACAGTTGATGTATGTGTCACTTTATCTCAACAGGAGAGCACTTCAATGTAATGAACTCCTGCATGTCACATAAGCATTTATGTCTTGAACTGGGGACATTTCAATACACATTCACCCAATTATCAAACCATGTATATCATTGCTACTTGTGGAACTTAACGATTACATGAAATTGATGACAGGTTACTTACAAAGGATGCTTGTGCCCAAGCCTGCACTTGGAACGCAGGATCTTCAGTGGCGAGACTGAATGCTAACCACTTAACATGATCAGCAATAGAGCAAGCACACAAGTAAAAATGATATACATATATGTCACAAAGAAACATACATGACTTTTTTTTAAATATCCGATATAGTTACAAACCGTACATATTTTTTACGTACACAGGTGATACTTCACAAACTTCTTGTTTGCATCAATGAACCCAGTGGCGTTGGAAGGGATCACATACTGTACACTTTGGGGAATCAATTGTAAGAAATAAGAACAACTTAATATCACTATTGCCAGTTCCTGTGTTTATGTCTAAGCTTTAATAACTTAATATTACTATCTTTTCTACTGGTACCAAAGTAAAATAAAGGTTTCAAAATTTATTGTTGTTTAAAATCTTAGTTTTTTTTTATAATTTTGATTTTTTCTTTAACATTTCAGTCAAATTTATTACTTGCACTTCTATGATTTGATTACATTGAAGTATTTCACTACCACTTGAATTGTAATTTTACAAGGGTAAAACACGTGTATTTTACTTTGGTTTTCCGAATTTTTGCATTATTCCTAGCAACCTTTTAGATTGAAAAATGGGAAAAAGATAAGGAAGCATATATAGCAGATGACAATACAAGTTCATGTTGACCGAGTGTGTTGCACAGGTGGTATTTTAAGGAGGACTCCCTCCACTTTCTGCATTCCATACCTCCACACCCTCTGGTTGATAACTGTTGGTTGGCACTTGGGGACAACTATATTATATAATACTCTTAGGATTCCCTCACAGAAGCAGAAGCTAATTGAAAATAGAGTAAAAATTGTAGATCAGCTAGGGGATGAATCACACGAAACTGGATTTCCAGTAGGAATGAACCTAGTTGGTGCTGGACTGGCTACCTGGCTGGAAATGATGGTTGTAAGGTGGCTGCTGGATTGGTTTTGACAACTAGACAATGTTCTAATTGCAACTGCTTTCTCTGCTAGATTCTGTGGAACAGTCAAAACATACGCTAACTGGAGTTAAAATATCAACACACGTGCCGTATTTCATATGTAACATAAAATCACTACCACACTGATGAATCCAGTTTTCACTTGAAGAATTTTGTTATTTTATGTTAAATTATTGGAAACCTGACTTCGAATTATCCAAATTTAACCTTCAAAATTCAAATTAAGTAGTCATTTTTAACATTGATTTAGATAGGGGTTTCAAGGGGAATGTGCTTTTGTTCGAATTATCCAAGTTCGAATTAGAGAGAGTGCACTGTATTACTTAAATAAATTATTTCATGTGATTAGCCAATAATGAAAATCCTTATTAGTTGAACAAAATATTTATTATGAAATGAATCCTGCGAATCTCAGAATCTCATGTATAGATATACGTAGCCAAGTTCATTAACAAATTTGTTGAGTACATCATATTTTCTTGAACCAATTTCTAGCCCCCAGCAGTAGCTATTCTTGTACAACGTTCTTCAAATCAGTCATCCATCTTTTTCTATAGTTTGTCTGCTCGGTGCAATATCTTGTGGGAACAAGTACAGTACCAAGTATCGTGTGAAAACTAGCAGTGAGCCTGTACCACATAACTAGTCCAAGTCCAAACATAAAATTCAGCAGGAAATATAGCCTCGTATGATTCAGGCATCGGCATCCTATGCCATTCGTGTACAAAGCTAACTCTATGCTGTCTTCTATTCCATATGTACACTTACAGGTAATTCTGGGTTTTAACATTCCCATTAACTTTCAAGGAATTAACTGATAAACTTACTTTTCATTTTTTCACGTAAATTTATCTCGCGATCGATTTTGCTGATGGCTTTGTCGAGCGTGTACTGTACTGTCTTGCTGTGTCTGGCGTGGTTCCTTCTTCTTCCATTTGTGCTCGTGGCAGCGCTAGTTAATTCAGTTCTTTCACTTTCTGCCGTTCCCGTGCGGGTGTAGTGCTTCCATTTTTTACCAGATCGGGGTTTTGGCGCTGTAAGCGGCGGTTCCCACTCTAGTCGTCTGCTTTCGTGGTTGCGAAAGCTTAAGGTACGTGCTTGGTTTCTCGTCGTGGGGGAGGACAAGACTACGAGAGCGGGAACTGCCGCTTACAGCACTATAACCCCGATGCGTGGTAAAAGAAGGAAGCACTACGCCAGCATGGAAACAGCAGAAAGTAAAAGGACTGTGTTAACTTGCGCTGCCACGAGCACAAACAGAAGGAACCACCGTATGTCACACAGTGTGGGCACAAGTCCCTTATGAAGAATAAAATATTTGACAGGTCTCAAAATTTAAAATTAAAACTGAAATTGACATTGTAGAGATGAACCACTTACAATAATACTACGGAGACACAAGTAAATATTTATGCACAATATACAGTTAATTTTCCCAGTCTTAATGCAACAAAATTTTAATATTCTTTCCCGGACTTTACATTTCCACATTGGAAATACAAGCATGCCCACATTTTAGCCTCATGTCCAGCATCCAGGATGAATTTATACAGAAAAAAGTATTGAACTAAAAACCAACCCCAAATGAAACTTGTGGAACCTTTTTCAGTTATGTTAAGGACATTATGTTTAACACTATTTCATGTTAATTGCTGAATACTTTTTTGCCATTCCAGGTCATAATGTAAATGTGGAGAGAGTATTTTCATTAATTTCAGCATAACGGACTCATGAGAGAAATACATTTTCCATGGAGTCTATAGAAGGTTTGGTACTGGTTCCATATAATTTCAGAGTTTGACTGCCTGGAGTTTCATAAGTAATTTTCACTAAACCAGAAATTTTGAGAAAAGTTGGTTCATTTGAGAATTACAAGTTTGGGAATTTGGCATTTAAGAAACCATTAATAGTCATATTTTTCAAAACTGAAAATATGTAAATTTTACATGATTTGCTGACATGTGTATTATTTACAGTGAATGTTTTGTGTCCTAAATTTTGGGACAGCATGTTCTACTTTTCCCTTATAGTGATCTGGTAACACTAGTAGAAGCCAGGTTGTAGATGGGAACTCTAGTGTACACTATGACACACTCGCAGAGCCTGGTGAGCAGCAAGAAGAATGCCGTTTCTGGGATGTACTACATGGAAAACAAGACGACAAAAGGAGCAAGGTTACATCCTGTGCTTACACATACACAGTGCGTCGAAAGCACATTGGAGATGATGAGGTAGGACACACCATTCTTGATCATGGCCACAGTGGAGGTTATGTGATGAACAGCATGCTCTGGTCACCTTCATCCCTTCCCCACATAGCTCTTAGACGGCCATTGGTTAAGAGGATGGGTGAACCCCACAACAGCTTGAGGCAGGAACACTTGTTGAAATTCTCACCTTACATCACCACCACCCTGGGAATCAAACCTGGGTTGCCATGTGGCAGTAAGGTGTGGTACCGACTAAACTACAAGTCCTTGACATTTTAGTGCCTTAGGGTGACGATGGCCAACTTTCGGCCATGAATTTAAGGGAGATTTAGTCGTAACAAATTTTGTGCATTTTTAGCAGTGTGGTATCACTCCAGCAAATGCTTATGCAATGGATATTATTTTAAAAAAAATACTAATTCACATTTTATATAATATACAGATCAAAATAGAGAATAAAAATTTACAAATTTGAATGTTTCTTAGTCCTAACCGATGTTCATTTGTCTACTGCTGCTGCGGGACAAAGCATTAACCAACTACTGCAAGATATGCCCCTTCCACTCGCTAAAGCATATGTGCAAGATCTTGCAGTTGACTTGAAGTTTTGTATACTTCACTGAACTCCGAATCTGTTGAAATTTCCCAATCTTGGTTGTTAATAAAAAATACAGAAGAAACAGAATGTCAATACGGGAGAGTTGGTCACCCTACTTATAACCCTTATTATCAGTTCAAAATGCAACATCGAATCCATTACACCCTGTGGCTTTTCTTTTGCCGAAAAATATAAATATAAATTTTGTCGCATAAATCTGCCACAATTCAGGATGTTCCATCCCTGTAGTAAGTGCTGTCTGCACCTTCAACTGTTGAGGAGAAACTTGGTGAGGCTAGCACCAATGGCAGCACCAACTACTTCAATGCATTATACAAGTACGAGAAAGTTACACAATAGACAGACGCGGAACAGACTTCAACGAGCATTGTGCATAAGTTTGGAGGACAATCAAAACTAAATTGCATCCAGCTTTCAATAAGAGCCTTGAGGCGATCCGTAACAATGGACAAAAGGCATCGCACGAAAAGACTGTTGTACGTTCTACCCTCTGTTGTGCTAACTATTGGACCTCACGCGCGCTTTCCCTTTAGCCAAGAGTTGGAACGTTACAAAGTTCCTGGTACCAGAACATGGTTTGTTTTATAACTGCCAGAAACAAGTTCCTTGCACCTTGGAAATACAATTTGCGTACAATAAAATACCAATAATGCATTATTCAATAGCCACAGTTCAGATCTAACTACTCCTTACTAAGCTACGATCTATGCTACTATCACCAATCAAATGATTAAGCATAAACAATCATGTTTTTGACTTAGCAGGTTCAATTAAGGAACAACAAGGCATTAATTTTCACTTAATTTTTTTAATGTAAAACAGACGCAAATATATAACGACGACGACGCATGAACAACAGTTCGTGCTTAAGCAAATTTCAACATCTTGGCATGCGACCATCACCTTTTAAATAACAAGTTTCAATAATAAAATATTTGATAATCCTTGTATAACCTAACATAAACCACCGAGAACTCAGATGCTCTTTTATTGGTTTATTAAACTAGAAGCAAAGACTTCGTTTAATCGACGATGCAAAAAACGTAAGAAAGGTGGGGGGGGGGGGGTGATGATCTCGTTTATTTAGTTTCAACTTTATCAGCAAACCATGCACTTAAACAGTAATTTCTACACTGCCATTTTATAACACGGGGCATGGATCATTTTACTCAAAAGATACCAAGTGATTTTTTATTACTGATTTATTTTCAGAAGGTTTGTGACTCAATCAAGACACTGGAAATTTCACGTTTGTCACATCAAGCACTTAAAAATCTAGCTTTCATTTACAAACGTTCCAAGAAGCTGCATAATTTTTTTGTTACTTATTTTGCAAGAGATTTCGTTAAAGCGTTCATAAGCGAGCACATAGTCTGGTCTAATATTTTAAGTTTTGAAACCACGTCGATCGCATTTTACCAAATAAAGACAGTCAAAAACCCTTCTTGTACACGATGCACAGCTCATACCTGTTTTTCGTCATTTTATCTCCGACCATGTTGCCACGTCTATCCTTGTAATATGGAAATGTCGTACCGCCAGTAAGTAATTTGTCCAGTAAATGTAGCCCCACAGATAGCAATTCGGAAGCTTCGGCAATACTTGCAGAAACTCACAAAGCGCCTCAATCTATGACTTCACGACTTCTGCAACGTAGGGAAAGTTCCAAGGACGTAACTCAGGCAACCTCGTGCAATGGAGAAGTAGAAAAAAGGTTACTGCACACTGTCTGCTCTTGACGATCCAGCCTGGCTCAATGAAACTCTGAAGCATCCCGGCGACGAAGTGCTCAGCCACTTGGACGTAGTGCGCTAGCATTTCAAACGAAAGGTGCTAATTACACCATCCTTCAACCTTGTGTCTCGAACTCGCGAGACCACACGGCGATCGTTGCCTCTCCTCCAAACTTCTGCACAATGCTCGTCAAAGTCTGTTCGGAGTCTGTCTATTGTGTAACTTCCTCATTCTCGTATAATGCCATCTGGCACAAGCCTCACCAAGTTTCTCCTCAACATTTGAAGGTGCAGACAGCACTTACTACAGGGGCAGAAAGTACTGACTTGTGGTGGATTTATGCGACGAAATTTAAATTTATATTTTTTTGGCAAAAGAAAAGCCACAACTCACAAAAATGCACACACACAAACTGCCTTACTTACCAAAGAGGTGGCAAAATTCTCCAAATAAATGGAAAGGGCAGCTTCCACAGCTCCTCCACCTGCAACAACACTTTTGCTCTCCAGCACTCTCTTCACTACACACAGGGCATCGTGGACAGAGCGCTCCATTTCATCACAGTAGAAGTCATTCGGACCACGAAGAATTATAGATGCGGCAGTACGAGCCTTTGGTCTGTTAACAAAAAACATGTTATGTATACATTTAATTTCTTTCAGAGAATTTTGTAGAGTTTCAAATGCAAATATAAGTAGTCATTAAGTTCCCTCCTAGTTTGAGATATTCCAGGCAATTTAACCCTGCATTAGGCAATGTCTTTTTTCTGTAACATGCATAGGCACATGGGGTACACGTTCCCCAACCCTTTAACTATCTTTAAGGTATGAAACACAAAATGAATTACACTGTGCATGAATATTTGTTCTTTGTCTTTTTACTAAGATCAGTTGCAACCTTCTGCTGCACTTTCTAAATAACTTAATATTAAAAAGTTTACATTAGTTGCATGCTTAGGAGACGATCGCCTCCACGCTCCTAAATATGCAACAAGCGAAGCAGTGTCATGTTCATTTCTAATGCACTTACGTACAACATCCGAATCTGCTGTGTGCCCTGCCTTTCTTGCTTTCATATTTTTCTTGTTACGCATTTAGACCCCAAGCATGTGACTGGCATATAATATTACATGGTTTAGAAGTGCAACAGAACAACACAGATGATCTTAGAACAAAGTTAAAGAAAGAATGTTCAGCTACACAAAAGTATCCATGTGTAGTACAGTTAACAGTGTTGCAACCTCTCAATGAATATCGATGGGGGGACACCTGTACCCCAAGCATCTAACAAAGGGTTAAAAACACCAATAACTTAATACAGTGCATCTGATTCCTTGCGAGGCCGAGAAATCTGCAGAAGTGTGGCAGGCGACGCTAGCGGAGATGCAAACATTTTTGACCAGTAACGACCCGCTTATTTTTACGGACATATCTTTAGCATGTAGATATTTATATTAATATTGCAAAACAAGCACTAATCTGTGTTATAAGAGTTGTTCAAAGTGATGTCCACCTACATTCCCACATTCCTGGCATCGTTTGATGAAATTTTGATTCACACCCAAAAGTTCATCTTCCGTAATTCTTCTAAGTACTATCCAGTTTCTCGTAATGTAAGGACAATACGTCTAACAGTCTCTCTACCTGGAGGTGAAACGCCAGGGAATTTCTGTGCAAATTGCCTACACATGTCTTGACACGAGTCTATTTTCACATAAGTGTCATACATAAAAATTCTTGTTTTAACGTGAACTTTGCAGCTGGCAAATCAATCGCCTCACTTACACACAACACACACACTGCAATTACACAAAGAAGTTGCACGGCAAGTAACGAAAAACCACACTCTTTCACACAGTACGAAATTAACATGCTCTTGGTAAAAAGCCTGTTCCTCACTCCATTCGTAGCTCTGTCCAGGGCAGCTGTAGTCGCGAAGAAAGAACAACTCAACTCATTGCAAAAAATGCTCACGAAAACCATTGATTTTTAACGGTTTAGTTTGCAACGTAATCTGGATGCAGTGTTGCACATTCGAAACCTCCAAACTATTCCAGAAGCAAAATGCTTTTGAGGGTAAACTTAAGCGGGATGTTACTGGTCGAAAATGTCGGCATCTCCGCTGGCGCTGCTCGCCACACTTGTCCCGATCTCTTGGCCTGGCAAGGAATTGGACGCATGGTATAAGTAGGCAAGTATTCCACTCCAATTATAAGCATCAATTTAGCCAACTTTTGCTTCAAAAGCTGTTTATGAATGTATCAGCTCAGTAAAACTATCGGCAATTTCACCAATAAATTGATACTTCTCCCCAGGAGACGGGTTTGTTTTTAAAAATAAATCATAGACAATATGTTAAGTTTGTTATTATTTTTTTAAAAAATCTAAAATCTTATAACAAGTGTTCTAGAGGAAGAACACTTCGTCTTTCCACAGATATACAGGGTAATTCAAAATGAATGGTGCAACTTTACAGTTATTGTGATGTTACTATTTATGATAGAAAATTAGACAAGGCATCAATATAAAGGAGAACTCTGGACGTTTTACTCACGTGACTGACATTATAAAGATTCAACATGGGAACCATGTGTAACGTGCAAAAGGTCCAAATGATAATCAAGTACTTGCTATGCACAAGACAGCAAGTTGTTGTCAATGGTTTTGAAGGCACTAACAATTTGCAAATCTTTTGAAAGGATGAAACATGTGCATTACTACCGAAATGCATG
This sequence comes from Lepisma saccharinum, assembly GCF_977018435.1. Taxonomy (NCBI): domain Eukaryota; kingdom Metazoa; phylum Arthropoda; class Insecta; order Zygentoma; family Lepismatidae; genus Lepisma; species Lepisma saccharinum. The sequence continues at coordinate 10,424,491 of NC_139241.1, read as the reverse complement.
CGGAAATGTCTTTGCACCATTGTGATAGAATCAGTTATCGATAGCTCAAACACAATACGCCTTAACTGGTCATTAGCCATTTAGTGACACTGGCGATCCTGGTGGAGCATCGGCTAAGCAGAATAAGCCAGGTGAGTGGGAATAAAACTTCTAGAGTTTTTATTTATATTGATGCCTTGTCGGATTTTCTATTAATAATAGTAACATCATAATAACCAGGGTGGCTACAAACAAGCAGGAATGAAATTCCCTGACTTTTCCAGGTTTTCCAGGACAAAATTTACATTTTTCCCTGACAATTACAAACTAAACTAAATCGATATTTTTTGCAAATAGAAATAATAAACTCATGCAGATCCAGGTATGGATTGAAAATTAACAATATTATCTTCTATGAAATTTACATAATTTCTCTATTCTCTATGATTTGAATTCAAACAACAAAATAGTGATTTTCGAAAATTATTACAATTCACAAGCTAGGAAAGGATTACGAAATTTTATCATACGCAGTAAGTTTAAAATAAAATACTTGATTACTTTTAAAGTTACGACTAAATGAGATAAGAGTGAAGAGTGATTGATTAAGAAATACAATTTGTAATTTATCAGTCTCCTTATACAATCTCGGTATTATATGTTGATATTTCCACTGAGGTTTCGAACCATCTGCTTGCAAGAACCATGAGTGCGGACTCATTTTTCGATGCATAAAGCTACTCCTCTCTTCTCTGTAAAGCAAACAACTTAACTCTTGCATATAAGGGAAACAACTGAATTGAACAAAATAAAGTGTCATTTTTCCTTACATTATCAATGAGATTTCTGTTTCAGTACAGTATATCCAAGTGAAGTACTGTGAAACTGACAACATGCAGTTATACCATTAATGCTGACGAAAAGGGCATGTTTGAATAGGTGGAAAACATCCGGGTTCTTCCCCAGGGTCTCTTGCATAGTAGTCAGACGCCCTAACGACTGAGCTTCATTATTACTGGCTCGACAAATGCTGGTGGTGCGCACTTAGCTTGGTAATTCAAAACATATCTCGCGCAACAAATACGAAGATGTGGCTCCCGTGTGACGGTAGATACGCACTCGATCTCCTGTTAGAACCCTGCCACTTTGCTCTGTGATGCAAATGGTTTTGATAGAAGTTGCAAAAATCGTGGGAAATACATGTGGCTATCGGAATTATTCCATGTACATATAACTCTATAGTTTACTCTTGAGTAAAATGTTGGAAAACTTGCACGTTCTATGTACACAAACATGGCCTAGAAAAGACAAGAATGTTGGATTTCATGGAATTTTTCATTGTTTTAGGACATTTGTTAAAAAAAAATCGCTAAAAACGGCAACAATTCGCATTATTTCGTATGGGCAAACAATGTGTCCAGACATCACTGCACATTCCTAAACATAACTTTGCAGCAATTACCATTTTTCACGGTTCTGACGTTTGCGAGAAATCAATGTCCTACTAATCGGAAATTACTCTCTGGCCACCCCTCGTAAAATCAGTAGATGGAAAGTGAAAATTTAGCAGGGCTGGCAGAGAAAAGTCAATTTTTGAAGAAAGTGATTTGCTTTTATGATTCAATGATTCGAGTAAATATGATATTAAAATATTTACGTATTTATTATTAGTATTTTATTTCATAATATTGGGCATTAACCTTACTCGGTGAGAGATTAATGACCATCTCTCACGAGTTTAAACAGACAGGACAGAGAGTGGCATTAATTTCATTGCAATACTAGTGTTGCAGTAAATTTGAGGTTGGGAGTTTGCCAATTTTATAACATTCACCAATGCAGTTTTATGTTCAACTTTTCGTGATAGTATTCAATATATATCCCGCTTGGTTGGATTCTTCTTGATATCTAAGAATAGTGCAATGTCATTGTAAAAGTATGTTAACTTGTGCGAAACCAGTAATATGTCAGGATGATGAAAGAAAATCTTCGTAAGCACTGCTACATTAAATAAGGTGAAGTGAGCCAGAAGAGTAATAAAATTCCAGCAGCATATTTGCAGTCTAAAGCTCTTCTTGTTTATGCATGCAATTTTTGTTGGATGTTGAAGTCCATGCAATTTCTGTCGTATGTTGTAGTGAGATACTTTGTCGGGTGGCGATATTCGACAAAAATCGTACAGTCAACTCTCGATTCTACGACCTTTCACAGTTCCCGGGAAAAGGGTCGTTATTTCGAAGGGGTCGTTATTGGAATTTGCACCAATTTTCAGCTCAAAGGGAGCTCAAACGGACACAAAGATTCCTAGGAGATGGTAACACCATTTATCCTGGTAGTTATACAACCTGTTATGCACAGGATGCGTGTTGTGAGAAGGAAAATAGAACATGAAAAAGTTTTCACAAACAAGAATTTAAAATAATGTTACTTTGTTTCAATTGCGCACAGTCGTTGCTTTTCCAGGAAATTCTTACAATTCTAGTTCATGAGAAACCCGTTTGCACTGAGACCAATGGAAAGGAAAACAATCTCTCGCTTATTGCAAGCGAAACTAAGAATCTTGACACCAGTCAGACTGGTGCCAGCAAAAGTCGGGAGATAATCGGGCAGAATGAATGTTGGATTTTATACAGGTTTACTGGAGCATCGTCTGTTACAAGATTAACTGGTAAGATTAGATCTCTCGGGAAAAACAACACAACCTTTCTAGGTACGAGACAAAAAAAAATAAAGGCAGGGCTATAATTTTCGTTCTGGTTCGGCTGTGTAAAATACATCGTAAAAAAATGTCACTTTTCTTTGCTTCAACCAACTTCATTCACCCTCCTTCCCCATTCAAGGGAGCAGTCCAAACTCCTTCTTTGACTTGCATTGTAATCCAGCGTGAAAAAGTAAACGCGCAACTTGCGATCTGTTTTCACCCAATGCGTATTCTAGGACACGTCATTAAACAGCGTGGCAGTCGATAATCATTTGGGTTTGGAATTGAATTTCACTATAAACTGTTTATTTAGTCCCGATTAGCCCATCAGCATAAAATGAACTGAAAACAAGCTTTATGAAACTGCGCATTTTCACATATCAAAATGGTAGATCGTTATTTACTCTCACGTTTATCGACGAATTAATGTTGGATTTAGGAGTATTCTCGATGTCAAACACCCACCCCTCCAAACGTTTTCCCCTTGAATAATGTCTTTTTAATCAGTCTCAGCGACCATTCCTACATTGAACTCATTTTTTTTTTATCCACATGAATGGTTTTGAAGAAAAGCGGATGCAAATTAAATTTACAGATTTGCTTATCAGAAGGCGCAGAACATGAAGTTATTTTCTCTTGTTTTCCTTTCTGGAGATCGAATTTCGTTATCGTCAAATCAAAACAGCTTTGCGAGATTCAAAACAATAACTTTTTCCTTCACGCTGGATGAGTCATCGCTGTTATCGGCAAGCAAGAGCTTTGCGGACGCTAGACAAAACACTAGCTGCATCGTAAAAACAAGGAGACCGGCTGGAAGTTCAAGCAACAGGTGGCGGAAGAGAAAAGTCCCAGCATTTTTAAAGATAACGCAACTGTCGAAGACGGAACTTTTAACAGCAGTGTAAAGAAGAAAGAAATGACCCTTGCTTTACGTTTTACCATGCAACAGACAATAATACGGGCAATATTTCCTATGCAGACAACAGCATAAAAAATAAAATAAAAAAAAACCTGAATTCTGCAATTATCAACATTGCCGTGCACACCAGTGGCGGAGAATGAGCTGGGGAAAGGGTCACCTTTTTTTTTTTTTTACTTGTTCTATGGTTTTTGTTCGTTTTCAAGAATATAACCAGAACTGGTTGCCCCATTTTAGACGTCAAAGGAAAGGAAGAGGGGTGGGTCCTTTTCCACCCTCGCCTGTAATCAGCCCGCATCAGCAAAAAAATAGTGGCTGAAACAATCTGCATCGCACCCGCCCCCCCCCCCCTTACGTTTGCTGACAGGAAAAGAGGGAGAAGTCAGTCAGCCAACGGAACACTTTTTTGGCAGATATTACGACATCGACACAATTAGGAAAACGTATGAAGTGGGAAACGGGAGTTATGATGCACGTAAGATCGAAGTAAACTTTTGTGGACACCTGGATGACAACGCATTAAGCGGGTTTACGATCTTTAGTTCACCTATGTGGTTTTGATTATCTCTAAAAGTTCGCTTTTTTATGAAGTGTTGCAGGGAACAAAGAACACGTTTTGAATGAAAGCAGTTACCGGAAGTTGTCGTCTACAATGCCAAGAGTTGCTCGCTCACGGGAACCTGCTGAACTCTAGGTCAGAGCTGGACAGATGGGCCAGACTTCCAGGTGCCACGCATCTGTATTTTCGAACATTCCTGCAATCTTATCTCTCAAGGTGGTGTATTTATCGATGAAAGAGCTTGACCTGCCATACACATTGGCAAAGACAGCAGTCATTTCAGGCTGCTCCCCCCCCCCTCCTCCGCGAGTTTTCAGCATCTCTTAGGACAAGGAAACAAGTCAAGTCGATTTAAAATAACATCGAAGCACATTTGATCTTCTTTTCTCGCATATTCAAGAGCAAGCCTGGCGCGTTGGGTAGCGGCCATCAGGTGTGGGGTAACATTGGTGCACTTGAGGGAGGGGGGGGACAGAGGTCAAGTGCTATTGGATATCACTCAAGCATGGTGTGGTGGTGTCTATTTTTAGTTCAGACCCAATTGTGAGCGGTAGAGCGCTCGTAAAGGGAATGAGTGGAGGAAAAATCAACGCATTTTTCGGCCGATTTCCTTCAATTTTTCAACTTTTTTTCCAAATTTTTCTAATTTTTTCTAATTTTTCACGGTTCCCGGGAAAAGGGTCGTTACTTCGAGAGGGTCGTTATACCCGGGGTCGTAGAATCGAGAGTTGACTGTATGTATCAATGGGACTTATTTGTTTCCATGTTCCTTCAGTTTGACCAACAAAATGCCTTACTACGACATCGAACAACTATCGGACGGCCCCACCTGCTCTGCATCTGTTGACAAGTCCCTTACTACTCCCATATGGAGAAGAAAAAATTATAATTCAATGCATTTTCCCCGTAATATTTAGGGGCTTAACCTTTACTCCCCCGATGATACCATATGGTATAATCAGAGTAAGGTCGTACTGGCCCGATGATACCATATGGTATCATCGTGCTGATCACGAAATGAATGTACTTTTTGGACCTTCATACTCTTATGTTTGGGTGGAAACTCTGACACAGGTCTGGAGCATGCCTGGGAAATTCATATTCATGACCAACCTCCCCCCCCCCCGCAACATATCCATTCCACATTTTCGAACAGAGTTTCACATTTTGGCTTACTATTCAACTTGTATGGCACCCAAGAACATGAAACATGTTTCATTCTCTTGAGAAATGTCCATTCTTTGAAAAGAATACTAAAGTTCACGCCTTCTTCTCAAATAGCGGAAGAAGAGGGGGCAAACTCCAGATTTTTATTTCTTTTCCATTGAAATTCATGGGTCGCCCCCCCCCCCCCTTCCTCGGTTCGTCGTTCTGAATTGTACAGGGTTGCATGCGCTGATGTTTTAGATGAAAAACAAAAGTTATTCGAATTAAATTGCTCCCATAGTTCCCGAGTTATAACAATTTTCCTCCAAAGAGTGTTCGAATTTAAAATTTCCGCCGAGAAACCCGGACGAGAGAAATTTCTCTCTCTCTCTCTCTCTCTCTCTCTCCTCCTGCCATCACTGGTTTCTGGCGCCGTGGTTGTGTTGCACATAAAGGGGCCTAAAGTTGAGGCCGAACCTTACGAACGAGATTTCCTGTACCCGTGCAGAGTTCCATAACAATATCTTTAAATAAAAAAATTAAAAAAGACAATGAAGAAAAAATTCCCTTTTCTTTAAATAAAAAAAGACAATGAAGACGAAATTCCCTGACTTTTCCCGGTTTTCCAGGTCCGCCGCCACCCTGAATAACTGTGTAATCTCTGTGAAAGCAATGATGATTTTGAATTGCCTGATAATATTTGGGATTCATAATATGAATAAAAAAGTTATCAATTTTTTTTATCTGAAATGATAATAAAACAGTGCTTATTTCACAGTTAAGTTGCTAGATTAAATTTTTAACCATTGTTATAACCATATCTTTAATGAAACTATAAATAAATGTGAAGGGAGCGTGTGTACCCCTGAAACGACAACGACAAACTGTGTTTTTATGCTTGTAATAACTGTAGACTACAAGAGAAATAATTCTACAATGCAAGCAATGCGTACATACAAGGAAAATTATATAGTTTGTTGCATCATACATAAATTTTCTAGCATTTATGAATTTTTCTCAGCAACAATAATTTGAAAATAACTCATGGAAAATAACTAAAATAATTTCTATCAGAATCAAAATCATCACTAACTGTGAAATCCGAAGCAGAATCATCGCAAGAAATTTCCACGATATCTATTCCCACGTGTATGTGATTTGACACTAGTGCAAGTAAGATTCAGCAACAAAGAAAACATGACATCTAGCGGTTGGAATTTGAAAGAGGTGGTTACAACACACGTGCACAAGAGACGCTGTGCAATTATTGCCAGTCGTTCATTCACAATGAAATTTAGAGACAGGCTCCTATCCCTCATCTGGAAAGCATTAACTGATGTGTACAATTGGGAAAAATGATTGAGCTCAACAAGCATGAATAAATAAGAAGGCTTACCCTTTAATGAGGATCAGTTCATCATCGCATATCCTGTCCTGGACAACCTCAGCAGCTTCACCAAGAGCACTTGCTTCGAAACTCTCCTCTCCTACAAATTGCAATGACAAATATTAAAGTCAAACAGTTTCACAAATAACACAGAAAATGTTAATTGTTGCGCAAAAAAACAAAACAAAAAAAAAATTAATTTGAATTGTGACCTTTTTGTCAATTTCAACACATTTTGTGCATGTATAACGTGACATTTTTCCAAATTTGGTCCCTTTGTCCACTGAAACAATCTATTGTACAGGTTAAACAGAAAATAATTCTGACAGCATCCTGAAATCACATGTAAATAGATATTTCGTGCAATTCTCACCTTCTATAGAAATGATTTGCATCAGTGAGTAAAGCAGCATGGTTCTGGTAAAGATAGTGTGTGAATCTACCATCACACAGGAACCATGAATCAGTATGCGTCACGTAACAAACTTTTTGCATTACCGAATGAAGTAGCGTGGTTCTTGTGGAGATTGGGCGAGTACTTGGGATGGACAATATCGGAAATTTAATATCGCAACATATCGTCAAGAAAATATCATCACAGATGATACAATATATTTCTTCTGTACTGTGATGTTGGCAATATCTCGCTGACACGATATATTGATAAAATATATTGACAATATATCGCCAATACAATGTATATCGCTAAAATATCATGATGATAAAAAAAAGGTAAAGTGCTCCCCTGTGCCTAGCACCACGCCATGAAGGTGTAGGGGGTGTGGGGGTAATGCCCCACACTTTCTTGATCCGATCATGAGTGGGGGTGATGTGATCAGCATCACGCCCCTGACCATTTTTACCCCCCAGGGTTTCCCCCAGGTACCCATGTCATTCGACGCTGGGTGGGTGCCGGGGCCGCTTCCAACGTTAGAAAAGTTCCTGTATTTGAACCAGCCGGGGATCGAACCCGGGACCTTGAGCATGGTAGTCAGACGCGTTACCAACTGAGCCACTGCAGCCACAAAATATCATGATGATATATCGTCTAGTTGATATTGCCTGGATGATATTTTTTCAATATCACCCAACACTATTGAGTACGTACCATCACATTCGAGCTGTAACATTGGTATTTGTGATGCAAGAAACTTCCTTTTTTGCTTTGCAATTATCAGACAAAGTACCATGGCTTTGGCAGAGATCGAGGGTACATCTACTGTCACACGGGAGCTATAAATAATAGAAAATAACTTCCTTCAAATTATTTCCAACATATAACACTGTTATGAACAGGATTGATTGATTGATTTGGTTTATTTTACTTCGCATTTCTGCCATATTTGATATCGCGAAAATGGAGATGAGTGATAATATGATGAAGGGACATTCACAAAGAACACCCATGGCCGGGCTGGGATTTGAACCCAGCACCTCTGGCACTCACACGGACAGGTACAGCATATAGTAAACAGAAAAAGGGGGAACTCCGGGAATATGCCTGCCTCCACCTGCATACATTTGAGCACTTAAATTCTGGTACCTAAAAAGACTAACATCTTTTCCACGGAATATCGGTTCCCCATTTTCGTTTTCTCGTGACTTTATTTGGTGCAAAGAATACATATAAATACATTTCTGCAAGTTACAATTTAATTCGTAGGATCTGGTACCGGGGTGGTTCGGTAGTCAAGAACAAACCCGGTTTACAAAGTTTGTTAATATGATACTTGTCTTGTGGTTGTTTTCTTAAGTATGTAGTGTGTTTCAGTATGTATATTTAGAGATAGCGTTAGGAGTTGAGTGGGTAGATGTAACATGTGGACGTGTTTACATGTTGTATTGTTCATACTATGGGAATGAGAGACGCGGTAATAGATAATTAAGGTACTCAAGTTTTCCGCGAAGCTGATATACATTATTTTCTATTAATTTCGGTAGCCGCTGACACCATCCTCGTTATGTTGTTGACTGGCGAGTTTCTATTTTTTCCTAAATCGCAGCACAACTAGCGGCGAATTAGGAAAAAACAACAGAAACGCGCCAAGCAACAACACAACGAGGATGGTGGCAGCGGCTACTGAAATTAATAGAAAGTAATGTAAAACAGCTTTGTGGAAAACGTGAGTACCTTAATTATGTTGTATTGTTGTTTGGTGAGTACACAATATAGTCTACATACTAAAATACTAACTTAAAAGTACAATGAAGGTATAATTTTAAGTACATTTGACAAAAAAGTGTGCTAAAATAAAAAATACGACATTTTGGAAGAACACCACCACTTTTGAAAAACTAACACAACAAAATCAAGGTTCCTTGTTATCACCAATAAACCTCCCCCCCTTAACATTTTAACACAGCTAATTAGGAGTATACAACCAATTAAGTTATTTATTAACTCCATCTTTCAGTTTTGATTTGTGCCACTCCAAAGGAATTTCTTAAACGTTGTATAAAGGACAAAATATCTCACTTTTCCCACCGAAAGTGGCAGCTATATGCACTTTTTTCAAATTACTGCTAAATGCAGAAACATACACCCCTACACTTTTGTATTACTCACCTTCCATATTGCTCAATGACGTTAGAAACGAGGCACCTGTGGCCTTGGCTACTCGCTTCAAGTCTGATTTCTTCACTCTCCTCACAGCCATCGCACCAGCCTCTACGAAATACTTAACAGGAAAAAAAAATAATAAGTCAACAATATCATTAGCTAATCACAATCTTAAATTCACAAGAAAAAATTTATAACATTTTATGTTATTCGGACCACAAATATTGAATGTCTAATGAATGACACAAAAGGTAAAATTCGAAATTCTAAAATCAAGGTTTCAATGCCAATAAACCATTTTAAATGTTAAAATATACTTGATATTGAAGAGAAACAAGTAGGAATGAGCAGATACCAGTGTTATCAGTATTGGAAAGTATCTGTTGGGAGTTTATTTACAGATACTTTTCTGGCATTAAAAAAGTTCCTGGGGTCCTCAAAAATGACACACGACACTTTTGCAGAGTGCAATTATCCTGGAGTCCCTCAACATTGCCCATGCAGTCTAAGGCATTAGTAGAGGCACATATTTTTGGTAAATAAAAAGCAAAATATCGGTACAAAAACAGTCTATTTCGGGTTCAAAAGTGGTAAATAATCACATCAAAAGTGCTATATAAAATGACATTTTGGTTTTAAACCAGCTGTGGAAAAACAACGACGACTGGGAGTTCATAGTGCAGACAACTCGTCACCCTGTAACTGGTTGCCTTGGCCTTGAACCACGGGTTATTTTATTTTATTTACCACGGGTAAATTTAGTTTTGGTTCGGTGTGTGTAAAATACATCGTAAGAAAAGTCATGTTTTCTTTCCTTCAACCAACTTCATAGTAGTCCCCCTCCCCCATTCAAGGGAGTAGTCAAAACTCCTTCCTCGACTAGAATCCTTCCAGCCTGAAAAAGGAAACACACAACTTGCAATCTGTTTTCACCCAATGCCTATTCTAGGACACATTAAACAGCGTTGGACTCGATAATTATTCGAGTTTGGAATTGGATTTCACTTTAAACTGTATATTTAGTCCCGATTAGCCCATCAGCATAAAATGAACTCAAAACAAGCTTTATGAAACCTGTGCATTTTCAAATATCAAAATGGAAGATCGTTATTTACTCTCACGTTAATCGATGATTTAATGTTGGATTTAGGAGCATTCTCAATGTCAAACATCCGCTCCTCCAAACGTTTTCCCCTTGAATAATGTTTCTTTAAATCGGTCTCAGTGCCCATTCTTACATTGAGTGGGAAGGGAAGTTTTTTTTTTTTTTTTTTTTTTTTTTTACTTGTCCTATGGTTTTTGTTCGTTCTCAAGAATGTATCCAGAACTACTGGTTGCCCCATTTCAGACGTAAAAGGAAACTAAAAGGGGTCCAATTCCACCCGCGCCTGTAATCATTCCGTGTGCACACACGAGCAAGAAAATCGTGGATGAAACAATCGGCAACCCCCCCCCCCCCCCAAAAAAAAACCCACACATTTGCTGAGAGGAAGAGAGAGAGAGAGAAGTCACTCAACGAACACTTTCTTGGCAAATAATACATCGGCACAGTTACGAAAACATATCAAGTGGGAAACGGGAGTTATGGTGCACATAAGATCGAAGTAAACTTTTGCGGAAGTTTGGATGACAAATCATTAAGCAGTTGACAATCTTTAGTTGGCCTGTGGGGTTTTGATTATCTCTACCAACAAAACCAGCCAGCGCATTGGGAAGCAGCCGTCGGCGGCAGGGTAACATTAGCACACTTGGGGGAGAGGAGGGTAGAGGTCAAGTAGCATATTGGTTACGTGCGTGTTACTCACTATCAATAAACAAAAATACGTAAGAGTATTCAAATTGGTCTACTTACGCAAGTGAGTATGTATTCTTATGTGAACGACGTTTCGGAAGCTTTACTGCTTCCTTCCTCAGGTTGTCGTTTTCGGCTCGGAATATCAAGCCACGTCAGAGAAGTGTTATGTGAGGATACTGGGTGAAAGGTTTGGGTTAAAAACACTTCATAGTGCTTGACCTATACAAAATTAAAACCTCTTTGCTAAAAAAAAACCCTTAAAACTCACAATAAAACATGTTAAAACCACCGCTACGGTAAACTGGAGTGCCCGTTGAGAGCCTAAACTCCCTGTCAAAGTGAAGCGAGCGGGCAGATGGCGCCGCGCAGCGGAATGGTATTTCCCCTCCCACGAGAGATCCCTCCCCTCTCTTTTTCTTCCCCTCGTCACCAATCCAAGGAGAATTCCCGTTCCACCTCGGCTGCTTTCCTTACCTCCGATGTGACATGGAAGCCCATCGGGGCCCTTTTATTATTCAAATTGTCCCACTTTTTAAAAAAGCTAATCCATACGTCATCTAAATTGCCCTCGTCCCGGTTCAGTTTATTTCTGTGTCCCGCGCATATAAATGCCATTTCGTATACGTTCCTATCCAATTTACTATTACTTCTTTTGATAACCTCTCTTTTTATTATTCTATGCCCACTGTTTATTATATGCTCTGCAAGCCCCGTTTTCGGATCCCTTTCTTTGATGTTCTTATCATGTTCGCCCCATCTAATACGCATGTTCCGGCCGGTTTGTCCAATATATTCCATCCCGCAATTGCATTCAATCCTATACATCCCTTTTTGTTCATCAGGGTTATCTCGAATTTTTACCCCCCTCTTATAATCCGTGAAATGCTTTTCAATATTTCTAGGTGCTCTCGTCCCGCATTTCACACCATACTTTTTCACTGTTTTTTCAATTTTCTCCGTGAGCCCTTTACAGTACGGTATCCCAACATAATTAACTTTACTATCCAACCCTCCCTCCTCATTTTCCTCCTTTTCTAACCTGCTATCAGAATCGGGGTTCTCCTTTGAAATATTCTTCCTTGCTCTCCTAGCTAACACGTTCATTTCATATTCGGAAAATCCATTCTTCATTCCTACCTCTATTATCCACGATATTTCCTTTTCTTTTTCTACAGCATTATTGCATAACCTCTCGGCCCTTATGAAAAAGATTAAATAAACATTCGATTTGACCCTACTTGAATGTTCCGATGCCTTATTAATATAAAGACTGCCTGCCAGGGGTTTATGAAACACCCCTGTCCTTATCCCCTTTTCAATTTTGGTAATCCTTAGGTCCAGGTAGTTAATTTTACCTTCTACCGAATTCTCCCTAGTGAAGCTTATTCTGTCCTCTTGTTTTCCTAACTCCGCAAAAACAGTGTTAAGATCTTTTTCTTTTCCAACTACAAGGATATCGTCCACATACCTACAGTAATATTTTATGTTTACTCCCACCCTTTCCATAACCGCTTTTTCTAAGTAATGCAAGAAAATGTTTGCCGCAAAACCCGATATCGGGTTGCCCATCGCTAACCCTTCTTTCTGTCGAAAAATCTTATCGTTTACGCGGAAATAATTGTACCCGGTTACAAGAAAAAACCACCTGACATATTCCCATGCTACCAATATATCCACGTCATGGTCTAATACCCATCTTTGAAGGCAGTCACCGGCTTTCTCTCTCGGTACACTAGGGTACAAATTTGTTACATCAAAGCTGCTAATTTGGTCATCCCTCCCGATTTCTAAATTTTCAATTGACTTTTTTACCTCAAAGGAGTTTTTAACGCTATACTGGGTGTTAACATTAATCTTCTTCATTCTTTTAATTAATTCCTTTGCCAACCCATACCCTGGGTGTTCATAGGTGGGGATTATTGGTCTAAGTGGGATCAGTGCCTTGTGCGTTTTTGGAATGCCGAATGCTGTGGGGATATTCCCCTCCTTCACTTCTTTAATGAGCTTCTTCTTTTCCCCGCTGCCTAAGGTTATGCTGGTTTCTATCCCACGTCTAATCTCATTTCTAATTTTACTAATTGGGTTCCCATTAAAAATTTCGAAATCATTATTTAGAAAGCATTCTTCTAACTTACTTTGATATACGCCTTTTTCTATTACTACCATCTTATTTTATTTGTCAGATCGAATGAGATACACATTATCATCTTTGGCCCATTTTTTCACAGTGTTTAAATCATCCCTAATTCTCCGGTCATTTTTCTCTTTTTGCGTTCTATTCCCACCCTTGGAAACACACCTTCTCCTAATTTCACTCAACACGTGTTCATCAATAATCTCACGTACACTCTGCCTGACTTTGGACTTATCCTCTTTCTCGTCTAACTTCCCGATAATTTTCTCCGTGGCGATAACAAACTCCTCTTTCGCAAACCGTTCGTTCTTTATCGGGAAGTTAGACGAGAAAGAGGATAAGTCCAAAGTCAGGCAGAGTGTACGTGAGATTATTGATGAACACGTGTTGAGTGAAATTAGGAGAAGGTGTGTTTCCAAGGGTGGGAATAGAATGCAAAAAGAGAAAAATGACCGGAGAATTAGGGATGATTTAAACACTGTGAAAAAATGGGCCAAAGATAATAATGTGTATCTCATTCGATCTGACAAAGAAAATAAGATGGTAGTAATAGAAAAAGGCGTATATCAAAGTAAGTTAGAAGAATGCTTTCTAAATAATGATTTCGAAATGGTTAATGGGAACCCAATTAGTAAAATTAGAAATGAGATTAGACGTGGGATAGAAACCAGCATAACCTTAGGCAGCGGGGAAAAGAAGAAGCTCATTAAAGAAGTGAAGGAGGGGAATATCCCCACAGCATTCGGCATTCCAAAAACGCACAAGGCACTGATCCCACTTAGACCAATAATCCCCACCTATGAACACCCAGGGTATGGGTTGGCAAAGGAATTAATTAAAAGAATGAAGAAGATTAATGTTAACACCCAGTATAGCGTTAAAAACTCCTTTGAGGTAAAAAAGTCAATTGAAAATTTAGAAATCGGGAGGGATGACCAAATTAGCAGCTTTGATGTAACAAATTTGTACCCTAGTGTACCGAGAGAGAAAGCCGGTGACTGCCTTCAAAGATGGGTATTAGACCATGACGTGGATATATTGGTAGCATGGGAATATGTCAGGTGGTTTTTTCTTGTAACCGGGTACAATTATTTCCGCGTAAACGATAAGATTTTTCGACAGAAAGAAGGGTTAGCGATGGGCAACCCGATATCGGGTTTTGCGGCAAACATTTTCTTGCATTACTTAGAAAAAGCGGTTATGGAAAGGGTGGGAGTAAACATAAAATATTACTGTAGGTATGTGGACGATATCCTTGTAGTTGGAAAAGAAAAAGATCTTAACACTGTTTTTGCGGAGTTAGGAAAACAAGAGGACAGAATAAGCTTCACTAGGGAGAATTCGGTAGAAGGTAAAATTAACTACCTGGACCTAAGGATTACCAAAATTGAAAAGGGGATAAGGACAGGGGTGTTTCATAAACCCCTGGCAGGCAGTCTTTATATTAATAAGGCATCGGAACATTCAAGTAGGGTCAAATCGAATGTTTATTTAATCTTTTTCATAAGGGCCGAGAGGTTATGCAATAATGCTGTAGAAAAAGAAAAGGAAATATCGTGGATAATAGAGGTAGGAATGAAGAATGGATTTTCCGAATATGAAATGAACGTGTTAGCTAGGAGAGCAAGGAAGAATATTTCAAAGGAGAACCCCGATTCTGATAGCAGGTTAGAAAAGGAGGAAAATGAGGAGGGAGGGTTGGATAGTAAAGTTAATTATGTTGGGATACCGTACTGTAAAGGGCTCACGGAGAAAATTGAAAAAGTATGGTGTGAAATGCGGGACGAGAGCACCTAGAAATATTGAAAAGCATTTCACGGATTATAAGAGGGGGGTAAAAATTCGAGATAACCCTGATGAACAAAAAGGGGTGTATAGGATTGAATGCAATTGCGGGATGGAATATATTGGACAAACCGGCCGGAACATGCGTATTAGATGGGGCGAACATGATAAGAACATCAAAGAAAGGGATCCGAAAACGGGGCTTGCAGAGCATATAATAAACAGTGGGCATAGAATAATAAAAAGAGAGATTATCAAAAGAAGTAATAGTAAATTGGATAGGAACGTATACGAAATGGCATTTATATGCGCGGGACACAGAAATAAACTGAACCGGGACGAGGGCAATTTAGATGACGTATGGATTAGCTTTTTTAAAAAGTGGGACAATTTGAATAATAAAAGGGCCCCGATGGGCTTCCATGTCACATCGGAGGTAAGGAAAGCAGCCGAGGTGGAACGGGAATTCTCCTTGGATTGGTGACGAGGGGAAGAAAAAGAGAGGGGAGGGATCTCTCGTGGGAGGGGAAATACCATTCCGCTGCGCGGCGCCATCTGCCCGCTCGCTTCACTTTGACAGGGAGTTTAGGCTCTCAACGGGCACTCCAGTTTTCCGTAGCGGTGGTTTTAACATGTTTTATTGTGAGTTTTAAGGGTTTTTTTTTAGCAAAGAGGTTTTAATTTTGTATAGGTCAAGCACTATGAAGTGTTTTTAACCCAAACCTTTCACCCAGTATCCTCACATAACACTTCTCTGACGTGGCTTGATATTCCGAGCCGAAAACGACAACCTGAGGAAGGAAGCAGTAAAGCTTCCGAAACGTCGTTCACATAAGAATACATACTCACTTGCGTAAGTAGACCAATTTGAATACTAACGTATTTTTGTTTAGAGGTCAAGTGCTATTGGATATCACTCAAGCTTGGTATGGTGGTGTATATTTTTAGATCCGACTCACTTGCGAGGGATAGTGCTCGTGAAGGGAATGAGTGCGAATAAAACAAGTGCAAAAAACATATTTTTTGGCAGATTTCCTTCAATTTTTTTTCCTAATTTTTCAAGGTTCCTGGGAAAAGGGTCATTATATCGGGGGTCATAGAATCGAGAGTTGACTGTATATTTTTATACATTCCTAGCACTTACTTTAAGACACAATTCATCAATGCCGCCTGAACACAGAATCACATTTGCTCCTGCATTGAGTATCTTCTGAACCCTCTCTTTCGTGATATCAGATTCTCGTTGTCTAATAGCTTCTAGTTTTTCTGGATCGGTGACAAGAATCTGTTGGGGAAAAAAATTACTATATTATTCAATTTAAAACTAAGGCTGAAATGATTTGGAATTTAATCACCAATAGCAGCCAATTCTACTAGATTGTGTACATTAATTGAGAGGATTAACAAACCATTCATATTCAAGGAAAATTTACAATTTCATATCAGATTAGTAGAATATTGGTTACCAGTATTAGTAAATTTCAGGGGTGTGCAAAATAATGAAAGGTCTGTACAGGGATTGAAAAAAAAAATCCTGTTCCATTCCTGCCTGGGAAATAATTTCCTAACTTCAGGATCCCAACAAGTCAAGAAATTACGAACCTGTACAAAAGTTAATTCTCGATGCTTTCTGCATTGTAAGTGTCTGAGAAACTTCTCGGACATTGTTAGTATTTATTTCAGAAATGCAAAAAACAATCACTTAAGAGAAAATGGCATGTAGAATTAGAGTTTCCAAATTATCGGGAAAATTCAAACGTTTCACACCTCTAACATTTCCAAATTCTGTCTGAGAATTTTTCATACACTGATAAAAAAAAATGTCCCACAACCCCCATGTAAATTTTTTACTGCCAGTTTATTGGTGAAAGCAAAATTTTCACTGACCCATCTACTAATACAGTGAAACATTCATTTTATGTTTTTCAGAGGACCAAGATGAAGAATGGAAAATGGGAAAATGTAAATTCTGAGAAATTTTTACATCATGCTTAATTGGAATCACAAGAAGTCCAGGAACATAAAATTGAAAGTTTCACTGTGTGTGTATATTCTCTTGATACACAGAAAAGAAAAACAAACAAAATGTTTCCAATATTTTTACAATCTACCTCCTTGCATTAACAGATAGTGAAGAAATCACGTGAGAAAATGATCTAATAAATTTATTGTAAACTAGCATTTTGAAATCAAGATTACAATAATTTGGACTAAAATCATTACATGCATCAAGTCACATACTGCGACTCAAATTTAAATTACAGCAAATCATATGATATTTTATAACACAATCCAATAAGATTTTGTATCAGAACATACACATACCTGCACTCCTAATTTCATTTTAGCTTTCTGAAGTGAGAAGTCAAGGCAGGCTATCTTAGCACCTATTACCTTCTTTGGCATTGCTATAAACAAGAAAAGAAGTTAGCTTTAAGTACAAAAATTGTAACAGAAATAAACTGCAAATGAACTAGGCAATGAGAGAGTAAGAGAAATTTACCCGAGACATGTACCGTTATTGGAATCAAGAAGGGACAGTTTAGAATGAAGGATAATATAAAATCAGTAGGACTGAGGAGATAATATTTGGAACCGAAACCCATATCAATGGCGTTACTCTAACTAATACTGATACAGATGCTTGAAACTTGTAACAATTAAGTCGCTCTAAATATTCGTTAATAGTACAGAGTGGTCACAAAGTGGGTGTACCCTACTTTATTGTTGACACTATGATGGTTATGGTCGAATGCTTGATATGGACACATACCTGATGGTTTACGAGTCTGGAACACATCGATACGGAGACAGTATTTTTCATAACACAACCAAATTCTGTGCCATGTTCTAGCAGACTTCACATTCCAAAATGAAGGTTCTGAAGGTCCTCCAACACGTCCCAGAGGGAGTTCATCAATGACAGGAGTAACCAGTATTGCACAACACAAGTGTTACAAGAGGCTGTGGAAGATGCCTTCACGCATGTGACCCCGGATTATCTCTGCAAAATGTCTGCCAGAACATGGCGCAGAATTCGGCTGTGCTACGAAAATGACAGTCTCTGTTCCGGACTCTTGAACTATCAGGTATGTGTCTATATCAGGCATTCAACCATAACCATCACAGTGTTTGTGACCACCCTGTAGAAGGTTGAGTATTCCACTCCAATTATAAATGTCAATTTCCCAGAGTTTTGCTTCACAATACAGGAAAACCTCGTTAATACGATATTGGTTAATACAAAGTACCCTTTAATCCGAAGTTCTTCCCATTCCCCAGCCGATAAGATAGGATTTATAATGTATTTCAGTACGGATAAATTGAAATTCAGATAATTTTTAATATGAAGTTGTTTACAAGACCCTTCCGCAAACCTGGTCTCGCTTAATTCGAAATAGACACCTGCGTAAGTCGACAAGAGAAGATCGTGTTTCCTTGTCCTAAGAGCTGCTGACAACTCGAGGGAAGCAGCTTGAAATGCCCGCTGGACATTGACATTCTTCGTCAATGTGCATGGCAGGTCAAGCTCTTTCCCCGCTGAATGCGCCACCTTGGAAATATTCACCAGTGCTAGATTAGAAATGCGAGATAAGATCGCACGAATGTTCCAAAATACAAGATGCGTGGCGCCTGGAAGTCTCACCAATCTGCCTAGCTCTGAGCTCGAGATACAGCAATTTCCCGTGAGCGAACAACTTTTGGCCTGGTAGCCGACAACTTTCGGTAACCACTTTCATTAAAAGCATGTTCTTTGTGCCCTGTAGAACTTCTTAAAAAAACGGGAAATTGTTACAGATAATCAAAGTTGCATAAGCCAACTAAAGATCGTCAACCCGCTTAATGCGTTGTCATCTAGGTTTCCCGCAAAAGTTGACGTTGATCTTACGTATGTTGCAACTCCAGTTTCCCGCTTCATACATTTCCCAACTGTGCCGGTCATAAAATTTGCCAAAACAGTGTTTTGTTGTCCGAGTGATGTCTCCCCTTTTTCTATCAGCAAACGAGGAGGGGGGGGGATCCGTTGCTAATTGTTTCGGCCATGATTTTCTTACTTGCGTGCGCACACGGACTCCTTTCCTTTGGCGTCTAAAAAAAAGCAAACAGTTCTGAATACCTTCTTCAAAACGAACAAAAGCCGCATGATAAGTAAAAGAAAAGTGACCCCCTTCCTTCTCCTACAACAGCTCATTATCCACCACTGGTGTGCATGTATTCCATCGTATTAAAATTTTCCTCAAATACTTTGAATTATAGTTTTTCTTGTATGTACGCATTGCTTGCATTGTAGAATTATTTTCCTATAGTTTACGGTTATTACAAGCATAAGAAAACAATTTTTTGTTGTGACGAAAAACACAACCAGATAAAGATACGTTTGACTAAAGATACCACAATTTGTTGGTATCTTTAGTCAAAATGAAAATAAATGTCTGATGAAAGGAGCGTGTGTTCTCCTGAAATGTCACAACGAAAAAGTGTTTTCTTATGCTTG
Organism: Lepisma saccharinum; assembly: GCF_977018435.1. Taxonomy (NCBI): domain Eukaryota; kingdom Metazoa; phylum Arthropoda; class Insecta; order Zygentoma; family Lepismatidae; genus Lepisma; species Lepisma saccharinum. The sequence continues at coordinate 10,405,031 of NC_139241.1, read as the reverse complement.
TAATAACCGTAAACTACAGGAAAATAATTATTTTGAATTGTTACATATCTCGTAATATTGGTTTCAGTTGAAATCTATAAGTGTGTTGATTCAAAGTGATAGTGGCTCATACCTATTTTTTTAAAATCATAAATTTTAAATGTACATATTCATTTTAAACAGGAAACAACTGAAAAAGAGTTTACACTTCCAGAATTACTTTTCATGTAGAAAGGAAAAAAAAGTTCACATCTTACCCTGGGAAGCAACAGTACAGTTCACAGCATATCCAGCAACAAGAACACTCTCCCGTGCACTACGGCCATGAGCTTTCAGAACATTTACAGCCTTCACAGGATACAGGGAACCACCTTTGCCATCTGATACTTTTACAGCCTGAGCAGCATCTACCACCATATTTGCAAAGAAGTCGGCATCACTGTGAATTACAAGTCAAGGAAAGCAAATGCGTAGAGGTCTGACATGCATAGTTTCTCCCGAGTGGAGACGAACAGAATATCCACACACGTGCTGGTGGTACACAAAATATTTCCATTTCAGTTACATTGATGTCGCTTTCCTAGCGATGGTCCTCCTGCATAGCCAAATGGTTAGTGCTCTCACCTTTGGTGCAAGCAACCTTTTCTGTGACACCCCTGTGCCGCAATCAACTTTCTTGCAACTCAAGACTAACTGCCACCATGGCCTCCTATCTTGTTTCGCATTTGAAAAGTGCCTCTTTTTTGTAATCACAACAAATGTATACTTTTGTAGCTTGGTTACGTATAAATCAACTGTATGAAAATTAGTACGTACAACCCCAAATTACGTATAAATGCATTATGTACAAATAAGGTTTAATTAACACGTTATATTTTGCTGGGACCTACAGTAATTTACGAATAAAACATAATTACGCAGAACTGAGTTGCATACAAAGCAGTCTCAACTGTAGCAACAATAGTAATAATATACTGTATATAATATAATAGATTCACAGGGCTCAAACATAGGACATGATTTTTGTTGACATGCCACACTTACCTTGGTCGCTTCTGGAAGGTAAAATCCACATAAATCCAGCTATCGCTGGGTTCCAATGTCGTTCCTCAACAGAGCACACCGGTACCAAAGAAAAAGTTTACGTAAGCAAAGAACTTATGGAATTTACATTTCAAGCTATTGCTGTAAAGTTACATAAATGGTTTTCTGGGTCTACCAATTAAGTTCTCTAATATACAAGACAGTTCTCTTTGCACGTGACTCCATGACGAAACCATGGAAGCCATCTACAATTGACAGAATGGCCTGATGCTTTTGTAAGATGATTGGAGGTCACTGAAAGCCATAGGATACTCTCAATACACACACTTTATCTCAGAATCAGTCTCTGAATCCTAGCCTTTGCCAGAGTGGCCACATTTATACTATCCTTGTTGTCTAGTGGGCACAATAAAGTTTAAATCTCATTGGCTCTTTTAAATTTGCATACTAGAGAAACTGGAAATAAATTAACCCTAATTAATGATCTAGCAAGATCACAGACAAGAATGAAATAACAATACAAACACTGAATTAACAAATTGTACACATTCATCTCATATTGCAATTTTCATTTAATTGATTAATGCATTTGGATATATTGACTGATTTTAAAATTATTCGAACATTAGCACATACTCTATTTGCAGTCATCTTATAACATGAGTCAAGCCTAAACATAAAGTTTGGATATGTTATGGAATTTTTGATGCAGTAAGCTATTAATACATACATGAAATGTGCTTATGTATCAGCACAATTGTTTATTTAATCTGATTAATTTTGGATACAGTATTCACCATAGCTCATGCTCCAATATGGACGGTGGTCACAAAAGTTAATCAAATTAAATAAACAGTTACAGAGATACTTTTCTAACGGTGGAAGCCTGGGGGGTAAAGGCGGTCAGGGGCGTGATGCTGATCACATCACCCCCACTCACGACCGGATCAAGAAAGTGTGGGGCGTTACCCCCACACCCCCTATACGCCTTCATGGAACACAGGGGAACACTTTACTTTACCTTTTTACAGAGATACATAAGAACATTTCATGTGTATATTAATCAAGTTTGGACACAGTTCTAATCAACTATCGAAAGGTCACTGTTCTGAGTGCGTAATGAATTTTACAAGTTGTACAGGAGAATGAGGAATGAGCTTATTCTGCATTTGTTACAATCTGTCACGTTTCTTGCACTAGCTATTGTTCGAAAGTTTCGGTGCCAATGAGAAATGAGGAAAAAGTTGTCAGCTGGGCACAGAGGAGTGAATGGAAGTCAGAAGAGAGGCACTAACGCAAATGCTATTGCCATGTTGCAGTCTAACTCCCATGTGTTTCGTTTGTGTCTCCAAGAAGCTTGTTATATAAGTGTGGTGCTGAATAATGTGGTGTTGAATTTGTGCATTCCTGCATATTGTAAGCCTAACATGACCTCTGCTGTCTACAGCAGCAATGCACCATGGTTTCTGCTAGAAATACCAATGATGGACAAGTGCGGGAACATGTCAGGGTGTACAAACGCAGTTTAGAATATCACATTTAAACATATACAATAGGTGTGCATGTATAACCTGCACCCTAGTATTCATAGAGAAAAGTAGCAAAAAATTATGTCTCTTACATATAATGGGCAGCATAAATTGGGTTCTTTCTTAGTTGATGGTGATAAAGCCATTGTGCATATACAAGTCAACAAAAATCACCAGGTGTCTTTACATTGGCTAAGACGTAGTTTTCTTATGAAGTCATCATTATAAAGGATACGCTCCAATCAGCTTGCTTGATATAGAGGTTTTAGCAGCATTAACCAAGCAGTCTCTTCCTAATTCTTCAACACCAACAGTCAAGTGCTCTTGGATGTACTTGCATGCTTCCCTGAAAAAAACAAGACCATTGTTCATATTAACTGCACTAGCAAATAAAATATTAAAAACTCAGGAATTCTCCAATGAAGATGTGATTTTAACAACAAACATGTTTGTTTGCTACATTAGGGTGACTATGATTAGGGGACAACTCAAAAGTCTTGGCTTTGTAACAATAGTTACTAAGCTTGTGGAGAAATCTTAAAAAAATCTCCATATTCTCAGTATAAAGCCCTTTATGGCATGTAAATTATAATGAAAAATGTTCAAAACTAAGAGAGAAAAAATCACATCCATGCAATTTGCTATTAGTACTTGCCTGGCATGGGATAATTCTTTGGAAATGTTACATCTCATTCATGAAGTACGATAACTCATAATACCATGAAAAGAAAAACAAATCAACAGAATGGGGATGCTAATAACCCCCCCCCCCCAAAGATCCTATGTCATCACTATGGTCAAATTTTGAGTTGTGGAAGGCAGGGATATTATTTCTCTTTAGAGTAATAGTATTGGGCCAGTGCATAAGTTCGTAGCGTTTTATAACAAATGTTAACAGGAATACAATAATTCAATAACACAAGAACACAGGTGGTAAGATGAAACATTGTTATTGTAGTCTAACAATACACAGTCACAACAACACTCACTCAGTCAGTCAGCAATGTAGTCGCCTCCATTGTCAATGAACATCTGCCAAAGTTCGGGAGAAGTTCGATGCCTCACCTGTAGAACTGCTGTCTTTTCAGTATATGACATTAGCCCCTACACAGCACAAATTGTTTTTGAGTTTAAGAAATCAGTTAGCAAGTTTCAAGAGCAGCTTCATTAGGAAAGACTTCCTACTGCTGCACTTGATCCTCGGTTAAACTCGAAGAGCAGAATGTGCCGGAAATGTTCAACTTTGTCCACTTGACACTTCATCTTGTTTCGTCCGCAAAATAAATGTGCTCAGAATTAGAATACATTCTGTTTTCACAAACACCTAACTGTTGTTAACCCATAAGAAAACACTACGAACTTATGCACCGACCCAATACATATGGCAACCCTATTTGAAGCTACATTGAATGAGTACATGATATGGAGAAATCTTGTTTGACTGACACACTTTTCTTATGAATCAAAGATCAGTATATACATTTCTTGACATTAGCATGGGATAAGTAAAATTCGGCAAGACAAATAACATTAGAATTTACTTGTTGAATGATTTGAAATCCAGTCTTTCACACAGCAAAGATGCAAGATATTGGTGGCTGGTATCGGTTTAGCCTAGAAAATACTTATCAGACGGTTTTCCTAGTTTGTTTCTAATTGTATATGTAAACAAAATAGCAGATAATAATTGGAAGGGTTAAAAAGTTGCGGAATGAGTTGGCAGTGGGAAACACACTAGGCAAAAGACAGAACACTAGCTTCATAGTTTAGCTGCAATTTTGGTAAGTGGAACATTCATAATATTATTTTGCACACACACACTTCAGTCAAACAATTTATATGCAATACTGTAAAAGGAAAAGTACTTGTTCACTTTATAGTACGCATATCTGTAGCATTTCAAATCATATTAACATTATCATCATCTTAAACTTACTTGCAAGCCAGCCTGTAGCCACTAATTATAGACGTTGGATGGATCTTTTGTTTCACTAACTCATCAGCATTTTTCAGTAACTCTGCCGCAATTATAACCTGCAAGGTAAATGAAAGAAAACTGTATTAATTACAATCAAGCAAAGATAACAATACTTTTTATGTAGTGTGTGGTGTCTCCAATGGATGATCCAGAAGACTACATTCTTAAAATAGCTGGCAAGTACATTAACACACTTTTGGTTTTAGGATGATAATATACAGGGTGACTAGAGATATCTTCCCTATTTCACCCTTACCCATTACTGCCATTCACCACCCACACACAAATATATTAACAATATAAAGTTTCTGCATGATTCCAATTATTCAAAAATTATAATGGTATACATATTTCAAATATATAAGATAATCAGTTTACAGTTGCCATTTCAAAGATTCGAAATACAAAAACAAGTCACAAATATTACAGGATATACTAATCCATGAAAAAGTGTTAATTGTACAAAATCTCCAAACTCAAATTTACCTAATCTTCAACATTATTTTATTTTGCAATAATCTTCAGTCTGTCAGATAAATTGTTCTGCAAAGGAGACTAGCAAAGTAAACAGATTGAGATAATTCTGTTTTATTTTCCTTTCATGATAAAAATAAAAGCCAACCTGTGAGAAACTTGCCTCAGGGTATTTATAAATAACCCAGATATTACAGATTTCTCACAAAGACGACCCAATTTTTCAAGAGTAAATACATGTTCAATATTCGACTAATCGAGGCCGGCGGAAGGGGGAGGCGAACCGTGCCACCACACAGAGTAGCAAAATTTGACGAGTAGAAAAAAATAAGCCTATTGAAAACTTGAAAGTTATAATATTATATTATACTATATAACTTGGAAGTTAATATATGCCAACCCACCGTCTTGCAGGAACATATCAGTAGTCTCACTTTAAAACCACTGAGCACTACAAGGTGGGAAAGCAGATTCGATGCCTTAACTCCATTCAGATATGAAGTGGGAGATGTCTATGATGCGCTCCTTCAAATAATTGGCTTCAAAACATTAATCTACGATGCGCTACATGCTGTTAGATGATTTCTTGCAAACATATCAGGGGTTTAAAAAAGCCAGGAGTGATGAAAATTTTCAAAGTTTCTTAGATGCCACTTGGCAGCCTGGCAGGGCCTTGTGGAGGCATCGGGGGGCGGCGACCTGAGTGTCCCGTTGATGAGAAAGAATGGCATCGAATTTAGATATAGATGATCCAAGATAGGCAAATCGAAAGTAGTAGCAGTTTCAGTATAATAAAACTGTTGCTGGAAGATCCACAAATATGGTACAAAGCTGATTTTTATTACCAGGTCCTAGACTATTTTAGCTCTAAGAGAAAGATTTGAGCAGCTTAAACATCATAGTGAATTTTTCAATTTCTTTTATGATATTAGTAAGCATAAAGACATGCCATCTGATCCTTTGCCTTAAAAGTGTAGAAAATTTGCCAGAATGTTCAACACACGAAGGCTACTGATTTAAAGATGAACTAAAAGTGATTTTTGGCTATAATAAAACAATTACACCAAAGGAAACCTTAAACTGATGAAGGGTCATGATTTTGCACCTAATGTGAGTGTAGAACTTTGAATGTATTAACTTTGTCTGTAATAGTGGCAAGTGGTGAACGAAGTTTTTTTTGGAAATTAAGGCTAATAAAAATAATACCTTCGGTCAATCATGTCTGAAACACACTTGTTTCCATTTTATGCAAGATAGCATTATATGAAAAAGAATATTACATGTAAAGGTGAAGTTCCCTGCGCATATAGCACCCTGTAATGAAGGCACATTTAGGGGATGTGGGGGTAGAACCACACATATTTTCGATCTCGACCATTTTGGAGGTGATGTGATCAGCACCACTCTCCGGGTGCCTTTACCTCCCAGGCTTGCCATTAATTTGAGGCTGGTGCCACTTTGTGCAGGGAATAACCCAGGAAAGAATTCAAACCTTACATCACCCCGACGGGAGATCCGGGAATATTACATTCTAATTCTTTTAAAAATCCTATCATATATCACAGACCTACAACGGTAAACATATGAAGTGAAGCCTTCATTTCTTTCCTAACTTGTTACATTTAAGATACATTTAAGCGAGAGAGTTTTCATAAAATATAATAATAATATAATATTCGCATTTTTTAAAGTTTAACTGTGGTCGAACAAGATATCCTTTTGTGCCTTGGTATTCAAATTGCGTAACAAGTCTAATTTATTTTATAGTTTGATATTTTACTTAGGAATATAGTAATTTTCAATTTCCCCTTGCCGCGTAATGGGGAAGGGGGGGGGGGGAGGTTGAAAGGGAGCAGCATCTGTCGCCACCGCCCAGGGTGGTAAATGACTAGCGCCGGCCCTGACTGTAATACCTGTCATAAGACAGAAACAAGATCTAGCGAAGTCTGCAATGTACTGGGTGTTTTATTTACAACACAACCAGAGTTGGGGATAGTACAACTTTTGAACCGGAAGTGGTACACATATAATCCTTATACCAAATTGAAGCCTTGTTTATGCATATACAGGGTTTTCGTAAATGATTGTCGGGGTTACAAACACACACTGTATTTTACGTAATAAAGATAGGTACATGCAATTTTTTGCAAAATGTTAGAAAACTCACAAAGTTTTTGTGACAAAGGCACAAATGTTCCATGTGCTCGCCTCATGATATCCTGCAGATATCTAAGTGATAGTCCATTTCCTGTCACACTTGGGATAGCATATCATGTGTAACAACTGTTGATGGAATTCGTTATGCATGTTTTCAGTTCCTCAATGCTAGTGGGTAATTGAGGATAGTAAACAGCATCTTTTACGTATCCCCAGGTAAAAAAAATCGCAAGGAGAAAGGTCAGGTGAACGAGGTGGCCATGATCAAAGGTTTTCATCCTCATCACTCCGCCCAATCCAACGTTGTGGTAATTTTCTGTTGAGCAATGATCACACTTCACAGTAGAAATGAGGTGGGGTTCCATCCTATTGCATGATGAAGGTGTTAGAATCTTCTTCCACTTGAGGAAATAGCTACTCATTCAACATATCCAGGAATGTTAATCCTGTAGAAGAAGAACGGACCGTACACCTTTTCTCGTGACAAAGCACAAAAAACATTCACTTTAGGTGAGTCCCGAACCAACTCAACAAACTGATGAGGATTTTCCATTCCCCATATGTGCGCATTGTGTATGTTTACTTTTCCACTTAGGTGGAATGTCACCTCATCAGTTGAAACAAAATTCTCGATGAAATTGTCATCGTCAGCCACGAGATTTTGCATATCGCTGGCGAACATTTCCCGTACACAACGGTCGTTACATGTTAGCTTTTGATGCAGACGTAGTCGGTATGGTTTCATGTTTAGCCGTTTTCGTAGAACACTCCATAATGTTGTCTTCGGAATGTTTAGTTCCTTGGATCCAGCAGAAATCTATTTCTTTGGGCTCGGTAGATAGGTTTCACGAACTCGCTCCACATCATGTTCCGACACTGATGGTCGACCACTGCTTTTGACTTTCCAAATGCAACCTTTTTCCTTGAACTGTGCATGCCACCTTCTAATCGAATTGTCTGACGGTGCACCTTTCCGACATCGCACATGAAAATGTCATTGCACAACTGGAACGGACCTCACTGTGTGATATTCAAGGACACAGAATGCCTTCTCACTAGTAATATCCACTATTTTGGAAAACTGCCGCCTAGTGGCAGAATCGGGAAACTGAGGTGTATGAAACAAGTAAGGAACAAAAGTTGTTGAATTTCTCAACAATATCGTGCATTTGTGTTCACCGTGTCATTCACCCAGATTGATTACAACAATGAGAAAACCCCGACAATAATTTACGAAAACCCGGTATTTTTAAACCAGGGAACAATGATTGGATTTCATTAGTGTCCACACAGTGTTGCCAGATTAACAGGAAGTGCAAATGAATTTTTTTTACAAAGCATGAAAAATGGCACAACACACATGTACAGACATGCCGTCGGTAATTTTCAGTTTGGTTACATGGATTAGCTCGGCATCTATGCAGTGAAAAAATAAATGTTCATTTCTACCGATAGCGAATCAGATGAGGCATCTTTAAGGGAGAACCAGAAATTTAGAAATTATGTGCATTGGCAACACTGCTGGTGTTTCAGTGCCACAAAAGGTGTATTTCAAAACTGTATACATCATGCAATTACTGAAAACAATAAAAAAGAAACTTTGAAATTTTCATGAAAACAGTGTTGTAAATGGAACACTATGACCAATCAGCATTGGGCATACATGCCCACACACAAATAACCACAGACCATAACCTAAGTACAAGGGCCATCAGGTTAGCATCAGAAAAAGCTTGTGAGAATTATTTTCCCAAAGACTTATACCAATAAATTAGTAAATGATTACATACCACAGATGTAGTTCCATCCCCCACTTCTTCATCCTGCAGTTGGGCTAGTTCAACAAGAACACGAGCTGCGGGGTGCTCCACTTCCAAAAGACGTAAAATAGTGGCTCCGTCATTGGTCACAGTAACATCCTGGAAATAAAATTATTTTTTATTTAGAATCGACCACCTAAATGTACGAACATTACTACATTAAACTCTTTCCAACACTAATTACATGGGAGAAGCACAAATCCTAGGATATTTTTGAATCACCAACTAACATATACAACACATCACAAATTGAACTGTGTGAAGTTCCTTTAGGTCCGATAAAAAAAAAAAATACTGATATATCTGTTACTTTGTCTCTTCAGTATTCTTCAAAGTGCATTCTTGCAACCTAGTTTAAAACAGACCACATATCATATGTCCCAAAGTCTGACATGACTTCACCAAGCAATTCGGCCAACCACACTGTTTAATTTACAAGTTTATATGGCATTAATTGATCTTTGCCAGACAAAACAAGTCTTCTATACAAATTGGGGATTGGACAGATTAATTGGTAGTCTATTGGTATCAGCCAATATAGGCATCTCTGTGAATCAGTAAAATTACAGATTATTTTACCAATCCGATATAGGCTATATCTATAAATATCTTATAATTTAGTCCAAAATTCTACCATTTCGTTACAATTCTTACGTATACCAGGTGTGCCGGTTAATAAATCTACCCTAATAATGAGAGTATTTGGTATTCTCACCCTATGCACGTAAAGTAAATGACAGCAGTATATGGCAGTAAACGAATGGCTGCTTGCAAACAGAATGATATAGGAGTAGACTGAAGGAAAAACAACTGTTCTCCAGAAAACATGTGGTAAGGAAACTCGAAGACTGACATATGTATATTAGAAATGGGGGGGGGGGGGGGGGGGGCTGTGCACCATTATAAATTTGAAATTGGGACCTTTAACTCACCACCATACCCCCTTGGGAATTACGTTGAATTTCTTTTCAATCGACAGATCTCGATGTTTTACATAATGTAAAATTGGTTCCAGTGAGCAGAAAACACAAATAATGGAGATATTTGATCACAAAGTATTGGCAATACGAGCATTTTAATGCATCTCAACAACAAACACTTCAAAAGGGAGAAAAAGAAAAACAAGTGAACATCTCTATTACAAGTTTAAATTGTCAATGGCACAAAAGAGTTACGTACCCCAATATCATCCACTAGCATCTTGTCCAGACCCACCGGGCCTAGGGAACTCTTCACTATGTTTGCTATGGAACATGCTGCCATAACTGAAATAGAATGATTACACAGTTATAAAATGAAATTCTGAACATGGAATATGGAGAACTGCAACAAACATTATATACATTGTCAAGATAGTCACCCTTGTAAAATGGCATGAACGATATATCGTGATATTGAAAAAATATCATTCAGGTGATATATCGTCACGATTATATATACACACACACAGTGTCAACGATATATCATTATGATATTTGGCAATATATATTGTGGAGATGATATACCACAAATATGGAAAATTTATCGTATAGTATTGTGTGTGACAATATATTCTTGACATATCAAATTTCCTATATCGTCCATTCATAATATGAAGGGTTCCCACATGAACTCTAACTGAATTTTCCCTGTGTTGTCCAGAGTACTTAAATTGATTACACTATGATCCCGTCCATTTCCTCTCATAGCTATACCATCCTTGCCATTATATTATTATTATTATTAGAGATGGTTGTCTTAGCATATCAGTGTATAGGTAATTTTACAGATCTGGTATATTTAAGAATAGCCTGTTTTTATTAGTTCAATATTATACCATTTTGTTATTTTTATAAATAAATCACAAATTCATGTAACAGTTTTGTAAATCAATGCTTACATAGGTTAATGAAAAATATGAATTAATCACAAAGGAACATTTGTAATTTTATATTGTTTCAGTAGAATATCAAATATCGGTATCAGTAAATTTTATGTCAGTAGTATATCAATATTGGTAAAAAAATCATATCAATACACTTTCTGACAGCAAGAACAAAACTAATTCAAGAATAAAATGGCATCTCTTTGCACATAATTAAGGACTAAGGCTGCAGGTTTTGGAAGGAGTTAAATATGTTTTCTAACTGTATTACAGTACATAATATATAAAACAAATATATTCAAACTTTTGACAAACAGAAGTTATTTTAATCTGTAATGCAAAATCAAAGTAGCTTGTTTAAAGTACATTAATGAAGTTATAATTATTAATATATATGGGCAATTCCATAAAACTTGAAACCAAAATGTCAAATTTTCAAATGTGTCTAAGTTAGTTATATTACATACCAAAATGTAGGTTAATGTTTATATTTTTTGTGCAAAGTTATATTTTTCAGGAGAAATATCAGTGTTGATTTGATGTGTTTTAATGTTATCACATAAATATTGTTGTAAAGTGATTACAGAAGGTCACATGACCATATTTGGGCATGATTGTTGCAGGCAAAGATATCATATAGAATGTTTTGCACAGCTTGTTAATAGATGTACAATAGATGTTGAACCTTCCGTTCTAGAGTGGATTAAGGTACTGCAATTACCTTATGATAATTATATGAAAATATGAGGTGGTGTTGCCTAGCTTGTCAGTAAATACACACTGGCGGAAATAATTCCTTAAATAAAAATCGTGAATCAGCTGTTCGTGCTGGGGTAAGCAACATTGTGTTTGCTCAATGGTAAATAGATATCTCTCGTTCATATGTGGCAGAGGTGTAAAATCTCATATTAATAAAAGAGTTCACCAATTCATGAGTTCTATTTCACCCTGAGCATATTTATTAGACTTGGTATGTAACTATTGCATGAATCCCTGTATTAATATTTGTGTGTGCTGCCTATGTATCTAATGTTATTTCTTGCTCAAAACTAACATGGCAAATATCCAGGGATAAATTAGGAATTTGGGTAGTTTCTGAATTTTGGAATGCAAGTAAAATTCTAGAGAGACAAGGAAGTGTTGGAAGTAATACAGATAATTACACCAGAAACTCTTGTGGTAATTCCGAATTCAGAGTCAAAGATTAAATCAATTGGTGATTAAGGCAGGAATATATTTTATTTAAACACTTTTCTTATTTGGGAAAGATATAGTTATCATACAGAAATATAAACTATTTCGGGGTAGAATTTCCTCTTCAGCAACACTCCAACCTGCGCTTTCGGCATTGCGGGTGGGACACGCGAGAGCCATCTGGAAAAGTACAAATTTTAAGTGGTGGTAGTTTTGGGGTGTAGGTGAAATTAGAGTTGGGGCTCTCGTGACGTGATTGTGTGGGGGTTACTCACACCTCTGACGTACAGTCTCAGTTCATTATATCTCAACCCAACATGACCTAAAATTGCCTGTTGCTGTACGAGATTTGGCACAAATGACGTTACGGATGCAAGAAATTATTCATACTTTCAGTATATTACACATGCTATTTGTTAAACACAGATAGTCAGTTAAAAAATGTGGCAAATTTTCATAGCAATAACTTGTAAATTACCCCCACACCCCCTACACGCCTTCATGGCATGGTGCTAAGCACAGGGGAACACTTTACTTTACTTTATTAAAAACTCTAATAATATCCCCATCATTTTATTATATTAGGTTACATTTTTAAAATATAACGAAAATGGCTCCAGTTAAACAGCATGCAAGGAAGCATTGTCAAATCAATCCGAAGACCAAAAGGCAGATGCTAGAAAAAAAGACAGACTAAGGGAAAGGGATTCACGTGCCAGAATGTCTGAAGTTCAGAGTAGAGAAGAGTGAGAAAACCACGTATGTGGAAGAAGCAGCATGCTCTGACTATCGGATGCTCCATCAAGTAAAGTGTACAAATCAACTCATTCACTAGGGAAAGCATTAGCCAAAGTGAAAAGATCATTACCAAAGAGCCCTAGCATAGCAAAATTAGTTCAAACACATGGAGTTCCAATAAAGCACAAGTCAACACATGGAAATGCTCTAAGCATGAAAGAAAGACAATTGTCAAACTTTTATGAACGTGAAGATACATCCCACCGGGCACCAGATAAGAAAAACACTTGATACTAGAACTGGTCTGCACAAGGAAAAGCAACACAAGAAATATTTGTACATGATTTTACATGAAGTGTACGAATTGTTCAAACTGGAACATCCCAATATCAAAATTGGTTTCTCGGCTTTTGCTGCACTCTGACCACAACATGTTCTTCTTTCATCAAATATTCCAGCCAACCTTTGTGTATGCATTTACCATGCTAGCATTGACTTCCTGATTTCTAGCATCAGCAAGCTTATGACAGATTTTCCAGGGAAAGGCAAACTGCTTGTGGAATTAATTGTGTGATTCAAGTAAAAAGGCATGTATGCTGGGCACATGTCCAACTTGTAATATATTAAAAAAACAATCAACATCTTGAAACACTGTAACCGATATATATTGTCAAAATATCGTGACTATTTATATTGTGGCCACAATATATATCGCCAAAATATCGTGACGATACATATCGTGGCCACAATATATAGGCCTATCACCAAAATTTCGTTGACAATATATATATCACCAAAATATCGTGACGATATATCATCTAGTTGATATTCCCTGGACACTACTTTTTCAGTATCGCCATATATAATCTAGACCAGCAGTTCCTCAACTGTGGTCCGCAAAACCTTCTCAGTGTTCCACAAAGGTTTGGAAAAATACTAAGACAAGAGCATTTACTCTTTAATGCTAAGAATGGATTATGAGAGAACTAAAATATACAAATTTACGGTGTCTTATTTACTGAGGTAAAAGATATTTAAGTAGATAAGCCGAAAATGTAGACATGACTAAGTATTGTCAGTGCCCACAGCAACAGCACACATGTTTTGGCTGAGAACTACCTGGGATGGTGCTTGTGAGGGGGACGCTTGATTGTTTGGCTCGGATTGCTTTGAGTTTGGTATGAAGGAGGACTTACTCTTCATCTCCAATTTAACGCACACTACAGCTGAAGAAGTATTTGCCAGCTTAAATGAGTTTATATTATCTCATAATATGGACTGGTTGAAATGCGTTGGAGTTAGCACGAGCAATATCGGGAAGACTTACTGGTCATGCAGCACAAAAAAAAAAAAAAAAAAAAATCACCCCGTCAGCAACAAGGTTCCATTGCTGCTTACACAGGAATGTACCAGTGGCCAAGAAGATACCATACGAGCTTCAACAGACGTTAAATGAATGTGAAAATTTTCAATTTCAGCAAAAGCAAGTCACTGAAATCAAGACTTTTTGAGCAGCTCCGCAAAGAAATGGACAGTGAATGTCATCAACTTTTGCTTCACTGCCTGTCACGAGGTAAAGTTTTGTCTCAATTCCAAGAACTGAGAGACAAAATAAGAATATTTCTCTTGGATAAGCAATTTAAACTCAGTGATCGTTTGAATGATTTTTCCTGGTTAGTCAAGTTAGCATACTTATCATATATCTTCATCCATTTAAATAATCTGAACTTAAGTCTTCAAGGGAAAAAAATAACCATCTTTTTAGTTGAAGACAAGATCGAAGAAATGATCAAAAAGTTGGAGTTGTGGAGTCAGCATATACTGAATGGAAAATATGAGGAAACCTTTCCATACTTGTCAAATTTTCTTCATTCCACGGAAGAAGAGCTTTTCGAAAGAAGAGAATGACAAGTCACTCTTCGCACAACATTTGAAACAATTGCGGCAGTCGTTCAGAGAATATTTTCCTGTGCCTGATGCAAGCAAAAATTTTACCCCGGATCCATTTTCAGTTAGCGTGAATGAAGTAGAAGGGCTTACAGAAGCAGAAGAAGACCAACTCATGGAGGTAACAATGGACGGTGCTCTGAAAATGCAGTTCAAAGAAAAGACACTTTCAAACTTTTGGGCTTGCTTACAAGCTGATTTTCCTGGACTACCAAACACGGCCATGACAGTATTAATGCCTTTCGTAACAACCTACTCATGTGAAATATCATTCGCTGCTCCCATCTATCTTAGAAACAAGTACAGAAACCGTTTGGAAAATGTAGAATCAGAACTTTGGATTCAGGTGTCTATAATTAAGCCCGCTATATCACGATTTGTCAGTGATATCCAGCATCATCTCTCTCACATGAAATAAGATTAACAAGTAGTGTTGTGTCACCTCTTGTTAGTATTCATTATTAATACAAAAATTGTATTTAACATACTTTTGATTAATAGAATGTAATTGCTACAATTAACATTACAATAAAGTTCAAATAAAAATAAAATGTGTGCGTTCATTTAATTTTCCCTTCCTTAAGTGATGATACACTAAAGTTCAAATCACCAACCCTGAGACCTTCTGTAAACAAAACCACCTGCATGCAGAAAGCATTGCAAACTCATAGAAGTATAATAATCTACAGTCGGTAACGCGTCTGACTACCATTCTAAAGGTCCCGGGTTCGATCCCCGGCCGGTTCAAATCCAGGAACTTTTCTAACGGTGGAAGCGGCCCCGGCACCTACCTAGCGTCGAATAACATGGGTACCTGGGGGAAACCCTGGGGGGTAAAGGCGGTCAGGGGCGTGATGCTGATCACATCACCCCCACTCACGACCGGATCAAGAAAGTGTGGAGCGTTACCCCCACACCCCCTATACGCCTTCATGGCGTGGTGCTAAGCACAGGGGAACACTTTACCTTTACTTTTTACACGAAAAACCAGCGTTGTTACAAGATTCATTACGTAAGGAAAAACAACGGCCAATTTGTAGTATGGGATACGCTGCCGCAAATGACGTCTCACTTTAAACCCAATGTTCTTTCTTTTGTACTTATTGCTTCACCTTTATGGTTAACTCTTTGAACCAGTAATCATTTCCCATAAATTTGGCTTCTTTCTTGCATGCGAATTGAATATATTTTACTTGCATCTTTTTTAGACAAAATTATATAACATTGTAATGTATATATCTAAGGTTTGATATAGATAGGAGTGTATTTGAAATTTGTTTGTAGATTTTATGTAAATTGTATCTTACGTAAATAAAATATATAATTGGCATAAACAGCCATATGCAATGCTATAAGTCCAATAAATATATTGATGATGATGATCAAAACAAGATAAAGAAAGTTCTTAATTTATTGCGGTTGGAAAATTTGACAAGCATCCTAATAACGATTTTTGTTCCGCCAAATATAGTGCACTTCGTAAAATAACTTGGTGACATGGCAAGGCAAGATAAGTGTGAACATTTTGTAGTAATATGCATTGTAACTTTCAATGAGCTTAGAGATTCGTGTACATAATGATATTTTATAACATTGGTTATTTTCTAAAAATAATCATGTGAACAGCAAGGAAGTAGTGCCACTTTCAACATGGTGAGTTCTATGTGTGCGGGAAGGTCTCCGTGTCCAGTGATACATCAAATAGGTGAGACAGTTTGTTTACAGAAGGTCTCAGGGTTGGTGATTTACACTTCAGAAATAAATATGTATGATGCAAATTCTGGACTTTAAACTTTGAGTCCGCAAGGGCGAGTGATCTCTGAAGGGGGTCCTTGGTCTAGAAAAATTCAAGAACCGCTGGTCCAGACGATATATCGCCCAACACTAGTAAAAGGCCATGCGCGGTACAGGTAAAGGTATAAATTGACAAGACCGGAAGTACCTCCAATTTGTTTGAAATTTGGCATACGCACTAATCTAGGCCTCGTAATCATGAATCTGCAGTTCAAAATTGGCGGCCACATCTACAAATTGCAAAATAAGGGGCAGAAATCATGGCTCTGATTGTCCATAAATTAACATGGTAACCATGTTTGATGGTATGATCAAGTGACATGCAAAGATTCTGTTGATTTGCATGTGATGTGAGAAAATGACATCTTGAGTAAAAAAGGAAAACGGTTTGGTCCACGAACCATTCACGGTAAAGTTAGGTTAGGCAAGCATAGTTAAAATTCAGGTCATCATGAACCTAGTTTTTAAATGCTAGTGATTGCAAAAAATATTTGTCTCCTTCATGAATCAAGAGACCCGTTCACAGACCTGCTTATTTGGCAATTTCTACAAGTGACCGCCAAATTTAACTGCAGATTCGTGACTATGAGGCCAAAATTAGTAAGTATGTCGAATTTCAAACAAATTGGAGATACTTCTGGTATTTTAAATTTGCTCCCAGGTAAAGACACATGTGTAAGTGTGCTAACAGACATCCTTATGTTGTTTACAATAAACAAATATGGTAACAGTTTCATACATCGGAGACACATTTCTTCAATTTTACGCAAGAAAGTACTTACGGAAATGAGTTCCTAAAGGTTTACAATGTTCGTCGAAGTATTTTCTTTCATCGTGGAATATATTTGACCGGGAAATCATGAATTTTTCAAGAGAAATATCTCACCGATGCACAAGTGCCATTTCTATCATTTGCTTGCCCTACTGTGTACTTTTGCTTGCCCTACTGTGTACTCCTGTCAGTGTTTCAACACCCCCATTTTTTTTTTTTTTAACTATGCTTGCCTAACGTAACCAAACCTCACCTTATCGGAAATGGGGCTATTTGTCAGCTACCCATGCATAATGTATAATTTCCGCCGGTGACGAACATGACAGTAGGTATTTTTCGGTGCATACCCACACAGGAATCAAGATGTGCCTGCCATATTGTGTGTTCCGGAAGCAAAGAAAGGAATAATAATAATAAAAAAAAAGGTAAAATTTTTGTATCCGCAAAACGTATTTCTTCAATTTTACAGGAGAAATTACTTACCGAATGCAGTTTATTTATAATTGTGGAAGTTCGGGGAAGTGTTTTCTCACATCGTTCATTGAATTTTGCCGGTAAATCATTTATTTTTTGATATAAATGTGTGACCGATGCACGAAAGCTCTTGCATCCATTTACTTCCAGGTGGATGTAGACTGTGTGTGATGACGTAATCCCGGTCAATCTCGGTCAGTGTTTCCAAACACGTGTTTTTGTAACTGAAGAAGGTACGTTTCCGCAAATGGTTTGTGGAGCTATGTATCAATGGTTCGTGGGGCTACGCATATTTTTTTCGAAACCAATTTTTAACTATTGTAATCTATACGTGACCCTACCTAACCTAACCTTACGGGAAATGGTTCGTGGGCAGGGTTGGCATGTTTAAAACACTTTGTTTTAAACATCTAAAACACTTTGTTTTAAACGTTTAAAACACAGTTTGGTACTTGATATTTTATAGTGTGATAATCTTTCTAACCCTGTCTACAGGCGCTGTACCCTGTCTTTTCATTGAATGTATCAATTAATCCGGGCTTTACGTGTCTCAACTTATCGCACAACACTTGAGCAACCTTATGATTAAAATTTCAGTAACCACCAAACGTCTCTAATTCCCTTATTTTTCACATTAATACTTACGTGTTCTGCATTCCTAAGGGTTCTCAAGTTGACGTTTAGTTTTTTTGCATGCAAATAATCTCAATTTTCGAAATATCGAGTATTTTTATTTTGTTCGCTTTCGCTTGCGTTATACGCAATATGGTGGAGCAATCTTGACTAGCGTAGTCCATGATCAGTGGCTATGCAGTGTTGCAACCTTCTTCATAGAAAAATACCTACTTTCGTCTTACTGATTTTGTATTTTTTCGAGGTTCGAAAACCCCACGAACCATTCATAAATAGCCCCATGAACCATTCATAAATAGCCCCACGAACCATTCATAAATAGTCCCATGAACCATTCATAAATAGCCTTAGAGATACTGGGCGAAAGGGGGTTATAACCCCCATCAACCTCATATTGAGCATGCCACTGATCCTGTGCACGTCATGTTGTTGCAAGTTCGTAATCAGAAATGATGAACAGTAACTCACGTTTATTCACGTTCTAGAACTGTTACACAGTTACAAAACCGCGTATTTGGAAACACTGAGCGGTTGTTACGTCATGAAACACTCGCAAATATTTGATTCACGTAGTAGACGGACATCAAGGGAACAGCTTTCGTGCATCGGAGTGACATTAATGTTGAAAACTGAATGAAGTGCAGATGCTTAGTTTTGGTAACATAACTTTGTACTTGTAAAGATAAATTGATCTGGAGAATCTCTTATGACACTGCAGGTTGTTTTCTCCTATATAAACTGTTCAGGCAGCAGGAAATACTTCACCCTGATTTTTCCATGACGAAGATAGTAATTCTGGTAAAACTTTACTATACCGGAGACGGATTTCTTCAAATTTACAGGAGAAAGTACTTACGCAAATCATTATGTGTAGCGTTGTTGATGTTCGGGAATGTAGTTTTGATCCATTTTAATGCGAATGCATGCGATTTTCTACGAAAATCTAAATTTCCCGAAGCTCTGAAAATCTCGAATTCTACAGGTAATTTTCATCTTAAGTGCACTTCTGGTACAAAAACTAACTGCTCGAGATCCCGAAAAGTCTGAAAGTCTTTCTCGGAGTCGGGACGGGAATATTTTTTACCGATCCCGGTCACAGCTTTCCAGGATCCCGCACACCCCTAATTTTTCTTTAATGACTTGGTAAAAATTTACTATCCTTCGGACACCTCTATTTTTTTGGTTACGTCAATTTTTGACATTGATACTTACGTATCTGCTTCGCGGAACATTCCTGAACGTGTATTGATGTTGTTTTGATGAAAGTAAGAGCAATTTTTCACCTTACGACTACTTCTTCCTCCTACCTTTCCGTTTGCCTCACACACAACATGGCACGGACACCTTCGTAAATAATAACGCGTAGGAATGACGCATCGGCCTTGTTTTTTCTCGATTTTCAATTGTTATGCAGTGTTTCAACCTTCGGAACCCAAGAAATGCCCGTCGACAAACTTAATCAGATCTATTTCTTTTTAACTTTATTTTTCGCGTTCTGACACCAAATTTTAACTATGTATCCCAACCTAACTGAACTAACCTATCCACGCACCAATCGTTCATGGGGCTAGCGCCAATGGTTCGTGGGGCTATCCGAGAATGGTGTGTGGGGCTACAAATATTTTTTTCGAAACCAATTTTTAACTATTGAAACCTTTGCGTGGCCCTACTAACCTAACCACGTGCCAATGGTTCGTGGGGCTATCTTTTTCACTATTGAAACCTTTGCGTGGCCCTACTAACCTATCCACGCGCCAATGGTTTGTGGGGCTAGCACCAATGGTTCGTGGGGCTATCTTTTTCACTATTGAAACCTTTGCGTGGCCCTACTAACCTATCCACGTGCCAATGGTTCGTGGGGCTATATTTTTAACTATTGAAACCTTTGTGTGGCCCTACTAACCTATCCACGTGCCAATGGTTTGTGGGGCTAGCGCCAATGGTTCATGGGGCTATCTTTTTCACTATTGAAACCTTTGCGTGGCCCTACTAACCTATCCATGCGCCAATGGTTTGTGGGGCTATATTTTTCACTATTGAAACCTTTGCGTGGCCCTACTAACCTATCCATGCGCCAATGGTTTGTGGGGCTATATTTTTAACTATTGAAACCTTTGCATGGCCCTACTAACCTATCCACGCGCCAATGGTTCGTGGGGCTATCTTTTTCACTATTGAAACCTTTGCGTGTCCCTACTAACCTATCCACGTGCCAATGGTTCGTGGGGCTAGCGCCAATGATTCTCAATTATTTCCAATTTCTACATCCTCATAAAAACACACCAAATTTTTACCGAAACATATATTCTCTTTCTTACCTTTCCATTATACATATTCCCACATCCCATTCTTCCTCATGAGTAGCTTACATTCGCTCCCACACTTTGCACATTCCTTTCCTCTCTTCACCACCCCGTGTGCAACCAAAAACTCCACCGGATCCTCAACACCCGGCACCAATTTCACAACACACCCACCACACGTCATTATCCAAACCCTCGATTCACAGTTCTAACTCTCGTCGCAAACGCAGACAGTTCGAAACACTGGATACCAACAAAACACAATCACGACACGTCATGATAGTCACGACGGTGTATGAAGGTGATGGTGTATGAAGGTGTACGAACTTGATGGTATACGAACATGTACGCCCCAAACGCTATCTTCGTCGCAGAATTCATTTTCAACGAACAACATGAATTTCAGCTATGAAACATTCCCACATCACACAAAACACCTTCCCGATGTTCGACAATGCTACAGGAACTTATTACGGTATGTAGTTTCTTCTGTAAAAATAAATAAATGTGTCCGAAGGATAGTAAACTAGTACCAAAACAAAAAAAAAACAGTTTTTTTGTTTTATTTAAAAAAAAAACAAATGCGAGAATGGTGTGGGGCTACGCATATTTTTTCAAAACCAATTTTTAACTATTGTAACCTGTACGTGACCCTACCTAACCTAACCTTACGGGAAATGGTTCGTGGGGCTATTTATGAATGGTTCGTGGGGCTATCCGTGAATGGTTCGTGGGGCTATCTGTGCATGGTTCGTGGGGTTTTCGAATGTGGAAAAAATACAAAATCAGCAACACGAAAGTAGGTATCTTTCGAGGAAGGAATTAGAGATGTTTGGTGGTTACTGCATAAACCACTGATCATCGACAACGCTAGTCAAGATTTCTCCCCCATTTTGCGTGTAACGCACCAAAAGCGAACATAAAAAAATTACTCGATATGTCTAAAATTGAGATAATTTGAGTGGAAAAAACTGTAAATATGCGATAATGCCCGGACACCTTTCACTCATTTATTTCCTTAATTTTACCACTGCTACTTACGTATTTTGCCTTGTAGAACATTCTTTAAGGTGAAGTTATGCCTTTTTCCATAAAATACTGTCAACTTTTCATATTACGATTGATTACACTGGGGAACAAAAAAAAGATTTTATTTTGCGGCATAAAGTTTAATAACAGTTTCAGCACACAAAACAGCTGTTATTGCCAATTGTATGATTGGTTCAGTTATAAAAATAAACACACCATGGAAAATATAGGAGGTAAAATTACTCTACGCTTTTCTCGGTGATATCAAAATTTGATAATGGGCTGAAATTCCCATAATAAACTTATTTATTTATTTGTAAATTGTTGCTAGGCAACTTATGAAGCATTGCTAGGCAATATATCGGACACTCAACAAACCTTAAGGAAGAATACCAAAACATAAAAATGGTTTTAGAAAAAAAATTGAATATGCTGAACATAAGTGGCTCGTGTGTGTGGATTTGAAGATGGTGATTTTTTTACTAGGACAGCAAAGTGGGTACACAAAGTATCCCTGTTTCCTATGTTTGTGGGATAGTCGTGCTAGAGAAAAGCATTGGAAGATAAAAGTTTGGCCCCCAAGGGAAAATATTAGTGGGAAAAGCTAATATCATTCATGAACCGCTGATAGATAGGGACAAAATCATCCTTCCGCCACTGCATATTAAACTTGAGTTGATAGAGAACAGTTTGTCAAGGCCTTAGATACAAGTGGTGATTGTTTCAAATATATATGCCACACTTTTCCAGGACTAAGTATTGAAAAATTGAAGGCAGGAATCTTTGACGGACCACCACAAATTCATACACTCATAAATGATACCAATTTTACAACTTAGATGTCTTACATCGAATCTGAGGCCTGACTGAGCTTTGTGTCAGTCGTCAAAAACTTTTTGGGGAATCACAATCACACTTTTTGAAAAATTTTGAGAAATTGGGAGCTAATATGAGTGTGAAGATACATTTTCTACATAGCCACATTTACAGATTCCCTGAGAACGTTGGTGATTTTAGTGAAGAACGGGGAGAAAGGTTCCATCAGGATATAAGGATAATGGAAGAAAGGTACCAGGGATGGTGGGATCGTCACGTGATGGCCGACTACTGTTGGAGCTTACAGAGGGATTGTCCTCAAAAGCAATACAGCAGGAAATCGTATAGAAAACGTTTCACATAGTTTGTTACTTCATTGTGTACATATTTTCTTAATTATTTTGATCATAGGCCTATATAAATTTATTTTTATAATAATGATTGTAATCACAAAAAGAAATATTAAATTGTTGTTGGAAGTTCATTTATATGTATGTCTTATGTTTCCGCCATTTTGGTTTAGTTGCATTTATTTCATAAATTAGAGCCAATTCAGGAAATATATTATTATATCATTATTCAGCAGCATGAAGTTGCCCTAAATTAGCTCTCAAACACTGTGACGCAATTTCACTGTTTCCCAGTGTTATTTGTCTTACTTGTTTCACTTCTGTAATAGACAATATGGCGTGCACTCATAATGGATCATCGCGCCAGCTTGTGTTTTGTCGATTTTCAGGGAGCAAGCAGTGTTTCAAACCTTCATGACAGAAAATTACGTACTATTTCGATTTTTTTTTCATCTTTACCTCCACAAACCATGCACGTTAGCCCCAAAAACCATCCACGGGTAGCCCCACAAACCATTGACGTTTGCCCCAAAATCCATCCATGGGTAGCCCCACAAACCATTGACGTTAGCCCCAAAAACCATCCACGGATAGCCCCACAAACCATTCACACAAGGTTAGGTTAGGTTCCATTAGCACTCATTTCATCCCTAAATTCATCGAAAAAAGAAAGCAGGGCGAACATAGTTAAAAAATACAAATTTTCGTAAAAAGAAGGCACGTTTGGAAACACTGCAACGCTCTCGCCATCTGCACGCACACAATGGAAACAACGGCATGATGTGACAGGCAATGCCAATTTCTTACGTAAAAAGTGATTAATTCTTGTTCGGCAGCATTAAACTACGAAGTTTTTACTTTCCGTGAAAGAAAATACCTCCAAGAACGTCCACAATGCTAAAGAAACTCATTTCAGTAAGTACTTTCTCCTGTAAATTTGAAGAAATCCGTCCGGGCGATATCGCATTTTTACCAAAAAGGGAATTAGAGACGTTTGGTGGTTACTGAAATGTTACCAGAACAGCAGAATCTGAAAAATTGAGTTTGTTTTCGTGTAAAAAGCATAATGGCACCTTGAACTATGTTCCGCTGTAAAAATGAGGAAATGTCTCCCATATAACAGACACTTAACAGATATTTGCTTGTGAAACAAAAAATTTCACGAAAATCGACGGTTTCCATTCCGAAAACTAACGCCTTATTTTGCAATTTCTAGAAGATTCCGACAACTTTTAACTTCAGATTAGTGATTAGAGGGCCTCAATTAGTGAGTATGCCAAATATGAAGAAAATCGGAGAGGGGTCCGGTCATCTTTAGCCGTTCCGAAGAAATTATAGTAATATGAAACAGTTTTATTCATCGGAGAATTATTGGGACGCAAACACCGACGGATTTTAACCTTTCAACATTCAATGGCCGCGGCAACCGCATGGTCCTTTGTCACGCGGAAACTCGCATGTATTCACAAAAACTACATTCATAAATAATAGAATGTAACTATCATGCAATAAATTTACCATTTTGAGTTCGCACTGGAGTTCCAGAAGAACGCGTTCCTGGGACCGATAAAGCACTTGCTACCGTCGACATTTTTCAGAGGTTCCTCGCACAAAATCAGTGTTGTGGATTTCTCGGCAGGCAGGTGCACAGATTATAAGCAGCAATTGATGTAAATTTCTAGAGCACTGAATATGTACAGCGAGATTGGCACAACTGCTATTACAAATTTTATTTTATCTTTGATATATTAACTCAATAGTAACATAAACGATTAAGAAGAAAAATGTAAAGAAATTACAAAATTAAGCTATTTATTGCGAGTGTACGATTTGCATAGTTGTAATATAAGTTCAATAATTTGTCAATATCCACATAAAATCCATAAAGAAACAAATAGTGACTGTAAATATTCTATTTCTCTTTATAGACTGAAACTAGATATTCAGTTATACTAAATGAATATAAATTACAATTTATTTTCTGATACTTCAGTGATGGATCAATCGCTCAACCATTCTCAGCCAATAGCTTCAGCTTGTTCAGTAGTCTGTGCGTGCGTTACATGTTGTTCGTGTTGGACTGCGTTAGATCTAGTGTTCCTATGTAACCTATTTTTAGTTTAATCAATATCATTCAGGAAGTTTTGCAAATTGTTTACTTATTAGCTTCGAATTTTGCAAAACCTCAAACATGGCAGAAGATGATGATATTTGTTTTAGTATACCTGATGATGATGATGACTATAACATGTCTGATACAGAACTCAATACTTCTAGTAAAATCCCTGTTGAGGAAGATTCCACAGCAGAGGCAAATACAGAACGAAACACTCCAAATAAAGCAAAGACAGTGAAGGTTCTGTTTCCCAGACAGAAACCATCTGACAACGCTAGACTGAGAAGGAAACGAGAGAACAAAAGGATAAAGGAAAAAAGAAAGGTAAGCTCTCATTAATATTTGCAGAAAATATGGTGTTTTTATATGTAGCTCGTTACTTTTACCGGTAGAAATATAGAGCGTCTCAACCTTAAAAGTGAGTATGGAAGTAAATGGAGTACTTCCCTTGGTACTAGTTTACTATCCTTCGGACACATTTATTTATTTGTACAGAAGAGACTACTTACCGTAATAAGTTCCTGTAGCATTGTCGAACATCGGGAAGGTGTTTTGTGTGATGTTGCAATGTTTCATAGCTGAAATTCATGTTGTTCGTTGAAAATTAATTCTCCGACGGAGATAGCGTTTGGTGCGTACATCTGCGTATACCATGAAGTTCGTACACCTTCATACACCATCACCTTCATACACCGTCGTGACTATCATGACGTGTCGTGATTGTGTTTTGTTGGTATCCAGTGTTTCGAACTCCCTGCGTTTGCGACGAGAGTTAGAACTGTGGATCGAGGGTTTGGAGAATGACGTGTGGTGGGTGTGTTGTAAAGTTTGTGCCGGGTGTGGACAAACCATTGGCGCTAGCGCCACAAACCATTGGCGCGTGGATAGGTTAGTAGGGCCACGCAAAGGTTTCAATAGTTAAAAAGATAGCCCCACGAACCATTGGCGCTAGCCCCACAAACCATTGGCCCGTGGATAGGTTAGTAGGCCACGCAAAGGTTTCAATAGTGAAAAAGATAGCCCCACGAACCATTGGCGCTAGCCCCACGAACCATTGGCGCGTGGATAGGTTAGTAGGCCACGCAAAGGTTTCAATAGTGAAAAAGATAGCCCCACGAACCATTGGCGCTAGCCGCACAAACCATTGGCGCTAGCCCCACGAACCATTGACGCTAGCCCCACAAACCATTGGCGCGTGGATAGGTTAGTAGGCCACGCAAAGGTTTCAATAGTTAAAAAGATAGCCCCACGAACCATTGGCGCTAGCCCCACAAACCATTGGCGCGTGGATAGGTTAGTAGGCCACGCAAAGGTTTCAATAGTGAAAAAGATAGCCCCACGAACCATTGGCGCGTGGATAGGTTAGTAGGCCACGCAAAGGTTTCAATAGTGAAAAAGATAGCCCCACGAACCATTGGCGCTAGCCCCACAAACCATTGGCGCTAGCCCCACGAACCATTGGCGCTAGCCCCACAAACCATTGGCGCGTGGATAGGTTAGTAGGCCACGCAAAGGTTTCAATGGTTAAAAAGATAGCCCCACGAACCATTGGCGCTAGCCCCACAAACCATTGGCGCGTGGATAGGTTAGTAGGCCACGCAAAGGTTTCAATAGTGAAAAAGATAGCCCCACGAACCATTGGCGCTAGCCCCACAAACCATTGGCGCGTGGATAGGTTAGTAGGCCACGCAAAGGTTTCAATAGTGAAAAAGATAGCCCCACGAACCATTGGCGCTAGCCCCACGAACCATTGGCGCGTGGATAGGTTAGTAGGCCACGCAAAGGTTTCAATAGTGAAAAAGATAGCCCCACGAACCATTGGCGCTAGCCCCACAAACCATTGGCGCTAGCCCCACGAACCATTGGTGCGTGGATAGGTTGGTTGATTAGGTTGGGATACATAGTTAAAATTTGGTGTCAGAACGCGAAAAATAAAGTTAAAAAGAAATAGATCTGATTAAGTTTGTCGACGGGCTTTTCTTGGGTTCCGAAGGTTGAAACACTGCATAACAATTGAAAATCGAGAAAAAACAAGGCCGATGCGTCATTCCTAAGCGTTATTATTTACGAAGGTGTGCGCGCCATGTTGTGTGTGAGGCAAACGGAAAGGTAGGAGGAAGAAGTAGTCGTAAGGTGAAAAATTGCTCTTACTTTCATCAAACCAACGTCAATACATGTTCAGGAATGTTCCGCGAAGCAGATACGTAAGTTTGAATGTCAAAAATTTGGCAAAAGAGAAGCCGGACGCGCAATTATGTAGGAAGGTGTACTCGCGATATTGTGTCTCAGGCAAGGGAAAACACCTACCAGAAAGACGTTCTGGTAATGTGAAAAATTGCAATTAATTTCATCAAAACAACGTTAATACACCTTCAGGAATGTTCCGCGAAGCAGATACGTAAGTACGAATGTCAAAAATTGACGAAACGAAAAAATTAGAGGTGTCCGAAGGATAGTAAATTTTTACCAAATTGTACATTTACGTGTAGAACTTGTAAAATAACCTTGCGATTTACCACGTTCATTGTCCATACACAGCAAATTCGGAACCATCGTTCTTTCGCAATTCGTTAATGGTCTTCCTTTATGCACAACAATCTTGCAACCTTGAATATTGACGTCAGACGAGGAATGGGGTCGGGTACCCTATTCTACACCCTCGAATTTTGATTTTTTTTTTTTTCATTATGAACATTATTTGATCCTATTTGTGAATTTAAAAAAAATGGAGCGCGGAAAGAAGTATTTACGACTGTACAGCCGTTTAAAGTTGAAATTTTGTCGTTTGAAATGGTTCGCAATTATTTCCAATTTCTAGATCGTGATACTAACACGACACCAAATTTTAACTATCGATCTCAACCTAACTGAACTAACCTATCCACGCGCCAATGGTTCGTGGGGCTAGCGTCAATGGTTCGTGGGGCTAGCGCCAATGGTTCGTGGGGCTAGCGCCAATGGTTCGTGGGGCTAGCGCCAATGGTTTGTGAGGCTAGCGCCAATGGCTCGTGGGGCTAGCGCCAATGGTTCGTGGGGCTAGCGTCAATGGTTCGTGGGGCTAGCGCCAAAGGTTCGTGGGGCTAGCGCCAATGGTTCGTGACGCTAGCGCCAATGGCTCGTGGGGCTAGCGCCAATGGTTCGTGGGCCTAGCACCAATGGTTCGTGGGGCAGCAGACCATCTTCCTGTAAGTCAAGTACAATGTCCCGTATGTCTCGTCGAACAAAGCCCTCTATGTCCTTCATCCGTTGAACGTGTGTCAATCTCATATTTAGTCCTTTTGCATTAATTCAATGTCACAAATCAATTCCAATGTCTAAAGTCGCACAAAACAATTGCAATGTCTCAAATATCCAATCCGCCAATAAATTACATAAATAATATATTGAAATCGCAAATTATCCCATTGCACAAGTCATTCATAACAAGAAAAAATTGCAAATTATCCCATTGCACAAGTCAAAGATAAGAAGAAAAAGAAAATGTTCAGACGTGCGCCTGTGACATGAATCCAAGATGCGCCATGATCAAATCCCTGCAAAACCGTGTCGACGTTACATAAGGAATCTAAATATTGAAAAACGTAAGTTTCCTAGCACGTAGATCTACAAAAATAACTTTCCGCGCTATTTAGAAACATCGTTTCTTATGAAGAACTAATTTTCGTAACGAGAATATTTGAATTGTGCGAAAAATCGAGGGTGTAGAAAAGGGTACCCGAGCCGAGGAATGTCTACGAGGGTAGGTTAGGTTCCATTAGCATAAATACAAAGAAAAATTAATATTTTGGCTAACAGAACTATACCTTGCCTTGCCTAACATGAAAAAGCTCTCCCGTGACGTCAGAACACAATGTTGATAAAGTGTTGTGCGATAAGTTACACCCATTCTGGGGAAATGGCATGTTCCGTTGAGCTATTGTTCTTATGGTATGGTGTTACGTTAAGAAAACATAGTTTATTTCATTTTTTTCTCGATTTCCATACCGGACCGCCAATTTTTACATGTAGATTCGTGATTAGGAGGTCTCAATTAGTGAGTAGGCGAAAATGTTGGAAATGGAAGAGTGGTCCGGTATTGTAAACTCGTTCCGTTTTCTTTACCATTGTGGAAGTTCGTCAATGTAATTTTGCTCCATTTTAATGCAAA
This sequence comes from Lepisma saccharinum, assembly GCF_977018435.1. Taxonomy (NCBI): domain Eukaryota; kingdom Metazoa; phylum Arthropoda; class Insecta; order Zygentoma; family Lepismatidae; genus Lepisma; species Lepisma saccharinum. Next base: position 10,375,873 of record NC_139241.1, on the reverse strand, counting down.
TACATATTGTTTTCTGCAAAAATCTCTGTCCTACACACTGTTCCTGAGTTTCTCTAAGGTTTTCAACGTTCGTCGAGGTATTTTGTTTCATCGTGGAATCTATTTGGGTACTACTTTACTATACCGGAGACACCTTTCAATGATTTATTTCGCAATTTTTTACATTGCTAACATACTATTCTGCATTGCAGAACATTTATTTAGGTGAAATAATGAATTTCTAACGAAAATAATGTCTGTTTCTTACATTAACGAGTACTTACTGTTGTTCCTTATTTCCCACAAACCATCCACGGGTAGCCCCAAAAACCATTGACATTAGCCCAAAAATTCATGATAGCCCCACAAACCATCACTGGGACGAGGTATGCGTACTAGGTTAGGTTAGGCCTGTTAGGTTAGGTTCCATTAGCACTCCTTTCATTCAGTTTAGCATATATGGACAATACGAGAGCGTATTGTGCTCTCCTGCAGAAAGCAAATGACGGCAGCAGCAATAGCACGTCGGAAATATATGTTTGTAGAAAACCACATGCATTCGCATTAAAATGGATCAAAACTATATTCCCGAACATCAACAACGCTACAGAAAATGATTTGTGTAAGTACTTTCTTCTGTAAATTTGAAGAAATCCGTCTCCGGTATAGTAAAGTGTTACCTCTATTTGACCTGGAAATCATGTATTTTTCAAGGTAAATATCTCACTGACGCACAAGTGTCATTGCTTTCGCTACGTGAACCGGATGCTGCATACGTTTGATGGCGTAACCCCCCTGTCAGTGTTTCCAACCCCCCCTTTTTTTAACAATGCTTACCTAACCAAAACTAACCTAACCTTATCAGAAATGGTTTGTGGGGCTATCCGTCAGCTACCCGTGCGTAATTTGCACATGTGACAAACACGATAGTAGGTATTTTTCAGTGAAGCCACACTTGTCGCTTGCGTCTCGCTCATACTGGACCCTTTTCCTCAATAGCTTGCAACATGTTGCCGTGGTTTGTTGTTCGGGCATGCGCGATGCAATTAGTATCTTGCTTTAGGGAGATTGCCCACCAAAGCGGCACGCCACACTTATCGCTTGAGGATTTCACCAACCGAATGCTAACCTGTGCTGCCTGCCATGCCGCTACGATGTGAAATGTTGCTCTTGATTGGCTCGTTTTCAAGTGACGCGTGTATGAAAGTTGCCTTGGACAGAAGGATCCGTGTTGATTTGGTGTGAAATCCCTGTATTGTTTGTCGCGTGTCACTTTGATCTAAAATCTCCTTGAGGAAACGCTGCTGTCAGAGCTTGTGTCGCTGCGGTTTGAAAGGCTGCATTGATTACCAACTGCTCGCTTCCAAGCAACTCTTGTGGTTTGTCACCTCGGTATGATTTTATCTCTCAGGAAACTATTTATATTCTAATAACATAGAAGAGAAACTCTAGTACACAATCCAACACCTGACGTCCGGAATCACATAGCGATGTTACGCATGCTATTTATTTATTAATTTTATTTTACTTTTCATTTCAAATTAATGCCATTTCGTGACTGCTAATCACTCCACAAATATAACTGTTTCCATCAATTCACGTACCGCCTTTCACGACAAACAAATCTACACAATATATTCCAAAACTAACTAAGCTGCATTATTTCGTAAGAAAAGTAGTGGCTGGGCTGATCGCACTGCCATCTATGTTGTCATCTGTCTCGGGAACCAGTTTCTTGGGTCGTTTTCCACACTACGTTATTCAAGGCACTGTACCACGATTACTTTCACCAGGTGCTGAGAACACCATATATGGTTATTTTTCTCAGCAAAGTAATTAGCTGAATCATACCCACTGTATTTTATCATATAATAAAATAGCCTATGTATTTTACAATATTTATTGGCAATGTTGCTAAAGAAGCTGTCGGATCGCGCTCCGCATAAGATTGGATTTTCTGTGTTCTCGGCTTATTTCTTCCGTGTGGTACTTTGCACGGGTGTTAAGCTATTGCTATTGAACAGTGCCGACGATAAAAACATTAACCCAAGTGAGTGGAAATGCAGTGAGAGGTGTTTTATTGTTCCAGCGGCAGGTGTCCTCCCGACGCTTTTCTCTGCTTCGCCGAGGGAGACACGGACAGCGGCCAAGGTAAGCCCAGGCCTCACCGGCTCTTGAACTTTCTTTTCCTTGTGCTGCTGTGTGGAGACATTAAGTTAAATCCAGGCCCCAGGCCAATGGAAAACAAATTCAGTGCATACTATCATAATGCCTAGAGCATAAAGAATAAACTTTCTGACTGCACTTCAGAATTGGGAGAATTTATGGAGCAGGACTGTATTGCAATAAACGAAACGTGGCTCAATGACAATGTACTGGATTCCGAACTGCCTTTTTCAAAACATTTCACTATGTACAGGAAAGACCGAGGCTCAAGGGGCGGGGGAGTGATGCTTTGCATAAATAACAAATGGAAAAGTGTGGTGCGAAGTGACCTCGATCGCGACTGCGAAATTCTGTGGGTTGAGGTGCTTCTCGGCAAGAAAAACAAACTTTTCATCGGTTGTTTTTACAGGCCACACAAAACTTGCCCCGTAGCAGTTCTGGAGGCTTGCTACGATTCTGTGCTGTCGGCATCCTCTATGGGCGACGTAATTCTTTTCGGAGACTTCAATCTGTCAATTACATGGACAGACTCCAGGCATGGCCTTACAAACGACAAGAACGACACGTACTTCATGGATCACTTCATACATGGCCTCAGACTTCAACAGCACAATATGTTCAATACACGAAAAGACAATAACCTGGACTACATTCTCTCATCACTCCCTTCAGCGCACGTTACCCCTTCGAGAAATCTCATCCCTTCGGACCACGAATCGCTGGATGCTGTATTCTGGCTCCCGGACCACCTGAAAAGTCAACGACCTTCCAGCCCTCCACGCCAATACCTTGTTTGGCGCAAAGCACCCTGGGGTGACATCCGTTCGGCGCTGGATTCCATTCCCTGGACAATCCTGGAGAGTGGAAGTGTCGACGAAGCGTGTGACGTGTTTACTGATGTGATTCATGCAGTGATAAAGGATTATGTGCCACTCAAAAAAACGAAATCAAGCAAATACCCTTCCTGGTTCGACTCTGAGCTCTTGCTTGCCCTTTTAAACCGAAAAAAGGCCTGGGATCTCTGGAAACATTTTCCTAATGAATACACACGGAAAATTTTCACCGACTTACGACGTCACTCTAAACAATTGCAGAAGACCAAATACAGGGAATACATCGGTGCCATCACAAACAATATCAAATCAAATCCAAAACGTTTTTGGTCACTAATCAACTCAAGGAGGCAAAATTCCCGAATACCTCTGAAAGTAACACATGACTCAGTATGCGCAGAGGGCCCTGACAAAGCTAATCTTTTTAACTCTTTTTAAACAGATGCTTCAATGAGGGTACATTTCCAGATTCATGGAAAAATGCTAACGTGGTACCATTATATAAATCTGGAGACAAGTGTGCTGTTTCTTCTTATAGACCTATTTCCCTTCTTTCACCACTTTCTATCGCCTGTGAAAAGATAATAAAGGACCGACTCTACAAATTTACCTCTCCATATATAAATACAGCACAGCACGGCTTTTTACCAGGAAGCTCCTGCTTAACCAACTTAAGCATTTTGTTATCTGACGCTATCAACTCTATATCTGAAAATTCTCAACTGGATGTAATATATCTGGATTTTTCGAAAGCTTTTGACTCTATAAACCACAATTTCCTGCTTCATAAATTATCCCACTGTTTCAATATTCATGGAAACTTTCTCTCTCTGCTCAAGCACTACCTCCAAAACAGACAACAAAAAGTTGTTCTTTCCGGAATGTCTTCTTCTTATCAAGCTGTATCTTCTGGTGTACCTCAAGGCAGTGTTCTTGGACCTCTTCTCTTCATCCTGTACCTTGATGATCTCCCAGAATATCTTTCCGAGTCATGCAAGAACCTTCTCTTGTTCGCTGACGATTGCAAAATATATAGTAAAATCTCCAATTTCAGTGACATGACACTTCTGCAAAATAATTTAGATTCTCTAATAAAGTGGTGTGAATTATGGAACTTAAAACTCAACCCTCAAAAATGTACCATGATGACCTTCTCCTTAAAGAAAAACACATTTAATACTAAATATTTCATAAGAAATAATTGTGTTCAAAGAGTTGCCGCACAAAAGGACCTGGGCGTCATATTTGACGAGAAACTTTCCTTTTCTGAGCACATCTCTACAGTCACAAGGGGTTCAATGCGTATGCTGGGTCTTCTCTATCGTTTCACGGAAATAAACAACTTGACTGCCCTCAGCACCTTTTACAAATCTTTTGTGTCACCTAAAATTGAATACTGTTCTCCGATCTGGTCTATGGCATGCCCCTCAAATTCAGATAGACTTAATTCCGTCCTAAATTTCTTCCTGGCCATTGTTCGACACCGAATTCCGTCCACAAAACACTTGCAAAAGTCCATCCTCCTGCAAATGTTAAATATCCAAACTCCACAAGAGAGACATAGACAGGCTGACCAAATATTTCTACATAAAATAGTGTGCAGAAAGAAAAAAAATGTTGACCGCACGAAAACAAAAGCACTCCGACGTACACATCAACAACCATACAATGTACGGTACTAGTTCCGTATAGTTTAGCCACCTAGAAATCATCTATTTCATACTTTTTTACATTGCTAATGTACAATTCTGCATTGTGGAACATTTCTTTAGGTGTAATATTTCTAACAAAAATAATGTCTATTTCTTACATTTATGAGTACTTACTGTTCTTCCTTTTCTCGGTTCTCTAACATGCAATATGGCGATAGCGTACTGGTTCATCGCACGATGTGGCATTGTTTTATGCAGTGTTTCAACCTTATTCACCGAAAAATACCTAGTTAGCCCCACAAACCATCGACGTTATCCCCACAAACCATTGGCGTTAGCCCCAAAAACAATTTCCTTTAAGGTTAGGTTCAGTTAGGTTAGGCATCTCCCCGATGGCGCAGTGGTAGCGTCGTCGCCTTGTAATCAAGGGGTCCCGGGTTCGATACCCGGTGGAGGCGCAAGTGGTTCGGATCCCACTTTAAACTGTAGGTCCAGTCCCGATTAGCCTTACTGTGCATAAAGTGGACTTAAAACACCAAATCAATCCAATCCAGTTAGGTTAGGCAAACATAGTTAAAAAACTTCAGGACGCATCCTATGCACTTCATCTTCTTGCGAAAACACGGCGTGGTTTACAACACTTATTGGGGGTTACTTTTTTGTGGCAATTTTTTTTTCCTTTGAGAAATAGAAGAAATGCTTTTTTCAAAAATTTTGCATTGTAGAAAAAATTATTTTCGTTAGCCAAAAGTGCTAGAAAAAGCGAAGTAAAATAAGTGTTTTTTTATGCCAAAAAAATTTGCTAGGTTTTTTTTTGAAAACAACAACAACAACAACAACCAAAAACATTTTTTTTGTGGGATAAAATACCTGGTATCCCCCTCATGCTAATTCATACATGCTTGTATCGTTTGTGACTTTGGTGTGAAACCCTTGTTGCCTTGCATGTTGCTTGTTGCTTTTATCTGAAAGCTCTGATATTGGTATCTGCTTGCTTGTATTGCAGATGAAACGGATAATTTGGGTATGTCTGGATAATTGAAATTGGATAGAATAGATTTGATGAAGAATTTGTAGAAAATCTGTACAGTAAAATATGAAAATGACGAATAAAATAATATGTGGACAACCCGGATCAACGATAAAACTGTCCAGATAATGCATGCATTTGAATACCCCGGACCTTTAGTATAATCCAAATATTGGATATCTGGACAAATCAGAAATGTGGCTAATCCAGACAATTCAGATATCTGGATAGAAAATTATTTGGATTTGGCAGTCTCTCGTGCTGAGTATTACACATGTGAATTTTGTATGCCTTTATCTTGTTCTCCTGCTGTATGTTCATTTGTCATTGTAAAGAAAAACGATGATATATTGATTGTGTTTGCTGTGTATTTTTCATTCCAGGAAAAGGACCGAGAGAGGATGGAACGGCGAAAGAATCCAGATCTTCCGAAGCAAGTTCCAGTAACAATAGAAAGCAAGAGGATCATAGATGCCACTGAGATTGATCAAGATGATTTGGATGAAGAGATTGGATTTGATATTGATGGAGACGACTTTAAAAGCTACTATGATAAGGAAGTTACGCCCAAAGTTCTTATTACAACCTCCGATAATCCACACTCGGTATGTTTACTAAATTTGTTTTTGTTTGCAATAAAGTTTTGTATCATGCTCTTATCTCATGTCCAGTGGTACAATAGGAAACAAGGCTTGACCAGCTGCACACAGGATCCAACACGATGTGATGCAACATGACATGACACGATACAATGTGGCAAGATTGGTCTATTTGTTGACTAAGATGTGATAGCAGATTTCGTCTATGTACACAGTGGGTGTAGGTTTGTCTTTTATAAATTTGGTGGGGATGTATCAGTTTGTATGTTGTGCATTGAATATATTTCTAGCAAATAATTGGTTAGAAAATATGATATTAAGCCGTTATTGGCGTGGTGCCAGATTGCAACGCAATGGCATGGCCTGGTCCCGTGGACCACCAACTAGAACTACTTTGGACCTTCTTTATGGAATTATGTTAATTTTTTGTTCACTATTTCCGTTATTGCAGTTTTTATTACTCAATTTATCTAACGCTACAAGAATCTGTTCATTTTTCGTAAACGGCTCTATAAATACATTTTCATGAAACTGTAAAATACAAAAATTCATTTAGTTGGTCAATTATCACAGAACATACATGTAGTTACTCAATGAAAACAAAATCACATAAAAAAAATTCACACAAGAAAATTCTGCACAATGTCAAAATAAGGGGGAAAAGCTACAGGGTGGTGCAAAATTCCGTTTACAACGCTTGGGAGGTGATTCGCCAAGTAGAAACAAGGAAAAAATGCCATGTGGAAAAATGTCGAAATCGGCACCGTTTGCGAGTGACAGGCGTGCGAAAATCGCCTCACACCATGTGTAAAGTACAATAACTCAAGAAGGAAGAAAGGTATCAATGTCAGATTAAAATAATACAAAGAAAGTCGTGTCTGACGAATACAATGGTGCAGCAATTGAGGCCCAGTGTAAATTGCGCGAGGGGATTCTCAAAGAAAGTGGGGAATCCCCTGATGGAAAATATAGGAAATTTACTACTATTTTCAACATAATGTTGAGATCGGAATGTAGGCAGTAAAAAATGACGACGTATGTCCACATGTCCCACTACTGCTGGGACACCGTCGCAAATGGAAAAAAATACCGGAAAATCATAAAAAAAAATGTTTTCAATCCCTTAATGTTGACACACTACTTTGCAGTACGAAAAACAAAAGTTAAACAATGGCTACATGACGTCATGCTGTACATACTACAAGAGAGCTCCCCAAAGAAAGTGGGTAATTCTCGAAGGAATGAAGACGGAGAATGGCGAGAAAACGCACACAATGGCATGTAACATTTCCAGGCACAGCTCATCTTGAAGGGATTCCATTGAGAAGCGAACAACCTCCGCACATGCAGATCGATGGTATGAAGTACAGCGATCTCCAGCACTATGAGGTGCTGATAGGGACTCACAATCACCGGTATACTCAGAGACGTTGTTGAAAATGTCCGCTATTGACTTCAAGACAAAGATGGCATCGGCGAAGCACTGATTGTCTGGTACGGTCAAATACCTCTGGCATGTCACCAATTGTCCCAGCAGCGGCACTAACACGAGCAACGAGGTCCTGAGCACTTTCCACAGGGGTTTCATACACGAGCCTTTTCATTTCTCCCCATACAAAGAAATCCAGTGGTGTGAGGTCGGAGGAACGAGGTGGCCACGGTAAAGGTCCACCCCTGCCAAGTCAACGATCGCCGAGTAAGGCCCTGGCTCCCCGGTCGAAATGTGCGGGGGCGCCGTCGTGTTGAAACCAGATACGTTGTCTACCTGCCAGTGGCACGTTTTCCAAAAGTTCGGGTAATACGTCATGTAGAAATACCCGATCATTCCCACCACACAAAGTAGAGTGCAAAATGTACGGGCCTATCAAGTGGTCACCTACTACGGCACGCCACACATTCACTGCGAACCTATGTTGATGATGGCGCACAATGATTGCATGCGGATTGTCCATATCCCAGACGTGGCTGTTGTGGCTATTGAACATGCCGCCCCTGGTGAACATTGCCTCATCGGTCCACAAAACTATTGTTGGGAAATCTGGAATGGCAAGAGTTTCTTGCACGTACCATTGGCAGAAATCCATGCGTAGGGGAAAGTCCGTGGGCAGTATGTGGTGCACCTTATGCAATTTGTATGTGTGCAATCCCTCCTCCTGAAGAACGTGGAACACATTGCTATTGTGAGTTTGTGGCGTACGAGCAATGACACGTGTGCTGGTGCCAGGATGGTCTCGTATCGTGCCCGCAACACGTCCTCTTCAAATTGCACAGTGCGCACAGTGCGGGGTCTTCCACAATCCCACCTACGGGGTAGTAGAGATCCAGTTTCACGCAGTCGAGCATCAAGTCTTTGAAAGAGTGCATGTGCTGGTAACTGGCTATTGGGAAAACGTTCGTGATACGAACGCCGTGCTTCACGGCTGTTTCGGTTTGCCTCTCCACAAACGAGATGCATATCAGCAAGCTCGTGGGTAGAGTACTCCGCCATTGTCCTGTTCGAGAACTGCCCAGCAACAGGGGCACTTTCCCTCCGAGTGACGGATCACAACTACCGTTATTAGCACCCACGTAATGTCACACAGGTCCACGCAGTTGTTGCAAACCGAGAAAGAACACGGGAATACGTACTCTACGTACAATATTCCTTGGCGCAATTCAACCAGACTAAACTCCACGCTGCGACATGCAGAACAGACATGAAGAACAACGGTCGACTACACTCTGTACGTAGTATCCACCAACGCTAATACGTAACAGGTGACCTACAGTTCCAGCGTCTCTAGTGGGGCTTTCTGTATCAATTAGCTGAAATCAATCTCAGCGTAATCTGACGGCATAGCGTCATTATCGGGTCAATTTCCTATTTCCCGAGTGTGGGACGGTGTCCCAGCAGTAGTGGAACATGTGAACATACATCTTCATTTTTACTGCCTACATTCCGATCTCAACATTAACGTTATGTAGAAAATAGTAGTAAATTTTCTATATTTTCCATCAGGGGATTCCCCACTTTCTTTGAGAGTCCCCTCGCGCAATTTACACTGGGCCTCAATTGCTGCACCATTGTATTCGTCAGGCATGACTTTCTTTGTATTATTTTAATCCGACATTACCATCTTTCTTCCTTCTTGAGTTATTGTACTTTACACATGGTGTGAGGCGATTTTCGCACGCCTGTCACTCGCAAACGGTGCCGATTTCGACATTTTTTCACATGGCATTTTTTCCTTGTTTTTACTTGGCGATTCACCTCCCAAGCGTTGTAAACGGAATTTTGCACCACCCTGTATAATTGATCGTAATGATAGTCAGTGGAGATAAGTGCTTCATTATCACTTTTATCAGACTCCAGATCTGATAATTCACTTCCGCTTGCAACTTATTCAAGTTTATTTCTTATTTCAAGAATATTTTCACTAAGAAACGGATCGTTAACTCTGATTCTCACAGCAGGTTCCTTGCCGAAAGACTTACGTAAATGGCGTCGCGTGGTCCGTGGGACCCACAGGTGTCTATTGCTCTGACACTATTGCGTCTGTGCATAAGTTCGTAGCATTTTGTTATGTGTTGGCAACACTGCATTGCCAAGAGTTCCTTGTCCGTTATTCCATTGTTGTTGCTTAGTTTGTAGTTTTGTGTTCATGAAAACACAGTGTATTCTAATTCTGAGCAAATTTTGTCTATTTTGTGGATGAAACAAGATGGAGTGTCAGATGGACAGAGTTGAACATTTACGGCACATTGTACTCTTTGAGTTGAATCAGGATCAAGTGCACCAGTAGGAAGTCTTTCCTTATGAAGCTGCTCTAGATGCTTGGCTAACTGATTTCTTCAACCCAAAATCATTTTGTGCTGCATACGGGGCTAATGCATATACTGAAAACACACCAGTTCTACAGGTGAGGCATCGAACTCCTCAACATTGGCAGATGGTCATTGACAATGGAGGCATCTACATTACTGACTGAGTGAGTGTTGTTGTGACTGTTTATTGTTAGACTACAATAACAATGTTTCATCTTACCACCTGTGTTCTTGTGTTAATTAATTATTGTATTCCTGTTAACCTATGTTATAAAATGCTACGAACTTATGCACCAACCCAATAAAATGCACGTAGCGAAGTGTCACTGGCAGGTTACGTGATATTCCAAATATGAAGCTTCCGAAAAGGGGAGAGAAGTACCTAGGTATATGTTATTGCTTCAGAGAACGCAGGTTCTAGGCTGCGGGTCCCCGGGACCATGCCAGTTAGGAGTTAACCATTTACTGGAAGATTCAAAGACTACGTATAATTGCCGGCTTGAAGTTACCCCCGTTTCTGGTCTGTGATTAGATATCTGTGAAAGGATTGACGCATGCGCAGATGGTTTTGTTGCAAACTGCTCCATGCAAGACCAAATTCTACGGACCTTCTTTGTTTCGTTGCAAGGTGACCTGAGTCAAATGTTTAGTACAGTGTGCAGCCTTCCATGAGGAACTATGGTAATACCTTCTCTGAGAATGTTTGCTACAAGAATGACAACGTGTGTCGGATCTGGTGCGCGGCTGTCCTAAAAGCGCAATGTGTCATGGGTTTCTCACCTAAAGACAGGCATTGCGACTGTAATTCATTTCAGTTCGATTTCTGGTGCAGGCCAGGTAACCAAAACCGGATATGCAATCCAGGGTCGAATTTTAATTCATGAACTGAAACTAAATCAATTTTGTTCGCTTCCCTTCAGAAAGCATTTCAACATTTGGGTTTAGGGTTATTGTCCACACCACACAAGAGTTCAAGCAAGCTGTAATTGGCCAAACTACCACAGAAAAACAGTTCCACCCTCAAGAGACTTGAAAGACAAGGTGTAGTGGTGCATCAAGAGAAGAGCAATGTGATGCATGTAACACAAAGGTGCTTCATGCAAAATACTTCACTTGTGCCATGGCTGTTATACTTTTTTTTTTTTTAAGACAGAAAGTTGAAAATTGATATTCTGGTCATATTTGCCATTTTGAATATAGCCAATGAAGGAAGTTTGAAAGTATTTGGAAATGCATGGTTGCCATTTTTAACATTTTAATTTTTTTGAAGCTAGGAAGTTGAAATTCTGAATCCTGGTTATTTATATTATATAAAATAAACAATGGTAGCCTAAATTGTATTAAGTTAAGTTTAACACTACTCACGTGAGTGAGTATGAAGCTTTTTTTTGAACAACGTTCCAGGGTTCTTTTCTACTGCCCCCTTCATCAGGTTCATAAATATTTTCCTAAGCACTGAACATGGTGCCGCGGTGAAAAGTGTTAAAAGATGATTAAGTTAAAGCACTTAACGCTATCCCTGACACATTCCTAATTAAAAAACTCCACATATTAAAAATCCCGTAAAAACAAGCCACCTATTTCGATTAAAACCCTGAACCTAATCCCCTTCTAACACTTTTTGACGCGTCACTATGTTCAGTGCTTAGGAAAATATTTACGAACCTGATGAAGGGAGCAGTAGAAAAGAACCCTGAAACATTGTTCCAAAAAAGCTTCATACTCACTCACGTAAGTAGTGTTAAACTTAATACATTGTAATGTTGTTTATTTTATTTAATAGTAATACACACCAAGCTGCAATATTTATTATTTATTCTAGTTTTTGGACTTTTAACCACTTTTATTTTTTTAAAAGAGATTTACCTATATTTCAGAGGCTGAATCTGCCTCTGTCTTCAGGGTAGCGTTTAGTCTGTTAGATCATATAAATGGTGTATAAATGGAGGATTATTCTTATGAACCGATCAGCCAACCCAGCCTAGAGATCAGACCAATATGGACACCATTAGTCAGAAACTTTATCAAAAAACAATAGATAGCAGCACTACACAAACACATCCACATGTAACACATTTACCCACAGAACACAACATAAATACAAAAAAATAGTGAACAAATTGTAAAAAAATACAAACTACAAAAATCATAAACAACAACGGGACCAGGGTACACACCAACACCACTTTACGTCTATATGCAATCTGGGGTGGTCCAGTCCCCGGGGATCAAGGTGGAAACCTAATGGTGCCACACGAAGCCTTGACGTGGTCATCTGACGAAGTGGAGCCTGGGCCACTGATAATCGTATCTGGCAACTTTATGTATATAGAGGTCCTTGTGACCGACAGACTCGGTCAAGCCTAGGCCACCAAGAATAATCCTCCAAGGCAACCATTTATGGACCATTTATATGATCTAACAGACTACACACTACCCTGAAGACGGAGGCAGATTCAGCCTCCGAAACGTAGGTAAATCTCTTTTAAAATATAACAGTGGTTAAGAGTCCAAAAACTAGAATGAATAAATCACCACTGATTAGCTACAAAGAAGAATATTTATTATATCTTTATATTATTTTGATGCGCAAGGTAGGGTAACGTTGTCACCTTGTAATAAAAGGGTCCCGGCTTTGATAACAAACGGAAGAACATAGATGTTTGATCCCACTTTAAACTCTAGTACCGATTAACCTGTCTGTGCATAAGGTGGACTTTAAAACAACCGTAAGTGAAGTGCAGAATAGGGATGTAGTGTGGCATGCTTGACTTTAATTTTTGAAGACAGAAACTTGGATATCAGCATGCATAGCAGAATAGGAAAGTTTTAAATAGTGCTTTTTGAAGTACATAATTAATTTTTCAGCTTTAAAGCTTGGAAGTTAAAATCAGTATGCTGGTTATTTATGCTAATGTGGTTTTAGGGAAATAAGTAAATTTTGAAAATATAAAAATCAAAACATACGGTGTTCCCACTTTCTCATTCAGAAGCTTGAACATTATGTTCTGCTTAGAACAGAGGATGAAATGCATAATATGCTGACTAAGGCAAAACTTATTGTAAAATAAGACACTATAAACATAACATTTCCACCTTCTACACAGGGTCTTCTTTAGATAAAGATTCACAATAAATTGAAATAGAAATCCAACCATCATCTTGTAAATGCACTCGCGGTACAGGACCTATACACAAAACACATGAAAGTGCCAGTCCTTATTAGATACCAGTGACAGCAGGACGTTAGTTGCTTGTTCCATTCTGTTGATCATAATGAACAATAAGACACACCACAAAGTAAACGTAGAATTTTTTTTGGCGATAAATGCAGGCTCGTCCAGGACTTGAACCTGGGTCTCTGGCATACCGTGCAATGGCTCTAGCACTGAGCTACCGAGCTTGCCTGGCCTCGCCTGATTTTTCGCTGTCACTGTTTTACCTGCATGGAATCATTCTGTCAGTGTTACCGTAATGGAATCTGTTGCCTTTGAAACACTGTAGACGTCTACGCTGCAGTAGCACTGAGGGAGACTATTCCACACAGGTAAAACAGCGACAGCCAAAAACAAGCGAGGCCAGGCAGGCTCGGTAGCTCAGTGTTAGAGCAATGGCACGATATACCAGAGACCCAGGTTCGAGTCCTGGTCGAACCTGCATTTCTCGCTAAGAAAATTCTACGTAGTACATCTCCTGTGTGTGTGCACCTAAGCTTTTCAAGAACATCACAAAGTTGCCCATTGAAAATGTATGCCGTTTATCTCTGGAAAATGATTTTGACAACAACCTCTCCATGCCACACATAGTCTGACATGCTTATTTGAAGAGCAGGGTGTCATGCACACTTACACCATCAATTTCACCTCCATGTTCACTCTCCATAATCTGATCAACTTTACACATTACTGTACTTACGTGAAATTTAGGATTTTCGGCTTCCGCTCCAGATGCCGTACCCTTAATGAATGAAGATAGAGGGTCTTCGAAATTAATAGGATTTTACCTTTAAATTGTGCAACACGAAAGTCGAAATTCTTAAATTTCATGTAAGTACAGTAATTTTAAAGCACGTTTATCGCATCCTTCATGAACTTTACAGAGTTTTCTGTACCCCAGATTTTTTTTGGAAAATCTTTGAAAGTTGTCTTTAAACCTGCAAGTGCACCCCTGATAGAGAGTTCACTCCCTTTTCCATGGCACTAAGGTTCTTCATTGTTTTACAATGCAGTTGTGTGGAAGTTTTCTGTTTTTCTATCATGCCACACAAAAACTTAAATTTGGAGATTCAAACACTGGATCATTTTGTAAACATCTATTGTGGACTATCACATAGTATGTAGGTTATATTATGCATTAACCCGTAAGTATGCCATAAAGAATTCGGAAACATTTTTTTTGTCTGGAATGTCTAAAATATGTATATTTTATGTTCTTTCTCTAGAAATATGCATGCGTTTTATATGCTAAAGTTAAAATTGTTCATTTATATGACAAATAAGACTGCAAATTACATTTCAGCCATATTGATGGCACTCCTACCAAGTATGGCTGACTTCTGAAGGAAGGAAAAATAAAATGTTTTTATCTAAAAGTCTACTTCCAGCAACAGCAATGAAACCTCTGCCTCCAGGGAGAAATTCAGTATTTCCAGGCTTATTTGGAAAGAGTTAACTATTATCCCTTCTGGAACCCTGCCAAGAATAACCCCTTGGTAGCCATATGCCAATATCACTATCACCTTCACATATTTGGGCTCTTTGTTTCAATCTCTCTGGGCATGGTGAAGAAAGAATTAATTTGGTTGCCTTTTCAATTCAGCCCCATTGGATCTACTTCATGCTTCGTCTATTGCAGTAATTCACCTTCCTTTTCATGATGTTCCAGGTGAATCCGTGAGCATTCTCATCTGTGCTACTTCTGCACCTGGGTAAGGTGATGTGGCATTCATTTCGCTGATGCATGTTCATGTCCTTTGTTAACATGTGATACCCAGCTGATGGTGAAATGTTCGCAACTATTAATTCTCTACATGCGCATCGGCAGTCATTTTCCGGCAGTGTGCTATGTGTGTTGTTTGGAGGCTAATTTTCCAATCTGCCAACCTCCTTAGCAGAGTGGTTAGTACAACATGCTACGATGTCAGAGGTCCCGGGTGTGAATTCCAGCCTGGACATGGATGTTCTTTGTGGTTAGCCAAACATGGGAGAAAGGCAGAGTCAAATCAAGGAAGCACACAAGATTTACGACCACCTTGAAGTGCCCTTGCCCACCTGGCCACTGTGATTTGAAAGAATGGAGCCATCACAAGCCTTCTGCAATCACTTTCATGAATGCACCATCTGAAACTTTATAATAGTCTTCGTTGCTGGTGTATAAACATTATTAGAGCGATCACACTTCAACTGCTTCCAAATCACTATCACAGAGTAATAATCTGCAATGAACACGTAAACACGTCCGCATAACACTCCAGAGCACAACTCCTTCCTCATTTGTCACATGACCACGAGACAAGCATATTCTAACATTGTTGCCTGTTCAAGAAACACTGTCCTCATATTTATATCGGCCAAGCAGCAAAGTTTTAGTGAAACAATGATTTTTACATTTTTCATGAGACCAGGGTGATAACCTTAAAATGTAGGAAAGTATGAGATCTACAAGAGTCAAGAATGAGTGTATAATGTGGTAAAATGCAAAATCTATGGTTATAAAAATTGTGGTTCCACTGTGTTCACTAAAAGAAAATTGGACCTGTGGCCTGTGCAGGCAGTTTTCAAAAACTCCTTTCATTTCGAAAAGTCACAATGACAAAATTTCAAATTCTGAAAAAAAAAACTGTAGTTGGTTTGTTATTTAAAATTAAAGATATGCTTACCTTGAAAAAATATTTTTTTTACTTTCAGAGGACTCGTGCTTTCTGCCAGGAGTTGTCGCTGCTTATACCAAATTCTGTGTTAAAATTCAGAAACCGGTCATCAGTGAAGAAAATGGTTACCCGTTGTGTAGAGAATGGTTTTACTGATATTGCTGTCATAAACGAGGATATGTCGCAGCCAAGTATCCTTTTGAGCCAAGGTTGTCAAAGCATGACATTGTTCGTAATTTGCATGTGAAAATTTGCTAGTTGTTAATTCATTATTCTGTAGTTGCAGATAGTTATTATTTTGCGTATTGCAATGCAAATGCATATTTTAAATGTTTTTTGTGTATGTGAATCATATACAAGGGTTAGTCATTAAATAACAGGAATTTTATACTAAATTTCATGGAGATTTATGGAGAAGAAAATTTGTACTTCATGACTACTAAATTAACGGATTCGCTGGACAATCCCCTGACTTAAACAATTGTCTCCGTACTGAACCTTCATTTCACTCCTTCTAACCACAAAAAACTAAAAATGCTTTGTTACTCTTCTATGGTGCAACAACAGTGGAGCGGCCATGTTGTATGAGCTACTGTGCAGGTGCATACTTCTAAGTCATCACGACACCTTTATGGCATGCTGCTAAGGAACCATTTTGAGTCCCGAAGACAAATTTTAGTTGTGCATAAATCTCCATGAAGTTTAGAATAAAATTCCTGTTATTTAATGACTTCCCCTTGTACTAGGGCAAATCAAAAAGTAAGTTACACCCTCCTGTATAAATCAAAAAAACAACATATTAGAAAGAAAATAATTATTGGAGAAAAATGCATGAACATTTAACTTTTTTCAACAAAGTCACTAAGATATTCCAAGCACTTTTTGAATCGTGTGACCAGTTTTTTTATTTCTTGTGTGTAACAATTCCATCCAATTTCAATTGATTTGACTTTTGTGCTCCTTGGTTAACAATCGTGGCACCCAGTGAGAGCATAGTTTATACTATACACCCAACTGGTCATGAATCAGCATAGACCCACTATTGTATGATATGTTCAGTTCACTTGCAATCTCTTAATTTTCACATGGTGGTTGGCAAGGATGATTGCATTCACATGCTCCGTTTTGTCGATAGTGTTCCAGTTGCAGGCTGCCCGATACACTGTTCGTCGTTCACGTTCGTTCTTTCGAACATCTGGCAATTTCCTGATCATGGGATGTGATATTGCATTCCCACCATACACCTCGACAATTTGGCGATGGATTTCACTCTGATTATACCTTTGTGTCCACAAAAATCGGACAACTGAGCGCAACTCAATGTTGGACGCCACCTCAGTACGACACGCCATACTGACACGGTGACTACTCTCATAAAGCAGCTGCAGCATGGCTGCTTTGGGTATGGAGAGAATACATTCCGGACAGTGCAGCCACCAAGCGTGATTATTTTCTCCCTTTTAGTACAGGAACAAGGCTCGCGTGTAACTTACTTTTTGGTTCACCCACGTATATAAACTTCTTGCATATTTTATAGCCAACAACTACTACATATTTCGCATTTGTAAGTTAGGGATATTATCTTCGTAATAAAAGAAGTTCATTTTTTTCTGTCAATTCTGTTTATTTAGAAAACAAGGAAATAAGTCTTCTTTTACCATCCTCACGGGAACATTCAACAACTTTTTTTTTAGAGAAACAACAACAATGCAAGGGACAGTCTATAGATGATCTTTAATTTGACATGACAAATGCTGTTGCCTTGAAAGATTGTCCAATTATATCGTATGAAGTAGAGAGAGTTTTTTCTGAGTGTAAAAAATATTCTTTGAGAAAACAGGAGTAGTTTCAAGGTTGAGACTTGAAGATATGATGTTTTAATCAAGTGCAATCATGATCTGTAAGGAGTGTAGTTTTCCTTACATTTATTACATATTAAACTGTAAGAGCTTAAAAAATAGCCACAGTAGCTCAGTCATTAGGGTATTTGACTACCATGCAAGAGACTCGGGTTCGATCCCCGGCGGGGGGAGAACCGGGACTTTTTCAACCTGTTCAAGCAGCTCCGTGCCCAACCAGCCTACCTGGAGGAAACTTGGGGGGTTAAAGGTGGCCAGGGGCATGATGCTCATCACCACCCCCAGCTCGGCAGAGATCAAGAAAGTGTGGGGCCCTAACCCCACACCCCTTTTCTGCCTTCATGGTGTGGTGCAAAGCACAGGGGAGCACTTTATTTTTTACTTTACTTTAGAGCTGAAAAAAGAACAAAATATCTGTTTACATGTAGGGTTTCTGCAGTAACTGAAAGAAAACTTTAAAAAAGGTAAGGAGTTTTCTAAAGTTCATGTTTATTTGCGTAATTTACAACTTTTTAGTGCGTATTTGCATGCATATTTTAGGTGCATAACTATCCAGGTCCTACTTGTTACTTGTAGATGAAAATTCTTCATATTGTTATTGTAAAGATGTTTTTTTTATAGACTAACATATTGGGTAATTGTGAATGTGTGCACATGCACATTTGTTTGTATGGTGTGCTTGTGCACACACAGTGCAGGTTTCAACACATTAATATGCATCAATAAAACTAAGAGCTGTTATTATTTTACAATATCTCTTCTAATGAGCCAGTTTTCCTCAATTATATCAGATGGCATGGTGTTGGTTCATCTTCCAAATGGACCCACTGCACACTTTCGACTAAGGAATGCCAAGTTAGCGAAGGAATTGAAGGTAAGTAGGATCTCATGGTTTTCTTGTTCTTGGAAATATCAGTAAAGGAAAAGCTTCTGTAGTAGAGCTCTGCAGGGAGAGGATTTTGCTTGAATGTCTTATAGTTTGCATGAACAATGCTAGATAATAATAATAATAATAATAATAAATAATAACCTGTGGCATAACAGTCCATTGAGGGCCTAGGCCAATTTACTGTCTGGAGGCCTCACTCCCACCTGCTAATATGTACAGGGTGACGTGTGGGCAGCATGTCGAACCCACAGTCAGTGTTGTAGATTTTCATGACCAGGTTATGCTACTCATTCATAGCTTTCCAATTTCCTCACAGTGGTGGGTCACCAGGTCACAGGTGCAAGACCTTCTCCATACTTATCACCTCCCTTACCCTCCTGATTCCCAGGGCTGCAGGTGAGTTCACCCTTCACCCTAAGGGCACTAGCCACTCATCCAACCTCATTTACACCCTCATCTACCAAATCTGTGGCAACTTCTACCTGGGTGAAACCTCCACCCCCTTGAACCTAAGGATCAATAACTACCATTCCTCCACCCAAAACTCCAATTTCACAGTTACCATCCATCTTTTACCCTCCCCCCACTCTGACATGTCTTTCCTCAGGAGATGGGAATGGGCCTATATATCAGGCATGCACACCTCTATACCCCACAAACTCAACCTAGTCAACCAATAATCCTTTCCCCTCTTCCCTGAAACACACTCCCCCACAAACAGTAAACACTGGTGAAAGGACGTAACATTTGTTACCCATCTAATAATGTTTTCTGTCAACGGTGTACCGACGGTACTGTCAGTATTCTTTGCTCCTTTACTACGTGAAACTGTGCACCTCTTTCTTCTCGATTGACAATGCGGTAATGCCGTGAAATATCAACCTATTTCCCCGATGGTGCAGTGGTAGCATCATTGCCTTGTAATCAAGGTGTCCTGGGTTCGATACCCGGTGGAGCCACATAGTGGTTCGGATTCCACTTTAAAATGTAGGTCCAGTCCCGATTAGCCTTACCCGAGTGGTTAGCACATTGTGCTGCGATGCCAAGGGTCTCGGGTTCGCATCCAGCTCGGACTTGGTTGTTTGTGAATGTCCATTCATCAATTTCGTCATATCATCACTCATCCCCATCTTCGCAAATTAGCCAAGAGGCACAAAATGCGAAGTAAAATAAACTAAATCAATGAATCAACCGATTAGCCTTACTGTGCATAAAGTGGACTTAAAACACAAAATCAACCAACCGAGTGGTAAGTGTTTACTGTCTCCATCATTTGTATATATATTAATCAAAGAAGGAAAAAGGAAACACTCACCAGACAGTGGAAAAAAAATTCGAATTTTCACTAACTATATCGTAGCATCTTCAGTGTAGAAAGAAAGAGACTGAACCGGAAGTTGGTGCCCTGCAGAGTTGTCAGGTCCCAATCGAAGAGAAAGTGGTGCGTAGAATGGAAAACACACTGTTTCGTCACCAGGCTAGTTGAAAACTGTGCATGGGTGGGATGGGTTGGGAGGGAGCATCGAGTGAGGTGGGAAAATTACAGGGTGGCCTTGTTCAGGCCAGGTGGAGTGGTTGCAGTCATGGCTGATATGTAGGCCCTCTCCCATCTTTTGCGAACAGAGGTGTTGGCTGGTTTGGGGGGTAAGAGATGGATGATCGCTACCCGGAAGCAGTCGTTGAAAGGGATGTTGTGGTGGTTGGTATGGACGGCAACAGTGAAGTCCAAGTTGTGGGTGGAGGAGCGGTGGTTATTGCTTCTGAGGTTGAGGGTAGTTGATGTTTCCCCCAGGTAAAAATCGCCACAGATGTTGCAGGTGAGGATGTAGATCAGGTTTGAGGCATTGCAGACCCCTTTGGAGGTGGAGGGTAAATCTGCCAGGGGCCGTGTGTAGCTGGAGGGTGTGAGAGGTAATGAGGATAGGGCAGGTTTTGCACCTCGGGCACTTGCATTTATGGGCAGGGGGGTGTGGTGAAGGAGTGTTGTGTACCAGGATGTTTTTGAGGTTGGGGGCGTTTGAAAACCACTCTGGGCTTGTCAGGAAATATGTTTTTGGTTTCAGGATCACTGTTGAGAATGGGGAAAAGAGAGTGTAGTGTGTGCCTGATTTTGTTGAGATGGGGATGATATTGGGTGATGAGTGCAGGTGGGTTGGTGGCAGTAGGTTTCTTGGCGGTAGTGGTGTGTGAGGCAGCTCGCAATATTTGTTTGGTGACCAGGATGGAGGCATATCCACGGTTGACCAGGGCTTGGTGTAAGAGGAGGTTATAATTCTGGCAGGAGGTGGGTAAGTGTTTAGGTGCTGTCCCCTGAGGGCCAGGGAGAATGGAATGGCTTTTTTGGTGTGGATCCACGACCACCAATGACCCTAACTCACTCCAAAACAACCAGACTGTACTCATTTTATCCAGCCATAAACTTAGCACTGATGAAATAGCTGTTTAATCCAAAGGCCTTACCTTCTCTCCCACAATTCCCCCCAACCAATTCCTCCTGCTTTTTGACATACACACCTTTGCTCGCAACCTTCGATGGCAACATTTCTGGGCCAAAAAAACCCTTGCTCCAAACTACTTCCAATGAAACCCACCTAAGCCTCATGCAATTTAGCCTCCCCTCCTACCAAGATCCCCTTGTGTACCAACCATCCCTTGGAAAGGTACATTACTGCCATCATTTCCACCACCTCTGACAGCTCATTCTTAAATGACCTCCACAACCAACCAAACCTCAACCCCTCCGAACAGAAAGCTCTCCTAGATCTCCGCAACAACCATAACATCAAAATCCTCCCAGCTGACAAGGGGTCCACCACGGTGGTCGTGAACTCTCAAGATTACCTGGAGGAAGCCAGTCGCCAGCTGGCTGACCCCTCCACCTACAAACCCACCACAGTTGACCTATCCTCCGCACACCTCAACAAAATCCAGGACTTCATCCACACCCGCAGCCCGCTTGAAGGCCTGACACCTCCTACCACAGCCATGTTAATTTCTGACAATCTCTGCACCCCCACCTTCCACCTACTGCCCAAAATTCACAATCCTGGCAACCCTGGTAGACCCATTGTGTCCATCCTACGTAAACCTCTTTGGCCTGCATGGCCAAACTTGAGCAAGAGTTCCTCAAACAAACTTGGTACACGTATCACTTGCAATCTGGAAAGAATACTTTGGGAGTAGGACACTCCTGGCACCCCTAGGGGTGGGGTGGGAAGGGGTGACATGATCATCGCTCACCCCATTTTTCAATATCTATAATTCAAATTCTAAAAATTGCATCATACATCCGATTATGTAATATGGATAATTTCCTATTGTAGAATATGCATTATAAACATGTTTAAATTTAGCTTTGATCAGAAGTGAAATATTTTCATCCTTCTTGTCTGTTCTCCCATCTTACATTGCATGGCTGTGTACTGTGTTTGCGGAGTCTGACTATAGGAGATCTGGGATGAGTTCAAAGTTTACATGGGAGTAGACAGAAATGTTTCTGGAGGGTGGGGTTAGACCATTGATGAAACTAGAATACTAGAAATATAATAGTAATAATTCTTATTATGTTTATGAGTGTTATTACACAGTCGTGAGTAGGGCCTGGACTTTTAGGATTTTATAGACATCATTTTAGGCTGTATAAAGAGATGATTTAGCCATTTTTAGGATTTTTTTTCTATCCGTATTTTTATTGAAATAAATCACAAATCTTTTCATTTACATGAGCATCAATACTGCAAGCACATTTTCCTTGACATATTACATGTTTACTAAACTTAAGGGCATGCGATACAATTTCCACGGGAGTTTTCCCAAGCCCTTCCATCCATGGCAGTGTGCCAACTTAGCTCTCTTGGAGCCAGATCTGGCTTTTTCGTGCACTCTTGCCGGACCCTGTTGCCGAGTGGTTAGCACATCGAGCTGCGACTCCAAGGGTCCCGGGTTCTAATCCCGCTCGGGCTTGGTTGTTTGCGAATGTCCATTCATCAATTTCATCACTCATCCCCATCTTCACAAATTAGCCAAGAGGCACAAAACGTGAAGTAAAATAAACTAAATCAATCAATCTTTCGTGCACTCGTTCGGCTGTGAACTGGGATGCCCACCCCCCGTGCCCCACTATGATGCCATCTCTGGTTCCGACCCACATAGATCACTTTCGTCATAATTATACATTTTGCTCGTGACGTGATATTGTTATATTGGCTGCGTCGCCCCACTCCCTCTTATCTCCCCAGCTACTTCTTTATAGCGCAATGCTAGACGTGAAATTGACATAATATTGTCGTCAGGGAATTCTTTACTTTCGATTTCATACCACCATCGGTGGATTATTGAGATGGGCGATGCCGCCGGATCTAGATGTTGAAAACTAAGAATAAATTATCATCAATTTAGAGTTAACGATAATAGCAGTGCCCCACCCCTTTGACAACTAACATTACCCTAGAAGGCACTTTCCAGCCATCGTAAATCTAGCTCCATGAGAGTCAGTTTTAACTCCATTTAAGGCGAAATTTAGTTCTTTTATGCCCATCAGGTTTGGCAACACTGCCAGGAGGCAAGGGATAAAAGCATTGATCATATGGGAGTATGATTTGATTTATTATGAATTATGTTAGAATAGTGACTTTACCAAGAAGGAATAAAATAGTTTAAAACCTGAGAATCCAGACCCTAGTCATAAGTATTATAAACTAATAAAAATAAACTAATTTTATTCTAAATTATTTTTATTAAATCCTAGGAGACACTTTTATACTCAATACACCAGATGAGTAAGTAAGCAGTGTGACTGTGTTACTTTTTTCTTCATTTACATTTCATACAGTTAGGAAACTGAAATGTAAAGTAAATTATATTTGGTTATGAACTTTTGCACACCTTGTTCAAGGAAATTAGAACTGAAATGCAAAGTAAATTATACAGAAGTTGTTTCCGATCTATGGTGATGAAAGTGGACACCTTGTGCAGCACCACCAAGCGGGAAGAGAATGAAGCTGCCAGTCATGTGGGCACGTTGGACCGTTGACTGTGCGTGATAGGTGTGGTCATTGCGTATCGAGAAGAATGCCGCCGAAAATCAGTGCATATTGGGTGGTTACATAACTGCACTTTTCGATGTAAACTACACTTATAGTGCCATTATCAAACTGCAAGGAGCGTGGATTCACTGTGTCCAAAAATGGCATATCACGGGTGTTGAAAGGGGCAGGTAAGGCAAGGCATGGAATGATTCCTGTGGGGCAGTCTGCCACTAGCTGCATACCAGCTACAATTCGGGACATCAGGGTGCTGGTCACCAGGGAGAATCCAGCCAGACAGAGAAGTATCGTGAACCGGTTACAAACATCACTGAAGACAGTGCACACCATCATTCACCACGATTTGGGTTTGGAAAAGTGACGCAAGGGGCGTGTTCATAAGCTCTTAACAAAATACATCCAGGAACGTCGCACCAACTGTCGAACGCTTTATGAGCGGCACCTGTCAGGTGAAAAGTCGAAGTTCGTTGTTACATTGGACGAGACATATGTTTATCTTGATGACTGTCACAAGCCATCGGCAGGTCCGAAGGACTTTCAAAGATGGTTCACTGAATGTAAGGAAAGTTTTGGCACAGGTTTTATGATCATTGCTGGATGCTCGTAGAATGGCAAGCTGACCATACAAAGTGTTGCCCTGACCATACATCGTGTTGCCAAAAATACAAAGGTTAATTCCGATTATTATCAGGCTAACGTCCTGACACCCGTTTATTGCCATGACATTCCCCATCTCTACAGGAGGGACCAGAATCGTGTGTGGTGCATCAAGACAAGGCATCGAGTCACACATCTCGCTCAACACGTCTCTACCTCCAACAAATGGCAGAAGAAACTGGAATTCGTACCATTCCTTTCACAGACATTCCAGTGAAGTCACCTGATGCCTCACCGATGGACATTGGCACCTTTGGCCTACTGAAACGAGCCTTGTCTTGAAGGAAACCCTGCACCATTGAAGGTCTATGGAAAGCCTGTCAGGAGGAGTGGTTGAGGCTGGACATGACTACACTTCGTGCCATTCTCCTACAGTGGAAACTTCGCTGTTTTGGGCAATTGCCAAGATTCAGGGCCACCAAATAGAGCACTCCGATGGTGGCGGCATGGTTTCTCTTAAGGTAGGTGCAGTTTGAAATCGTCCCGGTGGAGGCACAAGTGGTTCGCATCCCACTTTAAACTGTAGGTCCAGTCCCGATTAGCCTTACTGTTCATAACGTGGACAAAACAACAAATCAATTCAGTTTGAAATCGTCACCATAGATCGGAAACAACCTCTGTATTTGGTTATTATCTTTTGTACACCTTGTTCAAGGAAAAAGCTAGGGGGAAATTTTTCTTATAAAATTTATGTTATGTGACCTTTCACACAAAACTCTATTTTTTGGATTTTTTGAAAAATATAGAATCGTTTATTCTTTTGATTATATCAAAACAAAACATGATATGGTTCTTGTGTTTTATGTTTAAGTTATTTTACTTTGGTTATTCTTTTCGAATATTAAGCAAACTTTATCACCATTAATAATATTAATAATAATAAATACGGAGAAACTAGTACTCACTTTATCCACAAAACTGTTTTCTTCTTCTTAGTTATAATAATAGTAATAACCCATGATGCAACAGGACCTACCAACTGCAGTCCTCGCTCCCACATACCTCAGAGCAGAGGTGGGTGATCATCGAACCAGTTTCAGGATGACTAGTATGCCAGCAAATTTACGAATAAAGGAGGAAGTTCGACAATGGCCTTAGTCCACATGCAGATGGGTGGAAAGACCTTCGCGGTGGCTCATAAGTGACTGCACATAGATTCCAAATATTCTTCTTCTTGAGGTATACAGGCACTAACTCAGACTTGAACATATATGTGGATCAGCAATGTGTCTATGTTAAAATTAGGGCTGAGCTGATAACATCGGTATTGGCCAATACTGGCGGTATTGGCATGGTGAGTATCGGTTGATTTTCTTTTACCGATACCAAAGATTTTCAGTGGCTAGAAAAGCAGGCAAAGCCAACAGCTCGTCTCGACATTTGTCCTTTTTAAAAGTTCGTTCACCCCTTCTTGTGACAGATTGGGAGACCAGCACAGGAAGTTCCATAGATTTCACTAGAAACACTGGATAAAACGCCACCCTCCTGGTAAGCAGATGGCAAGATCAAAGGCATGGGTAAGTGAAAGCTGAACCCAAATGTGTCTATGAAGGCATGTAACTGCTTAGTTAACGCTGTGGGAAATAAACCACTCATTGCCAATTCTTGCCAATCTTGGTGGTAAGATAGGTGGATATTTTTAACCCCCACCGCACTAATGACAGGTCAGGTAGTTGCGGAGTTCTTGGAAAAGAGGGATGAAGGTCACTGTGAAATTAGCATTGTTTTATCTACGTTCAAGCACCAAAGGCAATCAGCAATTTATACTTATCCTCTTCAGCTCTGTCTTTTGTGTGACTGTCGTTATCGGCCATTGATGGCTATTTATTTCTACCGAAAGCCAGCCCCCGTGGCAAAGTGGTTAGCACATTGCGCTACGATGCCAGGGTTCGAATCCCGGCCTGGGCATGGATGTTTGGGAGTGTCCATTCATCAATTTCATCACATCATCACTCATCCCCTACTTCGCAAATTAGCCAAAAGTGGCACAAAAAGAAAAGTAAAATAAAGCAAATCAATCAATCAATAATTTCCACCGAGATTAGATTGAGAACATACAGCTTTGAATGACAGTACTAAGAAAGATAAGCTAATCGGGACTGGACCTACATTTTAAAGTGTGACCCGAACCACTATGTGTCTCCACTGAGTATTGAACCCGCGATCTATTGATTACAAGGCGACGGTGACACCATCAAGAGGCCCCTCCAAAGATTTATGTACACCACTACTTACAATAATGTACGTAAAATATTTATCAGGGACTTTACTATTCATCAAATGGACATACATTCATTCTTTTTGTTATTCAATAAATATTTAATTTTTTTACTTTGACATTAATTTCCTTGCCATGACAGTTGTTTTTACACAAATTTTAGTGGTCTTAACTACCCGTAAGCTAGATGATGAATATTTGCTGTTTTATCTCTGATTTTATAGCATATTTTTACTATTTATATAATAACAATATTTTTTAGTCAAGATAGAAAGAACAAAATAAGTATTAAGGTTGTCTTTCCTCCGTTTCTTAGTCTGTGGTTCATACAACGATGAAAATTCTGATATTGATTCTGTGATCGTGAAGATTAAAATTCAGGGACTGCCATCACTATACGTCTGTGTAGTTTATATCACTCCAAGCTGCAATAGTAATTCGTACAATTTTTTCTATGCTTTTATTGAAAGACATTGTGGACCCGTGCATAACGTTCTCCGTATAGGTGATTTTAATGAAAAGGTCACCTATTTGGAGAATGAGTACTATCTACAATACTAAAGAAAATAAAAGTATAGATTTTTTCACAATGTCATATTCCCAATTCAAGAAAACAGTTAAGTAGATAGTAAATGTGATTCCCACCACAACTCTGATTTCTTGACCAAACGACCACAAAAACCTGAAAAACTCACTTTCTCTCCACGTTCCGCGCCTTATTTATTGCGCTGACGATGTTTCACGGCGTAGAAAAGCAGTGATGAGTGAAATTCACTCTCTCACCCTCTCACCCTTTGAAGGATGAGTGCACCTTATCGTAATTTTCCAAGTCCGGGACCAAAATGTTTATATATCGTGACCTTTGTAAACCTCTCTCTCTCGGGGGGGAAACGATGTTGTGCCACACGCGCGCGTATGCCTCTCATTATTTCCGTATTGTGTGACGCAAACAAACAAATAAATAATTGTTGTTTTTTTAGGATTCCCTGGCCCCTATATAACCTCGCCAGGGGTGCGTGGTGCCCAACCAAAAAAAAAAAAGTAAAAAAAAAAGGTTCTCTAACGGCTGCAGTTATAGATTACCACACCTCTATAGAGTTTCACGTGTTTTTGTTTCTCAAAAATCCTATGGGACAACTCTGTTTGTCAAAAATTCGAGATATTTGCAATTTAACGCAGGACTTAGAAAATTTTCGATTGATGAAAAAAATGGTTCTATGACGACCTATGTTTATTTTGGTATGGGTGGACAGAGGACACCGAGACTCGACCGACGTACTAAACCCGACCTTTCTACAACTATTTGTTCAAAAGTTACGAGTGATCAAAGTTTTGGAGTGTGGGCTAACTTCTTAACCCTTGACCCCAGGACCACCAAAACTTGGTACACGTATTCTGTACCTCCAAAATCGACAGGGGGGGTAGCTTCGCTACCAGGATGGGGGTGTTTTTCGATATATTTTTTCGATAACTCTTACCATTTTCGAGATATTTGTAATTTAAGATTTTTTTAACGCTGGACAAGGAGAAGAAGAAACGTAAGGAGACTAATCGACGCGAGCAAGACAAAAAAAAAAAAAAAAAAAAAAAAAATGATCTGATGTAATAATACTACAGCATTTTAAGTGCCATGCATTCCTTCTTCGTTCGTAATGAAATCAACAAGTTATTCGAATTACGGAACTTGTCATTTGACTTCCCTAGCGAAGCATGTTCTAAAAAATAAAAAAATCATCGGAAGTTTTCATTTCGCAAGCCACGATGAACTTAGGAGGCACAGGCTTGTATGCATTCCGTCTTTCGTTCGGAGGGACAACGTAACCAACCATTCAATGATGGGGCCTCCCTATGGCACAGTGGTAGCGTTGTCGCCTTGTAATCAAAGGGTCCCAGGTTTGATACCTGGTGGAGGCACATCGTGGTTCGGATCCTACTTTAAAAACTGTAGGCCCAGTCTCGATTAGCCATACTGTGCATAAAGTGGACTTAAAACACCAACTCAACAACAACAACAACAACATTCAATGATGATAATGTTTATGAATTTGTTCGGATTGAGAAAGTAAAAATTATCATGGAAGAGCCACCTTCTTTTGAATATCCCCTTTTCTCTGTTCATATTTTCCGTCCTTGATTTCTATTATGTTTCCCGCTCGTCAGAGTCAAGCGTGTTTTTTTTTTTTTTTATCACAGCTCTTCGTTTTCATTTTTCTTTCAACGTACAAATTCATGTTATCATGTCATGGAAATTCTTCTCCTTTTTGCATTGCATAATTGAAGATTTGAAATAACACAGGATGATGAAAATGCTATTGGCAAACTTACGAAGAGAATGAATTTTGTAAGAATTCCCTTGTCAATATGAATACCTTATTACTAACTTTGTTTTTGTTTAATACGTGAAAACCATATTACATTGAATATTAACTAATTAATTAATTCTCTACCCTTCTTGAACCCGAAAGTTCGATTTGTCCTTATCCTGAGCAAGATCTATATATATATATATATATATTTATTTATTTTTAGTTCCTTAGATATGAAACGAGGAGACAAAAGTTTTATGAAGAGAAAAGTAACATGAATTAAGCCTTCTTTTCATTTCCTCTTTAATATCATTTTCATTGTTAGTATTACTCCTAAGTATTTAGATTTGGAAAACTGGTTCAAACAAGTTGTTATCACTTGCTTTCGGCCTGTAAGCACATATCTTTAGATTTCACATTGCTAACTTCTAAAACCTATCTCTCTTTAGCTGCTTTGTAAAAATATTTTAGCATTATTCTTAATTTGTATTTACATCATTCCCCAGTAAGTCTACATCATCTGCATATGCTAAAACTACTTCGTTAGTTTCTTTTAGCTTCCTAGAAGCATATTCCAAGGCAAAATTAAAAGAGCAATGGAGATAATGCATCTTCTTTTTTTAATCCATCATGAATTGTACATCATTTGTCAGACATATTAACAAGTTTCTTCTCGACTAATTTATCTCTTTGGCATCTTTGACTTCATTCAAGTTAGGTTCTGCTGTGCGTACTTAATTTATTTTCTGATTTATCTCCTACATGAACATTTAAAACGTCATTAAAGTAGTTCTTCCATCTATTTAAAATAGTCAGCCATTTTTTATCAAGTTTACTTTAGGTTGCCACCCCTCTCTTAATTCATTTGCACCTCTGATACTTTTATTTCAATTTCGTTAATTTTACTTTTCAAGTAATCTTCTAAAACTTGCTGTTCTTTAACCGCCTAAGTCTATTTCTATTAGTGCCTCTCAGATGGCGCAGTAGTAGCGTCGTCGCCTTGTAATCAAAGTATCCCTGGTTCGATCCCTGGTGGAGGCATGTAGTGGTTGGGATCCCACTTTAAACTACAGGTCCAGGCCCGATTAGCCTTACTGTGCATAAAGTGGACTTAAATCAATCAATCTATTTCTATTAGGTTATGCGAACCATGGCTTACTTTTTCTTGATTTATACTTTATTCAACTGCTGATTCTATTGCATTACGTACGTGTTCCCAATTCTTATTTACGTCTGTTCCATTTAAATCCTGCAAAATTAAAAAAAAAAATGTTCAATTGTATAGGTTGAAGTTCATTATATGGAAATAAATTTCATTTTTTTTAAATTCATTTTTTGCCAGGGATTGTATTTTTTTTATAGTGGCATGTGCTTTCATAACTAACTAACTAACTCTCTAGCCTTCTCAAACCCAAAGGTTCATGGCTGCATCAACACAGGCCTTCCATCTGTCCCTATCTTGAGAAAAATCTATATACTCTTTTTCCATCTCTACCAAAATTTCCGTTAGGTACCAAAATTTCCGTTAGGTCCATCCCAAATATTTGTCCTTCCATCTTCGTTTTAGTTTTCCTACAGGTCTCTTACCATCAGGTCTCCCAACAAGAATCCTGTAAACTCCTTTTTTTTTTTCCTCTCCCATTCGTGCCACATGGTCTGTCCACCTAAGTCTTCTTGATTTAATTAATCTAATAATATCTGGACATGAATATATATTTATGTAGTTCTAAATTATGTAACCTTCTCCACTCACCTATCTTCTCACCCCTTTTAGATCCAAATATTTTCCTAACGATCTTATTTTCAAATACTCTCAATTTATGTTCCTCTTTCAATATGACAGACCAAGTTTCACATCCATATAATACAACAGGCAAAAAATTACTGTTTTGTATATTTTAACTATAAGTTTCTTAGAGAGAAGTAACATACATTTCCTAAATTTTAAGCCTACTTTTTTATTTTATATCCTCTTTGATATAATTTTCATTTGTTAATATTACTCCTAAGTATTTGAATTTTTAAACTGGTTCAAATAAGTTATCATGTGCTAACCACTGAACCGGAAATCAACAGCGTTGAGGCAGGGGTCCCAGGTTCAAATCCTGGCCTGGGCATGGGTGTTATTTGTGGTGTCCCTTCGTTAATTTCATCATCATCGCATACTCATCTTCGCGTTTAGCCAAAAGTGGCGGAAAAAAAGTAAAATAAACGAAATCAATTAATTGGTGCTAACCACTACGTCACGAGGTCGACTGGTACAGAAAGGCTAATCGGGACTACAATTTAAAGTAGGATCCGAACAACTAAGTGCCTCCGCCGGGTATCGAACCCAGGACCCCTTGATTACAAGGCAATCGGGGATGCCCTCTCATGCACGGTGTTGAATCATGGACAATAAAGGCATCAAACCAAAAATATCGGTGCCTTCGAAAGGTGGTGCTGGTTGCGAATGCTACGAATCTATTAGACGTTTGAAAAAACTGACGAACAATTTGAAATACATTGTGTATTCAAGAAAGGTTCTAGACAGTTTGCTGTCATCAGATTTTACAATACTTTGAGCATGTAGCACGTCGTTTTTGAAACTGGTCCTGGGAATCCATTCTCCAAGGAATAGAAAAAAAAATAAAATATCCAGAGGTTATTTACCAATTAGATGGATGCATCAAATTGAACATTTTTTATATGGACTCACATTTCCTTACGAGATGCATACAGAAATTTAATTTTGAGAAATGAAGAGGACGAATTGAACGTAATTTTAGTTGTACAGAATGTTTATGAGAGATTGAGTATCTATATATTTCCGCAGATGCAACGACAAAATCTGGATACAGCAATCCGCGACCATTATTAAGAGCTGTTGTTGGATGACTTAACAAATCACATCACCGCAGAAACAGATGGAACTGGTGAATAAAAAGCAGTTGTTTTGATGAAGCCATATCACTGCAAGAATCCTATATCCTTTCTTCCACGTTACAGCATTATTGCTTCTAAGAGTATAGAACTTCATTCACAGCCGCATATAAAGGCCATGATCGCAGAAACGCCTCACGATATAGAAACATGGACGGCACATGTTTTTTAGAAAGTTACATTACTGGAGCATGCATACTTGAAAGTACGTTTTTTTGACACTCACCTTTCAGAGCCTTTTTTTTTTTCCCGCTCTTTTAGTTCGTCACTGCAATAAAACAGCCGCGAAACATAAAAAGAAAGTTAGTATTAGGTCGTAGTAGATTACACTGAGGTCCCATTGACAGACGATCTCTGCCTTACAGGAAAACATCGTAAGGGGTGAGAGCCTTATAGGAAAATCTCGTAAGTCATTTCAAAAGTAGGTCAAAAAGCTGCGCCAAAAACAAAGCATCCCACCTGTCGGGTTTAGTGTGTCGGTCGAGTCTCGGTGTCCTCTGTCCTCCCATACCAAAAATAAACATAGGTCGTCATGGAAGCAATTTTTTTTCATCAATCGAAAATTTTCCAAGTCCAGCGTTAAATTGCAAATATCTCGAAAATGGTAAGAGTTATCGAAAAAATATATCGAAAAACACCCCCATCCCGGTAGCGAAGCTACCCTCCCTGTCGATTTTGGAGGTGTAGAATACGTGTACCAAGTTTTGGTGGTCCTGGGGTCAAGGGGTAAGAAGTTAGCCCACCTCCCAAAACTTTGATCACTCGTAACTTTCGAACAAATAGTCGTAGAGAGGTCGGGTTTAGTGCGTCGGTCGAGTCTCGGTGTCCTTTTTGATCTTCTAACAAAAAAAACATAGGTTGTCATGGAACCAAATTTGACCTCCATCTGTCGAAAATTTTCCAAGTCCAGCGTTAAATTGCAAATGTCTCGAAAACAGTGAGAGAGAGAGATAGTGCAAAAATCCTCCCCGTTGACCCTTTTGTCGATATTGGTGATGCAGAGTACGTGTACAAAGTTTTTAGAGGTCCTGGGTCAAGTGTGGGTCAATTGCCAAAATATTTTTTTCATCGCTCGTAACTTTCGAAAGGATGATCATAGAGAGCTGGGATTTCTTGCGTTAGCATCGTCTAGGTGTCCTCTGTCCTCCCATACCAAAATAAACATACGTCGTCATGGAACAAAAAAAAATATTCCGAAAATTTTCTTAGTCCAGCGTTAAAAAAATCTTAAATTACAAATATCTCGAAAATGGTAAGAGTTATCGAAAAAATATATCGAAAAACACCCCCATCCTGGTAGCGAAGCTACCCCCCCTGTCGATTTTGGAGGTATAGAATACGTGTACCAAGTTTTGGTGGTCCTGGGGTCAAGGGTTAAGAAGTTAGCCCACACTCCAAAACGTTGATCACTCGTAACTTTTGAACAAATAGTTGTAGAAAGGTCGGGTTTAGTACGTCGGTCGAGTCTCGGTGTCCTCTGTCCACCCATACCAAAATAAACATAGGTCGTCATAGAACCATTTTTTTCATCAATCGAAAATTTTCTAAGTCCTGCGTTAAATTGCAAATATCTCGAATTTTTGACAAACAGAGTTGTCCCATAGGATTTTTGAGAAACAAAAACACGTGAAACTCTATAGAGGTGTGGTAATCTATAACTGCAGCCGTTAGAGAACCTTTTTTTTTTACTTTTTTTTTTTTGGTTGGGCACCACGCACCCCTGGCGAGGTTATATAGGGGCCAGGGAATCCTAAAAAAACAACAATTATTTATTTGTTTGTTTGCGTCACACAATACGGAAATAATGAGAGGCATACGCGCGCGTGTGGCACAACATCGTTTCCCCCCCGAGAGAGAGAGGTTTACAAAGGTCACGATATATAAACATTTTGGTCCCGGACTTGGAAAATTACGATAAGGTGCACTCATCCTTCAAAGGGTGAGAGGGTGAGAGAGTGAATTTCACTCATCACTGCTTTTCTACGCCGTGAAACATCGTCAGCGCAATAAATAAGGCGCGGAACGTGGAGAGAAAGTGAGTTTTTCAGGTTTTTGTGGTCGTTTGGTCAAGAAATCAGAGTTGTGGTGGGAATCACATTTACTATCTACTCAGTTATGAATACGTTAGCTAGAAAAACAGAACATACTGTTTCGTGATTCTAAAGGGGTAAGAGCACTATTAAAATTATGTAGCACTTTTCTCACTTTTAACCTCAACTTTACTATTGCCTATTCTTATGATGGATGGATATATGTTATGAAACTACAGTATTATTATTCTATGTATTGTATAAGCAATTGTACTATTATAATATGGACTCTGTAAATTGGTGTAAACCTGTTGAGTTCAATAATAAATAAATAAATACAACAATACTCCATACGCATCGGAGAAATTAAATACTAATTAATTAATTTTCATATTATTACAAATAAATCTATTAACATATTAAATAGAAACAATTTTATTATCATATTTCGGAGACACTTGGCTCGGACTGGCTCCTCAAATTATATATTTCTAAATACGTGCCTAGTGATGTGACGAGTTAGTATGACTCGGTAACTAGCATTTCTTATTTTGTACTGGAATTATACAAGTATCGGTATCGGCAAATGGTGGTATCGGCTAAACTCTAGTTAAAATGCAGCAAACTTGTGCAAATTTACATGCATAAATCTACTGGATGAAAAACAAGAAACAAATTAATGTTTTCATTTGACTGTTCCTTGTATAATTTATGCATTGGAACTATACTATAGCAATTATAGTTTTTTGCTTTAAAATATTCATAATTTCACATGAGACAGTTTAATGGCAGAATACATTTCTTCCCACAGCAGTGTTGCAAACCTAAAGAAAATTATGCATTTTATAATTTCTATGATATTTAGACTCTGCAAAAGTGTTGCCTAGCATTTTTGCAGACTCTAGAAAAGTATTGGCAGTATCAGTGATTAAATTCCAACTTGGACCTTCCTTTAAAAAAAAGAAAAGTATTGGCAGTATCAGTGATTAAATTCCAACTTGCACCTTCCTATACCGATATATCAGTACATTTAGCTGGCCTCCGTGGCAGAGTGGTTAGCACATTGTGCTACGATGCCAGCGGTCCTGGGTTCGAATCCCAGCCTGGCATGGATGTTTGTGTCTCTCCATTAATCAATTTCATCACATCATCACTCATCCCCATCTTCGCAAATTAGCCAAAAGTGGCACAAAAAGTGCATTAAAATAAATCACATCAGTACATTTGTACTGGCTCAGCTGCAAATGAAATTCAAATTTCATTTTTAAAATGCTGATTTATGTGTTGGTATGCAATGAATCACTCCCACACTGTGGCCGTGCATCTTATGTCTTATGTCATGCTTTGGTCTTCATCTTCAGGATGTGCGCATGTTCGAGTCTCCTGGGGGAAGCGTAACAGCTAACAGCTTTTCTCCTGAAATTTTGGCCTGTGTTTGGGACCAGTGGCCACCCCCATTGTGAGGAAATTGGGGAGCTATGAGTTAGTAGCGTAACACGGTCATGAAAACCTACAACAACTGGGGGTTCATCATGCTGACCCCCCCTCCTCCCGTAACTGGTTGGATGATTTACCACCTTGGGTGGGTGGGGGGAGTGAGTGAGTAGAATTAGGTGGGAGTGAGGCTGGCAGTCTTTATGTAGGCCCAGGCCCACAACGGGCTTTAGCACCACAGGTTATTATTATTATTTTTTAATATTTTATGTAATTAGTCAGTGTTTTCTCAGTAATATCACTAGCTTAGACACTTAAGTAGCTTCCACCTCTGTTGAAGTTGAAGTTTTGTGACACACATTTTTTTTCTTGTGATTCAGAGAAATCGTGATGCGATTCCGCCAGAAAGACCGGAAGTAATCTTGAATAATTTCCACACTCGGCTTGGCTACACAATCGGACGGATGCTGTCTGCCTTGTTTCCAAGTGAGCCTGATTTCAAAAGGTGCAGAGCTGTTACTTTCCACAATCAGAGGGATTACATATTTTTCAGGCATCACAGGTATGAAACAACACAATCACTGGAACAACATTTTTTGTTGCTATTTTAATGTTTTTGGTACATATGCATAGATTATACAGGGTGTACACAAAATAATATTGAAGTTTTAAATTTGTGTCATTTCTCTTATCTGTGGTTCACAATAATAAACTTTATATGGGATGGAATCATAAGTCCACAAGTTTATGCAACACTTACTACATGCACTCTACATACACTACAAGTGGTCAATGTGGGCACCTTTTGTTACACGGCACACATCCAACTTGTACAACACTCGGTCTCAAGCCCCAGGGGATCAATTCAAAATTTACGTCTTGTCGACCACTGAACTGCATCGACTTAATTTAATTTCTCAAACAGCAGTACACAAAAAGATTAAACACTGGCACTGTCACACAGTGGGATGAGAAAACAGCTTTTTAGTGTTACCAAAATATTATCACAGTGGATCTTGCATTACATTTTAGCTAGAAATGTTTGCATTAGCTTGCAGAGGTATACAAACTACTTACAACTCTGATATTCTTTTGTGTACAGCCTGTTTAAGTGTCTCAGCCAGCTGATCATTTTGAAACCTTTCTTCTAAAAAATATATGTAAAGGTTTCTTAAACTATGATACTGATACACCTATGTCTGTACATTGGTATGTGAGTTTGCTACTAAAATATAGTATTAATACATAATTTTAGTTATTTCTTATTTTAAGCCATTTACTGCCAAATATCTTCCGTAGTGCATAATTTTAAATATTTCAACTCGTCATTGTCCAAAAGTGTATCTTCTGTACTCAAAGAAGATCTGACTCTTTTTGCTGCCTTGAACTGAACCATTGTGGAGAAATGCAAGAGGCCAAGGGTGCTGGGTTCAAATCCTGGCCTGCGCATGGGTGTTATTTTTGAGTGCCCCTTCATCAAATAACCTAAAAGAACATAATTCAATCAATGAAGAAAAACACTCACGTGCCTCCTGAATTGGCACACACTAGAATGCTGCATCGAGGCCTTTTTGCTCGATTGTCTAATAGTTTGATAGTTTGCACAGAATTGACTGTTTCTTTGCTCGAGCGAATAACGCTCGAACAGGCAAACGATCGGTACATGCTTGAAGTCCAGTAGGTCCTGTATAACTGTATTTTGTCTGTCGTAGTGAGCCCTCAAATATGGAACGTGAAGTGAAGGATGCAGTGAAATTGAAACTAAAGTAAACAAACATTGTCATCATCTCCATGTTGAAATGTAATTTAGCCTATCTTACCAATCAATATTTGAACATGAATAGATGATTATGGGCTGAAATTACCAGGATGGATTTTTACATATATATATTGGTACGATTATTGTCCCATTGAAATGATTTTTGATATTTTATATATTCGAGCATATCACACTCTAGCATGGGAGATTCGATCAAGTATGAGCGAGCACAAGTCGTCCTATGCAGTACTCTAGCACACACCTTGGCTAGAAGCACATTACATACTGTATTATATACAGGTATAAGATAAACATAGCTGGCAATGTGCCAACATGGAAGCAGTGTCTTCATCTCGAGGTGATTGTAGCAAGATAAATAAATGCTCTGGAGATTTTGAAAAGTGGCATCGGAAATGCGAACTAACTCAACAGTGTAAGAAGCAGGTCCGTACGTTGGAGATATGAGCCAGAAAATGTTGTGGATGGATATATCCATGAAACCCACTGTAGATAACAAATGGGCATGATGGATATACCCATCATACCCACCTAAAGGGTTAATGTCAATGATAGAGGGTAATGTAAGTACAATTTTCATAATTGTATAATTAGTTGCTAGTATTTGCCACTGTAATCATGCAACATTAAATGTTAGCTTTAAAAATCACATTAGCATTACCTCGTGGTACGGCAAATGTATTAATTTTCGGTGAGTGATATGGCATTCTGAAAGTTTTAGTACCCCAGATATAGGTGACTAGGGATGGAAGTGCTTGACTATTGCTTCTTCATGTACATCACATCCGCTCCATCTCCTTACATTTCCACAAGAAACAGAGGTGGTGAAGGAGAATGATACTGGCTACTATACAGGGTGATTCAGAATTCCTATTCAGTGGCGAAGCGTAGAGTTGCTAGCAGGGTAGGCACAAAAGTGCGATAATATCCATTACTTGCTTAAATCTGTAAAAAGAAAGGGGGGGGGGGGCTATGCCATGGAGAGTGGTTCAATGTCTCTCCAGGCCGCTTCTTTACTTGCCACTGGTGTGACGTTTTCAAAAGTGTTGTTACTGGCCATTAGTACGATAATTATACTGTATCTTAGACGTTCTCCTCCCGCCCACCAGATGTCATCGATCAAGATTTTTGTTCATTTCCTTTTTTTTTTTGTTTGTATTTTTTTCAACCCCTGATTTATGCACACACCTCCAGAAAGAACTACCAATCATGAGACATCACGAAAATCCAACTAATAGTGCTCCAGCCCTGTTGTCAATTCTTCATCACTTTTTTCTAAATTTATTTATTTATTTTGCAATGAGGTGAAAAGGGCTAGAAGAACCCCATAATTTTCGGGTCTGTAAGACGTTTGCCGTTAGCAGACGACAGAATTCCGCACTTTCAGCGACTGTCAGTTTGGTACGTTCCACTGTTGCCAACTAATTTTTTTTTAGCAAGACTTCCTCGCACCGAGTAAAACACCATTGTTATCTGTTGTCTAACTAAAGGAATGGTTGTAGTTAATTCCAGTCTTTGCTTTCTAGATAAATGAATTTCTGACACCTGTATGTGCAAGCAAACATACTTTAAATTTTGAATATTTTCGTCGCATTTGTTCTGCTCGATGTTAATTGTGACGATGGGAATGTATGGATAATGAATTAATGAGGATCAAGAAACATTGACATGACCACAATTAGGTCACCTGGCTTCGTAACGTGTTAGGATGACCACATGAAGAAAAAACATAGGTAAAGGTGACCTATCTCATTCAGTGTGAATACTTCGCATCCTAGTTTGTTCTACCCACCTTTACATGATAATAGAACATAGGATCCTTGTTTGGGACCCTTCTATGATGGCAACACGAAAGGTTACTATGTAACATATAAACAGGTTTATAATAAATGTAGTTGCTTGAGAGAATAGAATCCCAATTTTTAAGCGCAATTTAGCTCTTTTCTGCCAATACAAAGTGACAACACTGGCCTGTTCCGCCATACCTGAAACAGACATGGCCCGTGCAATAACCCCATAACACTCTTTGTCCTAAACCCACAAAAAGTCTTCCCTTGCATTGTACTCTCATTGCCCACCCTCTTCTCTTGTTATCCGTTCAGGGTAAACGAAACTGCCTACCTCTTCGCTTGTGTCGGCTGCATAAAAAAATGTCTGCTTGTAATATCTATTCGACGACAGTGTTAACGCATTAAATAACGTTTTAACAACTTTTAATTTTTTTTAATAATTTGGCTGTCACTTGCCACTGCTACTTGCAAAGGAAAATAGAGTTGAAAACATTTTAGAAATTATTGTTATAAGAAGGAAACATGAAAGACCATTAGTGGGTCCTACCTTACCGATGATTACATCTTCACTCAATTAAGAACTCAATTGTTCTTGTTGTTCTTGCATTTTAGTCCAGCACTTTCTTGCATAAATCTGATCGCTGCACACGACACGAATCACAAACAAAGCTCTACCGCCACGAACCTCGCGCTCCGAGCCACGCTGTTTTGTAGCGTCGTGAGCAGGAGGCAAGTTTTCACAGAGAGGGAAGAAGCGAGGGAATCCCCGTTCACGATAAAAATAAAGTATTCTATTTCCAGTGAAATTAAAACTACTTTGTAAATATAAGGCGTAACTAGCATTTTAATTTACATAATTTGGTATAAAGACTTACTTTACAAATAGAAGTTCTTTAGACTTTCTGTTTACGCTACGGTGTTGGGTGAATCGACAAGACCATCAGCACTCTGACCAGAAAACGAGGTCAGAACTACAGTACTCCGAAATTTTCAAATTCACTTACACTTGTCGATGAAAGGAAGGAAAACCTAAGTTTCGTACAAAATATGGAGAATGTACAATGAAATAGAAATCTCTCTGCACGAACACAGGCTAATGTTTATATAAAAAAGCTGGTACACCACAAGTTTCCAACCCTGGCGGAAATGCAGTGTTGCTGATATTCTGTTCGTCCTAGTAGGTAACACCGCGAGGCCGGCCTCACGAGCACGTTATAAGCATAAGTACAGTACTCGTAAGATTAGGGTTCCTGCATGTAGGACCATACGACAGAATGTGAAGAGAAGAGGCCCCAGCAAATGTGCCTCACTCCGTGGAAAGTTCGTATACTGGACAGGGTTAGAATTTTTTTGTAATTATCATAAATGAAAATTCCAAACTTTTGCATTTCGTTACATATGTTTTGACGAAATAAGTAAATACACCTTTAAAAGAGTAATGGCGCAGGTAGGCCCATCCTCATAGGATGCTTCGCCACTGTTCCTATTACACACTTCTAGGGGTTGTAGAGGCGATTTAGTAGATCAAGGTTTGATAAGGAACCCATGTCCGGAAACGTATAATTTTGGTACTACACAGATGACAAGATCACATAATTTCACATCTCCCGCTTCACGGTAGGCAACCCATATTGACGGAGGGCGACATCTTCAGTCACCTGATGTTGTGTCTGCTGCTTCCAACGTCCTTTGTTTACAATCCGGTGTGCTTCGACCTTCACATCAGTTGCTATTCAGTTGTTGCGGAAGACAGTACAGTATGGTTGAATACATGTTTGCCGAGTACACCGACATGTTGTTAATTTACGGCAAAGCTACACATAATGGTAGAGCTGCGCAACGTCTCTATGCATATACTTGTTTAGCATTTGTTGTCTAATCGATGGTTATTATCGATGGTTATTTAATTCCTATAAAATTATTGGAAGGCGAGGATTATATTCGGATCATAATGCTTTCAAGGACAGTACAGTGGGATCCATGAGTATTATCGTGTAAATTGTCCATCATCATGTTTGTGCACTTTATTTGAGCCAATAAGAGCTTCAAGAATTATAAGAAAACTCAAAACAAGCTGTTGACAACTTCTGCACCAGCATACATAAGAATCCATCGCTTAAAAACATAGGATGTAAGAGATAAATTAATGAAAATAGTAATGGACAATTTGCACGGTAATACTCATGGATCCCACTGTACTATGCACACTACTACATTTGATAAAAATGCATACAGGAACTTTACTATTCATGAACAGGATATGACATCCTTTTTGTCATTCAATAAATATTCATTATCTATTTGACATTAATTTCCTTGCTAGGGCACTTGTTTTTATACAAATTTTCACGATCTTAACTGCATGTAAGCTAGATAATGAATACATGCTGTTATATCTAGTCTCATATTATCTTTTTTACCTATTAATGTAATAATAACAAAACAAAATTAATTCATTTTCATGCTATTCCAAGACACTTGGTTCTGCCTCCCCCTTCCCTTCCTGAAATGTATTACTAGATATGTGGCTATATGGAGGAGTGCCTGTCGTAATCACCTTTTCTCCAATTCTGATGCAGATAGAACATTTCAGAAAATATGTTTCATTGCTAATTTTTTTTCAGGTATGTAATAAATGCAAAGAAGAACAAAGTTGGACTACTCGAATTGGGTCCTAGATTTACTCTGAGACTACTCTCACTTCAGCATGGCACCTTTGACTCAAAGACTGGTGAATATGAATGGACAATTGAAAGGAGAAGACATGAACTGGAAACCAGCAGAACTAGGTTCTTTTTGTAGAGGAAACAGCACTGTGATTCACAGGATCATTTTGCTAACGTAATAAGGAAATATTCATCTTTGGTGTACGTGAAAGAACATGTTGAAATAAATATTAAAATTATGCTAAGCTCTTGTTTGTTTATAAATTTAGATTGCAAGTATTTAAATTAATACCTTCCTCTAATTTCACAGTGAGCCGCATTCGCTCAGTCGTTATGGTGTCTGACTATCATGCGAGAGTCAGTCCATGGTGGGGTAGATATCGTGGGGGGAAATCATAATTTCCCTTCCCACTTGAACATACTTAGGACTGGCAGATACTACTTGCAAACTGTGTTTATTTCTCAACTGAAATTTTAAGAGTGGAAATGATGCATTAGTTGTGTAATGTTTTACTGCAATAATTGTCAATACCATTTGTCTTAATCAGACCTATTTTTGTTCCTGAAAGGTTTAAATAGGAGGACCTATTCCATCATAATCACTCCACAGAATGAAGTTCTTGCAAGAAAACACGACTTATAAATCTTCAAACATCAAGTAAATGTATCTTTTTACCACTTTTAACATTTGTATTGAGCAATATTCAAGCAAGTAATATCTGGTGTGGTTAAAAATTATGATTTTTAACTGATTGATAGAGGCACATATTTTTGGTAAATAAAAAAGCAGAATTTCGGTACAAAAACGGAGTCAATTTCAGGTTCAAAAGCGGTAAATAAAATAAAATATCAGTGTTATATCGGTGAAAAATTGGATGAAAAGTGGTATATAAAAAGACATTTTGGTTTTAAAATTGTGAATATAATCCTAAATTTGATTTAAAAACTACACTTATTCCACTGAATTAACATTTCACTTCTAATAGCACATTTATGTAGTTATCTGAGTATTAA
Organism: Lepisma saccharinum; assembly: GCF_977018435.1. NCBI lineage: Eukaryota > Metazoa > Arthropoda > Insecta > Zygentoma > Lepismatidae > Lepisma > Lepisma saccharinum. The sequence continues at coordinate 10,333,334 of NC_139241.1, read as the reverse complement.
GTTTATTTCTGTATAATCTTTAGGTTGCTTCTTAGTGATAAGTTCCCACAGTCCCACCGTGCCGGGATACCTAGTCCAGCTGGTCTTCTCGCCCAAATTGATTTTCACGTCGTCGCCCTCGAATGTGACTTTCGATTTTCCAATCTTCCAAACCACACCCTCGTTGGGTTCCATGGTCGGGTACAATCCGAATACCTCGTCTTTTTCGAATTTCCCAGTGCTTAGGTAATCCCTCGCCAACGGACCCAGCTCGACTAGCTTGTCCGAAGAGGTACTGCCTAGGGCCTGACGTCTCGGAGCCGGAGCAAGTTCGAACGGAGTAGTGTGAATGCTGGATATTGGTGGGGGTATGGTATAATTTCGAGCAGTAAGTGGCACAAGCTCGTTGATTAACTCTTTGTTTTGCTCGGTGACATCTTTGATTTCTTTACCAAGTCCACTGATGGCATCGATGATAGGTTGGTCCTGACGCTTTTTCTCTTCGTAAATTCCGCGATTCTCGGATTTCCAACCCTTAAACCGTTTTGCCAGGTAGCTACGCAGCTTCAGGTTGTCGTCTGCAAGTTTGCGTTTCATTTTTCTGTATGTAGTTATTTATAATAGGTCAAGACATTTCTTGTAACGTTGCAACGTTTAGAAAATTATTAATTTTATTTCTGTATTTTCCGTTATTGGGTTTCCTTGTCATGTCTATTGTGACAAATCCGAAATCATCTTCGTTCCAGCATGAAGAGCAAAATTTGGAAAACTGATTGTAGTTTATGTCCCCACCTACATAATCATCGTAAGCGTGTTTTAAATTGGTGTAGTCTTGACGAAACAAACAAATAAAATTAGCATTGTCTCGGAGTAGCTGCTTGGGGATTTTGGAAAAAGTCTGAGCAAGATAGAAGCAGTCCATGCCTCTGTGCCGACCCTGAGTAAAAAAAATTGCGAATTTCGTTCTGGTTCTCCAGGATCACATCGTCAAAAACCACCACCGAATTTTCGAGACAGCAGTCTAGTGGTATCACTTCAGAAGCAAATATAGCTATGCCTAGTCCTTCGTACAGTTTCGACAGCTGGCGATACTTCGGTTGCTCCAAACTTTTGGAGAAAACATACAGGTGCCTGTTCTTCCAGTTTAACCAGTTGAGTGCAAGTAGAAAATTATCAATAAGTAACGTTGTTTTTCCACATCCAGAAGGTCCAACAATGAGGCAGCGAATGTTGTCGGGTAGAAGCTCGCCATTTTTCCTATCCTGACGTTCCGATGGAAAATCTGGCAGTCGCCGTACCACATCCCAAGCACCCGTTACACAATCACCTCGTTTGCGTCTATCCAACTTTTTTTCCTCGAGTCCCAACCATTTCACCAACAGTTTGTCACCTTTTCTACGTAATATGTTTTCAATAAGATACGTGTCGGGGTATTTTGTTTTAGAAAGTTCCTCTTCGTAAAATCTTCCTTTCAGAATTTAGTCGCGATTATCTTTTATTATATACGTGTGACGGTTTCCGGGTAAGACTCGAACTACGGTGAAAAGTTCCGTACTCCAATTTTTTGTGAAGCCTTTTTCGAACGCACGCTTAACTTTACTGATTCTCACCTGATCTCCAATTTTGTATTTCGGTTTCTTGCTTGTAAATTTGTACTTTGGACAATAAACCGTAGAAATGAAACTTCGCTCGTCAGATTCGTTGACGTCAGCTGGTTTCATGTTTATCGTGCGATGCAAACTGTGATTATAGCTGTTAACAAGTTCCGGAAGCATGTCGAGCCACTTGTAATTCCCCTGAAGCGTGAATTGTTTCCACATGCGTGTTTTGAGAGTTCGGTTGAAACGTTCCACTATGCTGGCTTTGATGTGACTAAAGGTGGAGTAATGTTGAATATTTTGTTTTTGAATAAATTGTCGAAAGACTGAGTTGTAGAATTCTTTTCCGTTATCCGTTTGAAGAAATCGAGGTCCCCTGCCACTTTTATCGAAAATAGTTTTAAATGCTTCCACTACACAGGTTCCTGTTTTTGCCTTGAGGGGTAAAGCCCATGCAAATTTTGAAAATGTGTCTATAACAGTGAGAAGATACTTGTATCCCTTGTTGATTTTATGTAAATTTTTTAAGTTGCCACTGCTTATTTCCACAAGGTCAGTTTGCCACAAGTCGTGTATGCCTTTGGTCACTACCGCCAGTCGTTTGTAGTTTCGCCGTGCAGGTTTGTGCAGCTCGTTCACAATAGCCTGCCTAGACATTGCGTGAAAATAAGAATATAGCTTGGATGGGATTTCTGGCTGCAGACAATGCCGGGTTTTCTATGTACAGCTTATCACCTATTTCTATGTCGATAATTTGAGTAGCATCTTCGGCATAGGCAGTCTCGCGAGTTTCGGGGTGGGTGAAATCAACCAACTCCACTCCTCATATTTTAGGCTCGTCACTGATGTTTGTTACGGTCGTGGTTGGATAGTGGGTTGCGTGAGGCAAAGACCAGTATGAAACCTTGATGAACTGAAGTGTGCCAGCGATGAAAAACTGGTGATAGGCTTTGGCAGGAGTCAGCATGTAGAGTCTGGCACCCGGATGGAAGAGCGAGGAAAATTCCCTGTTTGGAATGACAACAGTGGACTTGAGATTGTCGATGCTGGCGTTCAGGGTGTTTACATTGGTTCGAACCTCGCTCTCCACATCTTCCAATCTACCGTTCACCGATTCCAGGTGTTCCTCGATAGCACGGACAACAGTGTCGTAATCGGGCTTGATCTTCACATCGACAATTAGCCTCTTGAATTTTTCGTTTAACTCATGTAGTTGGGTACTGAAATTGGCTATGGCCGATTCCTGGCTCGCCTCGATGCTGCCAATTTGCTCTTTCACATTGGCGATAATCTGTAGACTTTCCACGAGTGTCAACTTGGAGCTCTGGGTTGCGAGGTCGTGGACCTGGGTTCTAATTTCCGCAAACAAGCCATGTAGCTCGCTTATGTTCTGGTTGGTGGGTAAGGTTGCAACAGACTCCCGAAGCAATTCAATTTCGGTTTGGATGTTTTTGATGTCGTCGGATTTGAGTATTCGGTTGAGAGCCCTCTTCACGCTTTTCAGTTCCTGCGAGGTGGGCAGGGTGGCCACCGTGTTTTGGAGCGACTCCAAAGCTTTTTTCATCGCGTCCAACTCCGAGGCATCAGCAGCAGCACGTATGCCTTCTTGTAATTGTGTCATGTCGTCCTGGGTGGGGGTGGATTGTTGCAAAGTTTCCAACTTGGCCTGTATGTCATCGATCAAGTGATGAAAGTGCGACAACTCTGATTCGGTGTTTAGATTTTCCAACTTGGTGATCTGCTGTTGGACGCTGGCTAGAGTATCCCTGATGCCAGGCAGTTTGAATTCCAGTGCTTCGTGTACGTTTGCCAGATCATTTTTGATGACGGCGAGAGCATCCTCAATATGGGCTATGGTACCTTGCAGCTTCCCGAAATCCTCGTAGGTCTCAAGTTGGAGTTTGATGTTGGCCACGCTACGGGCAATAGCATTCAGCTCGCTCGACGAAGGTAGATTGTCGATGAAGTCCTCTAGCGTTTGGAGTTTAGTTTTGACTTCGTTGATGGCTGCATGCAAAGCGTCCGTTTGAAGCTCAGCCTTGATGCTTTCCAACGTAGGAATTTCGAACGATTGAAACTGTTCGTGCAATTTGGCAATACTGGCATTCACGCGATCGTAGTCATCTTGAGTTTTTATACTCTGGATAATATTTTGCAGTTCAGTCTGGATGGTGCTCGTTTGGTCCTGCAAGTGTCACTTCAGCTGTTCCACATCGGAGGTCTGCGCTTGCTGCAGCTTCAAAAATTCGTTCTGCAGCTTACCTATGCTCAGCGCCAAGTTGTCGAAGTTGTCTATTGACGCGAGGTCGGTGTACTTTTGCAGCAGCGATTTAAGCTCGGTGTCAATTTTGAGTATGGGGTCCAGGCACTGAGACTGCAGGCTGGCTATCTCTGACTGGAGGCTGGAGTTGAGCGTGGACTGCAGGGCCTGCAGGTCGCTTCGCAACTTCTTGACCCTGACGTCGAGCATGAGAGGCTCGTCGCCGTGGTCGTCGCGTTTGGTGTGACCAAAAATATCGTTAGGCATTGTTGCTATGGTTATTTATTATAGGGTAGGTGATTTTCATCTCCACAAAAAGAGGGATGAGTTTGTCGTAATCGTCCAAGAGCTCCACGTACAGGCGATCGCCAGCAGACACATCGTACGTTGTAGTCGCATCCATCCTATCATGCTTGATGCGATAGATGTTCTTGCCAGAGGAAACTTTGACCTCCCCTTTGTTCTCGGGATTCATGTTGAACTGCAGTTTGCCGGAGATGGGGAACAGGTAATAATTCAAGTTGTTGTTGAATACATAGAAAGTTTTGCCCACATCCTCGTCGTAGTGGGTCAGGATGCTATTCAAGTGTATAATTAACAGACCGTTAAGTTTAGATAGCATGGAAGGCAGGAGTTCGTTGAAGCTCGTAGGCTGGACGGGCACTTCCATAGCTTGCTTCCTGAAGCCAAACAGGTTCATAGGCATTGTTATTTTATAGAAACATTTTCTAGTTGTAAGGTTAAAATTGGCCAGTGAGGAATTCCATCCTTTCGGAATCACCCGGCGACTACGACCGATCTTCCGAATATATAATTATGGAAACTACCGTCTGTCAACAGAAACTCCTCCTTGCCGTAGTCTATCGACCACCTACCACTCGCCTCGAAAACTTCGAAAACGATATCGCAACATTTCTACCAAAATATTCTCACGCAATTGTTTTGGGAGCCATGAATGTCGACCTGTGTACCACCAAAGAGGAGGCATTGCAATTCCGCGATACGTTCTCAGCCTTAAATCTTACAATCTGTCACCTAAATCCAACCCACCACACGGCCACTTCAGACTCCTGGCTTGACGTCATTCTGGTCTCGGACGAAAATTGCGTAACGAGCCATGGCCAAATTCCGGTACCTGGGACTTCCTATCACGATTTAATTCACGTATCATATAACATCCCACAGTTTTCTTTTCAGTCACCTGATCAAATACATTTAAGGAAGTGAATAAATCATTCATGTTCTTCAGGGAGCATTTGCAATTTTATATCAGTAGTTGCAAAATGTCATATTAGTCCATAGGGGAGCCTATCCCTCCCCCCCCTCCCTGCAAAATCAATGGTGCATCCCCAAAGACCATTATAACCGCCATAAACTATTTATTTAAGTATGACAACATTTCCATGGCAATAGTCCGTAGATCTCTGATAGATGAAACACACCAAGACTTTCAGTTTTTTCAACAACACAGGAGTGGAGGATAACTGCTGGGTTTGTATATTTTAGTGCTCAGCCGATGCCAATGTATCGGTATCGATTGGAATTTACCGATATCAGCCGATAGTTTCCCGGCATTTGGTCTTTCACGGACTCCTCAAAAATGCCGTGACACATTTTCGACGGGTCTAATTATTCTGCAAATTATGCAATAATCACAGTTTATTTTTATTTTGCATCAATTTTTGTGTGAAAAACTAAATTTTGTTATGACATGTAATTTAATATTCTCATATAGGAATACTGTATAATGTGTTTGTGTTCGTCTTGTGTAGTAATTGTGCTGTCTAATGTGTTTGTGTTTGTCTTGTGTAGTAGTTCCTCCATTCATATTGGGGGTTAGGCGTAGAGCTGACAACTCTGCACTGTAAAAAGACATGTCAAGAAACAGCAATGTAAGGCCATGGATGTTCCCAAGGTAAAATATTCCGGAGGTAAAATAGTCCCCCGTTCGGATCTCTGGGTGGGGATTACTTTGGGAGGTCCCTGGACTAAGGATAAGATCTACGTTAGGAATAAGGATATTAAATTAGGCACCTGGAATGTTCTGAGCCTTTACCGGCCTGGGGCATTTCAGTGTACAGTTAATGAGATAGTTAAGTATAAATTAGATGTAGTAGCTGTCCAGGAAGTTAGGTGGCCAGGAGAAGGGAATTGTAAAACTAAAAATTATACTTTTTTCTATGGTGGTACTGAAAATCATAATTTTGGAACAGGCTTTTTCATAAATAATAGAATTATCTCGGCTCTTAAAACAGTAGAATTTATTAATGATAGGATATCATATGGAGTTTTACAGGGTAGGTGGTGTAAAATTATTTTAATAAACATACATGCACCAACGGAAGATAAAGATGATAATACTAAAGATGATTTTTATACAGAGTTAGAACAGGTCTTTGATAAATTTTCTCAGTATGATATGAAAATTCTGTTAGGTGACTGTAATGCACAGATTGGCAAAGAAGAAACATTTAAACCCACGATTGGTAAAGAAAGTCTTCATAAATTAAGTAATGATAATGGTATAAGATTGATTACTTTTGCAACCTCAAAGAATTTAATTGTGAAAAGTACCACTTTTAAACATAAAGATATCCATAAATATACCTGGTCTTCTCCAGATGGTAAAATTCATAATCAGATAGATCATATTCTCATTGATAAGAGAAGGCATACTAGTATAATTGACGTTCGTACACATAGAGGTGCTGACTGTGCCAGTGACCATTATTTAGTAATTGCTAAATTAAGAGAAAGACTCGCAGTGATAAATCATAAGCAACAAAATCTAAAAGTTCTAAAGTTTGATACAGGAAAGTTTACTGATGAAAGAATTAAGAAAGATTACCAAATTAAACTGTCAAATAGATTTGATGTTTTGCAGGATTTAAATGATGATGAAAATATAAATGAAACAGACGTAAATAAGAATTGGGAGCACATACGTAATGCAATAGAATCAGCAGCTAAAGCAATTATAGGATACCATTAACTGAGAAAAAATAAGCCATGGTTTGATAATGAATGTCATAATCTAATAGAAATAAGAAATCAGGCTAGACTTAGGTGGTTAAATAACTCTGATGATACAAATCTAAGCAATTATAATAGAATAAAGTGAGAAGTTAACCGAACATTTAGAAGTAAAAAAAGAGATTACTTGAAAAGCAAAATTAACGAAATTGAAACAAACAGCAAAAATAAAAATATCAGAGATTTATATAAAGGTGTAAGAATTTAGAAAGGGGTGGCAACCTAAAGTAAACTTGATAAAAGATAAAGATGGTGATTTTCTAGCTGACCCAAGCGATATTCTAAATAGATGGAAGAACTACTTTAATGACCTTTTAAATGTGCACGTAGGAGATAAATCAGAAGTAAATGAAGTACACACAGCAGAACCTTTAGTTCCAGAACCTAACTTGACTGAAGTTAAAGATGCTATTAAAAGGCTAAAGAATAACAAAGCACCTGGCATTGATTTAATACCAGCTGAGTTAATTAAATATGGTGGAAATTCATTAATATGTCAAATTCATAAATTAATTTGTTTAATATGGAATAAAGAAGAAATCCCTCAACAGTGGAAAGAATCCATAATTGTTCCTGTGTTTAAAAAAGGTGATAAAATGAACTGCAATAATTACCGTGGAATTTCTCTACTCTCAACAACATACAAAATATTGTCTAACATTCTTTTAACAAGACTAACCCCATATGCTAATGAAATTATAGGTGATTATCAATGTGGATTTAAACGTAACAGATCAACTACAGATCAAATTTTTCACATCAGACAGATCCTTGAAAAAAAGTGGGAATATAATCAAAATGTCCATCAGCTATTCATTGATTTCAAAAAAGCATATGATTCGGTCAAAAGAGATAAATTATATAATATATTAGTCGAGTTTGGAATACCTAAGAAGCTTGTTAGTATGATAAAAATATGCACCAGTGAAACAGAAAGTAAAATTCGTGTGGGTATTAATATGTCTGACAAATTTACAATTCATGATGGGTTAAAACAAGGAGATGCATTATCTCCATTGCTCTTTAATTTTGCCTTAGAATATGCTGTAAGGAAGGTAAAAGAAACTAAAGAAGGACTAAAATTAAATGGTGTGACTCAGTTGTTAGCATATGCAGATGATGTAGACTTACTGGGGGATGATGTGAATACAATTAAGAATAATGCTAAAATATTTTTCAAAACTGCTAAAGAGATAGGTTTGGAAGTTAACAAAGAGAAAACTAAATATATGCTTACAGGCCGAAACCAAGTGTTAGGTAATAATCAAAATCTAATTATTGATAACAACTCGTTTGAACCAGTTTCCAAATTCAAATACTTAGGAGTAATATTAACAAATGAAAATTATATTAAAGAGGAAATAAAAAGTAGGCTTAATTCAGGAAATGCATGTTACTTCTCTCTTCATAAACTTTTGTCTTCTCGTTTAATATCTAAGAAACTAAAAGTTAAAATATACAAAACAGTAATTTTGCCTGTAGTATTATACGGGTGTGAAACTTGGTCCCTTACATTGAAAGAGGAACATAAATTGAGAGTATTTGAAAATAAGATCCTTAGGAAAATCTTTGGACCTAAAAGGGATGAGGAGACAGGTGAGTGGAGAAGGTTACATAATTTAGAACTACATAATTTGTACTCATGTCCAGATATTATTAGAATAATTAAATCAAGAAGACTTAGGTGGGCAGGCCATGTGGCACGAATGGGAGAGGAAAGAGGAGTTTACAGGATTCTTGTTGGGAAACCTGATGGTAAGAGACCTGTAGGAAGGCCAAGACGAAGATGGAGGGACAACGTTGAGGTGGACCTAAAGGAAATTGGTAGGGATGGAAACGAGTATATAGATCTTGCTCAAGATAGAGACAGATGGAAGGCCTGTGTTGCTGCAGCCATGAACCTTCGGGTTTAAGAAGGCTAGAGAGTTAGTTAGTTAGGAATTCCACCGTTCAGCTACTGAAAAAAAATATATATTGTATAACTTCCATCGCCCCAAGCCCTACCTATTGTTCATTCTGTCGTCGAATGCTATCCAACAAACCTAAAATCATCATCCTAGCTCAATTAGGAGCCAAAAAAATTAAAAATTGTCTGTATTTCCGAAACTTGAGGGGGTAGAATCGATTTTATTTGCCAGTCGAATAGTTCTCGTCGAATCCTATCCAACAAACCTAAAATCATCATCCTAGCTCAATTAGGAGCCAAGAAAATCAATATCTTGGAAAAACGTCTTAAGATATTTGTCTTAAGAAAATTTTCTTGACAGACCGGAAGTAACATCTTGAGATACCGGAAGTCGACTTTCTTAAAGATTAAGATATTTGTCTTAATACGTTTTCCAAGACGTTGAGAAGCAACTAGTCAGTGTTGCCAACTCCTATTTGTAGGTTAGCTTCGCCTGTAAAATATATGGTGAAATTTTCTTGGGGTGGGTTGGCAACACTGAGACCCACTTGATGGCGTAGAAGCAGGCTGATCCTACTACTTATTTGTCACGGTTTTGGAGTTTGCGAAAAATCAATGTCCTTACTAATCGGAAATTACTTTCTGGCCACCCCTCGTATAAATCAGTAGATGGAATGTGAAAATTTAGCAGGGCTGGCAGAGGAAAGTCAATTCTTGAAGAAAGTTATTTGCTTTTATGATTGAATGATTCGAGTAAATATATTAAAATATTTTCGCATTTATTATTAGTGTTTTATTTCATAATATTGAACATTAACCTTACTCAGTGAGAGATTAATGACCATCTCTCACGAGTTTAAACAGACAGGACAGAAAGTGGCGTTAATTTCATTGCAATACTAGTGTTGCAGTAAATTTGAGGTTGGGAGCATGCACTTGCCAATTTTTATAACATTCACCAATGCAGTTTTATGTTCAACTTTTCGTGATAGTATTCAATATATATCCCGCTTGGTTGGATTCTTCTTGATATCTAAGAATAGTGCAATGTCATTGTAAACGTATGTTAACTTGTGCGAAACCAGTAATACGTCAGAATGATGAAAGAACACCTTCGTAAGCAGAAGAGTAATAAAATTCCAGCAGCATATTTGCAGTCTAAAGCTCTTCTTGTTTATGCATGCGATTTTTGTTGGATGTTGCAGTCCATGCAATTTCTGTCGCATGTTGTAGTGAGATACTTTGTCGGGTGGCGATATTTGACAAAAATCGTATGTATCAATGGAGCCTATTTGTTTCCATGTTCCTTCAGTTTGTCCAACAAAATGCCTTACTACGACGTCCGACAACTATCGGACGGCGACACCCGCTCTTATCCCCTCCATCTGTTGACAAGTCCCCTTACTACTCCCATACGGACAAGAAAAAAATGATAATTCAATGCATTTTCCATGTAATATTTAGAGGCTTAACCTTTACTCCCCCGATGATACCATATGGTATCATCAGAGTAAGGTTGTACTGGCCCGATGATACCATATGGTATCATGGTTCTGATTACGAAATGAATGTGCTTTATGGATCTTCATACTCTTATGTTTGGGTGGTAACTCTGACACAGGTCTGGAGCAAGCCTGTTAAATTCATAGATCAACCTCCCCCACCCTCTCCGCAAAATATCCATGCCACATTTCCGAACAGAGTTTCACATTTTGGCCCATTATTCAACTTGTATGGAACCCAGGAACATGAAACATTTTTCAATCTCTTTGCAAACGTTCACTCTTTGAAGAGAATACTAAGGTTTGAGCCTTATCCCCAAAATAGCGGGAGAAGAGGGGACATACTCCAGATATTTGTCTTCTTTCATTGACATTCGAGGGTCGTGCCCCCAAGCCGCCCTTCCTCGGTCCGGCGTTCTGAATCTTACACAGTTGCATGCGCTGATGTTTTAGCTTAAAAAAAACTTATCCGAAGTATATTGCTCCCATAGTGCCCGAGTTGTAACAATTTTCCTCCAAAAATGCAAATTACCTATTTTTCGTAAAAAAACAGTTTCACATTTTGGCTTATTATTCAACTTGTATGGCACCAAAGAACATGAAACATATTTCAATCTCTTGAGAAATATCCATTCTTTGAAAAAAATACTAAAGTTCGCGACTTCTCCCCAAAATGGCGGGAGAAGAGGGGGCAAACTCCAGATTTTTATGTTTTTTCCATTGAAATTCGGGGAACGTGCCCCCCCCCCCCAAGCCCCCTTCCTCGGTCCGGTGTTCTGAATTGTACACAGTTGCATGCGCTGATGTTTTAGCTGAAAAACAAAAGTTATCCGAAGTAGATTGCTCCTATAGTGCCCGAGTTATAACAATTTTCCTCCAAAGAGAGTTCGAATTTTAAATTCCCGCCGAGAAGCCCGGGCGAGAGAAATTTCTCTCTCTCTCTCCCCCTGCCATCACTGTTTGTGTTGCGCATAAAAGGGGCCTAAATGTTACGAACTAGATTTCCTGTTCCCGTGCAGAGTTCCGTAACGATATCTTTAAATAAATAAATAAATAAAAAGTCAATGAAGACGAAATTCCCTGACTTTTTTTGACACCTCAAATTCCCTGACTTTTTCCTGTTTTCCAGGTCTGTCGCCACCCTGCACATGTTCAGCCCTCAAGCGCTCAACTTTCGGGCGGTCAAAACCAATGCTCACAGGGTCCAAGAAAATATCAGATTTCTTCCTTCCACTCTCCTGTTCGCATTCCTGGTTAACTGACTTTCTCAGGGCCCAGCTGCGAATTTCACCTTCCGAAACGAAAGATTTGAATCTCTGCATTTCCAAAAACTCCGCTTGCAATTCCAGCGCGTACTCGCTCATTTCTCTCATAGGAGTGAATGTCTTGTTGTACAAATAATCCCTAAATACTGGATTGCAGTGCGATTTCACAAAGTCAATTCTCTCTTGTGCAGAAGCCGAATTCCGTATCTTGCTAAAATGCCTGTCAACTTTGCGAACGTATTCCGCCAATCCCTCGTTAGCAAACCTATGAGACAAAAATAACTCTGCTTCTCTCTAATAATCCAATCCATGAAAAGCCTGCAAGAATTTATGCCTGAATTGTGAAAAATCACCGAACGGTTCCGTGAACAAAAACCACTCCCTCGCTTCATTTCGCAAAGAGGAATAAACTGCTTCAGAAGATCATCTTCAGAAATTTTCAGCATTCTCACGTAATCTTCAATCCTATCCAGATACGAAAAAGCATCTTCCTTCCCTACATTTCCTTCAAATGTCGGAAGCGGCAAACGAATTTCCTCCATTGTCACTCTTGGAACGCACCTATGTTCCTCAACAACAGAAAGTTCTGACGCGGTCGGGCTGGACCTGCTCGAGTTACCAAGCGACATCCTTGTAACTTCCCCTTTTCTGTTTCGCAAGATCATCGGTTCGATCCTCGTCCGTTTCTCTCCTCAACTTTCAAATCAAAAATCTCGTTCAACATCCTGCGACACTCCACCAAATAAATAAGTTCAATCGCGGACAGAGACCCCAAATAAATATGTTACTAACCTGGCCCCCCACACTTTACCTCCGCACTCGAGGTTCGGTGCACTTCGTACTCGGCTCTGGGAGCTTATTATTGAAAGTCAACACCTAGCTCACGAGTGAGTTTTCTCGTTCGGTAGCCAAGTCGGTCGCCAGCCGAAAAGTGAATTATTGAAACTAAACGAGTTGAGCAGCTAACGGATTCGGGGTCTCGAGTTGCATGCGAGTGAAATGTTGGCTGGCAAGAGAGGCTACTGTACCATCAGCCAATGGCGTTGCGACTTTTTCCATCTCGGTCATGCACAGCTGATCGCGGACAATTTTGTTTCGTCTGATATGAAATACAAAATGAGATGTATCGATACTCTTTTTCACGTATGTTCTTAATGCACGGATGTGTTAAGTGTAAAATGTGGGTGACATCGCATACAATTAATGACCGTGCTGTGCCATCTGGAAATAGCAGTAAAACTCTTCCACGGTTGACTAAGATATGAAGAATAAGTGAAGTTCTGTTGTTGCGTAAAGGCAAGTATCCATTCTATTTTTAATATAAAAATAATTATTGTATTTGTTGAATGAAAATCACAGTTATGAGTTTATTAAAACCGTATGCACCATTCATAAGCAAGGATGTCTTCGATCTAATCTAATTTAAATTGTTGCGAACATGCGAAATTGTGCGAAGACGCACAATCTAATAAAACGGTGCCTAGTGGTGAAAAAGTTTAGTTTGGTACACAAAAGTTAATCAGGTCTGGATGTTGTGTTACTCACAGACCTCATTTCTATTATTGCTCGACACAAAAATACTCCAAGCAGAAAGTAACCACAAAAAAATACAACTTGTGCTTATGTGTGTCTGTATTTTGCTTCTTTTCTATTTTAAGCCACTTTTCTGCATTTTAGCCTAATTTTGTTATTACACTGTATTACTTGTATTACGTACTTTGAATCTCCACCTGTATTTAAGAATGAATTTCATTATTGTTACTGTTTTTTTCCAATTTTCCAATTCCATTGTTATAATGATACACATTATTTTCTACTTCAATCGAATTCCGTACCTCACTATAAGCACATGTTGAACATGTTTCATTATTATTTAACTCGTTTTTATGTGCAGATCGATTTTTCAACATGTTTCTGTAGGCTTACGTCAGTAGGTTAGGGTTGGTGCCCTTAGCATTATAATTATACTCCTATGTGCATACACATACAGTATTACTAATTTTACATTTTAAGTAGGTTTGGATACTTTAACATTTCCACATGTTCCTTGATGTGCTACACAAATATAGAACATTTTTCATACATCAGTGATTTGTGGCAGAGTAGCCTGCACAAGCTACATTTCACAACAATTCCTCATGAATTAATGCATTCTTCATATTTAAAATGTACAAATTAGTTTCTCGGTAAGAGTTTAGTATATCGGAGACACATTTAAATCGAATATTGTTTCCAATGGTTCGTACTTACCAATTGTGAATTGCGGAACATAGTTCAAGGGGCCATTATGCTTTTTGCACGAAAAGAAGAAAAAATATGGAGCGATTTTACAATACAGGGAATTTCTCCATTTTGTTTGAAATTCGGCATACTCACTAATTTTGACCCCCTAATCACGAATCTGCAGTCAAAATTTGGCGCTCACACGTGGAAATAGCAAAATAATCGAAATTAAGTTCTTATTTCCACACCCTCGATTTCCGAATTTCCCGCCGGTTCCGGGCTCCGCCCCTGGGGTAATCGACCTACCGCCCCCAACCGCTATCGCGGCCCCGCCTCCGCTCCGCTCCGGCTTCCCGCCTATATCTATAGACTCCCTGTTAAGGGCATGTTAGAAAGTGGCCGGATTCACCTGCCCCCAAATAAGCGCCAAATTTATACGTGAGCGCCAAATTTTAAGTGCAGATTCGTGATTAGGAGACCCAAATTAGTAAGTAACCGAAAATTCAAACAAATTGGAGAAATTCCCTGTATTGTTAAATTATACCAAAAATATTTTCACATGCAGAGTACTTCTTTTGATTCATTTCTTCGCTTTCGTAACACACAATATGGCGGGCTGAGGTTGACTACCGTAGTGGGTATACAGTGTTTCCAACCTTCTTCACCGAAAAATACCTACTGTCATGTTTGTCACTTGTGCAAATTGTACATTATGCACGGGTAGCTGACGGATAGCCCCACGATCCATTTCCTATAAGGTTAGGTTTGGTTAGGTTAGGCAAGCATAGTTAAAAAAAAAAAAAAGGATTGGAAACACTGACAGGGGCTTACATTATCAAATGTACACAGCATCCGGTTGTCGTAGGGCAAGCAAATGAAAGCAATGGCAATTGTGCATCAGTGAGATATTTCTCTTGAAAAATACATGATTTCTTGCTCAAATATATTCCACGATGAAAGAAAATACCTTGACGAACATTGTAAATCTTGGAGAAACTCATTTCCGTAAGTAGTTTCTTCTGTAAAATTGAAGAAATGTGTCTCCGGTATACTAAACTGTTACCAGTTTCCCTAAATTTACTTTCAGTATTCTAAATGTATTTCTTATCTTTCTGTACAACTTGCAAATTTCATTACACAATCTGAACCATTATCATGTTGGCTAGTGTATTACTTCAGATAGTTACGCATATATTTTTCATTCTAATTCGTTTCATTTTTCTTTCAGCGTTTCAGATTAAGCATTCCCAGAACTCCAATTGAAAGAGGATGGGGAAGTAACATATGGCTTGTGTTTGTGTACGGCTGGTATTGGAGAGGTCTCATCTTGCTGCAATCATCTTCATGCTTGAACCTGGTGTACAATAAAGGGATAATTTATCATGCATTGAAAAAGAAAATGCATGGCTGCTTCCTCATATGTAAACACTACTAACCATTCCAATAAGTATCATGGACTTCGTTGCTTCCGTGCAGAAGAAAAGAAGGCTGGACATGACAAGTGATACCGAAATCACCGATGAAATATCAGTCTCTTGTAAACATTCCGAAACCTACAAAAGACTAGTGAGATTTATTTCTTCAAAATTACGTTATTCAAGTTAGGCACCTGGCCAAAATTTAGTGATCAAAAGTGCTTTAATATGCCAGGTTACACTCAAACTACCTGTATTTGTGCTAAGAGTTGGAAAATAAATGTACAGTTATATTTGTGGTCAAGCAGGAAGTTCAAAGTGATTTCAGTACAAATCAGGGATAAATACTGTATCAAACAACTGGTAGTTTCACCATCTGTTTCACTATTTTTTTAAGCTACTGAGACCAAGTTCTTCCTTTTTCCTGAAGTTTGTAACTAAGGTATAACCCATGAGAGAGTAAATGAGAAAATTATATGAACACAGTCAAAGGTCTTACTACTAATGTCTACATGTCTGTTATTCCTAAACAAAAGTTGTCCTTGCATAGGCGCAATACTAGTAGATGGAATGGTTAATAGTATTTGCTGATGCTGTGGGAAGGGAGTATACGGAATAAAGTGCCCATAGTTTGAGAAACTTTACTGTGAATGAGATTTGCTCTCTGAAATCATCTTACTGAACTAAAGACAATGGTCTCATCAAGTTGAAACCAGACTATCCCTATTACTTTCAGGTACAAATACAAATTTACAGAGAAGGAAATGTTCATATGTAGGATTCTGGGGGATGTTGAAATGTGTACTGTACTAAAAGACCAGACATTCTTCAAGAATGTCTTGCTGTCTGAATTATGTGCTTGTTGGTTTATCAGGCATTCCAAATCAAACATGCATAGATATTGTCTTGTCAGCAAGGGTGCTGTGACACTAACATTAATAAGTATAGTGCTCGTTTTCGTTATATATGTGATTGATTAGTTTGGTTTATATTACTTCGCTTTTCTGTCACTTTTGGCTAATTGCAAAGGTGAGGATGAATGGTAATGAGATTAAATTGATGAAGGGACACTCAAAAAAGAGCACCAATGACTTGACTGGGATTCAAACCCGACAACCCTGGCATTGTAGCTTGCTGTGCTAACCACTCCGCCACTGAGACTGGCTGTAATACATGTGAGTTTACGTAGCTTTCGGTAATGTAGAAAATTAGAGCATCTACTTAATGCAGCATGTGCTCCAGTTTTGTTCTGGGATTTCAAGTGGAATGATGTGAATTTATTCAGTTGCTTTGTTTATCACAAGAATGTTCTTGAGCTGTTAACATGTTCACTTTAGCTGATGTTTTAAAAATGAAAACTGGTTTTAAAATTAAGTTTGTTGCTGCAACCATTCAATCAATTTTTCAATAGTGCTATTGATACATAAGATTTTTTATGTCACATTCATTGAAACAAAATAAAATAAATACAATTGATACCTGTCTACCCACAAAAATAAACTAAAGTGCAGAAACGTGCATAATTAAAACAGTAAATTTTTCAAAATAAATTTCTTTTCTACTTAGTTTATTACATACAATAAAAGTGTTTGCTAAAGTAGAAATTTTGTTTGGGAATTTTCATCCTTCATTTGAAGTATGTTTGGTACCCTTGACCCTCTGTACCTGTGAACATTTTCAGTTGTTTTTTAGCTCTCTGAAACATGTTTTATGTGAAGTAAAGTACATTTGATACCTAACGTGTTACTTTACTGTGAAGGAGCACAGCCCAAAGACTTCCCGGCAGTGAATATAGCACCCAACAAGACATTCCACGACTATGTTAGGGGCCTTAGGTTTGGAGCTTATAGAAAGTTCCATGTTTTTCCATTATTTTAGTGTGCATACAAGCATTTTTTACTAATAAAAAGCAGCAAAAGTATTCGGAGATGGCAGGTTTCTACTTGTGCTGGCCATAATTTGGGTTCAAATATCTGTTATTTGTGTTTTCTGCATGCAATAATCAATTCTATATTATGTAAAGCATCAAGATTTGTTGATTAAAAAGGAAAACATTAACTCTCGAAGGGGTACAGTGGTTAAAAGTACATTTCTTCTTATTTTCTGGTGACAATGGTTTCTGTAACAAAGCTACCTTCATTCATTTGTTGGAACTTGAAAGGACAAATTATGTGGACTGTTCCTTTCAATTATAGGAAATGTTTCTATTTGTGCTTGAAAGTGTTTTCAATTTCTTTTCAAACATACAACAATTCACAAGAAAAAAATATTTCAAAGCTTCCTGCAACCCTTTGGCTGACATCCTATAGGTGCGGATGAAAATCTGCTTGGATGTCTTTGTGCTGCTGGCATGAGAAGCGAGACATTCGTGAATGGCTTTTCTGAAAGATCTCTGGTGGTGATTGTTGTGTGTATCAAAAGGAAGAAATTGTACTTTACAATTAAGGTGCTGACATTTATCATAGATGAGCTTGACATACATGGTGAACCATTCTTTCGGTAGCTCTGATAAGAGTCCTGGTCGTGCCTGTATTTTTTGCTTAAAATTTTACTTGGTGAACCATCGTCTATCTGAAATGAAATTTCATCCTAACTTGGCTAGCAAAAGTTAATTCTGTCACCATTTCCCTCCCCCTGATATTTTATCAGTTAGCCTTGTTTACACAGCCACCCTTCAGTCTTAATGGTTGTGGAAGGCACCATAGAAGCTGAAGGGCTCTTATTTGGTTGTGAACAACTAAACGTAACATATTCATGTGGTCTACTGAGAGGAAATGAAGGTTCTTGAGTATATGTACTTGAAATTTAATTTGCATGAGGTGAATTGGTCACACAATGAATGCTGTATTCAGCAAAAACCTAATGCCACAGAAACAGCACAACAATCACCCATGTTGATATCCCAAGAAAGCCAATTATCACCCATGTTGTTTTATGTTATACATTTTACCTCAAACAGGAAGTTCCATGGTTCCGAAAACTTTTCCATCTGTTCATAAAATGTGCCACTACTATATTCTGAAAAATAATTTTTCTTGTATGTACGCATTGCTTGCATTGTAGAATTATTTCTCTTGTAGTCTACAGTCATTACAAGCATAAAAACACAGTTTTTCATTGTGACGTTTCAGCAGATCATATGCTCCCTTAATCAGACTTTTATTTTTAGTTTTATTTACATTTATTCAAAAATAAATGTCTGATGAAAGGAGCATTCGTGTAACCGGTTCAGTTATTGCAGGATTCACCAAATCAAAACTGACGAGCAATTAAGCTAAACCTGCTGTACCTTTTTTTCATTGTAGGTCAATATTTTAAAAAGTAATACAGCAGAGCCACTCTTCGTTACACACACAACTAAACCTTGCTATTGACTGCCATGCTGGGGGCATATTTAAATATATTTTACAGAAAAAAATAACTTACATTAGTGTGCAGAAGGTACCAATCACACTGCCAACCTCAACTTTCATTAGAGCAGTTATACTCTAAAGTAAAATTACAGATATTTTTACCAATCCAATATATCTATAAATAGTCTGTAATTTGCTGCAAAATTCTGCAATTATATTATTTTTGTGAACCTATATAAATTAATAGTCCTCCTCCGTGCCATCTAAAGCACCTTGCTTTGGATGGCAGCTGTGGGATGGTATGGGTTCAATCCCAAGCTCAGTTTCCAGGAATTTTCGGATGGTGGCAATCCACCATCATGAGGAAATTGGGGAGCTCCAAATGAGTAAGCGTAATCCGGTCGCAAAGACCTACTGCAACGGCTGGGGATACGTCAGGCTGACCCCCCAACTATTCCAATCCTCGTTGAAGATCTCCACACTTAGTGGTGATGAAGGAAAGCATAGGAGGGAGGCCGGTAGGTAAGCCAAGGCCCTTCATGGGCTGTTACGCACAGGATTATTATTTTTATATAAATTAATAAATCCTACTTTTCTATAATAGTACTTTATTTGTATCCACAAATATTTCATATGGAGAGAGACACACTTTGCAGAGGAAAAAAATTACAATTATTAGAAATATTTATGCATATGGGTTGATCTGTGAATGACCAAACTGCACCATACACAATAGTATATTTAGAGAATAGATTAGTTTGAATTCATTGCATGGGTTTAGCAATTCCACTGTTGTCAAAACAACATTCGTAGTTATTCATTGACAAACAAAAAATTGTTAAAGCACAACACACTTGAAAAATTTTGTTTGTTATATCACCTGGTTTAGCACTGACAAATTGGGCAGGTATTGTTGATATCAGGATACTATATTTTCTGTGAACAAACAAACCTATCCAATCACCTGCTCGACTTGTTTTCTGAAATTTGCCAGTTTCCTAGTGTATTGCAGATAGAAAGCCATATATACATGACATTTGACCACTTGTCTACTATTCAGGATGCTGAACAACTCCCATGTGCACTCAACACAGGGAAACCGCCATTAAAATAGTTAACTTGCTGGGACCACTATAAAACTGCACTCTCTCTTCACTCTCATTGAAAGTCTTCAGTAAAATTTGCTTTTTGACACTTGAAATATGTTGCAAGTTCCTGTAATCTGACATCACAGTGTCAATATGTTCCAGGGTCATGTCGGTCTACCATGCAGTATATTCAAATCCTAAAAAATAAAGAGTATAAATAGTACATTTATCACAAAGAGAAAAATGGAAAAAAATATATATGGTTGGGGTGGACCAATGTGATATGCTCACGTTGGCTGCTACTAATGCTTAACCGTTAGGGCTGTCCCATTCGTAACAAACTGTGATTATAAAAATATATATCGTACACATAAATGGAAAAAAGTTTAACCTGCACTGTGTCATGCATTTGGCTCTGACTATGGGATGTGCATAGGTTTGGGTCTCCTGGGGGAAGCATAACAAATTTTCCCGAGATTTCAGCCTGTGTATGGAACCCATGGCCACCAACCATCGTGAGGAAATTGGGAGCTAAGAAAGAGTAGCGTAACCTGGTCATGGAAACCCAAGACAATGATCAGGGGTTCGTCACAACCCGTCATGCCATGGGAAAAAGAAACTTTCCCACTTATCTCTGGATTTTTCATTTTTGTTTACTCAGGATTATTAAAAAAAAAAGAAACGCACACACCAGCTTGATAACAGCAGCATGTGAAATACTAGCATGGTTTTACAGCAATAATGTCCTATGAATAGTATTCTGGTTTCGTTAGCAAAAAAAGTCATTTCACTCAATACATTACAGAGGTAAGGAAATTCTAAATCTAATGAAGTACATTTCAATATGATGAAAATAACAACTTAGTTTGTTACATTTATTGTTATTTTTTCCTACAAAATTCATACATGCTTTTCGTAGTTTGGATTTCATACATTTATAATGGATATTAGAAACTATTACTAGTATATGTAGAAATACTGTGTGTCTGAAAACACTCCCGTCAATGGTTGCATGGATCCCTATGGTGCTCCACTGAAATGTGAGCTTTATAACAAGTCAACAATGGATATATTTCACATAATGGCTGAACAGACTTTCTGCACTCTTTCACGAAGGTACGCTGGGAGTCAAAGTGATTAGTGTTGCCAAACTACAGAAGCATGTGAAAATAAACAAGTGGATCACTACCGTAATCCCCAAAACTGTGTTAAAAAATTGATTTTTTCAAAGATTTACTGGAACATTTATGGCATAAGTGTGTCATTATGTACTAGAACAACAATTGTGGTCTTCTAAATCCATGAAACTTGACATTATAAAATATATATATCAAATATTGGCATATTGGTTCTGTTTAACTGTGGTTACATGCGCAGTAAATACAAATTGGATGATATTGTTAAGGCAAGGGGAATTTATGTGTGCATCAAGTTCATATGAACATAAAATCTTAAGATTGAATATAACTTAAGGACCTCAAAAGGGAAGTTACTTCCACAGAGCCATTTTCTAAATACTTTCTAAAATAATGTCATGCATTTCATCTCCGATATTGTAAATCAGCAAGAAATTTGTTATTTAGAAGCAGATTTTTTTAGCAGAAAGTATTGTGAGTATTGTCAGTTATAAACACAGCAAATCTCAATCAGTGGTTATTCACTAACTTGTTATGTAGCTACATTAACCATCCAACTTTCATGTTAGTTCAGTCTCATAGTCATAGAAGAGAGGAGTTCTCGGTATCTTCCAGTCAACCATGTTCTTAACTGCTTAGAATAAGTTCAGACATTGACGTTACCTTATCTCTTGTTTATTTTGTTTCAGTTTTTAAAGTCTAGTGAATACTGGTTTTAGTGATGATGACATGGAAGGTTTTGTTAATACAAGGTATATGTGTCAGACACAGAGGAATAAGTTGATGTCCCAATGTTTTGTTTGCTACATATTTTTAAAAATGCAGATTATATTTGTACTTACATTACTGATGTGTACTATATCTTTGTGTATATATTAATTTTGTTGGCCTCTGCCATTGTCAGTATTGGATCAATGGTTATAAATAGGTGGAACACCTCTAAATGTAAATTTTACCACATATCAATGAAAAATAGAATGCCTACATTCGCTTCCATGTGTGGTAAATAAGATTTTTCTACATTTCTTTTGCAAAAATAACATTTCATAAATTTTGGAAATCATGAATAAATGTGCTAAAAAAGACACTCACCCTCTCCACTGTATTCTGCCCTTCTTGGGAGAAAGTCTTGCTTGATGCAATTCCTGACTCTGGCCTGGGAAATGGTAATTCTGCAATCTCTTGCCACTGCCAACTAGTAGCTGCCTGTTGCAAAAAAGCAAATATAAACATCACTAAAACATGCTAAAAATGTTCGAATTTAGTTCTACATTATCAGTACTCAGTAGTAAGTGTGTATACATTTGCATTTTACATCCATTCCATTATTTCAAAATTTCTTTATACATTTTGTAATTCTGATCAACACGAAAAGTGTTCTTGTAGTTAAACATAATTCAGGTTAGCTGCTAGTGTTCTATTTCTCAATTATGACCTTTAAAGTGCTTCTGTATTTTCAATTTAATTTTGTTGCGCCGCTTTTCTACCATATGGATCAATCGCGACAATAACTGCGAACTTATGGCATATATATGATGAGACAATCATATATTAACGCCTTACCCCATGAGCATTAAAGTGCTTTTATATTATTTTTTACAAGAAAAGGTGAAAGGTAATGTTTTCCGTGGATATAGCACCGTGTCATGAAGGCAACTTAGAAAAACATTGGAAAAACCTATTGTATTTTTTAAATATATTTTTATTTACACCTTGTACTGCAATACAATATACATTGACAAATATGTCTTCAACAAAGTCAAGCATGTGTACGCGGAAACCAATATTTAATTAAGAAATCGAAAAAAAATGCATTGACTAACAACGGCATATTTACATCGCTGATTACTGTTATTTTAATGTGTAAGTTTATAATAATAATAATACAAATCGTAACATACTCACCCTAAGATGGCCCAGAATGTAAGTATTCTCTTGCATCTCACATTATCCTTGTCTGAAGTACCAAAAGCAAACATAAAAATACATCCATCTTCGACAATTATAGCAAACGACTCGACCGAACGACTGATCTCGGTTGGGTATGAGCTACCGAGTGCTAGCGAACGGAACGACTCGAGAGCCAGCGAACGAGTGAGTTTCAATAATACGGTATATTCAATGTCGTTTGTCTTGCAACCGACTTCAGCCACCAACTCATCAGCTAGCTACCGTAACGAGTTTCAATAATAAGCTCCCTGATTTGTCTAGGGGTATCTTTCTTTGTACGACAATGCACGTGGGTTGCTACAAGTCAACATAATTTTATAATTAACTACAAGAGACAACGGATAACCTTTGCGAAACCTTTATGATCAGGGAGATAGATTACCTTGTCCAGCATCTGTGAAATTAAAAACTAAAATTTTGGATATTTTCTATAGTTTAATTAACGTAAAATTTGAAGTATATACAAGTCGTATCCGAACGTTCATTTCTCTAATTATCGGGCCAAAACTCTAACTTTGATGTTGGAAATCTCTATTGTTTGTACCTGGATGATTTACATTTCATGAATTACATCGGGAGTACGTTTGTCACTAGGTAGACTCGCGTTACTCCAAGAAACGTCTTAACAGGCGCGAGGTCGCCCGACGTGTACATTTCTCAACACTCCACGGTGACAAGGCACTAGGCTGCCCGGCGCACCGTAATTACTTCAAAATAACATCCAGTACAAACTACCTTTTTACCTGTAAACTGGACACCAAGGCACTAGCTTGCCCGGCAATCCAATCTCTTACAGCATCCGTTTCGGGAGACCTGTCCTCTGGTCCTAGCTGACCGAAGCAAAAACAGCCTCTCCCTTCCAAGTCTCAGTTCCAACCAGGGTTGGCATGTTTAAAACAAAAGTGTTTAAAACACTTTGTTTAAAACGTTTAAAACACACGGCTTTGTTTTTTTTACAAATGTTTTAAACATTTAAAACAATATGTTTTAAACATGTTTTTTTTACAAGTGTTTAAAACACATTTTGGTGGTAGATATTTTATAGTCTGTGATAATTTTTTTTGTTTGGCAACCCTGTTTTCCATTGAATCTGTGTCAATTAATCCGTGCTTTACAGGTCTCACTTATCGCACAACACTTGAGCAACCTTATGTTCTGAGGTCACGGGAGAAAGCTTTTTAATTTTTGGCTAAGGGCCGGTTGCACCATCTCCGCTTAACGTCTTATCCCCCACTTAACACCATTTTGCGGTTGTTCAATGTCCGCCTAACGTTACCTAGCACTTAAAGTCCCGTGTAACGTAAGTGGCGGTCGGGGCTCCGCCTAACGCGTTAAGTGCCAGGTAAACATGGAAAAGCTGTACACTGTGCGGCCAACAGATACGTGCAGCACCTAATAATCTGTGTTTACACTTTTATAGTTGATAAAACGGCAAAGTCTCGATCAGCTGTTGCAAATTGCGAAAGTTTGCTGCATGTTTTGCATTACCAAATAACAGCAAAAAAAGGCGGATTTGTTAATTATCCCAGGAACGGCAATAAATAAAGCAACGTTTGTAAATATATGTGTAGAAATGATTATTAGGTGGTCATTTTCGTGTGTGTTCCGAAAATGTTGTATATTGATATTAGCATTAGCAGTTTCACTGTAATTTCGTATGTAGGATTTGAGTGCATGCGGGTACAGAAAATAAAACCAGTTTAAAGTAATGCGTTTGATGCTTGCAAAATTGTATTAAAATGCCGTTCCAAATAAATGAATGTGTGTTTGCTGTAACAATTTTTTTCAACCAAACGCAATACACGAAATGTACACCATGCATTAGTTGCTTTTTCGCAATCCTAGTAATTTGTAATCTTTAAGATTAAAACACGTGTAATATTATTAGAGTCACTTCCGTCGGCATTGGTGTGAATGTAAAATTGCAAATAAACAAGTAATGTGTTGTTTCCGAATAACAACTGGCAAAGAATGCACGTATAATATTTAACAGTAGCTACTCTTACCGTCCAGTTCATACATATGTACGTACAAGGAACAATTTCCGAATGGTGGTGTGTTTTTTACAAACACACACATTTACAATAATAACCTTGCAAGAAACTACATACCTAGTAGTACTTAAGACGTAATACCAATCTTTTAAGAAACGTATACATTGTATATGTGTGATTTTGTATTTTAACTTCCAAAATTGGCAAAAAAAAAAGTTTCCTGTTAACAAGCATCCTTACGATGTTGACATGCATGTACAAGGAACAATTTCCTACTGGTTTTGTACCTAACCTAACCAACCGTAAATGCCAAAGTTTTTTTTTTCCGGTATTTACTACTTAGAGGAAACGTTTTATGCGAAGTAACATATTTTTAATTACATTGTGCGAGATTTTGTACTTTAACTTTAAAACTGGCAAAGAATAATAATAATAGAGACAGGTACAGCAGTATCTTTACGGCGTTGATACATATATACAAGGAACAATTTCCGAATGTTGTTACGTTTCGTAGATGCAAAGAAAATGCAGCATTGTAATAAACCTTGCACGAATCTACATGCCTGAAGATGCATAAAACGTGCACTCAAGTTTTTTCTGTTGTTTTTTTTTAACATTCATATGCAATACACATGATCTTGTATTTGATTTTCAAAATAACTGGCCTAAAAAGACGAGCGGCTAGGGGCAGCATTAGCACCTTGGGAAATACATGCTAACAACACCAAACCTGGCCTGCCTAACCTATCCACGAAGGCATATAATAGCATAAATGAGCATGTAAATAGGTTTGGCAAATTATAATTTGTTTATTTAAGCTATTATATACATACGTGGATAGGTTAGGCAGGCCAGTTTGGTGTTGTTAGCATGTATTACCCAAGGTACTAATACTGTCCCTACCTGCTCGTCTAAAAAGGACCACAGCTTGATCGTATGTACAAGGTATATTTTCCTGGTGAATATTACTGTTTTTTTGTAAAGAAATATATACGTTCTTGCATTGCACTAGCATATAACGTTGCACGAAACTACCTATCTGAAAGTATATACAGCCTGGAGTTTCTTCTTTTCTCTTAATAAGAATAAAACATGCGTACATACAGTACTATGGTACTTTACATTACTATTTGATTCTTCCTTTTGTGCTAAGATGATAGTAATTCCCAAAATGTACCTTGTACATGGAACCGTTGATTAACTATTTTTTTTGTGCTATTCGAATTTGTTTTGAATACAAAAATTTAATTTTCATCTGCATCGTTAACCAACTTTCACAAAAGCTGCATTATAAATAAAGAAGAAACCTATAAGATGGTCAACGTTGATAACACTAATACTCGCTATTCGCTAAAGAAGGGGTTACGGATTGATAAATTATTAACAGAAACGAATGATAAATTAGTAAGAGCAGAATAGAAGATTGCTCTTCTCATTCCGTATATTTACACAAACTCAGATATGTCAGCCTTGCACTAAAAATTGAATAAATGTAACTTGCATTTGTTACGACTTCGTAAAATTTTGGTCACTGTTTAGTAGTGTTTAATATTTTTTAAAAAGTGACCGTATGTCTTACTGAAAGATAAGACGAGGAATATTCTTTTTTGCATTATGTTAATTGGAGTACGTGAAAAATAAATTGAAAATTTTGTAAGCTTCCCACTACTTCGAAAGATTACGGGTTATATTGTATAATATAACATACATTTGATATTATATGAGAGTACGACACATGCATTACCTACTTCTATCAGCTGTTTCATTTTATTGCAATAAATATTTAGTTTTTTTAAACATATTTCAGTTGAAAAAGAATGCATTTGGAATTGACAAGCAGATATTAGCACGTAATAAACAAACAAAACACAATCGAAAACACAACTTTCTCCAGTTTCTGTTGCCAGGTCGTACGGCAAGCAGGAGAAAGTTCCACCTTACAAGGCCGAGGATAAAAATGCTTGGTGCAACCCACCGCCGCCTAAATCTCCCGCCTGTCGTTATCCAGCACTTTGTAAAGTGGCAGATTAA
The DNA here is from genome assembly GCF_977018435.1 of Lepisma saccharinum. Lineage (NCBI taxonomy): Eukaryota > Metazoa > Arthropoda > Insecta > Zygentoma > Lepismatidae > Lepisma > Lepisma saccharinum. Next base: position 10,306,601 of record NC_139241.1, on the reverse strand, counting down.
GTGGCGATGGTGCAACCGGCCCTCAATGCCTATGTTGTTAGGTTAGGCATGCTAGCTATGTATGCACAAGGTCGCAAAATTGTTGTGCGACAAGAAAAACCCGTGCTTTACTGTAGAAATCGAAACCTCTCAGTTCCTTGTTTCGTATCGTCCTGTAAGTTTGAGACTGGTGGAAGCTTGAAATGCAAACTAATTATCTAAATACACAATGCGTGATTTTGATCATGACGTGATTTTTTTTTCTTTTGCGATACGATTCATTGGTCTGTATAACTGAATGAAGCGCAGATGCTTACTTTTGGTAACATAATTTTGTACTTTGAAAGATAAATTCATCTGGAGAATCTATTATGACACTGCAGGTTGTTTACTGCTATATAAACTGTTCAGACAGCAGGAAATATTTCACCGTGATTTTTTCAGGACGAGGATAGTAATTCTATAATATTTAGTTTCTTGAAACTTAGATGAATATAAATCCTAACCTACTTCAGTAGTGGCGGAAAAAGGGGGCTATTACCCACAACTTTTGTCCCTGCAGACACGGGCGCCGACTTGTCAAAATTATTGGGGGGGGGCTCTGATCACTGAAATAAATTAATTAATGACTCACTCTCTCCCTTTTTAAGTTTTGGCCTCAGTGCTCGGAATCTCATAAAAGCTAGGGGTGTGCGGGATCCCGAAAAGTCAGGACCGGGTTCGGGAAAAAATTTCCCGTTCCGATGCGGACTTCGGGAAATGATTTCCCGAATTTTCGGGATCCCGTGCAGTCCGGAAATACCGAATGCTCATTTGAAAATGTAGTTATTTCTCGACGTTTTCTGCATTGTCAATTTCTGGAACTTACCGTAAATTGTTAGTTTTTAATCCAGAAATCACTTAAAGTGAAAATGACGTATATTTCAAGATTTTCAGAGCATCGGGAAATTTTTGAACATTTCCCGACTCAGTAGGGAAATTGAAAATTTTTCCCGTCCCGATCCCGTCCCGCACACGCCTAATAAAAGCCCATGAATTCCTCAAAAATATCATTTTTTTTTCACAGTTCGAATGCAGAACAGCGCAAAACAGATCTCCCTAATATATCAATGATCTCGTTCTGAATGTCATACGAGAGCCATTTGTAGCCCGAACGTCCCATCCACTCCCCTAGTTCATGCACATCGTCTTTTGAAACTCTTTTTTAGTAAAAATTTTAACAATACTCATAATTACATACTTAGTATATACTAGTAATAAATCATGCGTTTTGCTGTCTCTGGTCATAGCCTCCCCAAAGTTGATGGTTTAGTGGTTTCAGTCCCCCAAAGTTGATGGTCTAGAAAGTTTTAAATGTGTATTTAAAGTAAAGTTCATGTGGCACAATTCAGAGTAAACTTTACAAGAGAAGCAAAATAATACATTAGACCCTTTAAGCAAAATTATTTGGGGGCTCTGCCCCCACATTGTTAATATTTGGGGGCTTCTGCCCCAAGCCCCATGGAGTCGGCGCTTATGCCTGCAGTAGAGGTGTGCGGGATCCCGAAAAGTCGGGACTGGAATCGGGAAAGAAAATTTCCATCCCGATCCCGACTTCCGGAAATGATTTCCCGACTTTTTGGGATCCCAAGCAGTCTGGAAATTCCGAATGTTTATTTTAAAACGTCGTCAATTCTAGACGTTCTCTGCATTGAGGTTTTGTACCAGAAGTGTAAAAACAAGCACTTAAGATGGAAATTACGGATAGAATTCGAGATTTCAAGAGCTTTGGGAAATTTCGAACACATCCCGTCCCGAAAATTTTCCGACTTTTTCGGAAATTGAGAATTTTCCCCGTCCCGAATGTCGGGATTTAAAGAATTTCCCGTCCCGACCCAAAAAATTCTGTCCCGCACACCCCTACCCTGCAGTATGGTAAAACTTATCTCCAAAGGTAAATAAACTGTCCTTGTCGCAATTGTACTCATAAAAATGAGTATTTTTTCTCTTTAACGACTTTAAGTATAATTTACTGGGAAAAAGTTGAATTTCTTTTGTTTAAAACATGTTTAAAACATGTTTTTTTAAACTCATGTTTAAAACTATGTTTAAAACAAAAAAAACATGTTTTAAACAAAAAAAAACAGTTTGTTTTGTTCTTTTTAAAAAAACACAAATTTTGCCAACCCTGGTTCCAACAGCCGACCTCCCCCACTCTCATCTGGAAGTTTATATACGTTTTGTTCGCGTCTGTTGCCAACCGCCCTTCTTTCAAAATTTTTAATCTTGAACAGCTAAACTCCCACCTTTCTTTTGAACGTTCGAAACACGAAGAAAGAACAGAGAGCTACATGATATTTATACATGGAATAATACGAACCTAAAAATGCATAATAAATTGAGATACACTTATCACATATACATATTTTTATACACGTAATTACCTAATTAATTAACATATTAATAAATATTTCAATAAGAAAAAAAAACACTGTTGCCCTGACACGTGGGCAGGGTAACAGTGCTTCGATTCCTTTTGCTTCTTTCTTCCCGGAACGTTCTGTAAACAATCTGTTACAATCCGAACCTCTATGTATCTCTACCGGGTATCAAACCTGGAGCCCTTGATTATAAGGCGATGATACTACCACTGTGCTATGGGGGTGGGGACAATAATTTTTATGTATTCTCTCAGATATACAGAAACGAGAGAGAAAGAAAGACACGGGGTCGAATAAACATGGTTCGTTATTATATAAAATGGACATTGCGGGCATGCTTTGTTCCTAAAGGAGAAAATTCGTAACACAAACCTGAATGAATCGTCACCTGATGGTGAAGTTTCAGTAATTTTTAATTTAAATTTAATTAATTACAGTTAGGTTATAAAATTTTTTGCTTATGTTACTTATCCAAGCGGGGTTCGTTCACGCAAACTTCACCACACAATAACAAACAAAACTGTCACCGTATTGGACACTAGTGATGACGTTTCACTTCTGGGTTAACAGTGCCATGAAGAATGAGGATCAATACCGAGCGATTGCTAGGGAGATAGGAGGTGCGAGTGTAGCCAACCCGTGAATATTGTCGCATATTGGTATTGGTATGGCCGGGGTGCAGCATGCTTGTAAGGAAATGCAAAAAGGAGTGACGTTTGTTTGCGAGTGCGTGGGTAGTGTGTTTGTGTGGTATCCTTGTCGAAATAATCCTTTACTTCTGTACATGTCTCTCTCAGTTTCTCCGTTACATTATGGTGGTTAAGCATGCAGATTGGCAACACTGTTCAACGTACACTGATTTTCCCTCAAGGCCTCCCCTCTTTATCTTGGCACTTTGCCAAGTAGGGTTATCCAATGAACCGTGGCGGCCGGCAGGTTGGTTCGGAAAGCGATCAAAGCATCGTCGAGCAAGTCACGAGCTTTGACGAACTCCTCACTTGATATCTTGACATACTTGGGAAGCAAGGCGCCGGTTTTCTTTGTTGTAGCCGAACCTGTTTCGCTACATCTTGCCCTATGCTTGCTAATATTAGTTTTGGAGATTAATTTCCCACAAATAACACATTCGATGAAATTGGTAGATGAATTTTTTTTAATATGCTTTAAGTAAATAACAATAAGACGCACAATCAACTCAAAATTCAATAAGATTCTATTTACTAGAAAAAAAAACACTTTTAAACTTACGGTAATTGATAGAATGTAAAAAAAAACAATAGTTATAATTATAATATTTTTTTCAGCTCTGGTATTTATATATACATTTTCTCGGGAAAAAATACAAAATTCAATACAAATTCATACAAATTCAATCTGTGTGAAAAACGACTTGAACCACCTTCAAAATAAAATAATTGTAGCTATTACGATAAAATTTTCAGCTATGTTATTTATACAGAATTTCCGGAGACAACAAGTAACATCTGATCACATCAAAACTCAAGCTGATCGAAATTACTATGAAAAAAATCACTTGATACACTTTTTTAAACTTAAAATAATAAATAGTATGTAGCTTTAAAATAAATTAAATACTTCAACTTTTAACAAAAAAAAAATATGAGGAGCACTGCAACAACACATCCGTACTCTTCAACCACTCTCACGATACTGACTGATCTGTAATGCGAAAACCTTTAAGTAACCTAAGTGCGGACCGCGTTGAAAACATCCGAAACAGTGAGCCAATCAGAAGACACCACATCATCGTATTACATCATAACCAACCAATCAGAAAACAACACGTTAGATACGGGTCATCATAATATTGTGTAATAACTTGTTGCATAACATTGCAACCCACAGGTGTCTGTCAAGTAGACCGGAAGTAAATTGGTGTGGGTGTAAGTGTGGTGTGGGTGTTACGTACTTTAACTCGAAAGAAATTATGACACTCGTACGAAGTATGAGATGAAAAAATCACAGATTTGCAATAGTATAAAATCGACAAAAACATCGTCAAATAAGATTTTCCATTGTACTTAAATTAATAAAAATAATAGGCCTCGTACCAAGTACTACTTTGAAGGAACATGATTACACTACTACCAGTGGAAGAGGTTAGTTTATTTCGTAATAGATTGAGCATGATGGAATAAGTGTTTCCAACTCACTAGTTGTAGGTTAGTTTAACTCGTAAATCATTGAATGGCGAAAATTTTATGGGAGGAGTTGGCAACACTGCCAGTTAGGTTAACATACATCGTAGAAAGCTGTATGCCCTCAAAAATACATCGTAAAAGGAAACGACTCGTCCACCTCACTTGGACGAGCAAGGGTTCCCTTTTGATATCTACTTTCCCTCGTGAATTCTCAATTACACTTTCAACTTTGCTCTGGAAGAAAATCTATTTATTGCACTGAGAGCATCTGTATGGACCAATACCCTTGTGAATTATCATGTGGGTCTTCAAATTTGCATTTTGAGTAAATGTCTTTTTGCAGTGAGAACATTCATATGGTCGAATACCCTCATGAATTCTCAAATGAACTTTCAAGTTTGATCTAGAAGAAAATCTCTTATTGCACTGAGAGCATCCATATGGACGAATACCCTCGTGGATTCTCATGTGGGTTTTCAAACATCCATTTTGAGTAAATGTCTTCTTGCACTTAGGACATTTGTATGGACGAATACCCTCGTGAATTCTCATATGCTTTTTCAAATTTCCACGAAGAGTAAATCTCTTTTCGCACTGGAGGCACTCATATGGAGGAATTCCATCCTGAATTCTCTTGTGGGTTATCAAACTTTCACTTTTAGTAAATGTCTTCTCGCACTGAATGCATTTGTATGGACGAATACCCTCGTGAATTGTCATATGCGCTTTCAAATTTCCACGTCGAGTAAATGTCTTCTTGCACTGAGGACATTTGTATGGACGAATACCGTCATGAGTTCTCATATGCGCTTTCAAATTTCCACTTACAGTAAATCTCTTCTCGCACTGAAGGCATTTGTATGGACGAATACCATCATGAATTCTCATATGCACTTTCAAATCTTCACTTAAAGTAAATCTCTTCTCGCACTGAAGGCATTTGTATGGACGAATACCCTCGTGAATTCTCATGTGGGCTTTTAAACTTCCACTTCTAGTAAATCTCTTTTTGCACTGAAGGCATTCGTATGGATGAATACCCTCGTGATTTTTCAAATGCTTTTTCAAGTTTCCTCTATTAGAAAATCTCTTACTGCACTGACCACATTCATTTGGAACTATACACTCGTGAATTCTCATATGGGCTTTTAACTGTCCAATTTGAGTAAATCTCTTATTGCACTGAGCGCATTTAGGAGCACGATTCCTTATCTCGCTTAATTTCTTTTTGGATTTTATCTCTTGGACATTTTCTTTTCCCAATGGTTCCATCATAACAAAGAATTCATTATGTGTTTTGATATGGTTAGCTAAGTGCATTTTCCTCGTAAACGATTTTCCGCAATGAGCACAATTGAAAAGACAAACTCTTTCCTTGACTCGAAGTTTCATATTAATGTCTTGTTTTCGATTTGGGATATTCCTGTAGTCACTTTTAAGTAAAGCACCTGATTTCATGAATGATTTCCTAGTATAACTGATCGACTTGGTTTCAAGTGTCTGGTGAATTTTATGACTTCGACAAAGAATCTCATCAGTACATGTGATTCCTGGAGGTTTTCCACAAAATGCCGTCATGTCAGGTAATACCAAATTTCTTTTTATCTTCCTAAAATGAAATGTTTCAATAAGCTGAATTTTGTACAAGAGAATATCTTTAAAACATAGGCTGTACTTTGTGCATGTACACTTCTCCAAATGTTACCTGACTGCCTTGAAAGTCAAGAAATCGTTAATTTGGCAACACAGCTCTTGAGCAGCAGCAGAGATTAGCCAACTGTTCTACAGGTCCTCTACTAGGCGAGAAATACTGTGCTGAAAGATTTACATTATTGTTTATAACATGAAGTTAGAAGCTATATTAACCCAACATATTATTAGAGAGAAAAACGGAAAGCTAATGTATGATAAATAATTTTAGAGAATACTTGCGATTCAGAGTGTTAAAATTTGAATCACAGAAACCGTTGCGAGGTTGGAAACACTTCACTCCCTAGTGGTCCACCTGGAGGAAATCGCTCTCAAGTTTGAACACAAAATGGCATAATTACGAATAGTTTATAAAAATCAAATATAAGAACCCCTTACAAAGTAGTGTGCAATGAGCGAAAATTAAAAGATCTCGCAATTTGCAGCGAAAATCTGTTCACCAAGTAGAAAAGTGGTAATTTGCGTAATCATTACCACGTTGCAAAAGATCTGCAAGAAGTGATGTTGTCGAATGACGGTAAAGTACTAGCATCACAGATCTCTTTTATCCTAGGAATTAAGGGTCATGGGTTCAAATCCGAAACATTCCAATTCTTTTATTTTCAATTTGTAGTATTTTGTTGAGATACACTGAGTATGAAGTTTTGTAATTAAGTTTAATTATTTTTGTTTCCCAAAAGTAAATTCGTTGTTGAATTTGACAAATGTTTCCAGCAGCTCAATATATTATTTTTTTCTTTCTGGCACTAAAGTATATTTTTCAGAGATCAGATTCATTTCAAATCACTAACTTTACACTCAATCTAGGAATCCTACATGTGAAAAGTCTGCAATTATTTTGAAACTAATTTACATAACGTATCCTTGATTATTATTACCATACACTCTAAGTAATTCTTTCTATTATTAATTATAAACCACTAGGAAGTTCCATCATTTTAGATCGAAAAATAGTTAATCCTTGTCACATTCCAACAGAAACCAGGGCTCGGAAGTTGAAGAAGAATATTTTTTTTCTGAGTCTTCAAATCAATGCTAAACTATATATCAGTCGGTTTTCCTTCAGATAGAACTGGATAACAATGTTTTTGTTATCTCCTTTTTATGCTCTTCAGCCCTTTATGTCATTTTCAGTATTTTTTCCCTTCTTTTGTTACATTTTTCTTGATTTTTAAGTAATTTTCCTCCACCTTGTTGTTTCGTGAATTTTAAATGCAGTTTCTGCGGTTGTTGGAAATCGCTCTGATGAGCCATCACACAAGTCGAGCAGGTTACCATTACACCACAGACACCAGAAACACTTAATATTCAGTTTTAAGTGACATTGCACTGCATAGGTATTTAGTTTAACAAAGTATGGTATTTACTGTTGGTTATGTGAAACGTGTTGGGATACTCATGGATGTGCAAGTAGTGCGTTCGTTTGTTTAGAAGTTCGAAGCACTGAGAGTTGTTGGAGAAAGAAGAGCTGCCAAGCACAAGCCTTTCCGATCTCACTAGCATCAGCCTCCATGGCAGAGCGATTAGTGCAGTTGCTATGACGTCATGGGTCCCGGGTTCGAATCCCGGCTCGGATATGGATGTTTGTGATTTTCTGTCCTGAAAGAAATAAAATAGATATTGAATAAAAAGTGAACGAAGTGTAATAGGGAAGTTGCCGCTTAGGGGCTTTCCTTAGCAAAAAAGTGTAGTCTGTGGTGTATTGGTAACGTGCTCGACTTGTGTGACAAGGGTCGTAAGATCGATTTTCAACCACAGCAGAAACTTTTTCAGAAGACGAAAAGCGTAACGAAATATTCCTTCTTCAGATTCATGTAAATGACGTTGGTATCTCTTCCAAGAGTTTGAAACCTTAAATTCCAGACAGCTATCTCAATTGCAGCAGACCATCAGATACCACGTGACAGGTGCAGAAATCAGATAGGAAACATACCTTAGTCATCACTAGAGCTCGAAAGTTCATGACCTGTAGAATGATCTTTAAATATTTAAAAAATGGCCTAAAATGCTTTTCGCTTGGAATATGAAAGTTTGATTTTTAAATAAAATAAAAGAGTGATTCAATAATTCGATAAAACCCGCCGTAATGAAGCAAAGAGATAATTGAGTTTTCTCTATTTTAATTTCTCTATGCTTTGTATTTTGACTGCGGGATGGCATCGGTTTGAGTCCACCCGAGTTGTCTCTGGGGGTTCGGCAGTGCCGGATCTACAACCCGCAGTGCGGAGGGGGGGGAGACAATTAAGCCTTTAGGGGACCCTCAGCCATTGACATAGTAGAGGGTTCGCGTATGTAAAAAAAAATAAACGTAGTTGGTCAGGGGTGCAGAAACGAATACAATATATACAGGTAAAGTTCCCTGTGCAAATAGCACTGTTCCATTATGGCACATTTAGGGTATGTGGAAGTAGGGCCCCACAAATTTCCGATGTCGGACATCTTGGAGGTGATGTGATCAGCTGCACGGTCTGCCCGCCTTTACTTCTCACCGCGGGTACAATTTGATTTGAGGATGGATGGGCCATGGAGCTGCTTTATGTGTCCTTATTCAGGCCATAGACAACCCACCTAGGGTCTTTCTTCGTAAGAAAAAAATACGTAGACAAAAACAACCCTTGTAGGTTAACTTAGCCCGTAAAAGGTCGTAAAAAAAAAATTAGTAGCAATGCATTTCGACCAAGAAAATGGAAAACGACCAAAAATATTATGCAGAAACCCTACGTTTACACTACTACAATCCACCCAAAATAGTTTGGACGAATATGTAAAATTGATGTTTATTTGGATACAATAAGCTCAGAACGAGAATAGTATAGTATAATCACAGATAAGCCGATATACCCTTATCTCTGATATAATACTATAATAATAATATAATATAGTTCTCTTTCGCCCTCAGTTGCTTCGGAATAGAAATAATACAAATGATGCACCTGCTTTATATTAAGCAGTATACGAAAATTAAGCATTATATTTTAAGAGGTGATGTTAATAATGTATATCGAGAATATCGCTCATGTCTTGTAATGCAGCTACAATACAAAAAGTCACATGTACCTCAGTAAAACGCCAAACATGCATTTATGAAAAACAGTACTGCGAGCGAAACGAGCAAGAAAATTTTTACATCCATTCCTTTGCAGGCTTTCAAGAATATTACTTTACTGGAGTATCAATACTTTCTTATAGGGGGGGTGCGGGACAATTTGTTGGGTCGGGACGGGAAAATTTCCCAAGCTCTGGAAATCTCGAATTCTACATGTCATTTTCACCTTAACTGATTGTTTTTGCATTTCTGGTACAGAAACTAACGATTTCCGATAAGTTCCAGACATTTACAATGCAGAAAACGTCGAGAATTAACATATTTTTAAAATGACCATTCGGTATTTCCAGACTGCTCGGGATCCTGAAAAGTCGGGAATTCATTTCCCGAAGTTTGGATCGGGTTGAGAAATTTTTTCCCGAACCAGCTCCCGATATTTCGGGATCCCGCACACACCTACTTTCTTAGGATCTGGCGATATTTACTCTTTTCCAGATTCTCTTTTCACACGTTCGGCGCCGAAAATGTGTGGATACCATATCGCTAAATATAGTACCCAAAATATAATATTCAAACTTCCCCCAACTTCAGAAATCGCTTGACAATCTAAGATTTAACACTTTGTCAAGAGCTTCGAATCCCCCCTAAATGCAATACTCAATCCAACCATAAAAATCTCCATGCCAATTTTAGGCTTACTGTTTATATTGAGAAATGCCATGATATCTGAAATGCCATAAGATATCTCGCTTTACACGGTAGCATTTTGGTCATGACATAAATGTTAAGGAAAATGCTTTTGTCTAAAGCAAGAATGGGGCTGTTCATTGCCAAACTTTTCCGGTGGCAGCTCCACCACTGTTGTGTCCCTAAATAATTTTGTTCGTCATTTGGTTGCCCTAAGCTTTACATTGGAGCATGATGGGATGGCTATTCAAACATTATTTTCAATGAAGGTAAGAATTTCTCGTGTAAATCGATAATAAAAATGTTTAGTAAAGTTTTAAGATAATGTAGCCAGTTATAAGTTTTCCGAGAATTGTATTCTTCAGAACCTAAGAATTAATATATTAAAGCACAATGGAATGGTTGCGAAAACGAGCTAAATATAGTATGTTTATGCACAAAGAACACTAAAATTGATGTCATTTGGGTCGTCTCTAGCTGCCATGGGTCGATAATACAAAAATTTAGAAAAAATAAATATGCTGACCAAGGCAGTAATTTATTTTATTAAAAAAAAAACTAAACGTAACGTTTCAACCTTCTAGCAAGATTTTTACACAATGCTTTGCTCCTTTTTCTGGTTGCGAGCATGTGTAATTCAACGGCAGGTACGAATCGAAGAAACTCCCAAAATTATAAAGAAAAATGTATTAAGTGTGTAAACGCACGATATATATTATTATACACTATGACTGACATTATACCCTATCCGATAATTTAATATTAACGTATGTTTTCATTGTATTAAGCAGATATTCTCCCCTCGTATTTTCGTCCTTTTTCTTGGTAACAACAATTTTAGAAGTATAATTCCTGTAAATAAGATAGCCCTAGAGGTTGTGAGACATGAAACCGAAGAAAAAATATTTTTTGTAATAACTATTCTTGATGATAAATGTGTATATATATAAAACAAAGGACCATATTTACTAGCTACGTGGAAAAGTATGATATATGAATAGAAAAGTCGGCTATTAAAAAAAAAACCTATAAAAATAAAAGCACAGTCACGCGGAATTATCATGCATTATTCTTTACCGGATTCACAACAAAATATCACTTAAATTGTGAAAATTGCAAGTGACATAAACAAGTGCTGTGCAAATTTTAAGGCTTTTTTGAGTTTCGATATATTTTCTGTTGTTGACGATCGTCTTTTCAAAAGTCTTACTCTCACAGCACAGATTATTCAACTATCATGTGCAGACATCATTTCTGAGGTTAATTAAGATGATATTAAACTTGCAATTTAATGTAATAGCAGCATGTTTGACATCAAATTCCCCAGGTATTTAAAGGGAGAACAGTTGCCGATCAAAGTGTGGGGACACAACAGGGGTGTTGCCACCTACAATAGTTTGCTTTGACCAGGCCCATTGGATAAACCCCCCCCCCATCAATTTAATGTCCAATGGACATTTCCACTCTAACCTAAAATATAATTTTAACTTTATCACTGCATGCCATTCATTTTATATTAACGCTGTGCAAAACAGTTCCGTGTGATGCGGGCTTTACTCATTTTCAAAAGTAACTCAGTTGCAGTTACATGTACTTCAAAAGTAACTGTAAGTTACTCTTGCAGTTACTTTCTGTTGAAAATTTTCTTGCAACCAAATAACACAAATCATCATTAATTGTAATAAAATATTTTGTGAAGACTAACATGTATTTTACTTACGTTACTGGTACATAATGTGAGTCTTCGTATATTTCTTACAAAATAAAGTGCTCTCCTGTCCTTTGCGCAATGCCATGAAGGTGTATAGGGGGTGTGGAGTTAGAGCCCCACACTTTCTTGATCATGGCAGAAGGTGGGGGTGATGTGATGAGCACCGCGTCCCTGGCATCCTTTAACCCTTCCCCAGTTTTCTCCAGATACCCACCTTATACGATGCTGGGTGGACGCTGGAGCCGCTTGAACAGGTAGAAAAATTTCTCTGTTCTCTCCCACTGAGGATCGAACCCGGGGTTCCTCGCATGTTAGTAAGGCACCCAAACGATTTTTTTAAAGGAATACTCCTATGCGGTAGTATCTCAGTTTTTACGTATGTCAATTTTCTGTTTTCTGTATTCTCATTGGAACAAACACAAACATCCATGTTCGAAATGAACTAGAATCCGGGACTCCTGACATATAGTGCATTGTGCTAACCACTCCGCCACGGAGGTTGACCTGAGCTACTGCAACTTAAACATTTGTATTTTTATTATCATTGTTGTTATTAAGGAATGTCCATGGAGTTGGGGGGGGGGATTCTAGAAACTGTATAGAAAGAGAGATATCACTCACATAGAACATATTCTAAGAAGGGAGGTCTGTTTCGCATAAAGGGCATGTCAGAGGAATAAATTTGTAGTACAAATGAAAAAAAAAAATAATGTAGTAGCCTATAATTGTGCGTTATCAATGAACGTGAAAATGGCATTTCAAACATACCCCTTCAGTTCTCTCTGCGACGATTACATAAACAAGCTAGAATGATCGTTAGTCTTTTCCTGATTCTTCCGTTTGCCACTTGAGTGTTGTAATTCACTCTTGTATCAATAATAATGGTGAGATCTGTCGTATCTGTTACTGCCAGAAAATGGGTTCTCATTTCAATCCTTAACGAATAGCACTTACTAAAATATATTACTTTTTTCAAAATGTCCAGAAATGCTGAATAATCATAAATAAGCGAATTCTAACCCGAAATATTTTTACTTCCAATTTTAAATTATCAGGAACTGAGATAAATGAAATCACGTGGAAACAATTACATTGTTTTTCATTCATATGCACATTTGCTAGCTCTCTTCTTCTTCAGTTTCGTTTATACTACCAGTATCGTTGAATTCTTTCGTAAAAACACTGAAATATTGCAGTACGTCCCTTTTCAGCTTAATCCGATATTATAGCAAAGAAAAAACTATCGGATGCTGCTTACAGAAGGGGGAAGTTATAAGGTCACAGAAGAACAAACTACAGATACAAGAGACACTTCACAACACACAACTGACAATTGCAAACTGTCAGCAATAGGAAGGAATTTTCATCCTAGAGGCTTATCATCCCGCTTCTGGGAAATTTACCCCTCTTCGGAGGCGTGTATATCGCTTTGGAATTCAGGTCTACCAAACGAAAGATGAACTATAGGATAATCCTTGAAATTCCTGGCACCTGGCTGGAGCCTACCGACTGACCACCGCCAGGATATAAATTTAGTACAACAACTTTCTCTTTTCCTCTTCATCTATTGTTTGCAAGAATTAATATATCAAAGAATAGGCTTTTATATCACAGCAGAAACAAATTCCGGGTCACTTTGAGTCCAAAATCGCCAATAATTTATGACACTTACATAAGAATTTGTGTTGCAAAGTAACTGTTAAAATGTTACTTTTATCGTAAAAAAAGTAACTCAGTTACAGTTACTCACTTTAAAAAGTAACTAGTTACAGTTACATGTTCTCAAAAACAGTAACTGTTCCTTGTAACTGAGTTACTTGTATCTAGTTACTTCCAAACGCTGGACGAAAGATATATGAAACACAATTCCGGTAATCTAACATGTGTGCATGCATTTATGGTAGCAGAAATGAGAAGAACGAAAGCAGCGAGTTAAAATATTTGCAAGCGAAATTTCACATGTTTTACTTTTACAGCATATTCAAAATTAATCAATATTATTCTGTTGCAAGACTTTTCTGAGTAGCGATAGTTCCTAATCTTCAGTTATTATTAGTAGTAGTGGTGGTATTACTGCAGCGTAATCAGTTTACTTGGGAGAAAAATGTTAGTTTCTTCTTGCACGATGGTACAAATCAGCGTTTTTTTTTTCTGCATAGCTGAAAATAAATGTATGTAATGTATGCGTTGATCGAACCGATCCGTTGACCAGTTCCTAGAAGTGGGCATTGTTCATTTCAAGTTACAAAAAACAATGTATATTACTTTTATTGATAATAATAATAACAAATTAATTTCATTTAGGCATTATTCCAACCAAGGGCGTTGCCAGAATTTTTTGCAGGCTCTCAGGACAATGATAAAAATTGAATACTAGAAGTCATAACATAATAAAAATTGATAAAAATTATTATACAATGATAAATATTATTAACTAATAAAATAAACCAATTTTATTCCAATTTTTATTATTATATAACCAGGGACAAATGCCCATGATTCCAACAGAAAAAACAAGGTAAAAAAATGCACGAGATGGAAAAGTTAAGTGTAAATGCAGGATACTTATTTTACCATTTAAACCAAAGAATAATGCACGAAATTGTAATAAAATAGAACAGTGTTTCTAGTAATTTGCACTTTTACATAACTTTCACAGACCAATTCTTGTAGCTTATCATTGATGTGGCCTCGCCATGAAGATCGCACCCACGCAAGTTGCCTTTCTTCAGTCGTGGGTAGGTTGGTTGGTTGATTTAGTATTTTAAGTCCACTTTATGCACAGTAAGGCTAATCGGGACTGGACCTACAGTTTAAAGTGGAATCCGAACCACTATGTGCCTCCACCGGATATCGAACCCGGGACCCCTTGATTACAAGGCGACAACGCTACCACTGCGCCATCGGGGAGGCCCAGTCGTGGGTAGGGTTGCCAGACATTCCGTATACCCACACAGCACAAATCTCCCAGGGATATTCATTGGTTATCCACAATGTCCAGATCAGATCCATGGATATTATGGATATCCATTGAATGTCCATTAGATATCCATTTCTGGATATCCATTGAAAGTCTTAGGATATCCAGAACTGGAAATCTACAACTCGACAAATTCTTGATATCTAAACATGTGTAGAACTGGTTGTAAGAAACATTGTCCCATTCCGAATATCCAAAACATATCCAGATCTTGTCCAAAACTGGATATCCAAAATACATACAATTCTGGATATCTAATACATGTCTAGAACTGATCCAGAACTTGTTATCCAATAATGAACATAAATAGGATGTATTTCGAATATTAGAAAATGTTAGGGATATGCGGGATCCCGAAAAGTCGGGACCGGGATGAGGACAAAAATTTCCTGTTCCAATCCCGACTTCGGGAAATGAATTCCCGACTTTTTGGGATCTGGAGCAGTCGGGAAATACCGAATGGTCATTTTTAAAAGTCGTTAATTCTCGAAGTTTTCTGCATTGTAAATGTCTGGAACTTACCGAAAATTGTTAGTTTTTGTACCAGAAATGCGGAAACAATCACTTAAAGTGAAAATGACATGTAGAATTCGAGATTTCCAGAGCTTCGGGAAATTTTCAACATTTCACATCCCGAAAATTTTCAGACTTTGTCGGGAAATTGAGAATTTTCCCCATCCCGAATGTTGGCCTGAGTGAATCAGAAGTTTGTGACTGTTTTCCTTGTTGGCGAGCGTCTTGTTATTTGCTACTATCAGCGATTGAACTTTTTTAAAATTTTAGAATCAGAAACGCTACAATACACTGCATACAAGAATCGGGCCAATGCTTTCTTATAGCATCACAAATCTCCGTGGAAATCTTATGATAGCAAGCTTGATATGACAAGCTGGATGCAAGCTTTAAGTAATTATGTGGTACTTAGCGTGGGTGGGTACATTTTTTAAAAATATAACAATAGACACACCCATCTAATATAACAATAGAGATACTCATTAGACAAACAATAATGACAAAATAAAATAAAACCAGAAAGACAGTGTTATGAAGTGAAATGTGGATACATTATGATGTTGATGTTACCTGCAGTCGCTAGACGGCACTTGCAAAATGTATAAAAGAAACTTAAGTTTTTGTAAAACACAATAAATGGTATATTTGATTATAAACATAATGAAAAATTGTGTTATAATACTTTTCAAAAGATGTGTGAACATTAAGCTGTTAGGAAGAGAAGAAAATGTAATGCAGTGAAAAAAAGTGAATCTCCCATGACCAACCTTTCCGTTTCATGACTATATAATCAGGAGTTCTGTGTGGTGCAACAAAGATTCCATGGGCCGTATACGACAATCTTGCTGGAAAGAAGGAAGGAAATTGCATATCGTCTACTGACGGTGTACCTTGGTCGAAGAGGTCTCCCACGACTGAGGCCGACACGAGCAGCAAGACTCAGGGATAAAGCAGAGCTTCATGGAGCCTGCGGACAGCCGAGTGACTGGACAAGATGTTGGACGATGCAGTGTGACGAGCAGTGTGCCGCTGCCTCAACAACACTAATCAACAGTGTCAGTAACCACGACGCTCCTCCTAAAGTGGGACAGCTTCAACCATTTTCGAAAATGGTTACCACGATGGGACAAATCAATTCGACAAAGCCGCCGTTGTTAGAACCCACAACAAACCTTCCACGTGCAAGCTGCCCTGCATTTCTCTCTTCAATCAGGCCGGTTCCGTCATCGTGGAATTCACCACCATTCGCGATCATCTGGATCTTCAGAACATTGACTACACATATGGCTCCTCAGCTGCAGAGAAGCTGAAAATCATCGTACGACAACTTCCAGTAGACTTATCTCTGGACAAGATCGCCAGCTCCTGCTTGACCAACTTCGATGTCCGATCTACGCCGTCAGCCGCCTTACTACTAAATCTCGACCACGACACCATGCTGCAGATGATGATATGGATCATACACAGCCCGATCCAGCTATAACCAGATGACCCATTCCATTGGTTTTAGTCACACTTCCTCAAAGTCCCGACTACCAATGCATCTTCCAACTGCAGAAATTGGGACAATTTAATGCACAGGTGGAGAAATACCATTCTCAACTAATTCTACAGTGTCACGCTTGTCAACGTATAGGCCATTGGCAACGCCACTGCTATGTTAGACCCCGGTGCATAAATTGTGCCAGAAATCATCGCTACTCTGACTGTCCCAACAAGGACCAAGAAATACCTCCTAAGTGCGCAAAATTGCGGACAACAGCATTTTGCCAGCTGCAGGGGCTGTCCCCTGTTTCTAGCAATCAAGAAAGAACAACGTGCCCCATCGGACACCATTAAGAAGGATCAACGTGCCCCATCGGACACCAGCAGACACACAACAAATCCAGGCTAACACGTCATCCGACCAAGGAAACTCCATGGAGACCTCCTACACAGAACCCGACAGACGGACCAATCAGAAGCCCGCTCCACAACAGCCAATGCCACAACGCGCTCAGATGCCTCGACGAGACCGCCACCAGAAGCCTGCAGTTTAATCCCTGACATGCGAAAGTTGCTGCCGGTTCCTTCTTATTCAAGAATGAGACCTGGGCAATCTTTATACTAAAAGGTGTCCCTTTTATCCTTATATTTATGTATACATATTATGTAAATTGTCAAATTCCAGTAGTTTCATAGAGTCAAGAGCCAACCCAGCTCGATACTCATCCTCAAAACTTCAGATTTATGCCATGCCATGCCATGGATTAACAAAACTGACACACTTACTCAGAGTTCGGTTAGTTCATATGAACTTTCCAGCCTGCTCATTACCAGTGTGTAGTTACAGATCAGTTAGTACATTGAACTATCCAACTTGACTAGTGCCTATTTTCAGGGGGAGCAAGAAAATTAACAACGAACATTGGTGGTTGACTGTTGCATGCAACCTTTCATATCGAAATAATATCCAGATGAGGTCAAAAATTGTAATTTTAGAGTTCATGAAATATCCAAAGTACGTACAAAAAAGTCTGAATCAAAGCATAATGTCCAGATTACGTCCCACTTGATGTCCAAAATATATCCTTTCTGGATATCTTTTGGATATCACGTATGCAGACAAATGGATATCCAGCAGATATCCAGTGAATGTCAATTGGACATTCCTGGATATCTATTGGATATCCAGAACTTCTGACACAAATATTCAAAAGATATCCACTTGTGTGCTGTGCGGGGGGATTGTCCCATTTTTTAAAGAAATGTCCCGGTATTCCAGAAAATGTTCTCGGGTTGCCCATTTGTCCCGCATTTTTCAGTATCCCTGCACACAACGTGCATGTGGAACGAATATTTTCTATGATGACTGTTCAGTGGACCAAAGAACAAAATCGGCATTGAAAAAAAAAGGATGCCAAGAGTTCACTCAAATATTAAAATATTTTGTCAAAATGTTAAAAATTATGGATTAATAATGCTTTAAACAGCAATTGATTTTGTAATGTTTAAAAATGTAATATTTTTTTTTAACTATATCCATGTTATAATCTGTATGTTCCATTTTTTTTATTTTAGAAATGTGGCAACCCTAGTTATCGGTACATTGAGCAATATCTTATTGGGGTATCTGGTACTCGTATTTGTGCATAATGTTAAAATGCACAACTTATAATTCTTTATTTTCCATTGTGCTGATATCAACAACACTAACTACAAAATTCGGGCAGCTTGGCTCTTGTAACTCGCAAGATTGAAACTTGTTGTTTTTGCGCAAAGCAACGGTAAACTCTTATTTGTAATGCTAACTCGGCAGAGAAAACTGTAGTAAAGCCCTGACAGTGGTAACAACCACTTCCGATTCTAGTAATTACGTTTGCTTTCCAATCAATGGGCCTGGTCAAAGCAAACTATTGTAGGTGGCAGCACTCGTTGCGTCCCAACACTTTTGATCGGCAATTGTTCTTCCATTTAAATACATGGAGAAATTGATGCTGAACGTCCTGCTATTACATTAAATTGCAAGTTTAATATCATCTTATCCTCAGAAATTATGTCTGAACATGATAACTGAATAATCAGTGCTGTAAAAGTAAGACTTTTGAAAAGACGATCGTCAACAACAGAAAAGATATCGGAAATCAAAGAAGCCTTAAAATTTGCACAGCACTTTTTTTACGTCCCCTGCCATTTTCACAATTTAAGTGATCTATTGTTGAGAATCCGGTCAAGATAATGCATAATAATCCCGTGCGACTGTACTTTTATTTTTATAGTTGTTTTTAATAACTGACTTTTTTTCACGTGATATAATACCTTTCCACATAGCTAGTAAATATGGTCCTTTGTTTTATATACACACATTTATCGTCAAGAATAGTTATTACATAAAATATTTTCTCTTCTATTTCATGTCTCACAACCTCTAGGGCTATCTTATTTACAGGTATTACAATTTTAAAATTGTTGTTACCAAGAAAAAGGATGAAAATACGAGGGAAGAATATCTGCTTAATACAATGAAAACATACCTTAATATTAAATTATCGGATAGGGCATAATGTCAATCATAGTGTATAATAATATATATCATGAATTTACAAACTTAATATTTTTTTCTTTATAATGTTGGGAGTTTCTTCGATTACAACCCGCCATTGAATTACACATGCTCGCAACCAGTAAAAAAGCAAAGCATAGTGTAAAAATAAAAATTTTTGTATTATTGATTTATTGCAGCTAGAGACGACCCAAATTACGTCAGGTTTGGTGTTCTTTGTGCATAAACATACTATATTTAGCTCGTGGTCGCAACCATTCCATTGCGCTTTAATATATTAACTCTCAGGTTAAGGATTGATTGATTGATTTGCTGTTTTAAGTCCACTTTATGCACAGTAAGGCTAATCGGGACTGGACCTACAGTTGAAAGTGGAATCCGAACCACTATGTGCCTCCACCGGGTATCGAACCCGGGACCCCTTGATTGCAAGGCCTACCACTGCGCCATCGGGGAGGCCTCAGGTTCAGGAGAATGTAATTTTCGAAAACTTATGACTGGCTACATTACCTTAAAGCTTTGCTAAACCCATTTATATTATTGATTTACATGAGAAATGTAAAGCTTAGGGCAACCAAATGACGGAACGAAATTATTTAGGGACACAACAGGGATGGCGCCGCCACCAGAAAAGTTTGGCAATGAACAGCCCCATTATCTCATGGCAGACACAGAAATGTCCTAATACCAAATGAAGCCAACACAACGTGCGGACGACAGGACGAGCCGAACCACAATGTCACAACAGTGTTATTGATAACAACTCGTTTGAACCAGTTACCAAATTCAAGTACTTAGGAGTAAACAAATGAAAATTATATTAAAGAGGAAATAAAAATCAGGCTTAATTCAGGAAATGCATGTTACTTTTCTCTTCATAAACTCTTGTCGTCTCGTTGAACATGTAAGAAACTAAAAGTTAAAAATACAGTAATTTTGCCTGTAATATTATATGGATGCGAAACTTGGTCCCCTACATTGAAGGAGGAACATAAATTGAGAGTGGTTGAAAATAAGATCGTTATGAAAATATTTGGACCTAAAAGGGATGAGGAGACAGGTGAGTGGAGAAGGTTACATAATTTAGAAGTACATAATTTGAATTCATGCACAGATGATATTAGAATGATTAAATCAAGACGACTTATGTGGGCTGGTCATGTGGCACGAATGGGAGAGGAAACAAGAGTTTACAGGATTCTTAGGAAACCTGATGGTAAGAGAGCAGTAGGAAGACCAAGACAAAGATGGAGGGATAATGTTGAGATGGACCTAGAGGAAATTGGTAGGGATGGAAAAGAGTATATAGATCTTGCTCAGGATAGGGACAGATGGAAGGCCTGTGTGCCTGCTACGAGAGAGTAGAGTAAACTGGTTTCTGAAAGCTCCAGTAGCTCGCTGAGGGTTCAACCTGTTGGCCACACGTCCCCCCATTACAGGTTGAAATCTCCACACCTATAGGTAGGATTGTGACAGTCTGGAGATAGGCCAAGGCTTTTCCAGGGGTTTAGAGCCACAGATTAAAGCGATAACAGAAGCTAACAAGGGAATCTCAAAGTATGCTTCACACAAATTATTTTACTTAATTAATTATTTAATGTTGCCTATTTAATATTGCCAAATACTTCTCTTAAAAACAATAGTTGTGCTTTTCCACAGACCAGATATTCGTTTAATGGTGCACTTGCTAACAGGGCTATGTCAGGAAATTTAAATCTCTAAGTTTTGCTAGAAAATGCATTTGAAATTAACGAAAAAACAAGGAAGGAGAAAAATAAACTTTAAAAATTAAGGAAACTGTAACAAAAAAGGAAAAAATACTGAAAATGACAAATACCAAAAAAAGACAGACAAATGAAAAGAAAAGTATTCTTCATCAACTTCCAAGCCTAGATCAGCACATTCCTAGTAAAAAATTTCTGTTGGAATATGATAACAATTAAGTAACGCTGTTAAGCCTTGTTTCCATGTTAATAAAACATTAAAATCCTGACCAAGGCAAACTTTTATAGTATAAAAATATACATAAAAATGTAACTCCATTAAGCCTTGTTTCCATGATTATGAAAAACTAAATATGCTGACCAAGGCAGTAATTTATTTTATTAAAAAACATAAACTAACGTAACGTTTCAACCTTCTAGCAAGGTCTTCTTCAGACTCTGTATCAAGTACAAAAGTAACCAGATACAAGAAGGGTAATATATATACACAAACATTACTCCCTCCAGACTATTTAGAAAGTTGTTTGGAACTTTCTAGCAGATGACTTTCACTTTCCAACTTTACTTTCACCTAAAAGGCTAAACACTTCCATATAGAATGTGGTTGGACTTTTTAATCTCACGCTCTTTTCCCTTCATTTTTCTTCCTTCTCCTCTCCTCTTTTTCTCTTGTCCTTTCCACTCTTTCTAACATCTTCTTCCATTCTTTGTTTAACTTCAGTCCCCCATTCCAGTTCATTGTGTCTTCTTCGCCTTTCTTCTCTATTTCCTTGGCTTCCTTCCATTTTCTCACTAGCATTCTCTTCTCCCTTCCTATCTGCTTAGCCTCATCCCACTCTATGTCATGTCCTGTTTCTCTCGTGTGTTTAAATATTGCATTTCTCTCTCTCTTAAGTCGTACATCATCCCTATGTTGTTTCAACCTGTCTTTCAGCCTTTTTTTTTCGTTTCTCCTATGTACACACTCTGACATTCTTTACATTTTACTTCGTAGATAATCCCTTCTTCTTCGTCTTCTCTGTTTTCCTTTTTCTTGATAGCATTCCTCGCTATTCCTAAGATGCTTCTTCCTCCCTTCCTGTAAGTTTTAATTCCTGCTTTCCTAAGCACTTTGCATATCTTTTCTGTGGTCTTCCCCATACTCCTTATTCCAAACCTTCTCTCCTCTTTTTCTTTCTCTTCCAATTCTCCCCTGCCCATTTACTTCTTCTATTCAGATGTCCAACTTATCGGTATATTCGGATTATCCGGATATCGAATTTTTGGGATTCAGGGGTTCCTAGACTATTCTTTGAGTCGTTCAGCAATCAATCATTGTTATGAAAAGGGAATGTTTTTTTTCTTAGTTTGAAATAAACATTCAAATGTTGATTTAAATTTTGCACATTCAGAGGGGGTGGAAGAATATGAATATGTATTCAGCCCTCCTGCCCCCTACACACACATACACCTTCCGTGCTTTCCGATGGTTTACTGGTAATGTCGTTGCCTTGTAATCAATGGTTCCGGAAATGATACAAGTAATTTATTTATTTAAGTTTGGGGGACCAACAGGCATTTAGCTGCCCAATTATGGGTCTCCGCTAATTACATTTAAAAGTTACAGCTACAAATATACATGTCACACACATACAAGTAAATTTATGGTTGATAACATTATCAGTATTTCACAAGCAAATCTAGAAATATGCTCAATCGAAAAGATCACACTATATAAAAGTAATGCAAAAGAATTATTGGTATGTACAAAAAAAGAAAGAAATAGAAATTTACCACACAAGTATAACAATAAATGATCATTATTTTTCTCTGACAGGAGAATTCAACTAATGATGGTTCACTATGGGATATGGACATGAATATTGAAGTATATTAGATTATATTTTGGATGTAATATTATCGGTGCAAATTAATGCATCCGTGCTTCACATACTTCTTAAACACTATTCACTATTTTAGACAAATAATTCACATTATGAAGTAAAAATTAGTGAAAAAAAACAACATGCAATAATTCACATTATGAAGTAAAAATTAGTGAAAAAAAACAACAACATGCATACAGAAAAACAATAAAAGACAGTAGAAGACAATAATTACCTATTACTGGTGGTTACCTATGTATTTTTTGTACTCAGGAAGCTTATATCTGAACACGTCTACTTGAACATGAAGTGAGTTAGTTTCCTTTGCAATACAGTTTATTTTTGTATAGTAACCCTTATTGTTAAAACTGAATGAGGTGCTGAGCAGAGGCTTGCTTTTGATATCATAATTGGGCATTTGAAAAGATAAATTGCTCATAATTTCTGGTGAGTATTTTTTTGGCAAAATCATTTGACGACCTAATAATGAAGCCAAATATTTTGTTTCCTTTATCACAAATTTTCATCACATGATACTTCTAAGTTACTTGAGTGTCAAAATTAATACCTAAGTCAACCATGTTTGGCTGTTTATAGACAGTTTTGAAATTCATTTTATATGTTTTATCCTGTATGCTTTTTATTCCAAATCTCATGTGTTTGCATTTCTTTATATTCATTTCCATATGGTTATCTTGGCACCAAGTCATTAAACCATTTATATCCTCTTGTATGCTTTCGTGGTCATTTTTGTTTTTCAGTGGCAAATATATCTTTAAATCGTCTGCGTATAGCAGATATTTACAGTTTTTTATGTAACCTCCTACGTCAATTATGTACAAGAAGAGTAAAGGACCTAGATGAGAGCCTTGAGGTACTCCTGATGGTATTATCTTCCAATCAGAGAACAATCCTTGTATTGCAACTCTTTGTTTTCTGTAATTTGTGTAACTGGAGAACCAATTTAATAGTGAGCCACAGATACCATACGAGAAAAGTTCTTCTTTTAGATTTTGGTGATTAACTTTGTCAAAGGCTTTGGAGAAGTCTGTGTAGATCGCATCCATTGCTAGACCTTTACTTAACACTAGTGTAATATCATTTACATATGTTAAGAGATTTGTTGTAGTGGACCTGCCAGGAAAAAAAAAAAACATGTTGTTCAGGTAAGATGAATGGTTTAGTGTGCACAAATAATCATTTATGTACCAACTTCTCAAATATTTTCCAAATGCTATTCAGTATAGATATTGGTCTATAGTTACTTACCAATTCTTTGTCACCATTTTTGTAAATGGGGATTACATTTGCTTTTTTCCAGGCATTAGGAAATATTCCTGTCATTATAGATTTGTTGAAAATTATATACAATGGTGTTGTTAATTGATATGCACAGTTTCTGATAAAATATGGGTGAATGCCATCTAGTCCGCTGCCTTTCTTAATATCTACCTTCATTAATTCATCCATAAGTTCTTTCTTTGTTATCTGAAATGACGAAAATGAACGGCTTGTTTTGTCTTTTATGGCTAACTTTGGTGGTTGCAGATTGTTCGTTAGATATATGGAGTCAAAATAGTCAGAAAATATTTGGCAGGCTTCTTTTGCATTGTTTCCAGTCTTATTTATGCTTGTGATGGGAACAGGTACATGGATATTGTTCTTCAAATATTCCCAAAAATGTTTGCTGTTTTGTGATATATTGTTTTCAGAAAGAGTCACAATTTTTTTGTGGCAGAGTCTAATTTCAGATTTCACCTATCGTCTCAAGTTACAAAATGTGTTAAGATATACTTGCTCTCCAGTTTTATGTTTAACTCTTGCTCTCCAGTTTTATGTTTAACTCATGCATGTTCTTTCATGTTTGTTAGACGTATTAATTTGTAACTGAACCACGATGGATATCTCGTTTTACTTTTTGGAGTAAGAGGAACATGCTCTGATATTAAAGAGATTATTATCATGTATATATTTCGTAACCTCATTTGCATCTTTGAATTTAAGTTCATCATCCCAGGATAAAATTTCAAGTCCTTTCCTTATTTTCATGTAATTTGCAGAGTGAAAGTTGCATAGCATACTCCTTGATTTTTGAGTGTTCTTGTATTCTGTTTTAATTATGAGTTCTATATCCAATGCAGGATGATGGCAATCTTCTTTTATTATAGAAATCATACTTTTCATTACTGTTACTTTACTTGAGTTGAGTTCCAACTAAGTACCAGATCTAAGATTTTCCCATTTTTGTTATGTATGCTGTTATTTTGAATTAAATTGCAACAACTCAGGAACTTTTTGAAAGTGGTGACAGTGGTGTCAACATTCTCCACTTGAGGACAGAGATATCCAGACTCTGGCAGTAATTTCCAATTCAGTTGTGGAATGTTGAAATCACCCAATACAAAAAATCCTTCATATTTGGAATAAATTGCGTGAATTATGTAATCATAAATTTCCTGTACTATCTTTTTTTAGTTAGATTAGGTGGTATGTATACAATTCCCTTTGCATGTGTTTTTTTTAATTTCCAGAAAAATGCTGTTGCAAGATGATTGTGATTTTAAAAATTTACATTTTATGGTTTCCAATACACCAATTAGTACCCCTCCCCCTTCCTTTTTATTGGATGTTACAATTGATCTGTCGCACCTAAACACATGTGGTATCAGCCATTGAATAGCTCTGAGCTCAGCATGCCATTGTTCAGGCATGTTTCAGTTATACAAAGAATGTCATAGTCACAGGACAATGTGTTCAGATAGGCTTCCTGGGTATTTGTTTTTAAGCCTCTCGTGTTCTGATACCACACACTGAGTTTACCAGTTACATTCAATGATGATGCCATAAAATGTACGTGAAAAACTAATAATCTAAGCTAAAATTAAAAAATTCTGAAGAAAAACAAACAAAAAATACCTGAAAGTTACTACCGCCAGCCATGGTTAAATAACAACAGCACTTGTACATTACACTATAGCTCTTTTCAGTTCTTACGGCGTGCACTCTAGAAGCTGGCAGGGGAAGTGGGGAGCGGGGAAACGACTTATCCAGCACAACAAGACAGGTCAGTTAGAGAGAGAGACTGCAGCGTTGCCAGAGTAGCGGGAAAGGCAAATTGAAATCGAAGGAACCATGAAATGTTCAACGAAAAAACCATTGTTCGCCTATGGCCTGAGTATGCGTATTATCCCCATCTTGTGGTCTGTTGAATACCGATAAGTATATGATATCAAGTGTATAAAAAGGTTCATTGACAAGAGACCGAAAAGCAATTGGTTTACAAAAACAGAAACATGTCCGGTGTATGGTATACAACACATTTGCTTAACTTACTCCAGCTTAAGTGTACACGGGAAGGCACTCAGCATCTTCACCAGAGCCGTCACCGGAAATATCCTCGCTACTTGACTCCTCGCTGTGGCTGTCGTCACGTAGATTCACGATGATCGGATCCATGACCATGTCCAATACCACGTCCCTTGCGTAATCTTCCTCTTGAAATTTCTCTGCATGTGACACACAAGTCTTCCAGTCCTCAGTGTTGCATCATCCAGTTCCTCTTCCATTAAACATTGGACATCAGCCAGTTTGAATGTTTTGTTCCTTTTCCCCATGGCACTTTTAACCTTTCCCCAAATGAGCTCTATGGGGTTGTACTGGCAGTGGTAGGGTGGTAGTCGAACAACGGTATGTCCCTTTCTCGCAGCAAGTGTATCAATTTCGTACATTTTGGCCTTTGGTTTGGCCAAGTTCACTAGAGACAACAGTTCAGCTCTGGTGAGATTGCTGTCGTGAGGAATATTCCTAGCAGATAACCACGATATGATATCAGCTTTTCATGTATTCGTTTAGGAATTCTTTGCAACTGTACCGAATGGTAGCTAGCAATGTCCATTACAATCAACGCATATTTGATGTTCATTTTGTCAAGTGTATCTAAAAACTGCAAAAACCACTGTGTAAATACTTTAGCGTTCATATCAGTATAGTAGTCATCAGACGTCGATTTTGCCTTTGACCTGAAAACTAATTTACATCCCTGTAGAAAACCAGTGTGACTAGAACCTACGCGACAAACAATAATGCAATCACCTTTACCCAAGGGTACTTTTAAACCACCTGCACCCTCTTTATTTTGCCAGATTTTCGTTGGAGCATAATTCTGATGTATGTACGTTTCATCTAAATAAAATATATAGGGCAAAGGTTCCTTATTTCCGAGAAGATTCATTTTCCGCAAAAACGTTACTCTGGCTGTAACTATATTGGCTCTCTCCATCAGAAATCGTCTACTGTCGTTGCTCTTTTTGTACTTGAACCCCATAGACTTCAGTATCCTCCACAATGACAAAACTCCCCAATGAGAGCTTATTTGTGTTAGCAAAACAACATGTAACTTGTTCAGTGTTGGATATTCACCCTTTACATAATACCCGAGGATAATTCTTCTTATTATATCTTTATCGCAACTGTCGATTGCCTTTGTGATACTGTTCCCTTTGATTCGATTTGCACAGTGATTCAATTGACGTGGAACCCGACGCCTCAAGACTGTCTTTGCCTTCCGTAACAATACGCTGTACAGTTCGCGTACTCACTCCACAAGCTTCAGACACTCTCTGTTGCACTTTGTACACACTTACCAAGGGACCACTATTTTCTGCTCCCTTTTGAAAATATCCATGAACTCTACTGATTATTTTCCTGCCTTGGCTATGAACTACCTCTTTCCTGTTCGACATCATACAATACTTACTGGGTTAATAAACACAAAGCTCCCAATGGAACAACGAGAGTTCAAATTAACTTCACATGCCACATATACGTTTATCAACAAAACAATGCAGTTAGCCAATACACGATGCGACAACAATTACTCCCATGCATGTTATTCCTACATTCCGCTCATAACAAACAGGAATCGACACTGGGGCAAAACACCATTAGCAGCATGACGAATTGGCAACACAGCAACGTGCAGATCGCGCTTAGCGCTCCAGCTTCCTTCCGCAGCTGCATAACTCTCAGCTGTTCTCTGGTTGGTCAGCGGCATGTTCCCTGCTCCCCCTGCCAGCTTCTAGAGCTCCCACCGTAAGAACTGAAAAGAGCTATAACAAAGGTTGTCTAGGTCCCCATTGCAGGTAATGCATCTTACGGGGGCTGCACTGGACTTTCGCATGACAATCTTACCATTTTTCACCCAAACCTATTTGTAGTTTTTATCTCTTTTCTTCTTTTTTGCTTCTCCTAGCAATGTCTTGTTATGTTATGTCAGGTGTTCATTTATGTAGATATTATTACGAGGTCCCTGTAAGTGCATGTCCTTCGTTGTAAGTTTCTTCTTTCTAGCTGCGTCCAGAATTTTGTCTCTAGCTTTCCTTGTGTTCTTGTTTCCACTCCCTGTTGGCACTCGGTGACACAAGTCAATGTCAACTGGCCTAAGATTGCAGTTTAGATCTTGTACAATAGTTTCAACAAGCTTATGTGGATTCTCTTTTGGGTTTTACGGGATACCGCAGATTTCGATATTTTGTAATCTGGAGTATCGTTCTAATTCTCGGACAGAATTTTGCAGAAATGCTACGTCTTTCTTCAGTTTCAAGTTTTTTCTTCAAACCATCGACTTCCACTTTCAAGTTCCTCAATTCGTCCAATCGATCTCCGTTGTATTTCACACTTTTAATCAGTTCATCTTGTTCTTTAGTGAGTTAGTCCAACTTCAAGTTCATATTCTGTAAGAGTTCAACCTCTCCAGCAGAACATCTTTTTTTTCTTGGAGTCATCCGTGGTTTCATCCTTGGTGCTAAACAAGTATATTTTGCATTTCCATGTCACACTTAGAAGATTTGCAATAATTCTAAACTGGTTGTTCGAAAGGGAAGCACACTGCGCGTGAAATAACGACCCGCACACAACTTTACATTCAATTCCTTGAGATTCTTTAGAAATTTTGTCAGAGCACACACTACACCAACCACTTGCCTTCGCCGCCATTTTTTTTTGTTCCGAAACCCATAATGAACTGTAGCTCCATTCTCAATTAGCATATCTGTGCATAAAATGAACTTAAAACTCAACTCAAACTCCACCATGCCGCTTTCAGCACAAGGACTTCCAGCGAATTACCAACGAAACTTGGCATAGTTAAAGCTTTGCTCTAGTCATATTTATAACTTGTTTACACATAATTGCATATACATTCGATAATATCATCCATTCTGAAGAAAGGAGATTTACAACAATTCTCTGTCCTGATGAATGTATCCAAGCATAACATATCATTTCCACTTTCCAGTGCCATAGAGGGAACGATACCAAGACCACAATGGTAATTTCAATCATATATGGCATACCATAAAAATCATGAAAACACGAGACTCCTGGAATCATCGGGAATTCCAGAATCGCCAGGAAATACCGAGGTTCAGGATTCCCAAGTGGTCGGGAAATACCAATGCTTCAAAATGTTTGAAACACTCGGGATTTCTCGAAGTATCGAGATTTCAGAGAAGTTGTGAATTCCCAAATCCCTGAATGGCGGAAATTCTCAAAACCCTAATATTCATGAAAAGTCGGGAAGGGATTCCCCCTAAATGTTGGGATTTCCCAACATTTCGGGATCCCGGAATATTGGGAAGTCATTTCCCAAAGTCAGTATCGAGACGGATTTTTTTTTTCCCAATCCCGACTTTTTGGGATCCGGCAGACCCCTACAAACAAGACCAATATTGCATTTGTAGGACTACCAAATATTAACAAAAAGTTGTTTCGCAAAATTGATGATAACATCTTTTTAACAAATTTTAAAGATCTAAAAATTAAGATTTATGTTTAAAACCTTTCTGCCTGCACCATACAAAAATTTCATCACGATCAGACAACTCATTTTTGATTTATAGGATTTCAAAATGAACGATTATTTGCAAAACTAAAGAAAAGACCTTTTATGTTCTCATGACGATAAAAATTATAAGGCCTGCTTGAAAAAAGTGTTTACCATAGATTAACACAGAATTGGAAGCTGAATTTTGGTGCAGATCTACAGGTTAATTTTTAATTGGAGTCCAAACTCGAGTATCTATAATTTTTAATCTACAAGGGTTGGATAAAAAGTAATGGCAACACTGCTGTCCCGTGAAAGGGGTGAGTCACAGTGCCACAAGCGTTTTGTGGCTGATAAAGGAAAGTCAGACGAGGAAGTATAGTGAATGGGAGCGATTGTATGTTATTCAGTCAAAAACAGGAGTGCTCTGAAGCAGAGGACGAGAGTGCAAGCACCCTAACAATATGTTTAGGCAAGAAGAACGTCTCTCAGGCAGACGGTCAATGCAGCCTACTTCTGCACCTTCTTGCAACACCACCTTCGTCTCGCATTAAGAAGGAAGCGACGGCACGGTGTCCCATCATCCTGCTTGACAATGCAAGGTGTCACACTGCGAACAATGTGACGGCGCTCCTGCATAACTGGTAGTGGGAGGTACTGAAACATCCGCCGTATTCACCGGTATGAGACCGTGTGATTACGACCGTTTTGTCAAAATGAAGGAACCACTGGGCGGGAAGCACTACGACATGCGCGAAGCCATCATACGTGCTAGAGGGCGGTCACTGCGGGACATCGTCAGAGATGGGCACACTGACGGTTTACGGCGCCTTCCATATGTGTGACAGAAGGTCGTAGAGATGAGGGGCGATTACTTTGAAGGAATGTAACACGTGCTCCTCTGCCAATACAGTCAAGTACCAATTATACCAGTGTTGCCATTACTTTTTATCCAACCCTTGTAATAGTAGCTCTTCTGTTTTTACTCTGGAGAATAGCATTGAACATTGTGGAAATAATTTTTGAGGATTTCAAATCGAATTTCACACTTGGTGACTATTTCCATCCTAATAGATGGTTATTTTCATTAATTCTGTAATCCCTGGATATGATTCCTAGAGAGCATGCTTGGTACCAATTAGGAAGTTGCCCACAAGTCGCCACGAAGGGTATTTCAAGACCTCCACTCTACTCCCTGTGTGGAATGGAACGAGCTATCCACACACCTCTCGAACCATCTGACAGGGAGTATGCCATGTTGCTACGATGTATGTGTGGCCGTTACAGGTTGCCACACTCCATCTCAAATGACGTATTGTTGTTGAAGGGACATTCCAATAATGTTCATTTTCATCAATGTGCGACATTCACAATATACAGTTGTTACATTTACACCACGGTGTGAAATTCTGATCTTTCGGAAATAGCTTGTTTTCTCTCTAATTTATGCTTAACTTTTGGACATGATTGTACAATGAAGAGGCATGAAATTTAAACATATATACCCAAACTTTATGTTAGAATTAGAATTTCTTTATTCATGGGCGAAGTTCAGCCTGTGGTTGCTCTACCAGTTAAGATCATAAGCAAATTAATTATTCAGTATACATGGTCATGGGGTTGAGTTATGCACGTGTCTTGTTCACTCAATAGGAGCACTGAAAACAATCTTTAGTAATATTCATATGATGTAATTTACATGTTGTTAAAATTTGTCATTCTTGTATGGTGATAACCTGTCTAATTTTTTTCAAAACAGTATTAATCAACCACTTAATTACAACGATCAGAATGTAAACCAAGAAGTGCAATGGCATGTATGTGTGGAATAAATTAAGGATGTATGTATCATAAATTGTATTGTAAAATTAAAATTGAATTTACACTGGTGTAACTTACCTTGTATTCAAATGAACAGCTTCACTTTGATTTGATTCTGACAATTTAGAAAGCTCTTTCATTAGATCCTTTTTCAAACTCTCAATTGTCTCCAGTATCTGCACATCTGAGAGTTTCTGGTAATCATCCATTTTTGTTGTGACAATTGTCAGTTATATCGTGGATGTATGCAAATATCTGTCAAGAACAAAGAAATTACTGCATAAAACTAATTTCTTATTCACATTGAGAGCATTCTAAAATTAAAATATGCATTTAGAAATTAATGTACAGGATCATATGCTACATCATTTGTCTCATTTCAGTTAATCATGCTTTAAGCAGACAGAAAAACCATTTCAAAGCAGATGCTTTTCAAATTTACATTTTTTCACACACAAAATATTATGTTTTTTTTATGTAGTTTATTTTACTTCGCATTTTGTGCCTCTTGGCTAATTTGCAAAGATGGGGATGAGTGATGAAATTGATGAATGGACATTCACAAACAACGAAGCTCGACCGGGATTCGAACCTGGAACCCTTGGCGTCGCAGCGCGATGTGCTAACAACTCGGCCACAACGTTGGGCACACACACAAAATAATATATATATATATATATATATATAGACACACATACTGCAGCCATCAACTGCTTGCATTGTTCCAATTCTCCTGCTTCTACAACTTATGCAGCACTATTGAAGGCTTGAGAAATAGCAATCAAGACTCATGCCTATCCCATTAGTCTGTTAGGGTAACAGTTTCATGCATCGGAGACACATTTAAATCGGATATTTTGTCTTTCTCGTGGTTTGTACTTACCAATTATGTATTGCGGAACATAGTGGAAGGTGCCAATATGCTTTTTGCACGAAAACAAACACTTTTTCTGCTAAAATAAACCATTTTCCTTAATGCTACGGAAAGCACGTCACGGTGCGATATCGCTTGCTTTGCGAATTGTAACGCTTCTTTTGTTTTCGAATATCAATGTTTCCAACTCTATTGTGCATGAAAGTTGTAAAAAACCGGGGATCAAAAACCATGCACGGGCAGCCCCACAAACCATTGACGTTAGCCCCAAAAACCATCCACGGGTAGCCCCACAAACCATTGACGTTAGCCCCAAAAACCATCCACGGGTAGCCCCACGAACCATTCACACGAGGTTAGGTTAGGTTCCATTAGCACCCATTTCACCCCTAAATTCATCGAAAAACCATTTTCCTTTCTCGACAAAAAACCGCGCATTTCTCGAAGAAGAAAAAAATCGCGCGTTTGGAAACCCTGATTCCACTAGCGAGATCGCGTGACTTCCGACGCTAGAGCCATCTGCAGGTACATCTTGGAAACAACGGCATGATGTTGTCGATTTTCACAAAATGCGCAATATTATTACATGAAAAGTGATTATTTATTGTTCTGCTGCATTGTAGGATGAAGTTTTAGGAAGAATATATATCGACGGAGGTTGTAAACCTTGGAGAAACTCATTTCCGTAAGTAGTTTCTTGTGTAAAATTGAAGAAATGTGTCTCCGATGCATGAAACTGTTACCGTCTGTGAGTTTGTGGGGGTCATCATTCTCTTGCTTAAGTTTGTGGGGGTCATCATTCTCTTGCTTAAGTTGTTTTCCATACTTCGCATGTAGCACATGTTCTCATGATATGATATAATAAGCACTTTATTCTGGTAGCAAGCTTTGTAGATACTGTATTATTGTATATACGTACCTTTGTTTCTCTATATCACTCAAGTTGTGTATTTTGTATCCGGTTATAAGAAAATATGCTTGGTGATGATCTGTATTCCAGTTGTTTACATTGGAAAATTCTCCAAACTGAAAGTTCTCTCCCCACCATCAATTATCGAATTGTCTGATCGATCATTTTTTGTTTCTCGATTGACTTATTTCGTCCATGAATCACAGTGTTTGCATTTACATGCAGTGATATCGAACATGTCAATTTGAATTTACAGTATCTTAAACCTTGCAATATTAATAGTACAATGAAATACAGGATATGTACACATGAAATATTGTAAAATACAGTGACATATAGGCTGTTATGAAATACTGCAATGGAAATGTTACCAGTTTCTGTTTACAATACCATGAGCATTACAACAATAATATACTGTCAATACAGTGCATGATTAATTCACAACTCTATCAGTATATATATACAAAATAGCAAACTAGACAGTGTTACGTATATTGGACGTTTCAATAATACGAGCGGTATTTAGAAATTGATTGTAACAGATAGGGTAACATAAGAATTTTTCTCATAAAAAACTAGAATATGTGGAAAGGTATTGGTTCAGATTGT
Organism: Lepisma saccharinum; assembly: GCF_977018435.1. Taxonomy (NCBI): domain Eukaryota; kingdom Metazoa; phylum Arthropoda; class Insecta; order Zygentoma; family Lepismatidae; genus Lepisma; species Lepisma saccharinum. Next base: position 10,272,725 of record NC_139241.1, on the reverse strand, counting down.
TTTATGATTTCTCCAGCACAAAGACTAATTATCGTAGAATTTTCGAAATCATTGTCACAAAATTTGAACCTTCCCTAAAGTAATGAGCACTGTCTGGACTAAAAAAAAAGTTATTTATGTTGAAAAAAAAACTTGAAAATTCCCTATATTAAAATTTCAGTAACCGCCAAACATCTGAAATTCCTTTATTTTCATCTTTTTCACATTGGTACTTATGTATTCTGCATTGCTAAGGATTCTTCAAGGTGGCATATTTTTTTTTCACTACAATAATTTCAATTTTCAACATATTGAGTAATTATTGTTCGTTTGTTTTTGGGTTTCTTTACACATAATATGACGGGCAAATCTTGACTAGCGTTATCTACGATCAGTGGCTGTGCAGTGTTTCCAACCTTCTTAACCAAAAAATACCTGATTTTATTTTTTTCCCAGGTTTGAACACACCACAAACCATGCACGGCACAGTTATTTTAGGTTAGGTACGGCAAACATAGTTAAAATTGTTATTTAATATTAGAAAAATGCAAGCTAATTTATTCCACAGTTGCAAAACCACGTGGTTGGAAACACTGGCCGGTTGTTACATCATCAAATGCAGTCAACATTTGGTTCAAGTAGTAGAAGGACATCAAGGGAACAGCTTTCGTGGGTAAATGTCTGTTATATCGGAGACACATTTCTATCGGATATTTTCAGTTTCAAATGGTTGGTACTTACCAATTGTGTATTGCGCAACATAGTTGAAGGTGCCCTTACGCTTTTTACAGGAAAATAACTTCGATTTTTCACATTACGAGTAATTCTTTTGGGTCCTTTCTTCTGTTGTGGAACATACAATATGGTGCGCACAGCTGTAGATCATCATGCGTCGTGCTTGTGTTTTGTCGATTTGGAGTGTGAATGCAGTGTTTCAACCTTCTTAATAAAAATATACCTACTTTCGTGTTCATTATGTCATCACAAACAATTGACGGATAGCCCCAAAAACCACTCATGTTAGCCCCACGAACCATTGATGGATAGCCCCAAAAACCATTGACGATAGCCCCACGGACCATTTCCGGCAAGGTAAGGTTAGGTAGGGGTAGGTTAGATAAGCCTAGTTAAAAAAAATCTTGTAAAAAAAGGCACATTTGGAAACACTGGCGAGACCGCGTGACTTTCGACGCTCGCGCCATCTGCAGGTACATAATGGAAACAACGGCATAATCTTGTCGCTTTGCACAAAATGCAAGTTTATCATATCAAAAGTGCGTATTTCTTGTTGTGCAGCATTCTACGGTGAGAAAATACCTCCACGAACTTTCAAAATGCTACAGAAACTCATTTCCGTAAGTAGTTTCTTCTGTAAAAATGAAGAAATGTGTCTCCGATATAACAGACATTTACCTTGATGCGAGGGGGGAAAACCACTTCAGAGACCCATTTCGGTAAGTACTTTCTCCTGTAAAATTGAAGAAATACGTTTGACGGGTATGAAAATTTTACCCTACTTTCAATCACAGTTATTCACAATTTTCAATACACTGGTGATCATCCGAAAGCAACAAACTTACACCACTTCGTCAAAATCAAATACCACAGCAAATACCGACACAGATTAGTGATGGGCATAATAAATTAAAATAATCGATTATTTTAAGAGTTCGAGAACTTCGATTTTTTTTTTATGAATGGAGTCCATTATTAGTGACTTCTCACCAGACGACGCTCTGGGTCTAAACAAAAAAACACGTGCTTTTCTTCCTATTCAATTCAATGCTATTTTCCTTCGGAAGGATAAGCTTTAATCATAGAAAAGTTAGGTTATAGAAATGGAAGCTACATATAAACCTCGCTGCGCTTGGAAATTGCAGTTCCGTCGGTGGTCAATAGATGGCGTGGCCATCTTCTTTTGCTGCTCGCAGTAAATAGGGGGGAGATTCATTGTCCCACTGGAATTTCCTTCATCACAGAAAGGACGGGTGTGGGTTCGTGAAACAGGTTTTCTGAAAACGAGGGGGGAATATATTTCGTTTTCTGATTTCATGCAGTTCGTGAATTTACGGAGTGTGGACTTTGCCAGGCAGCTACATACCCAAAGAATTAGGGTATGATACAGAGAATATCAATATTATACCACGCAATAAAGATAAATATATTGCCATAGAGAAAACTATCAAATTAGAAAATGGAAAAAAATTTGTTCTTAGATTCTTGGATTCATATCACAGCAAACCTCAAACTCTTGGTGAACTTGAGAATAAGATCCGTGAGGCCATAAATGGTATTCCTGCTGTGTTCTTGTGGTAAGTCGTAGCAAACGTACCTGTTCGTTTAAGACAGTGTTTAGAAAATACTGGAGCACACATTGAGTTGTAGTTTGATGGAAGATAATGGTATACAATAAACTACATGTGTAAAAAAAAGGAAGTTTCTACCTTCAATATCTTAGGAGGAAAAAAAGAATAAAAATATAGATTTACTTTCCGCCCACTCTGTATTTATTTTTGTATTTACACACAAAATAAAAGAAAATCTTTGAAAACTGTTCGATGATCCTTTCGTTCTTTACGTCGTCATCGAAACTTTTCAATGCAAACAGGACCACGCTGCACAGGGTGTTCTCGGAGACATCCTCGTGGAAATCCACGACGATCTTGATGTTTGTGCGGTCGCTGATAACCACCTGCTTCCGCTTCGACATGTTTATCACGTACATCGGCCGTTTCTGGATGAACTCCGCCGGCGCGTAATACATGTCCGCGGATCCTCCCATGGTGACCCTTTTGAAAGCATAGTAAGCTTCGTACAGCTTCAGATAATCGTCTGGCGCGAGGTTGTAGGTTGCGGCCGTTCTTCATGTAGATGTTCCTGGCTTTGCAGTAATCAAACAGACTCGAATCCGCGTCCTGGCTGCCGTCGCGAGCTGTCTGGAACACGTCCACCGCGAAATCGGGCATGTCGTACTGAATGATGTTGAACTGCGTGGTTACGTCGAACTCGAAGTACCGACCCGAGACCACCCTCTGCAGGAGCTGGTACATCTGAAACTCGAGCGAGACGTTCGGGTTTTTCAAGATTCCGGCTTTGATCTTGGTGGCCAAATATTTTGATATTGCAATTTTCCTATATTTGGAGAGAGGTTGGTGATGCTGACGGATTCTTTCGACGATCCAGGGCGTTGAACACATCTTTGTTATGGCGACTGAGGTGGGACTTGGTTTGCGGGATATTACAAAAGGGACAGTTGACTTGGGGTTGCTTCGTCTTCGGAACAGAAGATGTAGTGGATGCGTCTTGTGGCTGCACCATATTCTGCGACAGAGAAAGCCCACTTTTCAAGGATATGTCAATGCAAATGCAATAGGCTATTGTATATATTTCGGGGCCATTTACTTGATTAGATTGAGAACAAAATTCGTAAATAAATGTTGAGCCGCCCGACAACACTGAAATTCTGAAACTTGACCAGCGGGTGAAGAAACTTCGTAGTGATCTGAAGAAGCCTTAGTTTCCAGAAGTTATCATCGTAATATCCGGGCGCTTGGATCCCGTCGAAAGCGCTTTGGGTGAGCTACTTCGGTCTCCAGAAAAAAAGATGCTCTGGAAGCAATATTAAGCGGTCTAACTTCCGTTCAAATCATAATTTTGCACAGCGCACCGAATCGAGAAAGGTTATTCCCGTTCGACGAGCACACTAGAATATACGTCTTGGTCGCCTACAAGCCATACTACGAGTTTTTCTTCAGGCGAAGATTTAAAGTGATCCACTTCTCGTTCAACAAAGTACCGCGAGTGTACCTGTATCCCTATCTCCAAATTGCTGACAGCCACAAGAGAGTGAAGTATGCCAGCGGCAACTCGGATTCTATTCAACAGGGAATATGGATATCGATGTTCCTTTGGAACTGGATGAAGAAGATAAAATCCTGGAAATTTTCGCCTTCGAGGCAGGCGACAGGCTGTACATCGAGAACAAAAGACTTCCACGGGCTAAAAATCCGATAACGGTCATTCTAATGTACGAGACTTTGTTGCAAACTCTGTAGTAGTGAAGTTTTGTTGAGTTAAAGAATTAAAGAAATGTGAAATATATCTATCTAACTTGAGTACAAAATATCATCATAAGATTCATTTTGGTAAATTTCCCGACCTCGGAGAAGAAATTAACCTTGCCAATTGATCCAGAGCACCTGATTTCATTAAGAAACGTATCGTACCCAAGGTATTGGGTAAGATGTATAAAGTCTTAGCATAGCAGGTAGCAGAGATAGGAATGCTGAATAAGTAATCAGACAAAGGTCGGGTGATTGACTTGGAAGGGTATGTGGCATGAGTGTTGGAATTGTCAGGAGGTGTGATCAGTTGGCGAGAATAGGAGAGAGAGAAAGGTCTGCGGATTGTGAGAGAGAAGGAAAGTGGAGAACGATTATTGGACGATGGTGTGTGATTGACTCGATGTCTGACCGGGAGGTCAGACAAGTGACATTTGAGAGGACAAGTGTAGGAACAATCTTCATCTATTTGTAAGGCAAGTAATATCCTTTTCTAAACCAATCCATATCAGTTCAGTCATGGAGAGTATAAAACCCATATCTAACCTAAGTTAACTTCTATCGCCATTCCTTCAAGTGTAACCTCTTGCATTTATCACATTTAGGCCAAGCGAGTGATAACCATCTGAGAGATGAATGAGAAATAACTACATCACCCAATTCAATCTATCTAGAGGTTCTTGGTTCGATCCCAAACGCAGCATGGGTGTTGCGTTACGGAAGTATGGTCAGATTCGCTAGACGACCGATAACAACGGTGATATTGAAAAACGTTCATTTTGCTGGCTAACAAGGCCTGTGAGAAGAAAACTGGTCTTGCAAGTTGATTTAGAGCAACCGTTTCATTAAAAAGTGAAGCCAGATTCGCGAGACAACCGATAATAGCAGAGATATTGAAAAACGTTTATTCTGCAGGCTAAAAAGGCCTCCGAGAATAAAACTGACCTTGCTAATCGATTCAGAATGCTCGTTTCATTAAAATATATATGTAGTCAGATTTGCGAGAGGGGTAATAATATCGGAGATATTAAAAATGTTATAAATTTGATTTTTTTAAAGTCCACTTTATGCACAGAAAGGCTAATCGGGACTGGACCTACAGCTTTAAAGTGCGATCCGAACCTCTATGTATCTCTACCGGGTATCAAACCTGGAGCCCTTGATTATACGGCGATGATACTACCACTGTGCTATGGGGGCAATAATTTTCATGTATTCTCTCAGGTATACAGAAACGAGAGAGAAAGAAAGACACGGGGTTGAATAACCATGGTTAGTTATATAAAATGGACATTGCGGGCATGCTTTGTTCCTAAAGAAGAAAATTCGTAATACAAACCTGAATGAATCATCACCTGATGGTGAAGTTTCATTAATTTTTCGGGTTTGTATCATAGCCAAATTACAGTTAGGTTATAAAATAGTTTTTGCTTATGTTACCCAAACATGCAAACTTCACCACACAATAACAAACAAAACTGTCGCCGTATCGGACACTAGTGATGACGTTTCACTTCTGGGTTAACAGTGCCATGAAGAATGAGGATCAATACCTAGGGTTTGCTAGAGAGATCGGAGGTGCGAGTGTAGCCAACCAGTGAATATTGTCGCATATTGGTATTGGTATGGCCGGGGTGCAGCATGCTTGCAAGGAAATGCAAAAAGGCGTGACGTTTGTTTGCGAGTGTGTGGGTAGCGTGTTTGTGTGGTATCCTTGTCGCAATAATCCTTTACTTCTCTCTCAGTTTTTCCGTTATATTCTGGTGGTTAACCACGCAGATTGGCAACACTGTTCAATGTACACTGATTTCCCCTCAAGGCCTCTCCTATTTATTTTGGCACTTTGCCAAGTGGGGTTATCCAATCGACCATGGCGGCTGGCAGGTTGGTTTGAAAAGCGATCAAAGCATCGTCGAGCAAGTAACGAGCTTTGCCGAACTCCTCACTTGATATCTTGACGTACTTGGGAAACAAGGCGCCGGTTTTCTTTCTGTTGCAGCCGAAAACATTGGCGAGCCGGCCCTCTTCAATCATAAGAATCGGTCGCTAGTTGCTAAATGCACCAGAAAGGCCTTTCTTGAAGCAAAGGGGGAAAAAATAAAATGCCTGACCAGGGAAAAGAAAGCAATGCACCATAACACTAGTCAGTTTTCATTTTCTCGAATAATAATGCAAGAAAAGAGCCGGATGGCAAAAAGGGCTCCTGGGCCTCGCTAGAGGACAATCTTGAATTTTATTTTTCTCACTTTTTGAGTTGTGGAAACGGTCATGAAGGTATGTGACCCCTTTACTCTAACGGGAAAACAACCACGAAAGCACATGAAAGTCTTGCACTAACAGGAAGGTAGTGCCTGGGTCGACAGGGTTTAAAATTCATAGGCTGATGAAAGGCTTCGAGGCACACACACGCATGCACAAAAAAACTAAAAATAAAGGCGGAAAAGTCATCAGATCGCCCGCTTACTCTAAATGGAAAACAACAACGAAGGCGTGAAATTCTTACACTAACAGGAAGGTAGTGCCAAGACCGGCAGGATATGAAATTGAGAGGCTCATGAACGCTTCGAGAAACACGTACACGGATGTGCAAAAGTAGCTCATGAAGGGCTTCGGCTCGTCTGATGAAATTTTCAAGGGGGGAGTTGGCAATGCACTGGTGGGAGAGGTTAGTTTATTTTGTAATAGATTGGGCATGATGGAATAAGTGTTTCCAACTCACTAGTTGGTTAGTTTAACTTGTAAAACATTGACTGGCGAAAATTTTATGGGAGGAGTTGGCAACACTGGCAGTTAGGTTAACATACATCGTAGAAGGCTGTATGTCCTCAAAAAATACATCGTGAAAGGGAACGACTCGTCCACCTCACTTGGACAAGCCAGGGTTTCCTTTTTCTATCTACTTACCCTCGTGAATTCTCAATTACACTTTCAAGTTTGCTCTGGAAGAAAATCTATTTATTGCACTGAGAGCATCTGTATGGACGAATACCCTCGTGAATTATCATGTGGGTCTTCAAACTTCCATTTTGAGTAAATGTCTTTTTGCAGTGAGAACATTGATATGGTCAAATACCCTCGTGAATTCTCAAATGAACTTTCAAGTTTGAACTAGAAGTAAATCTCTTGTTGCACTGAGAGCATCCATGTGGACGAAAACCCTCGTGAATTCTCATGTGGGCTTTCAAACATTCATTTCGAGTAAATGTCTTTTTGCACTTAAGACATTTGTATGCACGAATACCCTCGTGAATTCTCATATGCGCTTTCAATTTCCACGAAGAGTAAATCTCTTTTTGCACTGGAGGCACTGATATGGACGAATTCCATCCTGAATTCTCATTTCGGTTTTCAAACTTTCACTTTTAGTAAATCTCTTCTCACACTGAAGGCATTTGTATGGACAAATACCCTCGTGAATTCTCATATGCGCTTTCAAATTTCCATTTCGAGTAAATGTCTTTTTGCACTGAGGACATTTGAATGGACGAATACCCTCGTGAATTCTCATATGTACTTTAAAATTTCCACTTCGAGTAAATGTCTTTTTGCACTGAGGACATTTATATGGACAAATACCGTCGTGAATTCTCATATGCGCTTTCAAATTTGCACTTTGAGTAAATCTCTTCTCGCACTGAAGGCATTTGTATGGACAAATACCCTCATGAATTCTCATATGCGCTTTCAAATTTCCACTTACAGTAAATCTCTTCTCGCACTGAAGGCATTTGTATGGACGAATACCGTCATGAATTCTCATATGCACTTTCAAATCTCCACTTAAAGTAAATCTCTTCTCGCACTGAAGGCATTTGTATGGACGAATACCCTCGTGAATTTTCATGTGGGCTTTTAAACTTCCACTTTGAGTAAATCTCTTCTCACACTGAGGACATTTGAATGGACGAATACCCTCGTGAATTCTCATATGCACTTTCAATTTTGAACTTTCAGTAAATCTCTTCTTGCACTGAAGGCATTTGTATGGACGAATACCCTCGTGAATTCTCATATGCGATTTCAAAGTTCCACTTCCAGTAAATGTCTTTTTGCACTGAGGACATTTGTATGGGCGAATACCCTCGTGAATTCTCATATGCGCTTTAAAATTTCCACTTACAGTAAATCTCTTCTCGCAATGAAGGCATTTGTATGGACGAATACCTTCGTGAATTCTCATATGCACTTTTAAACTTCCACTTGAGGAAAATCTCTTTTTGCACTGAAGGCATTCGTATGGATGAATACCCTCATGACTTTTCAAGTTTCCTCTATTAGAAAATCTCTTACTGCACTCACCACATTCATTTGGAATTATACACTCGTGAATTCTCATATGGGCTTTTAACTGTCCAATTTGAGTAAATGTCTTATTGCACTGAGCGCATTTAGGAGCACGATTTCTTATCTCGCTTAATTTTTTTTTGGATTTTATCTCTTGGACATTTTCTTTTTCCAATGGTTCCATCATAACAAAGAATTCATTATGTGTTTGGATATGGTTAGTTAAGTGCACTTTCCTCGTAAACGATTTTCCACAATGAGCACAATTGAAAAGACAAACTCTTTCCTTAACTCGAGATTTCATATTAATGTCTTGTTTTCGATTTGGGATATTCCTGTAGTCACTTTTAAGTAAAGCACCTGATTTAATGAATGATTTCCTAGTATAACTGATCGACTTGGTTTCAAGTGCCTGGTGAATTTTATGACTTTGACAAAGAATCTCATCAGTACATGTGATTCCTGGCGGTTTTCCACAAAATGCCGTCATGTCAGGTAATACCAAATTTCTTTTTATCTTCCTGAAACGAAATGTTTCAATAAGCTGACTTTTATACAAGAGAATATCTTTAAAACATAGGCTGTACTTTGCGAATGTACACTTCACAAAATGTTACCTGACTGCCCTGAAAGTCCAGAAATCGTTAATTTGGCAACACAGCTCTTGAGCAGCAGCAGAGAGTACGCAACTGTTCTACAGGTCCTCTACTAGGCGAGAAATACTGTGCTGAAAGATTTACATTATTGTTTATAACATGAACGTAGAAGCTATATTAACCCAATATATTATTAGAGAGGAAAACCGAAAGCTAATGTATGATAAATAATTTTAGAGAATACTTGCGATTCGGAGTGTTAAAATTTGAATCAGAGAAACCATTGCGAAGTTGGAAACACTTCACTCCCTAGTGGTCCACCTGGAGGAGTTGGTTTGAGTTGGTGTTTTAAGTCCACTTTATGCACAGTACGGCTAATCGGGACTGGACCTACAGTTTAAAGTGGGATCCGAACCACTTGTGCCTCCACCAGGTATCAAACCCGGGACCCCTTCATTACAAGCCAATGACGCTACCACTGCGCCATGGGGGAGGCCCTCCCACCTGGAGGAAATTGCTCTCAAGTTTGAACACAAAATGGCATAATTACGAACAGTTTATAAAAATCAAATATAAGAACACCTTACAAAGTAGTGTGCAATGAGCGAAAATTAAATGATCTCGCAATTTTCAGCGAAAATCTGTTCATCAAGTAGAAAAGTGGTAATTTGCGTAATCATTACCACGTTTCAAAAGATCTGTAAGAAGTGATGTTGTCGAATGACGGTAAAGTACTAGCACCACAGATCTCTTTTATCCTAGGAATTAAGGGTCGCGGGTTCAAATCCGAAACATTCCAATTCATTTATTTTCAATTTGTAGTATTTTGTTGAGATACATTGAGTATGAAGTTTAGTAATTAAGTTTAATTATTTGTTTCGCAAAAGTAAATTCGGTGTTGAATTTGACAAATGTTTTCAGTAGCTCAATATATTATTTCTTTCTTTCTGGCACTGAAGTATATTTTTCAGAGAGGAGATTCATTTCAAAGCACTAACTTTACACTCAATCTAGGAATCCTACATGTGAAAAGTCTGCAATTATTTTGAAACTAATTTACATAACATATCCTTGATTATTATTACCGTACACTCTAAGTAATTCTTTCTATTATTAATTATAAAGCACTAGGAACTTCCATCATTTTAGATCGAAAAATAGTTAATTCTTGTCACATTCCAACAGAAACCAGGGCTCGGAAGTTGAAGAAGAACATTTTTTTTCTGAGCCTTCAAATCAATGCTAAACTATATATCAGTCGGTTTTCCTTCAGATAGAACTGGATAACAATGTTTTTGTTATCTCCTTTTTATGCTCTTCGGCCCTTTATGTCATTTTCAGTATTTTTCCCCTTCTTTTGTTACATTTTTCTTGATTTTTAAGTAATTTTCCTCCACCCTGTTGTTTCGTGAATTTTAAATGCAGTTTCTGCTGTTGTTGGAAATCGCTCTGATGAGCCGTCACACAAGTCGAGCAGGTTACCATTACACCACAGACGCCAGAAACACTTAATATTTAGTTTTAAGTGACATTGCACTGCATAGGTATTTAGTTTAACAAAGTATGGTAGTGGTATTTACTGTTGGTTATGTGAAACGTGTTGGGATACTCATGGATGTGCGAGTAGTGCGTTCATTTGTTTAAAAGATCGAAGCACTGAGAGTTGTTGGAGAAAGAAGATCTGCCAAGCACAAGCCTTTCAGATCTCACTAGCATCAGCCTCCGTGGCAGAGTAATTAGTGCAGCATGCAATCACGTCATGGGTCCCGGGTTCGAATCTCGGCTCAGATGTGGATGTTTGTGATTTTCTGTCCTGAAAGAAATAACATAGATATTGAATAAAAAGTGAACTAAGTGTGATAGGGAAGCTGCCGCTTAGGGGCTTTCCTTAGCAAAAAAGTGTAGTCTGTGGTGTAGTGGTAACGTGCTCGACTTGTCTGACAAGGGTCGTAAGATCGATTTTCAACCACAGCAGAAACTTTTTCAGAAGACGAAAATCGTAACTAAATATTCCTTCTTTAGATTCATGTACAAGAGTCGTTCAAGGTTGACCAGGACTTTTATTTCTAGACAGGAAATATACATACACAGAGGCACCAAACTATGTCAGTTTTTCAAAGCATTCCCCCTGAACATCCAGACACCGTTGCCATCGTTGTGGAAGTTCCGTGATGCCTTTGGCGTAGAAAGATGTAGGTTGGTCTCGTAACCACTGCAGGACAGCGTTCTTGAGTTCCTCATCTGCCTGGAATTGCGTGCTGCCCAAATGCTCTTTAAGAGCCCCAAACAAGTGGAAATCACTGGGGGCTAACTCTGGACTGTAAGGACTGTGTGGTAAAAACTCCCAGAGCAAGTTGGCCAGCGTTGTTTGAGTCAAATGGGCCGTGTGTGGCCTGGCATTGTCATGGAGAAGAATGACATGTTTCGACAACATTCCAGGTCTTTTCTTCCCAACGGCCCCACGTACAACACCGATATTGACTGCATGCGCTACGTCACGCACTGTTACTCACCGATTTTCAAGGATAACTTGCTGAACACGCCCGATATTCACCGGAGTGACTGCAGTTGGGCGAACGTGTCCGTGCGGATCATTTTGCTACCAACTCCCGTCCTTCACTGAACTGTTGACACCATTCGTATACTCCTGCCCGTGACAGTGTTTGTTCACCATACTGTGTTTGCAGTCTACGCCAAATTTCAGCAGGTTTCACCTTCTCCTTCACGAGAAATTTCATTATACACCGCAGTTCCACAGCAACAGATACACTACTTGCCACCATCTTTGTTTATACTCTTCGGCATCCGCCAAATGCAGCATTAGCTTTTAACGGTTCGTCTGCAGGGTAATCTTGATACAGTGTTGCACATTCGAAACCTCCAAACGATCCCCATCGACACAAAACTCTTTCAAGGATATAAACTTAAGCAGGACGTTACTGGTCAAAACTATGATTAAAATGTTTTACAGAGTATTATCTGTGGCTCTTAATATAATTTCTAAAGCGTATTTATTTGTGTATATAAGGGTGGAACTTGGAAGAATTACAGAAGAACTTTTGCGTGTTATAACACAGGTTAGTGCTAGTTTTGCAAGATGTCCACAAAAATAAGCGGGCATTACAGGCCTCAAATGTCGGCATCTCCGTCAGCGCCGCCCGCCACGTTTCTCCCGATCTCTCGGCTGCAGATCGAAATGGACGCACGGTATTAAGCAGTATACGAAAATTAAGCATTATATTTTAAGAGGTGATGTTAATAATGTATATCGAGAATATCGCTCATGTCTTGTAATGCAGCTACAATTCGCGATTAAAATTACCACCTGAGCGCTAGTGTCGCTTCCAATATGGCCGCTCTAAGTAGGATAGATCTTTGTTTACATTCAGCAGTAGTACAAAAGAGCAGCGTGTTGTCATGACTGGTATGGTAGAAAACGTTTAAATTACGCATTATTTTTAAATATTGCGAATGCGATGTGAATTCTAGGTACTCTAACAAACGTGAAGCTGTACTGAGAACGAAGCATTTAATTACGATAAGCAAAAATAACACTGAAAATGCAGACGAAACTATGTATACGCACTGGTTGTCCAAAGCAGTGCTGTATCATCTGCACGTCATGTAACTGGGGTTCTCGGAAATTATTTGAAAATAAAGGAATTGAAATTGACCTGTACTTGAAAAGCTGGGACAGGAGAAAATTGCGAACATATCGTTGCAGTTCTTTCTCGAAAGAGAAAGGCTGGTTTAATAATAATATTCACGATTTCATGACCAGGCTATACTCACTGAAAAAGGACATCGTACTGAATGAAACAGTAACATTAGCATATCCACTTTTTTTCTGGTTACATTTGACATTAATTCATTCTCAAACTATTTTCATCTTCCCTCTTAATCGACTTGCACCTGTTCCAAATTTCACACATACGTAACACCGGTAATACATGGACGCATTGGTTAAGACGCTTCATGATTTTTCGGAAAAAAAAAAGTTTTATTTATAAAGTACAATTTAAAACTTTACTTTCATGGAAATATATATTTATCTCTCGATAAATAAAGTAAGCAGACTCGTGCATTCTTCGTAATTTAATTGCCGAATTACAGTGTTATATCCCCCATACCAATCTTCTGTCAATTACGTTTTCCCTGATTTATTAACAAATTTCATTTTGTTGATTCCACGGGGTGGAAACACATGAAAACTTTTAATTTGTTCTGACCCATAAAACAATTTAGAGCAAAAAAAAACAAAAAAAACCTGAACAGTAGACCTTACTTTCTCGCATATTTACCATGCTTTAAACGACTTCAACACAACGTATCCTACTTAGAGTACTTCCTGAAAATCCCGGCAGATGGCATATCGGTTAATTTTAATCGCGAATACAAAAAGGTACATGTACCTCAGTAAAACGCCAAACATGCATTTATGAAACACAGTACTGCGAGCGAAACGAACAAGAAAATTTTTACATCCATTCCTTTGCAGGATTTCAAGAATATTAATTTAATGGAGTATCAATACTTTCTTATAGAGGGATGCGGGACGGAATTTGTTGGGTCGGGATGGGAAAATTTCCCAAGCTCTGGAAATCTCGAATTCTACATGTCATTTTAACCTTAACTGATTTGTTTTTGCATTTCTGGTACAGAAACTAACGATTTCTGATAAGTTCCAGACATTTACCATGCAGAAAACGTCGAGAATTAACATCTTTTTAAAATGACCATTTGGTATTTCCAGACTGGTCGGGATCCCGAAAAGTCGGGAAGTAATTTCCCGAAGTCTGGATCGGGTCGAGAAATTTTTTCCCGAACCAGCTCCTGATATTTCGGGATCCCGCACACACCTACTTTGTCAGGATCTGGCGGTATTTACTCTTTTCCAGATTCTCCCAACTTCAGAAATCGCTTGACAATGGGTGCGCTCCGAAAGTCTTAACGAAACGAACGCATTCAACGAAAATAACTGGGCTCGTGAATCTGGTGAAACCAGTTATTTGACAGACTTATGGGACACTCTAGGCGAAAGCGCAGGCGCAGCGTTTTGTTTAGAGAAAGTTTCCGCATGGCGTCAGCGGAAGGAATGTCCTTATGGCAAAAAAAAACTCTATTATGGCCACTGTTACTCATTTTAATCACATTCTAAGAACGGTCAAGGTATACTTATCTTGTGCATGTTGCTTCATATCGCTATCTGTTAAAATTATAATACATTTTCCGAACTAGTGCAGTTTGAATCCATCAGCACGCGCTTTGTCTGCAAGGAGCAGACGATTTTCACGGAACAAACCAGCATCCTGGCCCGTGCGTTTGGTGAATCTCGTTCTTGCACGCACGGAATGCGACTTTTGGGACAGCATAATGAAACTCACGAAACGCACGGAAGCACTTATGGAACGGTCAGTTACCATAACTCGTTTAACGCGTTAAACTCGTGCGACTTTCGGAACGGGCCCAATCTAAGATTTAACACTTTGTCAAGAGCTTCGTATCCCTCTAAATGCAATACTCAATCCAACCATAAAAATCTCCATTCCAATTTTAGGCTTACTGTTTATATTGAGAAATGTCATGATATCTGAAATGCCATAAGATATCTCACTTTACACGGAAGCATTTTGGTCATGACATAAATGTTAAGAAAAATGCTGAGGAAAATGCTTTTGTCTGAAGCAAGAATGGGGTTGTTCATTGCCAAACTTTTCCGGTGGCAGCTCCACCCCTGTTGTCCCCCTAAATACTTTCGTTTGTCATTTGGTTGCCCTAAGCTTTACATTGGAGCACGATGGGATGGCTATTCAAACGTTATTTTCAATTAAGGTAAGAATTTCTCGTGTAAATCGATAATAAAAATCTGTTTAGTAAAGTTTTAAGATAATGTAGCCAGTCATAAGTTTTCCGAGAATTGCATTCTTCAGAACCTAAGAATTAATATATTAAAGTGCAACGGAATGGTTGCAAAAACGAGCTAAATATAGTACGTTTATGCACAAAGAACACTAAACTTGATGTCATTTGGGTCGTCTCTAACTGCCATGGGTCGATAATACAAATTTTTTTTAAAAAAAATATGCTGACCAAGGCAGTAATTTATTTTAAAAACAAACTAAACGTAACATTTCAACCTTCTAGCAAGATTTTTACACAATGCTTTGCTTCTTTTTCTGGTTTCGAGCATGTGTAATTCAACGGCAGGTACGAATCGAAGAAACTCCCAAAATTATAAAGAAAAATGTAATAAGTGTGTAAACGCACGATATATATTATTATACACTATGACTGACATTATGCCCTATCCGATAATTTAATATTAACGTATGTTTTCATTGTATTAAGCAGATATTCTCCCCTCGTATTTTTGTCCTTTTTCTTGGTAACAACAATTTTAGAACTATAATTCCTGTAAATAAGATAGTAGAGGTTGTGAGACATGAAACAGAAGAAAAAATATTTTTTGTAATAACTATTCTTGATGATAAATGTGTATATATATAAAAACAAAGGACCATATTTACTAGCTACGTGGAAAAGTATGATATATGAATAGAAAAGTCAGTTATTAAAAACAACTATAAAAATAAGAGCACAGTCACGCGGAATTATCATGCATTATTCTTTACCGGATTCACAACAAAATATCACTTAAACTGCAAAAATTGCAAGTGACGTAAACAAGTGCTGTGCAAATTTTTAAGGCTTTTTTGAGTTTCGATATATTTTCTATTGTTGACGATCGTCTTTTCAAAAGTCTTACTCTCACAGCACGGATTATTCAACTATCATGTGCAGACATCATTTCTGAGGTTAATTAAGATGATATTAAACTTGCAATTTAATGTAATAGCAACACGTTCGACATCAAATTCCCCATGTATTTAAATGGGAGAACAATTGCCGATCAAAGCGTGGGGACACAACAGGGGTGTTGCCACCTACAATAGTTTGCTTTGACCAATCCCATTGGATACACCCCCCCCCATCAATTTAATGCTTTACTCATTTTCAAAAGTAACTCAGTTACAGTTACATGTACTTCAAAAGTAACTAAGTTACTCTTGCATCTTGCAGTTACTTTCTGCTGAAAATTTTCTTGCAACCAAATAACACAAATCATCATTAATTGTAATAAAATATTTTGTGAAGACTAACATGTATTTTACTTACGTTACTGGTACATAATGTAAGTCTTCGTATATTTCTTACAAAATAAAGTGCTCTCCTGTCCTTTGTATAGGGGGTGTGGAGTTAGAGCCCCACATTTTCTTGATCATGGCCGAAGGTGGGGGTAATGTGATGAGCACCGCGTTCCTGGCATCCTTTAACCCCCCCCCCCCCCCAGTTCTCTCCAGATAACCTGCTGGGTGGACGCTGGAGCCGCTTGAACAGGTAGAAAAATTTCTCGGTTCTCTCCCACTGAGGAACGAACCCGGGGTCTCTCGCATGTTAGTCAGGCACACAAATGATTTTTTAAAGGAATACTCCTATGCGGTAGTATCTCAGTTTTTACGTATGTCAATTTTCTGTTTTCTGTATTCTCATTGGAACAAACACAAACATCCATGTTCGAAATGAACTAGAATCCGGGACTCCTGACATATAGTGCATTGTGCTAACCACTCCGCCACGGAGGTTGACCTGAGCTACTGCAACTTAAACATTTGTATTTTTATTATCATTGTTGTTATTAAGGAATGTCCATGGAGTTGGGGGGGGGGATTCTAGAAACTGTATAGAAAGAGAGATATCACTCACATAGAACATATTCTAAGAAGGGAGGTCTGTTTCGCATAAAGGGCATGTCAGAGAAATAAATTTGTAGTACAAATGAAAAAAAATATAATGTAGTAGCCTATAATTGTGCGTTATCAATGAATGTGAAAATGGCATTTCAAACATACCCCTTCAGTTCTCTCTGCGACGATTACATAAACAAGCTAGAATGATCGTTAGTCTTTTCCTGATTCTTTCGTTTGCCACTTGAGTGTTGTAATTCACTGTTGTATCAATAATAATGGTGAGATCTGTCGTATCTGTTATTGCAAGAAAATGGGTTCTCATTTAAATCTTTAATAAATAGCACTTACTGAAATATATTACTTTTTTCAAAATGTCCAGAAATGCTGAATAATCATAAATAAGCGAATTCTAACCCGAAATATTTTTACTTCCAATTTTAAATTATCAGGAACTGAGATAAATGAAATCACGTGGAAACAATTACATTGTTTTTCATTCATATGCACATTTGCTAGCTCTCTTCTTCTTCAGTTTCGTTTATACTACCAGTATCGTTGAATTCTTTCGTAAAAACACTGAAATATTGCAGTACGTCCCTTTTCAGCTTAATCCGATATTATAGCAAAGAAAAAACTATCGGATGCTGCTTACAGAAGGGGGAAGTTATAAGGTCACAGAAGAACAAACTACAGATACAAGAGACACTTCACAGCACACGACTGACAATTGCAAACTGTCAGCAATAGGAAGGAATTTTCATCCTGGAGGCTTATCATCCCGCTTCTGGGAAATTTACCCCTCTTCGGAGGCGTGTATATCGCTTTGGAATTCAGGTCTACAAAACGAAAGATGAACTATACGATAATCCTTGAAATTCCTGGTACCTGGCTGGAGCCTACCGACTGACCACCGCCAGGATATAAATTTAGTACAACAACTTTCTCTTTTCCTCTTCATCTATTGCTTGCAAGAATTAATATATCAAAGAATAGGCTTTTATATCACAGCAGAAACAAATTCCGGGTCACTTTGAGTCCAAAATCGCCAATAATTTATGACACTTACATAAGAATTTAAGTGTTGCAAAGTAACTGTTAAAACGTTACTTTTATCGTAAAAAAGTAACTCAGTTACAGTTACTCACTTTTAAAAGTAACTAGTTAGTTACATTTTCTCAAAAACAGTAACTGTTCCATGTAACTGAGTTAAGCCCCTATCACACGGAACTAGATTTCTAGTAGGAATGCTCTAGTTGACGCTGGACTGACTACCCATTTGCTAGTTTTCACCTCACATGGTACTTGTTATACCATACTTGTCGATAGTCTTTCGTTTCCATAATGGCGGCCGCGTGAGATGTAAACAACGTATCACTTCACACTTTTAAAATACGATAACTATCCAACCGAGAGGAATATCGCATCGCATTAAATGGTTTTAGGTAGAAGAACGGCGCTGAAAAAATACGTACTTTACAACGTTTACTATACACGTATGGAAGAATATTTTAGCTTTTTCAATTGTATACTTGCCTTTCGTGTTGTATGCACTCGGAAGCCACAGACAAAAAAAGGCTACTTTACAAACTCACAGAATATCTTCACATGGCCAAACTTTGCTCTGATTGGCTGCTCCACAGAATCTAGTCGAAGAAGTTAGTAGCAATTAGAACATGTCCTATTCCTCAAAACCAGTCAAGCAGTCAGCCAGGTGGCCATGATTACTACCCAGAAAGTTAGTTCATCGCCAACTAACTAGAAATCCAGTTCCGTGTGATAGGGGCTTCACTTGTATCTAGTTACTTCCAAACACTGTACGAAAGATATATGAAATACAATTCCGGTAATCTAACATGTGTGCATGCATTCATGGTAGCAGAAATGGGAGGAACGAAAGCAGCGAGTTAAGATATTTGCAAGGGAAATTTCACATGTTTTACTTTTACAGCATATTCAAAATTAATCAATATTATTCTGTTGCAAGACTTTTCTGAGTAGCGATAATTCCTAATCTTCAGTTATTATTAGTAGTAGTGGTGGTATTACTGCACCGTAATCAGTATACTTGGGAGAAAAATGTTAGTTTCTTCTTGCACGATGGTACAAACCAGTGTTTTTTCTTTTTTCTGCGTAGCTGAAAATAAATGTATGTAATGTATGCGTCGATCAAACCGATCCATTGACCAGCTTCTAGAAGTGGGCATTGTTCATTTCAAGTTACAAAAAACAATGTATATTACTTTTATTGTTAATAATAATAACAAATTAATTTCATTTAGGCATTATTCCAACCAAGGGCGTTGCCAGAATTTTTTGCAGGCTCTCAGGACAATGATAAAAATTGAATAGTAGAAGTCATAACATTAATAAAAATTGATAAAAATTGTTATTATACAATGATAAATATTATTAACTAATAAAATAAACCAATTTTATTCCAATTTTTATTATTATATAACCAGGGACAAATGCCCATGATTCCAACAGAAAATACAAGGTAAAAAAATGCACGAGATGGAAAAGTTAAGTGTAAATGCAGGATACTTATTTTACCATTTAAACCAAAGAATAATGCACGAAATTGTAATAAAATAGAACAGTGTTTCTAGTAATTTGCACTTTTACATAACTTTCACAGACCAATTCTTGTAGCTTATCATTGATGTGGCCTCGCCATGAAGATCGCACCCACGCAAGTTGCCTTTCTTCAGTCGTGGGTAGGGTTGCCAGACATCCCATATACCCACACAGCACAAATCTCCCAGGGATATCCATTGGTTATCCACAATGCCCAGATCAGATCCATGGATATTATGGATTTCCATTGAATGTCTTCAGGATATCCAGAACTGGACATCAACAACTCGACAAATTCTTGATATCTAAACGTGTGTACCAGGTAACCAAGAAAGTTCATGCGGTTTAAGTACAAAGAAGAAAAGGTCCAAAACAAATGTGTTTACCTTATATTTATTCTGTAAAATATCCACCATCCGCTTCTACAACCTTCTCCCATCTTTGTACAAGCCTGTAGATGCCATGTTTGAAAAAGTCTTTGTGTAGGGCCGCAAAAAACTGCACCACCTCGTTTTCAACCTCCTTGCGAGTTTGGAAATGTCGATTGCGTATATGGTTGTCCATAGACAAAAAAAGATGGTAGTCTGATGGAGCGATGTCGGGTGAATACGCTGGATGTGGCAGAAGTTCCCAGCCGAGAGAAGAAATCACCTCCAGGGTCATCTTTGCTGTATGCAGGTTAGCGTTGTCTTGGTGGAAAAGAACATGCTTCCTATTCACTAATGCAGGTTGTTTTTTTGCAAGCTGTTCGGCCACTCTTTGCAATTGCGCGGAGTACACCTCTTTGTTGATGGTTTTACCACTTTCCAAGAACACATAATGCACAATCCCAGCCGTAGTCCACCAAACACACAGCATCACCTTCCGCTGATGAAGAGCAGGTTTTGCAGTTAAAGGTATGGTGTCATTTGACGATAGCCAATGGTATGAGCGTTTCTTGTTATCGTACATTACCCACTTTTCATCACACGTCAAAATGCGGTTTAAAATTGGACAGTTGTTGTTCCTAGTGAGCAAGGAAGTACAAATGATCAGTCGTTGGAGACGGTTCGCAGCAGTCAGCTTGTGCGGGATCCACTTACTCAGTTTCCATGATTTGCCAAGCTCATGCAAGTGCACACGAATTGTTTCAGCACTTACCGGAAATCGTTGAGCGAGTTCTTGACACGTTTGACGTGAATCCTCTTCAATTGCTGCCTTCAATTGGTCCACATCGAGAGATTTCGGTCTGCCCGATCGAGGTTTGTCTGCCAGTGTCTCATCACCACTTGAGAAGGTCTGAAACCACTTTTGCGCTGTCCGTTCACTAATTGTACCTTCTCCAAATGCTGCACATATTTTTCTTGCTGCTTCCGCTCCTTTTGTGCCCAACTTGTACTCATACAGTAAACACGCCCTGATTACTGCATTCGACACAGCCATGGTTCACTGCGAATACTTGCTCCCGAACTATCGACTGCGACCTGTTATCTACGTTAGCTGACGTGCCAAGGAATGAGCTTTCCGCCAATCACACATACATGTCTCCTGGCGGCTGAACTGCATACTACCCCACGAAAACTACGGGCAGTTGTAAAAACCGCATGAACTCTCTGGTTACCTGGTAGATCTGGTTGTAAGAAACATTGTCCCATTCCAAATATCCAGACCTTGTCCAAAACTGGATATCCAAAATACATACAATTCTGGATATCTAATACATGTCTAGAACTGATCCAGAACTTGTTATTCAATAATGAACATAAATAGGATGTATTTCGAATATTAAAAAAAGTTAGGGATGTGCGGGATCCCGAAAAGTTGGGACCGGGATGAGGACAAAAATTTCCTGTTCCAATCCCGACTTCGGGAAATGAATTCCCGACTTTTCGGGATCCAGAGCAGTCTGGTCATTTTTAAAAGTCGTTAATTCTCGAAGTTTTCTGCATTATAAATGTCTAGAACTTACCGAAAATTGTTACTTTTTGTACCAGAAATACGGAAACAATCACTTAAAGTGAAAATGACGTGTAGAATTCGAGATTTCCAGAGCTTCGGGAAATTTTCAACATTTCACATCCCGAAAATTTTCAGACTTTGTTGGGAAATTGCGAATTTTCTACATCCCGAATGTTGGCCTGAGTGAATCAGAAGTTTGTGACTGTTTTTCTTGTTGGCGAGCGTCTTGTTATTTGCTACTATCAGCGATTGAACTTTTTTTAAATTTTAGAATCAGAAACGCTACAATACACTGCATACAAGAATCAGGCCAATGCTCGCTTATAGCATCACAAATCTCCGCAGAAATCTTACGATAGCAAGCTTGATATGACAAGCTGGATGCAAGTTTTAAGTAATTATGTGGTACTTAGCGTGGGTGGGTACATTTTTAAAAAATATAACAACAGACACACCCATTTAATATAACAATAGAGATACTCATTAGACATAAACAATAATGACAAAATAAAATAAAACCAGAAAGACAGTGTTATGAAGTGAAATGTGGATACATTATGATGTTGATGTTACTTGCAGTCGCTAGACGGCACTCGCAAAATGTATAAAAGAAACTTAAGTTTTCGTAAAACACAATAAATGGTATATTTGATTATAAACATAATGAAAAATTGTGTTATAATACTTTTCAAAAGATGTGTGAACATTAAGCTGCAAGGATGAGAAGAAAATGTAATGCAGTGAAAAAAAGTGAATCTCCCATGACCAACCCTTCCTTTTCATGACTATATAATCAGGAGCTCTGCGTGGTGGAACAAAGATTCCATGTGCCGTATACGACATCTTGCTGGAAAGAAGGAAGGAAATTGCATATCGTCTACTGACGGTGTACCTTGGTCGAAGAGGTCTTCCACGACTGAGGCCGACACGAGCAGCAAGACTCAGGGATAAAGCAGAGCTTCATGGAGCCTGCGGACAGCTGAGTGACTGGACAAGATGTTGGATCATACACAGCCCGATCCAGCTATAACCAGATGACCCATTCCATTGGTTTTGGTCACACTTCCTAAAACTCCCGACTTCCAACGCATCTTCCAACTGCAGAAATTGGGACAATTTAATGTACAGGTGGAGAAATACCATTCTACAGTGCCACGCCTGTCAACGTATAGGCGATTGGCAACGCCACTGCTATGTTAGACCCCGGTGCATAAAATGTGCCAGAAATCATCGCTACTCTGACTGTCCCAACAAGGACCAAGAAATACCTCCTACGTGCGCAAAATTGCGGACAACAGCATTTCGCCAGCTACAGGGGCTGTCCCCTGTTTCTAGCAATCAAGAAAGAACAACATGCCCCATCGGACACCGTTAAGAAGGATCAACGTGCCCCATCGGACACCAGCAGACACGCTCCTGCTAGACGCACAGCTAACACGTCATCCGACCAAGGAAACTCCATGGAGACCTCCTACGCAGAACATGACAGATTGACCAATCAGAAGCCCGCTCCACAACAGCCGATGCCACAACGTGCTCAGCTGCCTCGACGAGACCGCCACCAGAAGCCTGCAGTTTTATCCCCGGCATGCGACAGTTGCTGCCGGTTCCTTCTTATTCAAGAATGAGACCCCGGGCAATCTTGATACTAAAAGGTGTCCCTTTTATCCTTATATTTATGTATACATATTATGTAAATTGTCAAATTCCAGTAGTTTCATAGAATCAAGAGCCAACCCAGCTCGATACTCATCCTCAAAACTTCAGATTTATGCCATGCCATGCCATGGTGGAACAAAACTGACACACTTACTCAGAGTTCGGTTAGTTCATATGAACTCTCCAGCCTGCTCATTACCAGTGTGTAGTTACAGATTGGTTAGTTCATTGAACTATCCAACTTGACTAGTGCCTATTTTAAGGGGGAGCAAGAAAATTACCAATTAACATGGTGGTTGACTGTTGCATGTATCCTTTCATATCAAAATAATATCCAGATGAGGCCAAAAATTGTAATTTTCGTGTTCATGCAATATCCAAAGTACATACAAAAATGTCTAAATCAAAGCATAATGTCCAGATTACGTCCCACTTGATGTCCAAAATATATCCTTTCTGGATATCTTTTGGATATCACGTATGCGGACAAATGGATATCCAGTGAATGTCAATTGGACATTCCTGGATATCTATTGGATATCCAGAACTTTTGACACAAATATTCAAAAGATATCCACGTGTGTGCTGTGTGGGAGGATTGTCCCACTTTTTAAAGAAATGTCCCGGTATCCTGGAAAATGTTCTCGGGTCGCCCATTTGTCCCGCATTTTTCAGTATCCCTGCACACAACGTGCATGTGGAACGAATATTTTCTATGATGACTGTTCAGTGGACCAAAGAACGAAATCGGCTGGACTTAACGACAGTGGAAAGCATATTGCAAGTTCTAGTGAATGAGGATAAGTAATGTTCTGAATTTCATCGTAATGCACTGGAAAAAAAAAGTGCTTAAAGGATGCCAAGAGTTCACTCAAATATTAAAATATTTTGTCAAAATGTTAAAAATTGTGGATTAATAATGCTTTAAACAGCAATTGATTTTATAATGTTTGAAAATGTTATATATTTTAAATATATCCATGTTATAATCTGTATGTTTCGTTTTTATTATTTTAGAAATGTGGCTACCCTAGTTATGGATACATTGAGCAATATCTTATTGGGGGTATCTGGTACTCGTATTTGTGCATAATGTTAAAATGCACAACTTATAATTCTTTATTTTCCATTGTGCTGATATCAACAACACTAACTACAAAATTCGGGCAGCTTGGCTCTTGTAAATCGCAAGATTGAAACCTGTTGTTTCTGCGCAAAGCAACGGTAAACTCTTATTTGTAATGTTAACTCGGCAGAGAAAACTGTAGTAAAGCCCTGACAGTGGTAACGACCACTTCCGATTCTAGTAATTACGTTTCCTTTCCAATCAATGGGCCTGGTCAAAGCAAACTATTGTAGGTGGCAGCACCCGTTGCATCCCAACGCTTCTGATCAGCAATTGTTCTCCCATTTAAATACATGGAGAAATCGATGCCGAACGTGCTGCTATTACATTAAATTGCAAGTTTAATATCATCTTAACCTCAGAAATGATGTCTGAACATGATAGTTGAATAATCAGTGCTGTAAGAGTAAGACTTTTGAAAAGACGATCGTCAACAATAGAAAATATATCGAAACTCAAAAAAGCCTTAAAATTTGCACAGCACTTGTTTACGTCACTTGCAATTTTCACAATTGAAGTGATCTATTGTTGAGAATCCGGTCAAGAATAATGCATAATCATTCCGCGCGACTTTACTTTTTTTTAATAGTGTTTTTAACCACCGACTTTTTTTTCTCGTGATATAATACTTTTCCACATACCTAGTAAATATGGTCTCGCAACCTCTAGGGCTATCTTATTTACAGGTATTATAATTTTAAAATAGTTGTTACCAAGAAAAAGGAGGATGAAAATACGAGGGGAGAATATCTGCTTAATACAATGAAAACATACCTTAATATTAAATTATCGGATAGGGCATAATGTCAGTCATAGTGTATAATAATACATATCATGCATTTGCGCACTTAATACATTTTTTCTTTATAATTTTGGGAGTTTCTTAGATTTCAACCCGCCATTGAATTACACATGCTCACAACCAGAACAAAAGCAAAGCATAGTGTAAAAATCTAAATGTTTGTATTTTCGATTTATGGCAGTTAGAGACGACCCAAATTACATCAGGTTTGGTGTTCTTTGTGCATAAACATACTATATTTAGCTCGTTTTCACAACCATTCCGTTGCGCTTAAATACATTAATTCTCAGGTTCAGGAGAATGTAATTTTCGGAAACTTATGACTGGCTACATTATCTTAAAGCTTTGCTAAACCCATTTTTATTATCGATTTACATGAGAAATTCTTACCTTCATTGAAAATAACGTTTGAATAGCCATCCCATCGAACTCCAATGTAAAGCTTAAGGCAACCAAATGAAGAACAAAATTATTTAGGGACGCAATGGGGGGTGGCGCCGGCACCGGAAAAATTTGGCAATGAACAGCCCCATTATCACATAGCAGACACAGAAACGTCCTAATACCAAATGAAGCCAACACAACGTGCAGACGACAGGAGGAGCTGAACCACATCATCACAACAGTGTTATTGATAACAACTCCCTTGAAACAGTTTCCAAATTCAAGTACTTAGGAGTAATTCTAACAAATGAAAATTATATTAATGAGGAAATAAAAAGCACGCTTAATTCAGGAAATGCATGTTAGTTTTCTCTTCATAAACTCTTGTCGTCTCGTTTAATATCTAAGAAACTAAAGTTAAAAATACAGTAATTTTGCCTGTAATATTATATGGATACGAAAGAGGAACATAAATTGAGAGTAGTTGAAAATAAGATCGTTATGAAAATATTTGGACCTAAAAGGGATGAGGAGACAGGTGAGTGGAGAAGGTTACATAATTTAGAAGTACATAATTTGTATTCATGCACAGATATTATTAGAATGATTAAATGAAGAAGACTTATGTGGGCTGGTCATGTGGCACGAATGGGAGAGGAAAGAAGAGTTTACAGGATTCTTGGGAAACCTGATGGTAAGAGACCAGTAGGGAGACCAAGACGAAGATGGAGGTATAATGTTGAGCTAGATTTAAAGGAAATTGGTAGGGATGGAAAAGAGTACATAGATCTTGCTCAGGACAGGGACAGATGGAAGGTCTGTGTGCCTGCAGCCATGAACTTTCGGGTTTAAGAATGCTAGAGTGCTAGTTAGTTCTAATATGTAATAGTTAAATATTACCCCCTCCCCGATAATTCATATTATGCCTATAATTCCCTTGAAAGTCTAAAAATTGCTATTTATATAGCAGATGCTTAATTGATAGCGTAATACAACTTGTGTCCAACATTATATTGGTTACATCGAATTTCCATCATAGAAGTCCCCCCCCCAATTTGGGAAAACTTGCGTCCACAAACTAACCTGTGGGCACCATTGCCCCAAAATACCTTATTTTCTTCAAGTAATGGATTATATATGGTGCATTTAACGTGTATTTTTTTTACATATATTTTAGAAAAATACATAAATGTTGAATTTTATATTATTTGAATGGAAAAAATCCCCCCCCCCAAAAAAAATCTCCATGGCACAGTCTGAGCCATAATCCCTCCTGTAGGGTGGGCACCCCCTGGCTACGGGAGAGTAGCGTAAACTGGTTTCGGAAAGCTCCAGTAGCGGCTGAGGGTTCAACCTGTTGGCCACACGTCACCCCATTACAGATTGAAATCTCCACACCTATAGGTAGGATTGTGGCAGTCTGGAGATAGGCCAAGGCTCTTCCAGGGCTGTAGAGCCACAGATTAAAGTGATGATAGAAGCTAACAAGGGAATCTCGAAGTATGCTTCACACAAATTATTTTACCCAATTATTTAATGTTGCCTATTTAATATTGCCAAATATTTTACTTAAAAATAATAGTTGTGCTTTTCCACTGACCAGATATTCGTTTAATGGCGAACTTGCTAACAGGGCTATGTCAGAAAATTTAAATCTGTAAGTTTTGCTAGAAAATGCATTTGAAATTAACGAAAAAAACAAGGAAGGAGAAAAATAAGCTTTAAAAATTAAGGAAACTAACAAAACAGGAAAAAGAATACTGAAAATGACAAATACCAAAAAAAGACAGAAAATGAAAAAAAAGAAAGTATCATCAACTTCCGAGTCTAGAACAGCACATACCTAGTAACAAATTCTGTTGAAATATGACAAGAATTAAGTAACATTGTTAAGCCTCATTTCCATGTTAATAAAACATTAAAATGCAAACCAAGGTAAACTTTTATAGTATAAAAATATACTTCAACATGAGATTTATTTGTTGTGAAGTTTCATCTGAAGAAGACCCTATTAGAGGGTGGAAACGTTACGTTTTTATGTATATTTTTATACTATAAAAGTTTGCCTTGATCAGCATTTTAATGTTTTAAGAATTAAGTATTTTTCGATCTAAATTGATGAAAGATCCTATTGCTTTTTAAATAATAATAGAGAGAATTGCTTAGAATGAATGGTAATAATAATGAAGGATATGTTATCTAAATTAGTTTCAAAATAATTGCAGACTTTTCACACGTAGCATGCCTAGATTGAGTGTAAAGTTAGTGTTTCGAAATAAATCTCATCTCTGAAAAGTATACTTTAGTGCCAGAAAGAAAAAAAATATATATTGAACTGCTGGAAACATTTGTCAAATTTCACACTGAATTTACTTTTGCGAACATTCTGAAACAATTTGTTTGTTTTTTAAATTGGAAAGTTTGGGATTTGAACCCACAACCCTTAGTTTTTATGACGCGAGAACTTTACCGATACTCCACAATATCAGTGCTAGCAAATCTCTTGAAACTTGTTGATGATTACGCCAGCTACCTTTTTTCTATGTGCCGAACAGATTTCCACTGCAAATTGCGATAATTATTAACTCTCGCTCATTGCACATTACCTTGCAAGGTGTTCTTATATTTGATTTTTATAAACTATTCGTAATTATGCCATTTTGTGTTCAAACTTGAGAGCGTTTCCTCCGGGTAGACCACTAGTGAGTGCAGTGTTTCCAACCTCACAACGGTTTCTCTGATTCAAGATTTAACATGCCGAATCGCAAGTATTCTCTAAAATTATTTATCATGTTTAAGCTTTCGGTTTTTTTACTCTATTAATATGTTTGGTAAATATAGTTTCTGACTTCATGTTATAAACAAGAATGTAAATCTTTCACCACAGCATTTCTTGCCTAGTAGAGGGACCTGAAGGACAGTTGGCTACTCTCTGCTGCTCCTCAAGAGCTATGTTGCCAAATTAACGATTTCTGGACTTAGAAATCTTTCAGGGCAGTCAGGTAACATTTGGAGAAGTGTACAAATATGTGTAATTAGTTCTACATATTGTTAGATAAGACAATCTACACTGCAACAGTAAGATTTCTTTCAATATATTTCTACATCATGGCAATTTTCTCCTTACCATAACAATCTACAGAAGTTGTGTATACTCTGCATCATTTATGTAATCTGAAATGATCCAGCAGTGGCATCACAGGAGTTTTATTCCTCCTTCCTCGTAACATCATTTCAAGGAATTATTCATTCACTGCATTTCTCTACTTGCAGCATGTGAATAGTTCTTCCCTTTGTAAGTGAATGACCGATAAGCATTCTCACACCTAGTGACTCACCTGATGGGTGAGACCGCTCCCTTCAAATCTGTTGCAGCAGAAGAAGGAAATACTTACCCCTCCTGTAGCGATTTTTTAGAGCCTCTTTCTGGATATTCAACTCTAGAACACCACCTGCTGGACACACTCCCAAATTCTTTGTTGTTCCATTTGATTGCACTCTTTAAACTCTCTCTGCCATTACCCCGATATGCTCTGTGTTGGTGTTGATATGAAAGTTATTTTGTATCCAGGAGGGAAATTTACGAGGAACGTGAAATTTTTAGAAACAGAAATAACTTAATAAGTGAAATAGGAAAAACTTTGGAAGGTGTGTGAGAAATGAGGTAATCTGAAAAGCATGTTCAACTACTGTTCATCAATGGTTAACAGTAAGTTAACACATTCCTGCTATAAATTAATTATTATCTCTCAGTGAAGTGAATTTTAACCCTGATGAGTTGAAGTTTTGCAAGTGATGTGACGTAGTAGTCAAGCCATGACTGTAGTCCCATTGTATGAAGAGCACTCAGTGTCTTCTCTACTCGAGAGTGTGAGACTGATTCCAGCTTTTGCAGAAGCACACCTGCGAATCTCAGAACCACCTGCAGGGTGGATAAATTTTAACAGATAAATTTTTAAATGGTCAGGCACCTTGTATCAAAATATGCCATGTAGAACAGAGTTCTGTCCAGCAGTGGCGAGAAATGCACATACTGGGATATCAATACTCCGATCCTGGTACCAAACTCGACTAATGGTTAGAAAGTGGATACCAGGGTGACAACCCTTACTTGATGCTGTATGCAAAGATCATGACATAGCTTACAATGCGAACATGGATAGTCACAAACATCACGAGATTGACAGAAAATTAGAGCATGCCACATTTCGAAGACACATTAGGAGGGACGCATCACTGGGTGAGAAGGTGGCACACCAGTGCCAAACAATGTAAACTGGAATGGGGGTTGTAACAACACTAGTCAAATCACAACAGCAACCAGGAATATAAAAAACACAGTCATGAAACCCAGGAGTGTCACGTATCAAGTGCCTCATGGCAATTTGAAAAATTTGATAACCACTCGATAGCATCCTCACCAAAAAGAGCACAACAAAATGTAAGCATGCCTGGCCAATGGTCACAACAGGAAATTACTGCTATGCAGACCCCAGTTAAATAGGTTGCAGCATTAGAGAAAGAAGATTCACACTAGCGGTTTCATATTTATCATTCCGACCATATTCGTGGCTTTGGCGATGTGTAGAGCTTGGTTGGTGTCAAAACTGTCATCGAGTCTAAAAAGAACAAAGGCGAATTGGAAGAAATTTTAGCATAAAATACAGGGTCACAGAGACCCAAACCTCTCGAAAAGACTTGAACTTTCTTTATAATTTGGCACACACCGGAGATACACAGAATTCTGTTATTGGCTAGAAATTTCAGTGAAAAATGCAGAACACCTGAGTCTTGAGCATACCATGTCATTTCTCTATCAACTGAGGTACCACTGAAATTTCATGTCTCTTCATTACAAATTCCTCACTGGAAATTATCTAGGAAGATGTCATATTGCTGAGAGAATATTCATGTTAACTGTGCGAGCTATGGTCTATGAGACACGTAAATTGGTTTGCCAACAATCGATATACTTAGCTTGCAGTCTTATGTTGGCAGATCATTGAGTCACAACAGGCTATCCCATTAGTGGCTGAATTTTTAGCTTTGTTACTTTTAAATACCTAGAGAACAAAGTGTTTCATATTTTTTAAAAACACCAATTTAATTGTAATATGCAAGAGACTAAACCGGGGTCCTGGGTTCTATACCTGGTGGAGGCACATAGTGGTTTGGATCCCACTTTAAACTAGGTCCAGTCCCAATTAGCCTTACTGTGCATAAAGTGGACTTATACCACAAATTCAATCAATCAATCAAAGCAAAAGACTAAACTTTGAGACACTTGCTATGAAGAACAGATGAAATGGTTCAATACATTACATAGGCAACTATAAATGAGTAAGAGCATAAGTTCAGGAAGTAAGATGCTGGGAAGGTGGACCAGAGAATAACATAAATTGCTAGAGAATATGTAACTTTTCATGTGAATAATATACAACTTTGGAAAAAATATCACCAAGAAATATTACACTTGATAGTCTTGCATTATTGATAAACATTGTTGTTAAAGATATTTGAATTATTCCTATAAACAGGGTTCCAAATTAATTGTAACAGTAAGACCGAATTACACAAAACTAGATTACAGTAGGAATGGCCTAGTTGGTGCTGGACTGGCCAGAATTAATGGGTGGCTAGCTGGTTGCTTGACTGGTTTTCATGATTAGCCAGATGTTCTAATTGCAACTGGCTTCCTCTACTGGATTCTGTAGAGCGAATTTGGTCATTTGAAGATAATCTGCGAGATTGGAAAAAGAAAGTTTCTTGTTGGTGGCTTCTGAGGCGTTTGTGTTTCTTTGCTGCTCAATGAAAGAAAAGAAGAGAGAAAATGCACATTCGGGTTCATTTAGGTATTTATCCAAAGCGATGAGATTTGTGCACAACAAATGTGATGACCAATAACGGAAATACTTATTATTACCAGTGTATTAAATGATTAGTTGAAAAAAAATACGTATTTTTATGAATGAATCCTGCAAATTTCATGTACGAATATACATACTGAATTCATTGTTGAGTACAGCCTGATTACCGCACTTTCTTTTAAGCCAATTTCTAGTCCATATGAATATTTTACTTTAATCCTGTAAATTTAATTTTTAATAACAGCAGTAGCTATTCTCCTACAATGTTACTAAAATTGCTCACCTATCTTTACAACTTGTCTGCTCTGTGCAATGCCTTGTGGGAACAAAAGTATACCGAGAAGTATAATAACAAGTATCATGTGAAGCAAAAAACTAGCATATGAGCCAGTACCACACAACTAGCTCCAGTCCAACTGGAAAGTACAGCAGGAGATCTAGCCTTGTGTGATCCAAGCATACTATTTATTCACACATTAATATAAAAATTGCACATTATGCATTTTTATGTATGCAGAAAAGTAAACACTACAAACCTATCAGAACAAACCAAACAATTTCTACTTACAAATGCATTCACAGAAACCACAAAATCACATCTGTGATAAATGTGACAGCAAGCTTGCTCCACAAGAATGCTATTTGCAATAGCTAGTAGATAAAGGGAGGAATTCTAAAATGTAGAGCTTTCTGTTAAGAAATTTAAGAAGTGTTAGAAATTGATGATGTGTATCTAAAGAAAGTAAAAGATATAACTTATACATGACCTAATCATGAATATGTATTATTATATAAAGTATAAAACTGACTTCTTTTATTAACATTGCAAGTCCCAACACAAATGTGCTGGAACTTGTCTTGGGAAGTAAAAATAATTATTTTCTTTGTTTCCAAGGGCTATGAACATAAACTTTCCAGTTAAGGAATTTATAACATTGAACCCTCACCTACACCTACTTTATAGGATTGCGTGTAAGAAATTGGTGTGTATCATCACTGGTGAAATTTTTTTTCTCACTCTTCCTCATTCAGGTGTATTTATTTCAGTTTTAAGACAGCAATAACTATTTACCATTTGCTGCCTACCAACATGGAACATCATCAGCCAAACACGATAAATATGAATTGTATTTTTGAGGTTCTTTGATGGAAATAGTCCTCCCTGCAATTTTTCATGACATTTCATTGGCATAACCAACAGTCGTCAGAAGAAATGCCATCAGAGTGACAGTGATGAACTTAAGTGAATAATGAGACTGGCCATAAAATACAATTCATGAAAACCTCAGTGGCAATTAGATATCTCGGGGGCAACCAAAGGAAACCATGCTAAAGTGAATAAAAAAGAACGGTACACAATTTTAGTTGCCATTATCAATAAAAACAACCCATAGTTCCTCTCTTTAACATTCTATGTGTCATTATGACTTAAATGAGCTAGAGAATTCTGGAATACTCTATTTAACCAACATTGCAAAAGGTGTATTGACAGTAATGATATTCATTATAATGTAGATATTATTGATTACCTGGAATTAGTATCTTCATCCTTTACTGGGGAGATCAAATCCATATCTGCCAGATTTAGCGTGTTTTCATCTTCTCTTTTAATAGTTGGGGTTTCTACATCAGGATATTTTACTACTTCCTCCTTCTGTAAATATTCTACCTCCACAAATGAAATTTCTTTTCTTTCAATGTCAACCTTATTTTCCTCCAAATTGAATGCATTTTCACCTTCCTTGGCCTCTGATTTGTAGACAACCGACTGTTCTGCCATATTTACATTTCTAACTGAATTAGGTTTTGTATCTGTTAATACCACAGGACTAAGATTATCCATTTCATTCTCACAAATACCATCCACTTCACTTATGTCATATTTGTGCATTGATGTTTTATCCTCTGTTTTTAAAGAACTGGAATTCTGGAAATTTGATATGGAGCTGTATTCCTCAATAGGAGTTTTTTGAGATGTGACAAATTTGATATCCCTCTCACATTCCAACTCTGTGCTTCCAGATGAAACAATTTCACTGAAATTATCAAATATGAAAACATAATCGTTAAAAATAATGGTTAAGCAGAAAATGAAGACAAAAATTTTACTTACAAATTTACTGAATACGTTGTAATGAACATGAACAGGGGGCCGATTTTTGCAGTTTTTTTCCTTGGAGAAAAATCATGCTTTCAATGGATTAATTCATTTCACTTTATCGGGAACACTCTGGTAAAGTATTATAGTGCATATAAATCCATATTTGAGCATTCATTTATTTCAAATTTGCCTCTTCTATTTTATTATCCTTTGTGCCAAAAGTAACCCATTTCATTCAAGTTGGTTCAAGGATATCCAGTAACAGGAAATTACAGATGTTTCAGAGATAGAGAAAACCACTTTCCCACCAATCACAGACTTTAAAAAAATATGAGTCATTGGTGTCACAGGCACCAGTGGCAGCAGGGCAAGTTAACTCTTGATATGCTATCTTCGGAAATCTGTGTCTGAGTGGTACTTGTTTGAGAAAGGGGAGGGGATAAATGGTGCATTTCCCTTCTGGTTACAACTGTTCATCACTTGGGAGGATGCTACATATATGTGCTTATGCTTCCAAATAATTTACTGGAACCTCTCATACTGAGCTGGAAATATTTAAAATACTAAAGTGTGTGATATTCTCCATCCTGTGAAAGAACAAATTAAATGTAAATAAAATCATGTGACTTGTGATGTTCAGACTCCCACCCCTTCGAAATCCATAAGGTACCTGAAATAACACCCCATCCTTCCTTAGGGAAGTATCATTCATTTGTCAAACGCTCTATATTCTTATGCGTTGGAACATGTCATCAGAATAATCAATATAATTTCCTTCAAGCCATGTGCATCTGTTTTCATCCACTCCATGCTTGCTGTGGGGAGTAGTCAACAAAATGTAATACTGAAGGATTAAAGAAAATTGATTCAACAATGAATAAGATATGACGATGCGGTTATTGGTGCTACAGTTATAAATGCCAAGTCTACTTTATTATTATTATTATTTTACTACTTTGAGCATGTAAGCATTACATTTAATATCTTAGGTATCTAGAATAATTTCTTGTGGTTCACATGGAAATTTACATACATTATTCGTGTTACACACATCAACTTCGCGCCATATGTCAGGGCCACTATTACAACGTGAACAACATGGGTGCCAACTTCCATGCCGTAAGTACTGAAAACATAGATTTCAAGTTCAGAGTCTTATCCTGTCGCAGTTCATTCTTCGAATTTCCAGCAAATATTTGGAAATTAGAATGCAACAATTTATTCATAATGTCATCAAAAATCAAAGTTGAAAAATTAGTCAGCTTCATGGTCTAAATTACTTGATTACTTATTATTACCACTTCTTATAGATGTATTCTCTATAAGCAGACAAGAAGAATACTACAGTAGGAAATTGGTTCTTTGAGATAGGGCCAAGATTGTGCAACAGTGTCTTCAACAATAATTTTTAGACTAGTTTATTAATGTCCAACTTTATTTAATTTATTTTACAAACTTTGCATGTAATGCAGGGCATTTTCACTCTTGTTTAGCTTTTAATATCTAGTGCAAGATGACCCTGTTATTTGAGGCAAAAACCTCAAATAAACCCCAGCAACTAGTCATCATTTCCTGCTTTGTAAACAGTCTTTATCCATAAAATTACAAATGACAGGAATGAAATATTTTTTCATTATCCATGTTGATTATTATGTTATATTATTATGTTAGCCAAGCATGCTGGAAATATGGTTCTATAGGCAGGAATTGCTTCAAATCTTTGAATTGTGTGGACTGTTACATGACATCAGAAAGTGGGAGGGTAATGGTGCAGTCATAAGGAATATATAGATTTGAATACACCATTTTTAAGACACCTTTTAAAAAAATGTATAGTGAATATTTTACCTGTTTTTAATGCATATTTTGATATTTTTAGTGCATAAAAATTCGCCCCTAGTAAGATGGCATCAAGGAAGTGAGATTAGGTAGCCAATACGGAGTAATGAACCCCAAGGTGCTATTGTTTTATATAAGCAATAACTGAACTACCATTCAATACAGACACTTTGCTGAAAAAAGAATTGCAAAATATAGATTTTCATTAATATTTTTAACTTTACTTTTCCACTTAAATGTATCTATGGAAAACAAAGTTCACTATTAATATTTTCATATTATCTGCAAATTTTACCACCAAGCAAACAGTAAAAGTAAAAGACAATCCATGCACACAAGCTATATATATATATATATATATCATTTCTTGGTTATATTCCACACACACAGCAATGCCATTTGTAATATTTATTACATTTATCATCCTGCAAATCCTTGCAGAAAGCGATTATCAAGATCACTTAGTTGATTACTTACTACTTAAAAAGTTCACATGATTGCATGTGTTCAACATAAATACTTATGGATGAAATTATAATATTTGTAACCTGAGTGTTTGAATAGTAATTTAATTTGAGGAAAATTTAACATTCTCAATAACAGAGATTAACATTTTTTGGACGAGCAATGGGCTACAATTTCTGTCGAATAAGATGAGTAAGTATAGAGGGACCACAAGGAAAAAAACCTTGTACAAAAAGTCCCCGCGCAGCTTTCCCTTCTTCCGTTCAGCTCGTGCCATAAGGAAGCATGGTCCAATCTCCCCCTCCTCTCCATGCAGAAGTATGGTGCGCAGGAGTCACGGGTCTGCACAGGTTTCTTGCTTGTGGTTAAACTATAGCATAGCCCATTCTTTCACTATAAAATTCTATTGTGAATGAAGGATGAGCTATAAACTCACCATGTCTCTTGTGCAGGTGTATCGTATCTGTTTCAAATTCCACCACTGTATGTCCGGTTTTCTTCGTTCCTGAAATTTACTTGTACTCGTGAATAATTACCTACTATAGGATTAAAAATTACAAATACTCGAGTTTAGAGTTCAATTAAAAATTAACCAGTAAACCTACTACAAAATGAGTTACATCAAAATTTAGCTTATTCAATTCTGCATTAATTTATGCTAACCAACATTTTTGCGAGTATTCCTTATATATTTTTGCATCGTGAGAATGAAAAAAAAGGCCGTTTGTTTTGAAGTTTTACAAACAATCGCTAAATTTGAAATTCTATAAATAAAATATGGGTTGTTCAATCGTGATGAAATTTTGGTATAGTGCAGTTAGAAAGGTTTTAAACATAAATAATAATTTTCAGATTTTTAAAATTTGTTAAAAAACCATTATCATCAATTTTGCGAAACAACTTTTTCTTAGTATTGGGTAGTTCTTCCTACAAATACAATATTGGTCTTGTTTGGAAGCTCTTTGAATATGTTTTTAAAATCAATCATCATTGTCAATTAACATTGAGAAACCAATTTTATACAGGTTTATATTCAGTGGAGTAAAGCTGTATGCTGAATGTGGCACAGTGACAGCCTGCAGTTTCCACAGGGTTTAACGGATATCGCTGTGTGCCATGTTCCTCATACAGCTTTATTCCGCTGAATATAAACCTGTATAAATTTGGCTTCTCAATGTGAATTGACAACGATAATGGATTTAAAAACAGATTAAAATAATTTCCAAACAAGTAGGGGTGTGCAGTACCAACTTTTCTGAGTTGGGACGGGATCGGAACGGGACAGAAAACCATTCCTGATATTCGGAAAAATGTCGGGATGGGAAATGACTCAGGATTTCCAGACATTTCGTGAATTTCCCAACCATTCAGATTTCTCGACACTTCGGGAATTCCTGACTCATCGGGATTTCCAGAGGGTTCGGGATTCTCGACTTCGAGAATTTCCCGCCAATTCTGTACTTCCCAACACATCAGAATTTCCCGACACCTCAAATTCCCGACCTCTGGGATTTCCCCGATGGTTCGGGATTCCCAACTTCAGGAATATCTCGACACTGCCCATTTCCTGAGACATCGGCAAATCCACGAGCGTGATGGAATTCCACATTTAATGAATGCTTGGCTTAGTTTAAAAAAAACTGAAAACGTGGTTAGTACATGACTATATGAGTCATCACTCCTCACAGCGTATCGAACCAGGGATCCCTTGAATACATGGCAACGGCGATGTAAACATTGTAATGGATACTATTTTCTCTCCCATAATTTTTACACTCATGTATGAGTACGGAACAAATTTACTCTCATTAAGGATGTGTGGGTGAGGTGGGGATGCAAATAATCGAGGCAACATTTATTTGTTCCACCTAGAACTACAAAATACAAATTCTATGTAGTGAAGGGTTATGGTCGTTCCTTTTCGGGAGTCAGCTCACTGCAAAGAGTCGTTCAAAGGAACGATGCAGCTTCTTTTTGCGAGGCAGTTCACTGGAGCTTGCTCAATGAGGGAGTCGTTCAAAGGAACGACCGACACCACTTGCCGTTTTTTTTTCGTGCAGTTGAGCAAAGGGGCTGGGGAGGAATATTGCTGGAGTTATTCTGAGTGAAAAAGATTAGGGAGGGAGGGAACTCCGCCTACTATTCCTAATGAAAAATAGGATAAGAGAACATACACAGCAGGAAGGAAACAACGTACCGGTCAGGGTACAAACTCATTGAAGACTGATAGGGAGGGGGGAGGAAGATCTTTATGTATTTCAACTTGTATTTCACATGCGTTTTCGTATTGTTAGATTAACTATGACAATTAAGCATGGACGTACGCAGTATTTTTTTCTGGAGGGAAGCAAAGGAGCCATATTTTTCCACGTAATAGTGCGACAGTCCTTCAGTTTGAAATTGTCATTTTCCTTTACACCATTCTAAAAATGAACAAGTTACTTCGAATGAAATGAAATAATGTGTGTTGAATATATAATTGCATTATGCAAATCATTTTTCAAGGTGACGTCGCCCACTTGCCCCTCCACTTACAGATGTCTATGGACAAATGGTCAAGCAAACACCCAGTCCTCCTGTTTCCAC
Organism: Lepisma saccharinum; assembly: GCF_977018435.1. Lineage (NCBI taxonomy): Eukaryota > Metazoa > Arthropoda > Insecta > Zygentoma > Lepismatidae > Lepisma > Lepisma saccharinum. The sequence continues at coordinate 10,234,713 of NC_139241.1, read as the reverse complement.
CTTTTCTTTACGATAGTAGGTCTGCTGATTGAAAGACATTTCAATAAAGAAGGGCACAGATAAGGAACCCTGTGTGTTTCATCGGAGCTTGTTTCCACCTGCAAAGTTCCTTTTACAGTTATTCTCACGTTGCGAAAACATGTCACACTAAGTTTTAAAAGTGAATAACCAGCCCATCCTTCACTCCCTTGTTGTTCCACTACTGTATTGTTGTTATAAATAGAGTTGCGTGCATTTCTCTGTGGAAAACCGCCACAACAATACAGCAAGCAGAAACCAAACACGGTTGCTCTCTCTCGCAGGTACTTGGGAGTGAACGACTGGGAGCAGGAACTGCTGGAGCAGCTGGCAACACACGCAAAGCTCACGACTCCGAGAAACGACCAGGTGCCTGACGCGTCTGTATCACACAATGTCTTGGTCTTGAAGCCAGTGGGTGGAGCTTATTGTCTGCCCAAGATGGCCACATCTACTTCAACTGACAGAAGAACATCGCATCGCATACTGCAAAGGCACATAGGCTCTCCTTCTACCAAGCGAGACTGGAGGTGGGTTGCAACTGTTACGTTTGTGCGTGCGTCACTATGTATGAATTCGAAATATTACGAAGATAAACTATAGCTAGCTTTACTTACTTGTGAGCCGGACCCTGTGGCCGAGTGGATAGCACATCGTGCTGCGACGCCAAAGGTCCCAGGTTCGAATCCCGCTCGGGCTTGGTTGTTTGTGAATGTCCATTCATCAATTTCATTATTTCATCACTCATCCCCATCTTTGCAAATTAGCCAAGAGGCACAAAATGCAAAGTAAAATAAACTAAATCAATCAATCAGTGGCGTGGCGTGACCTTTTCAAAAGTGTTACCGGCTATCAGTACAACAATTATGCTTGCTAGACGTTATCAACCCCCTCCCCCTCCCGTAAAGAAAACATGTCTTCGAGCTAAATATTTGTTCATTTCATTCTTGTTTTGCAATCAACACAGTGATTTAGCCACAAACACTCCTAGAAAGAACTACCACTCATGAGACAGTTACCACGAAAATCCAATGAATAGTGGTAGACTCTTTTCAATTCTTCATCTGTCTGTTTCCTTGCAATGAGGTTCAAAGGGGAAGAAGAAGAACCACACTTTTCTCGGGTCAGTTTGAAGTTTGTATGGTGAGCACTGAGAAGACGACAGACCTCCGCTCCTTTGTGGAAGGGAAGCCCAGCTGTACGTACTACTGTTGCCAACTTAGTATTTTGGAGCAAGGTTTGTCCAAATCACGAATCGCATCAAGGAACTATATTTACGTCTATTACCTAACTGGTCTCAGTTGAAGTTCAATCCCCTTAGCTTTGCAGTCTACCTCTAGTTGCTTCACAGAAATGGTATTCCTATTTTAGGCGGGATTTAGCTCTATTCTGCCCAATCCAGTGTGACAACACTGGCTGATCCGGTAGGTCTGAACGGCAACAAAGCCCCTTAACAGGGATATGAATAACCGCATAGCACACTATCCCCCAAAGTCCTTCCTTGCTCTTTCCTTGCATTGGCACCCTCTTCTCCCTTGTTGCCTCTTCAGGGTAATGGAACAGCCTCCCTCTTCACTTCTGTCGGCTGCAGAAAAAATGTCCTAGGCAATATCTACTCGACGGCAACCGTGTTCATTAATGTATTGAACAATGTTGTCATTTTATTGAAACGACTTTTAATTCTTTACATGTCCCTTGCCATGCACACCACGCCTCTGCAATCATTTACATGTCCCTTACCATGCACACCACACCTCTGCATTCAATCATTTACTTACTTGTTAAATGTTATTCTTTCAGTTTTCCTGTTGCTTCTGTTGGTACAGCCATATGGTGAACAAGTCAACATTGCTCCGTAATTCGCATTAAAAAGTACACAAAATTACATACTTTCTTATGGCGACCACAAATGTTTTGGTCTGACTTCGCTTCATCCTGTTACGTGACCCGGCTTCAGAAATATTGCATGGGGCTTGCTCCACCCCTTCTTACCTCCATGGGAACGACCACAGAGGAACTGCTCGTTCACCCCGAAGGAGCAGGCAGTACACCGCTCCCAAGAGGGAGTCATTCAAAAGGAACAACTCGTTCATGAACGACCCATCACTAATTCTACGTGCTTACATGATTTCAAGCGAAATAAACCCTTTGAATATAGATGGTGACACAAGAACAGCTTGCAGAAATCAGAAATAGCCAAATCAGGATAAACTTTTATAGGGATACTGAATAATTTTCTATTCAGATGTCCAACTTATCGGTATATTCGGATTATCCGGATATCAGAATTTTTGGGATTCAGGGGTTCCTAGACTTTTCTTTGAGTCGTTCAGCAATCAATCGTTGTTATAAGAAGGGAATGTTTTTTTTCTTACAGTTGGAAATAAACATTCAAAGGTTGATTTAAATTTTGCATATTCAGAGGGGGCTGGAAGAATATGAATATGTATTCAGCCCTCCTGCCCCCTACACACACACACACACACATTCACACACACACACACCTTCCGTGCTTTCCGTTGGCATGCTGGTAACGTTGTTGCCTTGTAATCAATGGTTCCGGAAACGATACAAGTAATTTATTTATTTAAGTTTGGGGAACCAACAGGCATTTAGCTGCCCAATTATAGGTCTCCGCTAGTTACATTTAAAAGTTACAGCTACAAATATGCATGTCACACACATACAAGTAAATTTGTGGATGATAACATTATCAGTATTTGACATGCAAATCTAGAAATATGCTCAATTGAAAAGATCACATTATATAAAAGTAATGCAAAAGAATTATTGGTATGTACAAAAAAAGAAAGAAATAGAAATTTACCATACAAGTATAACAATAAATGATCAATATTTGTCTGACAGGAGAATTCAACTAATTATGGTTCACTATGGGATATGGACATGAATATTGAAGTATATTAGAGTATATTTTGGATGCAATATTATCAGTGCAAATGAATGCATCCGTGCTTCACATACTTCTTAAACACATTCTGTTCACTATTTCAGACAAATAATTCACATTATGAAGTAAAAATTAGTGAAAAAAAACAACCACACACACACTGAAAAACAATCAAAAGACGGTAGAAGACAATAATTACCTATTACTGGTGGTTTAGCTATGTGTTTTTTGAACTCAGGAAGCTTATATCTGAACATGTCTACTTGATCATGAAGCAAGTTAGTTTCCCTTGCAATACAGTTTATTGGTGTATAGTAACCCTTATTGTTAAAACTGAATGCAGTGCTGAGCAGAGGTTTGATTCAGGTATCATAATTGGGTATTTGAAAAGATAAATTGCTCACAATTTCTGGTGAATCTATTATTCCATTCAGACATTTGTATGCAAAAAGTAAGTCAGCTTGTTTCCTTCTCCAATGCAAAGTGTCCAGGGAATATGTTACCAAGTCCTTGTCTGCGTATAAACTACAATAAATATCCCATGATAATCTTTCCTTAATATTCAGCTTCCTAAAAATCAGGTATCTGATAAACTTCCGTTGTATTTTTTCAATGTCATTACTGTAGCTTGCATAATAAGGTGACCATATTGTGGTTGCATATTCAAGTATTGGTCTTACAAGTGATTTATATAGCATCGATACGAGTATTTACCTTGGCAAAATCATTTGACGACCTAATAATGAAGCCAAGCATTTTGTTTGCTTTATCACAAATTTCCATCACATGATACTTCTAAGTTACTTGAGTGTCAAAATTAATACCTAAGTCAACGATGTTCGGTTGTTTATCGACAGTTTTGCCATTCATTTAATATGTTTTATCCTGCATGCTTTTCTTTCCAAATCTCATGTGTTTGCATTTCTTTATATTCATTTTCATATGGTTATCTTGGCACCAAGTCATTAAACCATTTATATCCTCTTATATGCTTTCGTGGTCATTTTTGTTTTTCAGTGGCAAATATACCTTTAAATTGCCTGCGTTTAGCAGATATTTACAGTTTTTTATGTAATCTCCTATGTCATTTATGTACAACAAGAAGAGTAAAGGACCAAGATGTGAGCCTTCAGGTACTCCTGATGGTATTGTCTTCCAATCAGAGAATAATCCTTGCAACTCTTTGTTTTCTGTAATTTGTGTAACTGGAGAACCAATTTACTAGTGAGCAACAGATACCATACGAGAAAAGTTTTTCTTTTAGAATTTTGGTGATTAACTTTGTCAAAGGCTTTGGAGAAGTTTGTGTAGATGGCATCTATCACTAGACCTTTGCTTAAGGCTAGTGCAACATCATTTACATATGTTCAGAGATTTATTGTAGTGGACCTGCCAGGAAAAAAAACAACATGTTGTCCAGGTATGATGAATTGTTTAGTGGTATGCACGTTAAACTTGATTGTTTAATGCATACAAACCTTTAGAAAGCGCGCAGTGGAAATTTCCGCCTTATAGGTCTACTTATTTTGATATGGGGCAGCTATGCTATTAGAAAGTACAGATAAAACACCTTTTCCAAAATATGCGAGTTTATTCATTTTCACATAATGTGCAAGCACCATTAGTCTACATAAAGAAAGATTGTCGGTGTTAAACTCGCTGAACTAAACATTTTCATGTCGTATCACTTGTGCCAGTTGGATGGATATTAATTGAACTAAATAATTAATAATGATTAACTAAATATATTCCTTTACAGTCAAGTCAATTCTCCACGTAGTTTAACGGACGAGAAAGATGAACAAAATATAAATTTGGGTGTGTGAGTGCCAATTCAAACTTAAAGTACTTATCCTTCTCCTCCCATGACGTGGTTTCTCGGACCCCTTCTTAAGGTGTCTGTCTACAGGAAGAACTACTTCCTCTCCCTGGGCCAGAATCCAAAATGCGCTGCCTGAAGGGCTGCGACTTCGCACCAAGGTTTCCTTGTTACGTCATTGCGTAACCGATGCTATTGCCCTCTGGTGGCAAAATTAAGAAGATTCCATCCATCTGGCACACAAATAAACAAAATGACGGCTCCGCGCGCACTACGGTCCATAGTGTGCGCAAATCATCTTTTATGTACCAACTTCTCAAATATTTTCCCCATGTTATTCAGTATTGATATTGGTCTATAATTACTTACCAATTCTGTATCACCATTTTTGTAAATGGGGATTACATTTGCTTTTTTCCAGGCATTAAGGATCTATAATTACTTACCAATTCTGTATCACCATTTTTGTAAATGGGGATTACATTTGCTTTTTTCCAGGCATTAAGCAATATTCCTGTCATTAAAGAATTGTTGAAAATTATATATAATGGTGTTGTTAATTGATATGCACAGTTTCTGATAAAATATGGGTGAATAATGCCATCTAGTCCACTGCCTTTCTTAATATCTACCTTCATTAATTCATCCATAAGTTCTTTCTTTGTTATTTGAAATGATGAAAATGAAAGGCTTGTTTTGTCTTTTACGGCTAACTTTGATGGTTACAGATTGTTCGTTAGATATACGGAGTCAAAATAGTCAGAGAATATTTGGCAGGCTTCTTTGGCAATGTTTCCAGTCTTATTTATGCTTATGATGGGGACAGGTATATGGATATTGTTATTTCTTTTGTTCTTCAAATATGGCCAAAAATGTTTGCTGTTTTGTGATATAGTGTTTTCAGCATGAGTCGCAAATCTTTTGTGGCATAGTCTAATCACACATTTTACCTCTTGTCTCAAGTTACGAAATGTGTTAACATATACTTGTTCTCCAGTTTTTTTATGTTTAACTTATGCATGTTCTTTCATGTTTGTTAGACATATCAATTTGTAACTGAACCACGAAGGATATCTCGTTTTACTTTTTGGAGTAAGAGGAACATGCTCTGATATTGAAGAGTTTAGTATCATGTACATGTATTCCCTTACCACATTTGCATATTTGAATTTAAGTTCATCATCCCAGGATAAAATTTCAAGTCCTTCCTTATTTCCATGTAATTTGCAGAGTGAAAGTTGCATAGCATACTCCTTGATTTTTGAGTGTTATTGTATTCTGTTTTAATATCGAGTTCTATATCCAATGCAGGATGATGGCCACTTTCTTTTACTAGAGAATTCATATTTTTCATTACTATTACTTTACTTGAGTTGTAACTAAGTACCAGATCTAAGATTTTCCCATTTTTGTTACGTATGCTGTTATTTTGAATTAAATTACAACAACTCGGGAAGTTTTTGAAAGTGGTGACAGTGGTGTCAACGTTCTCCACTTGAGGACAGATATATCCAGACTCTGGCAGTAATTTCCAATTCAGATGTGGAATGTTGAAATCACCTAATACAAAAAATCCTTCATATTTGGAATAAATTTCGTGAATTATGTAATCATTAATTTCCTGTATTACTTCAACGTTTTTTTCTACAGTTAGATTTGGTGGTACGTATACAATTCCCTTTGCATGTGTTTTTTTTTTAAGTTCCAGAAAAATGCTACGATAGTGATTTTAAAAATTTACATTTTATGGTTTCCAATACACCAATTAGTACCTCTCCCCATTCCTTTTTATTGGATGTTACAATTGATCTGTCCCACCTAAACACGTTGTATCTGCCATCGAATAGCTCTGAGCTCAGCATGCCATTGTTCAGCCATGTTTCAGTTATACAAATAATGTCATAGTCACAGGACAATGTGTTCAGATAACCTTCCTGGGTTATTGTTTTTAAGCCTCTCATGTTCTGATACCACACACTGAGTTTACCAGTTACGTTCAATGATGATGCCTGTAACCAGTTAGGTGGGTACTCAAAATAATAAGTAAAGAGTGGAAGACGCACGTAGAGGCCATGGAATCAAGTTACACGTACCCGAACCTAAAGTTACAAAAGTCGTTGTTTGAGGTTAATGACATATATTTTGTATCGTCACCTCAGTCTCATACGAGAACCATCTAATCTGCACAATGTGACCTGTGAAACAAAAGTAATACTTTCGTTCTAAAATCAAAACTATGTTCCCCCCCCCTTTTTTTTTAATTGGGACGAAGTTAGTCCTTAAACTGCAATGCGAATTCTGCCACGGTTCCGTATCCGAACAATTACAACCTCGTTGCCCAATTTTCAATTTAAGGTAGTTTTATTTCTAAGGTAAATTTGTACTACAATTTGTGATTTGCGATGCGTGGTCAAGTTTATTATATTAACCCCGCATCAAAGTATGGTTAATATTCTTTCATCAACAACAAATGCATTGATATTAACATCATCTCTTTTTTTGACGAAACCAGCGTCTATTCAAAGGTTTAACATTCCCCAGAAATATTACAAATAACAAGATAAGACGTTAACATATGTGCCCGACATAAAACAACTATAATGTCACACTTTCTTTCTTTTTTACTTTTGAGCAATCCCAATTTGACAAATTGTGTGGCACGTAAATCTATACCAAGTTTACTGTTAAAAGTCAGAAACGTAAATTGTTGACATTGATAATCACATGTCATTTTTTTGAGAAAAGACCTGTTTTTTTTTGGTGCTCTTATGTGTTTTTATCCACGACTGTGCCAACTCGGAATTACGCAAACGTATTTCCCTTTTTTTGTGCCCAATTGTCGCTGATTAGTGTATGCCTTGTGTATACAAGAAATGAACCGAACGTCACACCCAGTTACTATAAGGGCAATCGCGACGTCATTGTGAAATTGCGAATGAGATCACAAAAAAAATCCTTTTGGTTCGTGTTCCTTTTTTACGATCGTTATTAATATTTCAACTTGCAGTTTGGTCAAGAGCAACACATACATTCGTCAGGCGACACTTCACTGTTCACTACGTAATGGTCATAAAAGTACATACCTCAATAAAATGGAACAATCGGACTGCGTGGTTCCTCGGCAGTGGCGAACTCCAGCGTCAAATGACATCTTCCTATGGGTCCTATCCACATACGTACAAAGTATCATGTACTGCTACATGTATCCTTTTTCCTTGAACTTGTCCAATTGTGTCTTCGTAGTTCGTGTCCCACTTGATGTGCAAAACAACGACGATCAAAATAGCCAACGGTCAAAAATGGTTCATGTAGTCATCGTCGCTGCTTGCTACCATTTCTCGAAAAAACACCAACTCTCTCTCTCGTGCATTGTTCCCGTACAATCCAAAACAGGCAGTATCTTGTCGTGTTCGAGAAATATAGGTAGCCCACTATTACCGAAGTTCTTCGGAACAGGAAGAGGTACGTCTAGCCATACGAGTCCATGGTCTTCCCAAGTCGAGGCAACTACTTCACAACTACTTCAACTACTTGCAACTACTTCAACTACTTGCAACTACTTCACAAAGCACCAACTGGTTCGGAACTGACTGTTCATTCAATCGTGATCGCACAAAAGGGAAAAATGCCACTAAGGGCCTCTAGCGGTCAATCGACCAACTAGCCCCCAATAGCAGGCTGACGCAAGGCAAGGCGTACCGAAGATATGAGGAAGAATGTGAGGCTTTTCTACGCGATAAATAAACGTAATACATTTTATTACTGATTGCGGAGAAAAACGTCACATGCCATAATATGTACATGAAAAACGAATAATCTAAGCTAAAATTTAAAAATTCTGAAGAAAAACAAACAAAAAATACCTGAAAGTTATTACCGCCAGCCATGGTTAAATAACAACATCACTTGTACATTACACTATAGCTCTTTTCAGTTCTTCCGGCATGCGCTCTAGAAGCTGGCAGCGGAAGTGGGGAGTGGGGAAATGGCCTATCCAGCGCAACGAGACAGGTCAGTTAGAGAGAGAGACTGCAGCGTTGCCAGAGTAGCGGGAAAGGCAAGTTGAAATCGAAAGAACCATGAAATACAGACGTCCCATTGTTCGCGTATGGCCTGAGTATGCGTATTATCCCCATCTTGTGGTCTGTAGAATACCGATAAGTATATGATATCAAGTGTATAAAAAGATTCATTAACAAGAGACCAAAAAACAATTGGTTTACAAAAACAGACATATGTCAGGTGTATGGTATACAACACATTTGCTTACCTTACTCCAGCTTAAGTGTCCGCGGGAAGGCACTCAGCATCTTTACCAGAGCCATCACCGGAAATATCCTCACTACTTGACTCCTCGCTGTGGATGTCGTCACATACATTCACGACGATCGGATCCATGACCATGTCCAATACCACGTCCCTTGCGTAATTTTCCTCTTGAAATTTCTCTGGATGTGACACACAAGCCTTCCAGTCCTCAGTGTTACTTCATTCAGTTCCTCTTCCATTAAACATTGGACATCAGCCAGTTTGAATGTTTTGTTCCTTTTCCCCATGGCACTTTTAACCTTTCCCCAAATGAGCTCTATGGGGTTGTACTGGCAGTGGTAGGGTGGTAGTCGAACAACGGTATGTCCCTTTCTCGCAGCAAGTGTATCAATTTCGTACATTTTGGCCTTTGGTTTGGCCAAGTTCACTAGAGACAACAGTTCAGCTCTGGTGAGATTGCTGTCGTGAGGAATATTCCTAGCAGATAACCACGATATGATATCAGCTTTTCATGTATTCGTTTAGGAATTCTTTGCAACTGTACCGAATGACAGCTAGCAATGTCCATTACAATCAACGCATATTTGATGTTCATTTTGTCAAGTGTATCTAAAAACTGCAAAAACCACTGTGTAAATACTTTAGCGTTCATATCAGTATGGTAGTCATCAGACGTCCATTTTGCCTTTGGCCTGAAAACTAATTTACATTCCTGTAGAAAACCAGTGTGACTAGAACCTATGTGACAAACAATAATGCAATCACCTTTACCCAAGGGTACTTTTAAACCACCTGCACCCTCTTTATTTTGCCAGATGTTCGTTGGAGTGCAATTCTGATGTATGTACGTTTCATCTAAATAAAATATATAGGGCAAAGGTTCCTTATACGTTACTCTGGCTGTAACTATATTGGCTCTCTCCATCAGAAATCGTCTACTGTCGTTGCTCTTTTTGTGCTTGAACCCCATAGACTTCAGTATCCTCCACAATGACGAAACTCCCCACTGAAAGCTTATTTGTGTTTGCAAATCAACGTGTAACCTGTTCAGTGTTGGATATTCACCCTTTACATAATACCCGAGGATAATTCTTCTTATTATATCTTTATCGCAACCGTCGATTGCCTTTGTGATACTGTTCCTTTTGATTTGTTTGCACGATGATTCAAATGACGTGGAACCTGACGCCTCAAGACTGTCTTTGCCTTCCCTAACAATACGCTGTACAGTTCGCGTACTCACTCCACAAGCTTCAGACACTCTCAGTTGCACTTTGTGCACACTTACCAAGGGACCACTGTTTTCTGCTTCCTTTTGAAAATATCCATGAACCCTACTGATTATTTTCCTGCCTTGGCTACGAACTACCTCTTTTATGTTTGACATCATACGATACTTACTGCGTTAATAAACACAAAGCTCCCAATGGAACAACGGGAGTACATATTAACTTCACATGCCACATACACGTCTATCGACGAAACAATGCAGTTAGCCAATACACGATGCGACAACAATTACTCCCACGCACGTTATTCCTACATTCTGCTCATAACAAACAGGAATCGACACTGGGGGGCAAAACACCATCAGCAGAATGACGAATTGGCAACACAGCAACGTGCAGATCGAGGTTAGTGCTCCAGCTTCCTTCCGCGACTGCATAACTCTCGGCTGTTCTCTGGTTGGTCAGCGGCATGTTCCCCGCTCCCCCTGCCAGCTTCTAGAGCTCCCACCGTAAGAACTGAAAAGAGCTGAAACGAAGGTTTTCTAGGTCCTCTTTGCAGGTAATGCATTTGACGGGGGCTGCACTGGAATTTCACATGAAAATCTTACCATTTTTCACCCAACGTATTCGTAGTTCTTGCCTCTTTTCATCTTTTCCGCTTCTCCTAGCAATGCCTTGTTATGTGATGTCAGGTGTTCATTTATGTAGATATTATTACTAGGTTCTTTTAAGTGCATGTCCTTCGTTGTTAGTTTCTTCTTTCTAGCTGCATCCAGAATTTTGTCCCAAGGTTTCCTTGTGTTCTTGTTCTTGTTTGCACTCCCTGTTGCCACTCGGTGACACAAGTCAATGTCAAGTGGGCTAAGATTGCAGTTTAGAGCTTGTGCAATAGTTTCAACAAGCTCATGTGGATTCTCTTTTGGGTTTTACGGGATACCGCAGATTTCGATATTTTGTAATCTGGAGTATTGTTCTAATTCTCGGACAGAATTTTGCAGAAATGATAACGTCTTTCTTCAGTTTCCAGTTTTCTTTTTTCAAATCATCGACTTCCACTTTCAAGTTCATTAATTCGTCCAATCGATCTCCGTTGTATTTCACACTTTTAATCAGTTCATCTTTTTCTTTAGTGAGTTGGTTCAGCTTCAAGTTCATATTCAGTAAGAGTTCATCTTCTCCAGCAGAACATCTTTCTTTCTTGGAGTCATCCGTGGTTTCATCCTTGGTGCTAAGCAAGCATATTTTACATTTCCATGTCACACTTGGAAGATTTGGAAACTTTGGAAACTGGTTGTTCGAAAGGGAAGCACACTGCACGTGAAATAACGACCCGCACACACCTTTACATTCAATTCCTTGAGATTCTTTAGAAATTTTTTCAAAGCACACACTACACCAACCACTTGCCTTTGCCGCAATTTTTTTTGTTCCGAAACCCATAATGAACTGTAGCTCCTATCTCAATTAGCCTATCTGTGCATAAAATGAACTTAAAACTCAACTCAAACTCCACCACGCCGCTTTCAGCACAAGGACTTCCAGCGAATTACCGACGAAACTTGGCATAGTTAAAGCTTTGCTCTAGTCATATTTATAACTTCTTTACACATAATTAATTGCATATAGATTCGACAATATCATCCATTCTGAAGAAAGGAGATTTACAGCAATTCTCTGTCGTGACGAATGTATCCAAGCATAACATATCATTTCCATAACGGTTACAGTATAATGGGAGATAAAATAATGTTAATGAGTGAAGGACTAAATATAGGTTCTAGTCTAAGCCCAGCACTGGCTGAATTGGTTATGAATGAATGGGAAAAGAAAGTGATAGAAAAAGGAGGTCACAAAATAATTTTGTTTTGCAGATATGTGGACAATTGTTTTGGCATATGGAAGGGAACGAAGAGGCAGCTCGACATTTTTGCCAAAGAAATACAAGATGAAGAAAGAGGGATATTATTGGAACTTGAAATAGAAGAAGACGACAAGTTGAGCTATCTAGATATATTGATGAAAAGGAAGAGAGGACAAGAAATTGAAACCGCTTGGAATCAGAAGAAGTGTGCAGCAGGGGTATTCTGCCACAAAAGAAGTGATGTAAGTGAGGTGTCAAAAATAAATTTTATAAAGAATATGGAGGACAGAATCAAGAAAATATGCATGAAAGAATGTGAAAAAGAAGGCAAAATAAATAGCCTATGGAAACAGCTGGAAAAGAATGGCTATGAGAAGCAGGATAGACTGGACATAAACAGAAGAAGGAAGAAAACGGGCAGGGGAGAAATGGAAGAAAAAGAAAAAGAGGAAGAGAAAGAAAAAGAGAGAAGGTTTGGAATAAGGAGTATGGGGAAGACTACAGAAAAGATATTCAAAGTGCTTAGGAAAGCGGGAATTAAAACTTACAGGAAGGGAGGGAGAAGCATCTTAGGAATAGCGAAGAATGCAAACAAGAAAAAGGAAAACAGAGAAGAGGAAGGGATTATCTATGAAGTGAAATGTAAAGAATGTCAGAGTGTGTACATAGGAGAAACGAAAAAAGGCTGAAACACAGGTTGAAACAACATAGGGATGATGTACGACTTAAGAGAGAGAGAAATGCAATATTTAAACACACGAGAGAAACAGGACATGACATAGAGTGGGATGAGGCTAAGCAGATAGGAAGGGAGAAGAGAATGCTAGTGAGAAAATGGAAGCCAAGGAAATAGAGAAGAAAGGTGAAGAAAACACAATGAACTGGAATAGGGGACTGAAGTTAAACAAAGAATGGAAGAAGGTGTTAGAAAGAGTGGAAACGACAAGAGAGAAAGAGGAGAGGAGAAGGAAGAAAAATTAAGGAAAAAGAGCATGAGATAAAAAGTCCAACCACATTCTATATGGAAGTAATTGTGTTTAGCCTTTTACGTGAAAGTTCAGTTGGCAAGTGAAAGCCACCTGCTACAAAGTTCCAAACAACTTTCTAAATAGTCTGGAGGGAGTAATGTTTGTGTGTATATATAATGCCCTGCTTTTGTATCTTGTTACTTTTGTACTTGATACAGAGTCTGAAGAAAACCTTGCTAGAAGGTTGAAATGTTACATTTAGTTTATGTTTTTAATAAAATAAATTACTGCCTTCGTCAGCATATTTAGTTTTTTCATAATCATGGAAACAAGGCTTAATGGTGTTATAATCATTTCCACTTTCCAGTGTCTTAGAGGGAACGATACCAAGACCACAATGGTAATGTGGTGTTTGCTTATAACGGATATAATTTTAAAAGCTCCACCACATTCTCCTCCTTAAATTAACAAGGAGTTTTGTGTCAGTGTGTTCCTGACGCTCGGCTCTAGACGTCGAACAAAGTAAAACCGGCAAAACTGCTTCCCCTAGTGGGAGAACCTTGTAACTCAAGGGAGAAAGACACGGCTACGGGCGAGGTTTTCTCCCGAGAGAACAGCAGTTGCAGCTGTGGCATAGGTACGATAAGGAGCTTCCTTCTCCTTGCTTGAACACTGGCCAGGGTGATCGGATCCGCGTCGACACATGAATTTGACTGTAGCGTTTGACTGATGGCTGGACATGGAATAACTAGGTATACTAATTTAACTCATTTCGGTTTATGTTAAAGTTATTTGACCGGTCATTTTTAGTTCATTATGATTTTCAGGAATAGTTTTGAATTATCCATTTTGTGCATTGAATCTTAGTGAGTTTAGTCCATGCCAAGCACAGTACAGTTAAAAATTCGTCAGCTTGATTTTTGAGAATATCGTCGATAAAATAACGTAAAGTTTCCGATCACCTAAACCATGCAAATGCCATTATATTTATTTAATATGTGTGTTCATCGTCATAATTTTTAATGGTATGTATGGTTAAAGGGAATTATTTATTACTCATGTGGATTTTAGTATGTTCTGTGGACAACTATATTTATGAAGAGATATTTGACAGTTGTTGGGTTTGGTTTGAGTTGGTGTTTTAAGTCCACTTTATGCACAGTATGGCTAATCTGGACTGGACCTACAGTTTAAAGTGGGATCCGAACCACTTGTGCCTCCACCGGGTGTCGAACCCGGGACCCCTTGATTACAAGGCAAAGACGCTACCACTGCGCCATGGGGGAGGCCCGACAGTTGTTGGGAAAAGATTGCCAGTTGTATGGGGAATAGTTTGTTAAAATAAATGTCCAAAAAATTTAAGTTCGACGTTTCAAATTGTTCTTATTTTGTTAATTAAGCATTCCATCTTGTTTTGGTACATTTTGAGAGTGGTTCAGTTTTCGTGGCTAGACGACCACGAACACTGAAACCAATATCTAATCGCGACTATTAAATAAAACGGGAAGTAAACAATATGTTGGGGATTGGGTGCTCGAGATCCACGTTAATTTGTGAATCGGCATAAGGGGCCCAAAATTTGTTATATCTGTGGTCATAGCTTGGAATGAATGATGATTTTACCACAGAGGTAATAAATGGTGGAATCGAGTAAAAAGAGAAAAGGGTTGCGGGTTTGAGTATTCTTACAGGTCTAGTTTTTGACAATTAACCTTTTTTTTTTTGCTCTAATTTTGGCCAATGCTGATGTGAAGTGGTCGTGGACTTAGTGGTATAAGAAAACTTATTTAGTATTTTTTTGCTTCCAAAATGTTACCACTATATTTGAATGACGCGACCACGTCACAACATTCAATGGTAGCAGAGCAAACGAGCCCCCCCAGGGGGATTACTGTAATCTTTTTTTCCTTTCTGCTACAGCATTGTTGTCTTTTTGAGGGATTAGCATGTCACAATTAAAGGGTTATATGCAGTTGGATCCCTCCACGACACCTAAAGGTGTTGATTACGTTAAGGTGCCCAAGGTTCTGTTCAGTTCATCGGGGGAAGGGGATTCCGGTACACCTGATAAGGATAGTGCTGTTTCTTCTCAGGTGTCCTCCTCGTTGTCCGATAAAATCATGCTACGTAATATGGACACTGAAATTGATGCTTTATCAATTTGTACCTGCACTTCTTTGGAGCACCTGTTATTTTCATGCTAAACTTCCAATTAATAGTAAGTTTTGATATATATCCAGATACCTTGGTGCTTCAAAATTGTTTACGTAAAACTGCTGGTAACTTAAAAACCCTTTGGCGTGAAGCTATAGCCGCCAAGGCATCTTGGTTTGCACTTAAATGTCAAGTGTGGAAAAATATGGCGCCGGCCTCGTCAGTGGCGAATTTCATTAATTTAAAGATATGCCGCCATCAAACACGATCTGAATCTATGTCAGTTTTTGTCTCTAACATCATTGATTGTGCCAATACTCTTAATCTTGTATGGGAAGAAGACGTTCTAGTGGCCGAAATTTTGCACAAGTTGCACCCTCAGACTCGGGGTTTCCTTTTGTTTCAGAATGAACCAAAAACCTTGGCTGAATTATTAAGCCTTGCTCAAGAAACATCTTCTATGAAGCACGAATTTGACGTGGCTCCGGCAAATGATAATGAGGATGAAAATTAGATACCCAGGTTAACCGCAACAACTTCTAATGTTAATTTAACAGGCACCATTCAGAGGTCACATAATGTAAGAAATGTGCAATGCCGCCGCTCTTTACGATGGGGGCATTTTCAAAAAAATTGTAGAGTTAGGTTACCGAATACCCCTCAACAGGGGCACAGTATGTAAAGCTTGTCATGTATTGTTCGGAATCAAAATTGTAGTAAATTTGGCAGATTAATTATTTTTGCGTGAATATTTTCTGCATTCTTTTCTATACTTTCTTGTTTCTTCTATTCTATTCCTTCTTATTATTAATGCTTGGGTTATTTTTTGTTTCATGTTTTTTACTTCGATGGAGATATGTTCCACAATATATGCATGATTGCTGTATTCTTGCCACCTGCTGACCTGCCACTACAGATTCTGCTTGCACCTGCTCTACGTTGTTGCCACTGCATGGAATTATTTTTGTCGCACCCGGGATTGGACAATTTCGTCAATGGCTCATCTGGAAATGGAATTTGGATCTCTGTGACGGTGTAGATGGGCTCATACCGATGGATTTCCGGTATGTTTGGTTCGGTATATTTCTACTGCAAGGACTCCCCGGAGGAGTCAACTTAGTGAAGTTCGCTCAATGTGTTTTTCGAGTTTAATGTGCTTATGTTTACCTCATACATTCTTTTTGTACCTCTACAAGTGAGTGTTTAAAATGAAAAGTTTTCAAGGATGTATAAATACCTTGTATATTGGAGCTTCGTAGCACGATTTAAGAAGATTCTTTTTAAAGGAGTACATTATGCGGGATGCATTTTGACGTAGGCCCCTTAATATTCGAGCAATGGATTGTTTTTGTCAAGATTATGTGGAAATGGAATGGTTGCAATACGGAATGGATATACTTTCTATGGTGAATGTATTCTCCTGATTCTATCGTGTGGGAAGCACACTGATGTCCTTGGAGAAGTGGTGTGTTTCACAAAGGAATCCTGACCCAATGGAATATGGGAACTTTATGGAATTAAATGGATACTTTTGTTGGATTGGATGTTATGGTTGTACCTTGGCTAGAAGAGGATTCTGACATTTGGATTGTTACCGAGCAGAAACTTTCTTTGGCAGAACAGCCATTCTTTTTTACAGGTTAGTCTGCAAAATGTGTCAAGTGTGATTGGGTAGTTATTTGCTTTGTTTGCATACCCAAATATTTTTAAATTTTTTGAACTTTGAATCTCCAGTATGTAAAGAAAATTGGTATTCATCATAGGGAAGGCTGTGTATATATATTGAAAGCGCTGGTTCGCTGTTTTCATCTTTTCA
This sequence comes from Lepisma saccharinum, assembly GCF_977018435.1. Taxonomy (NCBI): domain Eukaryota; kingdom Metazoa; phylum Arthropoda; class Insecta; order Zygentoma; family Lepismatidae; genus Lepisma; species Lepisma saccharinum. Next base: position 10,217,668 of record NC_139241.1, on the reverse strand, counting down.
TTCAGATAAAGGTATATTTATGTCATGTTTTTATCATATATATATATATATATATTTGCATGTTCATCACTTGAGTGAGATTTCATATATATCTGTGGGTTTCTTTACTATATTGGAGCTTTCGTGTTTATATTGTGGGGATAAAAGCTTGCATATTTTCATATATCACATTTATATTGATGGAAATTACTATTGTGTTTAAAAGTGGGAAAAATGTACAAAAAAAATATAAACAAACAAAAGGACAAAAACAGGAAAATTATGGGAAATGTGACATGTAATATCTGCGTACAAATTATATCTAGTCATGATATTTATTGCAAACTTTGATGTTTAACTATTTACATTATTTATTCTTCATTGCTAGTATGGTTGTAAATTATTAGGATTGTTGCATTGGTTTTTTTAGTGAACATTTTGTAAGGTGCCTGTGTTTCTTTTTCTTGATGTGCGGGGAGGTTGAGGTGTTTGCTTATAATGGGTATAATTTTAAAAGCTCCACCATATTCTCCTTATTAAATTAACAAGGAGTTTTGCATCATTGTGTTCCTGATGCTTGGCTCTAGATGTCGAACAAAGTAAAACTGGCAACGCTGCTTCCCCTAGTGGGAGAACCTTGTAACTCAAGGGAGAAAGACACGGCTACGGGCCAGGGTGATTGGATCCGCGTCGACACATGAATTTGACTGCAGCGTTTGACTGATGGCTGGACATGGAATAACTAGGTATACTAATTTAACTCATTTCGGTTTATGTTAAAGTTATTTGACCGGTCATTTTTAGTTCATTATGATTTTCAGGAATAGTTTTGAATTATCCATTTTGTGCATTGAATCTTAGTTAGTTTATTCCATGCCAAGCACAGTACAGTTAAAAATTCGTCAGCTTGATTTTTGAGAAAATCGTCGATAAAATAACGTAAAGTTTCCGATCACCTAAACCATGCAAATGCCATTATATTTATTTAATATGTGTGTTCATCGTCATAATTTTTAACAGTATGTATGGTTAAAGGGAATTATTTATTACTCATGTGGATTTTAGTATGTTCTGTGCACAACTATATTTATGAAGAGATATTTGACAGTTGTTGGGAAAAGGTTGCTAGTTGTATGGGGAATAGTTTGTTAAAATAAATGTCCAAAAAATTTAAGTTCGACATTTCAAATTGTTCTTATTTTGTTAAATAAGCATTCCATCTTGTTTTGGTACATTTTGAGAGTGGTTCAGTTTTCGTGGCTAGACGAACACGAACACTGAAACCAATATCTAATCGCGACTATTAAATAAAACGGGAAGTATACAGTATGTTGGGGATTGGGTGCTCGAGATCCGCGTTAATTTGTGAATCGGCATAAGGGGCCCAAAATTTGTTATATCTGTGGTCATAGCTTGGAACGAATGATGATTTTACCACAGAGGTAATAAATGGTGGAATCGAGTAAAAAGAGAAAAGGGTCTACTTTTTGACAATTAACCTTTTTTTTTTTGCTCTAATTTTGGCAAATGCTGATGTGAAGTGGTCGTGGACTTAGTGGTATAAGAAAACCTATTTAGTATTTCTTTGCTTCCAAAATTTTACCACTATATTTGAATGACGCGACCACGTCATAGTAATTTCAATCATATATGGCGTACCATAAAAATCATGAAATCGTATAAACACGAGACTCCCGAAATCATCAGGAATTCGAGAATCGCTGGGAAATACCGAGGCTTGGGATTCCCAAGCAGTCGGGAAATACTGATGCTTCAAAATGTTTCCAACACTCGGGATTCCTGAGCAGTGTGGATTTCTCGAAGTATCAAGGTTTCAGAGAAGTCGGGAATTCCCAAATCCCCGAATGGCGGGAATTCTCAAAAGCTCAATATTCATGAAAAGTCAGGAAGGGATTCCCCATAAATGTTGTGATTTCCCAACATTTCGGGATCCCGGAATATCGGGAAGTCATTTCCTGAAGTCGGGATCGAGATGGATTTTTTTTCCCGATTCCGACAAATAATACAATTATTGCATTTGTAGGACTACCAAATATTAACAAAAAGTTGTTTCGCAAAATTGATGATAACGATTTTTTAACAAATTTTGAAGATCTAAAAATTAAGATTTATGTTTAAAACCTTTCTGCCTGCACCATACCAAAATTTCATCACGATCAGACAACTCGTTTTTGATTTATAGGAATTCAAAATCAGCGATTATTTGCAAAACTAAAGAAAAGGCCTTTTTTGTTCTCATGACGATAAAAATTATAAGGCCTACTCGAAAAAAAATGTTTACCATAGATTAACACAGAATTGGAAGCTAAATTTTGATGCAGATCTACAGGTTAATTTTTAATTGGAGTCCAAACTAGAGTATCTATAATTTTTAATCTAATAACAGTTCTTCTGTTTTTACTCTGGAGAATAGCATTGAACATTGTGGAAATAATTTATGAGGCTTTCAAATCGAATTTCACATTTGGTGACTATTTTCATCCTAATAGATGGTTATTGTCATTAATTCATTAATAAATTCTGTAATCCCTGGATGTGATTCCTAGAGCATGCTTGGTACCAATTAGGAAGTTGCCCATCAGTCACCATGAATGGTATTTCCAGACCTCCACACTACTCCCTGTGCGGAATGGAACGAGCTACCCACACACCTCTCGAACCATCTGACAGGAAGTATGCCATGTTGCTACGATGTATGTGTGGCCGTTACAGGTCGCCACACTCCATCTCAAATGATGTGTTGTTGTTGAAGGGACATTCCAATAATGTTCATATTCATCAATGTGTGACATTCACACAATATACAGTTGTTACATTTACAACATGGTGTGAAATTCTGATATTTTGGAAATAACTTGTTTTCTCTCTAAATTATGCTTAACTTTTGGACATGATTGTACAATGAAGAGGCATGAAATTTAAATATTTATACCCAAACTTTATGTTAGAATTAGAATTTCTTTATTCATGGGCGAAGTTCAGCCTGTGACTGCTCTATCACTTAAGGTCATAAGCACATTAATTATTCAGCATACATGGTCATAGGGATGAGTTATTCACGTGTCTTGTTCACTCAATCTGCTTTTGATTCTAGGAGCACTGAAAACAATCTTTAGTAATATTCATATGATGTAATTTAAATGTTGTTAAAATTTGTCATTCTTGTATGGTGATAACCTGTCTAATTTTTTTCAAAACAGTATTAATCAACCATTTAATTACAACAATCAGAATGTAAACCAAGAAGTGCAATGGCATGCATGTGTGGAATAAATTAAAGATGTATGTATCATAAATTGTATTGTAAAATTTAAATTGAATTTACACTGGTGTAACTAACCTTGTAATAAAATGAACAGCTTCACTTTGATTTGATTCTGACAATTTAGAAAGCTCTTTCATTAGATCCTTTTTCAAACTCTCAATTGTCTCCAGTATCTGCACATCTGTGAGTTTCTGGTAATCATCCATTTTTGTTGTGACAATTGTCAGTTATATCTTGGATGTATGCTAATATCTGTCAAGAACAAAGAAATAACTGCATAAAACTAATTTCTTATTCACATTGAGAGCATTCTAAAATTAAAATATGCATTTAGAAATTAATGTACAGGATCATATCCTACATCATTTGTCTCATTTCAGTTAATCATGCTTTAAGCAGACAGAAAAAGCATTGGTACTAGTTTACTATCCTTGGGACAGATTTCTTCATTTCTACAGAAGAAACTACTTACCGCAATAAGTTCCTGTAGTATTGTCTAACATCTGGAAGGTGTTTTGTGTGATGTGGGAATGTTTCATAGCGGAAATTCAACCATTGACGCATAGCCCCATGAACCATTCATACATAGCCCCACGAACCATTTCCAGAAAGGTTAGGTTAGGTAGGGTCACAATAGGTTACAACAGTTAAAAATTGGGGTAAATGTTTACTATCCTTCGGACACCTATAACTTCTAAGTTTCGTCAATTTTTGACATTTGTACTTACCTATCTGTTTCGCGGATCATTTTTTAATGTGTATTCACGTTTTTTTGATCAATTTTTTTTTAAAAAAAGTGTTTTTGTAACTGAAGAACACACGTTTCCGCAAATGGTTTGTGGGGCTATGTGTGAATGGTTTGTGGGGCTATGCGAGAATGGTGTGTGGGGCTACGCATATTTTTTTTTAAACCAATTTTGGTAAATATGCGATAACGCCCGGACACCTTTCACTCATTTATTTCCTTAATTTTACCACTGGTACTTATCTATTTTGCCTTGCGGAACATTCTTTAAGGTGAAGTTATGCCTTTTTCCATAAAATACTGTCAACTTTTCATATTACGATTGATTATTTGTCTTACTTGTTCCGCTTCTGTAATAGACAATATGGCATGCACTCGTAATGGATCATCGCACGTCATGATGCACCAGCTTGTGTTTTGTCGATTTTCAGTGTGCAAGCAGTGTTTCAAACCTTCATGATGGAAAATTATGTACTATTTCGATTTTTTGTCATGTTTACCTCCACAAACCATGCAAGTTAGCCCCAAAAACCATTTACGGGTAGCCACACAAACCATTGACATTAGCCCCAAAATCCATCCATGGGTAGCCCCACAAACCATTCACACATGGTTAGGTTAGGTTCCATTAGCACTCATTTCACCCCTAAATTCATCGAAAAAAGAAAGCGGGGCGAACATAGTTAAAAATAGAAATTTTCATAAAAAGAAGGCACGTTTGGAAACACTGCAGAGATCACTTGACTTTCAACGCTCTCGCCATCTGCACGCACACAATGGAAACAATGGCATAATGTGGCAGGCAATGCCAATTTCTTACGTAAAAAGTGATTAATTCTTGTTCGGCAGCATTAAACTACGAAGTTTTTACTTTCCGTGAAAGAAAACACCTCCAAGAACGTCCAGAATGCTAAAGAAACTAATTTCAGTAAGTACTTTCTCCTGTAAATTTGAAGAAATCCGTCAGGGCGATATCGCATATTTACCCACGATAGCCCCATAGACCATTTCCGACAAGGTTAGGTTAGGTAAGCATAGTTTTAAAAAAAATCTCGTAAAAAAAAAGGCACGTTTGGAAACACTGGCGACACCGCGTGACTTTCGACGCTCGCGCCATCTGCAGGTACATAATGGAAACAACGGCATAATGTTGTCACTTTCACAAAATGCAAGTTTATCATATCAAAAGTGTATCAGACAAACGGCTGAAATTTGCTAGTTCATTTAATTTGAATATTTGGTAAATGTCTGTTATATCGGAGACACATTTCTTCATTTTTACAGAAGAAACTACTTACGCAAATGAGTTTCTGTAGCATTTTGAAAGTTCGTGGTGGTATTTTCTCACCGTAGAATGCTGCACAACAAGAAATAAGCACGGTAAATTTCTCGTATCGGGCAAACTGATTTCTTCAAATATACAGGAGAAATTACTTACCGAATGCAGTTTCTTTACACTTGTGGAAGTTCGGGGAAGTGTTTTCTCGCATCGTTCATTCAATTTTGCCGGTAAATCATCTATTTTTCGATATAAATGTGTGACCGATGCACGAAAGCCCTTGCATCCATTTACTTCCAGGTGGATGTAGCATGTGTGTGACGACCAGCGTTGCCAGGTCAGATTTTTAAAAATCGGGAGATCGTTCCCTGAAAAATCAGGAGATCTGCTTAAAAAATCAGAAGAACTAATAATAGCGGATTATCAATGTTCTGGGGGGGGGGTAGAGTGGAAAAAGCTTCCCACTATCATTATTGAACGTTAATTATTAATTTTAGATGTCAAAAGATAAATTTATTATTGTTATGTTAATACAAATTTTATCATGAATTTGCACTTCAAAGAGTACGATAACCCCACCCCCCTTACACCTAAGGTAAAGGTACAATTTTTCAGTGGCGACAATCGGGTGCCAAAACTGAGGAGGTGCAAGGATTGCCCCCTCCCCCCTAATCGTCGGCACTGCCCCTACACATTGCAAGAAGCAGTGACATTACTGGATAAAATCCGACCTCGATTTTCTGTTCATCTCTCATAAATATTCTAAAATAAATGGTTGTGACTATACGTGGATTTACACCTTAGCTTGCTTTTATTTAGAAGTAGCCAAAGTTTACAGGAAGTAGGCCTAAGAAGCCCACACCTTCTTTTTAACAACACATACTCGAATTAATATCTAATGGAGAAGGAGTATCATGACTGAACCCCCGAAATATCGTTGAACTAAAACTTTTTTTTCTATAACTGAAGGTAACCAACCAGTATTATACAGAATGATCGATTGATTTTGTTTATTTTATTTCACATCTGCCACTTTGGACTAATGTGAATGAAGATGTGAAATTGATGAAGGGACACTCACAAAGAGCACCCATGCCCAATCCGGGATTCGAACCCGGGACCCAGTATCAGACAAGTCTCAGGTTTTTTTTCAACAATTTTCCAGTCACTCCAGACAATGTAAATGGTTTTTGCATTCGACGATTAACTGGTATAAAATCGGGAAAGAGAATCTCTACCGCCACAGTATTGATTGAGTATAAAGGAAATACCAATTGTAGTAGTAGTTACTCTCAGAAATAGCTTTTAAAAAACAACGCTATAAAAACATGAACTATTATTTCTAAGTTAAGAGATGATTAAGAAAAAATAAAACTGCGACGTATAAGTCTGCAACAGCAGTGTAATAAGCCGACCTTCGTGGCTGAGTGGTTAGCACAGCGCTATGACATCAGGGATCCCGTCTCGGGATCGAATCTCGGCCTGGGCATGGTTGCCCCTTCATCACTCATCCTTATCTTTGCGATTAACCAAAAGTGGGTGGCAACATTGGTATTTAGTTGTAACCAGTTTCCAGTTGCCTCCCCTTTGACAAAAACCGCACCAGATGGGGAAGTTAGTACACCCATCTTGAAGTTTCCAATGCACAAAGGACTCAAGAAGCCGCGCGTCTTTCCCAACAAAGAGAATAAGATTTTGTTTCCCAATGTCATAAAGCTTGGTATGACCCTATTCTCCCCCCCTTTCTCTCTCTCTCTGCGAAATATTCATGTTCATGGGTCTTTGCATTCCACCAGCTGAATATGTAAATTTTAAATCAACTTTCGATTCTTTTAAATAATTGTTCATTAAAAATATTTAAGAAAGCAAAAAATCAGGAGATTTCCACATTTTCCTGAAACTTGTCAGGAGATCAGTAGATCGTGCTGAAAATCAGGAAATCTCCTGCGAAATAAGTAGACCTGGCAACACTGGTGACGACGTAATCCCGGTCAATGTTTCCAAACACGTGTTTTTGTAACTGAAGAAGGTACGTTTCCCTAAATGATTTGTGGGGCTATGTGTCAATGGTTCGTGGGGCTATGCGTCAATGGTTCGTGGGGCTATGCATCAATGGTTCGTGGGGCTATGCGACAATGGTCCGTGGGGCTATGCAAGAATGGTGTGTGGGGCTACGCATATTTTTTCGAAACCAATTTATAACTATTGTAACCTATACGTGACCCTACCTAACCTAACCTTACCGGAAATGGTTCTTGGGGCTACGTAGGTATTTTTGGGTGCAGTGGGGTGGAAACACTGCATGCCGAGTACGGTAGTGAAACTGTGACCGCCATTTTGTGTGTTACCGAAGGCAAAAAGAAACGAAGAAAACTAACTCGATATGTCGCAAATAGAGCTTATTTCCGTGAAATAAGCGAAATGCCACCTATTCATTAAAATTTCGGTAACCACCAAACGTCTCTAATTCCCTTATTTTCGTATTTTTCACATTGATATTTACATATTCTGCATTCGTAAGGATTCTTCTATTTCGCGTTTCGTTTTTTGCAGGCAAATAATCTCAATTTTCGAAATATGGAGTATTTTTATTTTCTTCGCTTTTGCTTGCGTTACACGCGATATGGCGGAGAAATCTTGACTAGCGTAGTCCATGATCAGTGGTTATGCAGTGTTGCGACCTTCTTCATAGCAAAATATCTAGGTACTAGTATGGAGAATACGTAAGTATGAATGTGGAAAATACGAAAATAAGGGAATTAGAGACGTTTGGTGGTTACTGAAATTTTAATGATATGGATAACAACATAGGCCTTTAGCCTAAAAATAAACTTCAGTCTGCTGACGTCAGAACGCAAGGTAGCAAGAGTGTTGTGCGATAAGTGATTGAAATAAAACAAAGCAACTGATTGTGAAACAGGTACACGTCTCATACTCTCACTTAATGGCGCGTGGATAGGTTAATAGGGCCACGCAAAGGTTTCAATAGTGAAAAAGATAGCCCCACGAACCATTGGCGCTAGCCCCTATGACGAACTGTCATAAGGTATTCTGGAAACTTGAGTTTCGTGTGTGTTTGCTGGGGTAAAGTAGCCCAACTCGCGTCCTAAGACGATGAACTTGTCTAGTGCAGAGAATTCACGATAGGTGGAATGCCTATGCAATATAAAAACTTTGTTGCTTTAGTACTTACGCGAAGAATCGCTAGATGGCTCTGACCGTTGTGCGCATTTAAATTGTAAATTCCTTTGTTTGATATCCGATTTTCTCGCGGTTTCCTTATGCACAAGGACATTTTGATGTGTCGGTCACTGCACGCATGGGCAATTCGCAGTTATGGCGCAAAATAATAAAATTTACAGCGTTTTGGTTTAGATGCCATTGGTTAATTAACAGCAAAAAGTTTATCTTAATAAGCATTACAATAGGTTCTATAACGCATACACATATTTGTTAACGTGTGAGTTCTAAATCATGTAAATTGTTGTTTGGTAAAGACAATTGTGCTCTGCGAAAAAGAATGGTAGTTATCGATAGGGGTGCGCGGTGATCGAAATGGACTTCCGGCAAAGAAAAATGGAGTGAAGAAAGTTATGTCACGACGATTGAGGAAATTGTAATTGTTTTCAGTGGTTTCTGGACGAATCTGACATCTGCTGTTAGGATAAAACGGCGGATAAAAGCATGGAGTAAAAGTACAACGCAGATAAAACGTTGGAAGTAAGTCGAGCTCTCGGATCCCAGAGAGGTAAGGAGTGGACTCGTGCATGCTGGATTCTTCGTTCCCGAGACACAAGGTAAGGAAAATAAATTTCCTTAAGTGACCAAGAGAAGAAGAAAATTCTCGCAATTCGTGATACTTACGGATAAGCAAAGTTCGTTTAAGAGGTAGCTATCTCGCGTGTGTTGGAACTTATGTGACACGGTACTAGTACTCGCTACAAACCATGCGATAATTACAAAATGGCCATCGACGCCATGTCTGAAAAAGGTTGTGTGCACACATAAAACGAACTATTCTCGTTCAAGAAACGTACAGTACATGCCAAAATAAATGAAAAGCATGTTCCAAGTTTGGTTTCACGTCAATTTTAGGTAGTAATATGGACTTTTGTAACCCATTTTATATAACATAAAATGTGTATGCCTAATGACCATAAATGGTAATTTTTTCAATCACGTATCGACTGTTGTTTCACGTCTCATAGTTCAATAAGGACTGATTGATAATGCTCTCATAAACAGGAAACATTTGTTATTTTCAACTCAATAAATAAGTTCATTGTTTCTTGTGTTTCTATTTGCGTTCTTCAACATTTCTTTCATTCGTATTTCGTTGTTTGTGTAAATGCTTTAATGACTAATTCTTCCACAGAGGGGAGGAATTCCGCATGTGTAATTTGGGTTAGTGCTGTTACTATGTAAGTGGTTATAGGTAGTTGTGAATAAAGTATTTACCATTTGAAACCTAAAGGTATAGAAATTTCTTTCGCAGTGCGCTGCGCGCGTCACCGGCGTTACCAGGCAAATTTTCGCAAAACAAATAATTCGAACTAATGACATTAGCACGTTTCAAGATCGTTGAGACTCAGTTATTGAGTCGTTGTTGTCTGGTCTAAATCAATAAGTTGAACGAATGTCATGTAGCTCGTCGCAAGATTACGAGGACTCAAGTGCAGAGGGGCTGCGTTATTGAATTTTTTGTTGGGTTTCAAGTAGGTTAATCTTTAGTTGGTTAATTGCTGTTGTTAAAGCTAATATTAATAATGGCAACGGAGCAGGAACCGGTTACATTAGATTCCTTGTTCGCCTTTATCAAGCAGAGTGATGAAAGGAATGATCAACGCTTCCAAGCGTCAAAAGCAAGTATTGAGTTGCTGAAGTCAGAACTAAATGACAGTAACCAATTGCTGAAGTCAGAATTAAATGACAGTAACCAATTGCTGAAGTCAGAATTAAATGACAGTAACCAATTGCTGAAGTCAGAATTAAATGACAGTAACAAATAGCTGAAGTCTGAACTTACCGCTCACACTAGTAGGTTGGTGGGGAAACTTCAGTCAGACCTCAGTGATACCAGTAAATGCATCTTAGAGCTGCGGCAAGATGTAGTTAAAACAAATGAGGGTCTGCACGATCTCACGTTTTCAGTATCACAGTACAGGGCTGAGTTGGTAGAAAAAAGGCATGAGTCTTTGACAAAGGAGTTTGATTTGTCAGGGAGTGAAGTTGAACTGATGAATGGTGTTGTAACTTCTTCTGCGGTCACCAATTGCATGTGTACTTCACATTCGGTCGAACATGACCACTGCACAGGCACTCTGACTTCCTGGTCAGAAAGTGATGCACAGAGTACCAGCGAAATGAACCGAAACAGAACGTTAGAGCAAGAACACCACAAGGGTAATAAAGGAAAATATTTGATAAGGGAGGAGTGGTCTTTTGGGGTGTCGGGTAACAGAGACGAGTCTTTCCCTGTCGGCTTTTGCACTAACAATGCATCTTTCCCAAAACCGAGCTTGCAAATTCCTTTACTGGGTGTTGGTTCTAAACAAAGCGGTTCTTCGGGTTCATCTTCGTTGTGTAAGCGTGTCTACACGGTGCAAGTTGATACAGGGTGTTCAGAAAGTAAGGTGGATTCTCATTGCCTACACTCAAATGCAGTATCATCTCAGAACAAATCTATCCTGTCTGTTGTGTCTGTTGGGGAAAATAGTATTGACTCACCTTCAGTGTCCATAGTTCTAGATCATTCAGTGCACAACGTAGTCATACCAGTAGTTGGTTATCCATTGCAGACTGTTGTGAGGAGTTCAGTAATCAAACCCAGAGGTTGCATCAGGTGTGGCCCTATGCGTGTCCCCATGCCCAAAAGAATTGCCAGTATGGTATGTGTCGTTTCTGTCATGAAATTAGGGACTGGTTATTCAGTCAGATATGGGAGGCGCATCAGAGTTAAAATGAAGTCACCTACTGACTCAGTTCCCAAGAAAACTTTGGTAGTAAGTCGAACTGTTGCTGGAGGAAGAGTATCTCTCCATCCAAGCCATATTAGGAAGAGAAGAACAAAAAGGTCTCCTCGGAAAAGTACCAATACAAAAGTTTTGGGGGAAATTTTGAGTATTTGTCTTCTCTTGGCTTTGTCTCTTTGGTACAGGGTTAGAATGATCTGGCATCGCACTCATGTCAGAAGAAAATGGCATGGGATGCATATGGTTGAGTATGATTGCTCAAAGATGAAGCCTGTTGAGATCATCGGAGCGATCATCACTCTTTGATCAGTGAAAGCAACTTCGCTTTGTAAAAAATGTAAATATTAAAGATAATATATTTAATTTGACGGATTTAATAACGAATGTGTCTTTGGGTAGTTTAAAATAAAAATTTGAATAAAATTATCATTTGAATACTAACTTTTGTTTATTTTCAAACGTCAGTTCAGTTGGGGCTAGTGTCAAGTTTATAGCTCAGAAAAGATATCTGATGGACAGTCTGGTGCGGGAAATTTAAAATGCGAGCATTTAACAAGTCAAGCAGCCTCACTATCATTTTGGAGCCAACAGCTTTTAAGTGGGCAGTATCATTTTGAATTTGTTGTTACATGTGCATGCAAGTTTCATTGTAAAATATTGTGCGAATTTCTCAGGGGTAGAATCGTGTTGATTGGCGTTCTAAAGAAACGTAGGGGAACATCAGGGACACTAGATGTTGTATTTGTTCGTCCTGTGTAAAATACGTCTCCACACATAGGAAATGTGAGAACGATAAAGTGTTGAGGGGACATTTGCCATTAGTATAGGCTTAGTCCTGACACAAGTTCGTCTGGAGTCTGTATTTTGGAGAGTTTAAGTAACGACATTCAATAGGTTTGCTTTCTCTGTATACATGACATGGTGATGGTAGGGGGTATCTGAGATATGCCACCCGATGGTAACCAGTATTCAAGAGGGAACAAATTAATTTCAATTAATCTTGCATGGCAGCATAAAATTATAAGTCATATAAAACGTATCTTTGGTTTACTTAAGGCGAGTATCCTGGTTCGGTTCCAAGATTAATAACAAAAATGGTAGTGGTACATTTGGTGGCAGTGATTGCGCGCCATGTATTTACGGAGCTGTTGTCATCATCTGTTTGATGTAGCTTCTGGCTTCAGTGAATTCTCCTTGTACAGTTGCATTTAACGTTGCTGAGTTTGTCCAAACATCGAATTGTGTTTGTAAGAAAAACATTTTTCTGGCTATCTGACACACCAAATTTTGAGTTTTATGGGATCTATTTTGAATATAGATATTGTGTATTAGTAAATTTAACATGTTAAAGGGTTCTGGGATGTTTCAACTGGTTAGCGAAGTTTATTCCCAATTATGCCATGGTGGCATACCCGGTGGTTAATAGCAATGCTAATACCATTGTGAATAAATTGTCAAAAGTGTACTTTGTTCATTTGGGGATTCCTCAGAGGATAGTTTCTGATAATGGGCCACAATTTAAGTCGAAAATTTTTCAGAATGCAATGAAAACATGGGGGGTACAACTTGTTTACACTCCGGTGTACCATCCGAGCTCAAATTGGGTAGAGCGCTATCATTCGGAGTTGAACCGTTTGATGAGAATACTCTGTAATTCCAATCATAACAAATGGCCGGAAAGTGTACCTGAAGCTCTGCGCCTTCTGAATGGCTCCATTTCGTCACAAACAGGATATTCTCCAATGGAGTTGAGATTAAACATGACAAGGAGTTTGACCGATATACCGACGCTGGGGGTCGATGCTAACAATGTCACTTGGAATGACAAGCTAGTCATGGCGAATCTGTCTAGCCTCAGTAAAAGGCAAAATAAATTGAAGCAACAAAATGCTAAGATGGATGTGAAACCTGTAGTGGGAGAGGGTATGCTAGTCTTCGTTAAGAATCAGATCTTAAGTGGCACCGGAGATAAGGTGATAAGGAAATATTGTGACCTCTTTGTCGGCCCTTATCTTTGTGTTAAGAACAGTAAAGATTCCACGCTTTCATTGATAGATTGTGTGACAGGAGAAAAATTGGATCACCAGTCGATAGAAAATTGTAAAGTTTGGAATTGTTCAGAGGACAAGGTAAAAATTTGGGTGAAAAGATTACTAGATTTGAATTTGGAAGGCGTGGATGAAATGTTACAGACGATGGGGTTTAGCTGTAAATCAGACGTGGTAGTTAAGGACAGTGTAGATAAAGGCGGGGTAGGGGAAGTTCAAGGTTAAAATTTCTCGTATGGGTAAAGTGAGATTGAGCCTGCGGCGGGCGAGTTGACCAAGTAGGTGAAATTTATGCGGCGTACTAGCATGCGAGATGAGCCTGAAATCTTCCTGATTGCTCCAAAATAAGGTGAAACATTTACAATAGTTATTAGCTCAGATAGAATGAATCCAGAAGCAAAATAAAAAGTTGTTTAGGTAGTTCCATGGGGGCTATGTTGAGTTTGCGGGTGAGGGCAGGTATGATGTGGTAAAGGTCAAGTTAGGTTATGCTTGCGGCGGGCTAATAGTCAAGTAAGTATAATGTTGCGGTGGGCCTAGGCATTTATTTGTTTCCTGCTCCAACCAAGAATATACAAGCCACTATGTTTTGCAAGACACCAAGACACATGCGGGGTTCCTTCTTTCTGGAGAATGATGGAGTCACCAGAGTTGGTGATCCGGGATGTTTCATATTGTAAACAATAAAGTAATATGTCGGTATATATTAAATATGTATATTAGTGAATATGTAGAATATGAATGTTTATTTGATGTAAGTCTAAATTTAGTATTGTATCAAAAGTATTGTGTGAGGGTTCAGCCCTATGTTGGGCGCCAATTATGACGAACTGTCATAAGGTATTCTGGAAACTTGAGTTTCGTGTGTGTTTGCTGGGGTAAAGTAGCCCAACTCACGTCCAAAGACGATGAACTCGTCTAGTGCAGAGAATTCACGATAGGTGGAATGCCTATGCAATATAAAAACTTTGTTGCTTTAGTACTTACGCGAAGAATCGCTAGATGGCTCTGACCGTTGTGCGCATTTAAATTGTAAATTCCTTTGTTTGATATCCGATTTTCTCGCGGTTTCCTTATGCACAAGGACATTTTGATGTGTCGGTCACTGCACGCATGGGCAATTCGCAGTTATGGCGCAAAATAATAAAATTTACAGCGTTTTGGTTTAGATGCCATTGGTTAATTAACAGCAAAAAGTTTATCTTAATAAGCATTACAATAGGTTCTATAACGCATACACATATTTGTTAACGTGTGAGTTCTAAATCATGTAAATTGTTGTTTGGTAAAGACAATTGTGCTCTGCGAAAAAGAATGGTAGTTATCGATAGGGGTGCGCGGTGATCGAAATGGACTTCCGGCAAAGAAAAATGGAGTGAAGAAAGTTATGTCACGACGATTGAGGAAATTGTAATTGTTTTCAGTGGTTTCTGGACGAATCTGACATCTGCTGTTAGGATAAAACGGCGGATAAAAGCATGGAGTAAAAGTACAACGCAGATAAAACGTTGGAAGTAAGTCGAGCTCTCGGATCCCAGAGAGGTAAGGAGTGGACTCGTGCATGCTGGATTCTTCGTTCCCGAGACACAAGGTAAGGAAAATAAATTTCCTTAAGTGACCAAGAGAAGAAGAAAATTCTCGCAATTCGTGATACTTACGGATAAGCAAAGTTCGTTTAAGAGGTAGCTATCTCGCGTGTGTTGGAACTTATGTGACACGGTACTAGTACTCGCTACAAACCATGCGATAATTACAAAATGGCCATCGACGCCATGTCTGAAAAAGGTTGTGTGCACACATAAAACGAACTATTCTCGTTCAAGAAACGTACAGTACATGCCAAAATAAATGAAAAGCATGTTCCAAGTTTGGTTTCACGTCAATTTTAGGTAGTAATATGGACTTTTGTAACCCATTTTATATAACATAAAATGTGTATGCCTAATGACCATAAATGGTAATTTTTTCAATCACGTATCGACTGTTGTTTCACGTCTCATAGTTCAATAAGGACTGATTGATAATGCTCTCATAAACAGGAAACATTTGTTATTTTCAACTCAATAAATAAGTTCATTGTTTCTTGTGTTTCTATTTGCGTTCTTCAACATTTCTTTCATTCGTATTTCGTTGTTTGTGTAAATGCTTTAATGACTAATTCTTCCACAGAGGGGAGGAATTCCGCATGTGTAATTTGGGTTAGTGCTGTTACTATGTAAGTGGTTATAGGTAGTTGTGAATAAAGTATTTACCATTTGAAACCTAAAGGTATAGAAATTTCTTTCGCAGTGCGCTGCGCGCGTCACCGGCGTTACCAGGCAAATTTTCGCAAAACAAATAATTCGAACTAATGACATTAGCACGTTTCAAGATCGTTGAGACTCAGTTATTGAGTCGTTGTTGTCTGGTCTAAATCAATAAGTTGAACGAATGTCATGTAGCTCGTCGCACCCCACAAACCATTGGCGCTAGCCCCACGAACCATTGGCGCGTGGATAGGTTAGTAGGGCCACGCAAAGGTTTCAATAGTGAAAATGATAGCCCCACGAACCATTGGTGCTAGCCCCACGAACCATTGGCGCTAGACCCACGAACCATTGGCGCTAGCCCCACGAACCATTGGCGCGTGGATAGGTTAGTAGGGCCACGCAAAGGTTTCAATAGTGAAAAAGATAGCCCCACGAACCATTGGCGCTAGCCCCACGAACCATTGGCGCTAGACCCACGAACCATTGGCGCGTGGATAGGTTAGTAGGGCCACGCAAAGGTTTCAATAGTGAGAAAGATAGCCCCACGAACCATTGGCGCTAGCACCACGAACCATTGGCGCTAGTCCCACGAACCATTGGCGCGTGGATAGGTTAGTAGGGCCACGCAAAGGTTTCAATACTGAAAAAGATAGCCCCACGAACTATTGGCGCTAGCCCCACAAACCATTGGCGCGTGGATAGGTTAGTAGGGCCACGCAAAGGTTTCAATAGTTAAAAATATAGCCCCACGAACCATTGGCGCGTGGATAGGTTAGTAGGGCCACGCAAAGGTTTCAATAGTTAAAAATATAGCCCCACGAACCATTGGCGCGTGGATAGGTTAGTAGGGCCACGCAAAGGTTTCAATAGTTAAAAATATAGCCCCACGAACCATTGGCGCTAGCCCCACGAACCATTGGCGCTAGCCCCACAAACCACTAGCGCGTGGATAGGTTAGTAGGGCCACGCAAAGGTTTCAATAGTGAAAAAGATAGCCCCACGAACCATTGGCGCTAGCCCCACAAACCATTGGCGCTAGCCCCACGAACCATTGGCGCGTGGATAGGTTAGTAGGGCCACGCAAAGGTTTCAATACTTAAAAATTGGTTTCGAAAAAAATATTCGTAGCCCCACACACCATTCTCGGATAGCCCCACGAACCATTGTCGCTAGCCCCACGAACGATTCACGGATAGCCCCACGAACCATTCACGGAAAGCCCCACGAACCATTCATGGATAGCCCCACGAACCATTCACGGATAGCCCCATGAACCATTCACAGAAAGCCCCACGAACCATTCACGGATAGCCCCACGAACCATACATAAATAGCCCACGAACCATTCATATATAGCCTTAGAGATACTGGGCGAAAGGGGGGGGTTATAGCCCCCATCAACCTTACATTGAGCACGCCACTGATCCTGTGCACGTCATGTTGTCGCAAGTTCGTAATCAGTAATGATGAACAGTAACTCACGTTTATTTACGTTCTAGAACTGTTACACAGTTACAAAACCGCGTATTTGGAAACACTGACCGGTTTTTACGTCATGAAACGCTCGCAAATATTTGGTTCACGTAGTAGACGGACATCAAGGGAACAGCTTTCGTGCATTGGAGTGACATTAATGTCGAAAATTACATGATTTACCGGCAAAAAAATTTCAACGAGGTGAAAACAAACTTCCAAGACCTTCCTAAAGTATAAATAAACCCATTTCGGTAAGTACTTTCTCATGTAAAATTGAAGAAATACGTTTTGGGGATACGAAAATTTTACCCTTACACATCTTAATCAAATGCAAATACCGACGCAGGTGAACCACAGATTAGTGATGGGCATAATAAATTAAAATAATCGATTATTTTACGAGTTCGAGTACTTCGATCTTTTTTATGAATGGAGTCCATTAGTGGTGACGTCTCAGCAGACGACGCTCTGGGACAGTGAGTCTAAACAGAAAAAAACACGTGCTTTTCTTCCTATTCAATTCAATGCTATTTTCCTTCGGAAGGATAAGCTTTAATTATTGTGACCGGACAGCAGCTATGAAACAAAATTATGGTGCCTATCGTAAATTAATGAAAATATGAGATTTCGGAGAATACGACTATATATCACACATATCTTACAGAGGATAAGGTAAAGAATAACCGGAGTAAGAAAATCATGCATTTTCAAAACATTCCACTTCCGAGTACAGCCGAATCTGATCTGAAGTCGGCCACGCTGCCGCTATGGATGATGGGAAAGCGTGGGAAACCAGCAGCCTGAGGCAATCGAACCGACGACGCCCGTTGGCTGAGATTTCTTTTGGAGCATTCGTTTTACTACTCGATTTCATTACTCCATTTTTTCTTTACATTCTCATCTGTAAGGTATATGTTATATATAGACGTATTCTCCGAAATCTCATCTTTACATTGCTGTACGATGCACATCACAATTTTGTTTCTTAACTGCTGTCACAATATTTAAAGCTACCCCTTCGCGGTGCCTCAGTCGGTAACGCGTCTGACTACCATGCTCAAGGTCCCGGGTTCGATCCCTGGCCGGTTCAAATCCGGGAACTTTTCTAATGTTGGAAGCGGCTCCGATGCCCACCCAGCGTCGAATGACATGGGTACATGGGGAAAACCCTGGGAGGTAAAGCGTGATGCTGATCACATCACCCCCACTCACGACCGGATCAAGAAAGTGTGGGCGTTACCCCCACACCCCCTATACGCCTTCATAGCGTGGTGCTAAGCAGAGGAGAGCACTTTATTTTTTTTCCTTCCGAAGGGAAGTAGCATTGAATTGAATACGAGGAAAAGCACGTGTTTATTTGTTTAGACTCAGTCCCAGCGCGGGGTTTATTCCTGAGTAAACAAAAAATAATCGATCAGACAATTCGATTATAGATGGCGGGGAAAGAACTTCCGGTTTAGGCAATTTTCCAATGTAAACAAGTAGAATACAGATCGTCACCGAGTTTATTTTCTTATAAACGATCGGATACAAAATGGATACAAGATTGACAATTTCCCGGATCTTTTGGATGAAGATTTACGAAAATAGTAGTCTTCTACCAACAGTTTCGTGTTGAGACTTCTGCAGGTTGAAATAAAGCTTACATAAATTATAAACATTGCAGGCACGGCTCGTGCATTATTTACCTGGGGGTTCACTGAAGTCATGTGACACATATTCAGTTTCCGCAAATAGACTTCCTTCGCCTAACAAAAGGATGGAAGGAGGGCTTAAAAGATTTGTCCAGAATTTTTTTCATCTGGAAGTATAAGGTTTTATAGTAGGGGTGAGCGAATAAATTTAGGGCAATAAATTGTGCCATTATGAAAAAAGTGGGGTTTTGTTGGAAAATCATGGACGTCCTTAAGTAGGGGCAAGGAAGATATTTTTTTCCAGGAGGGGCAAGAAACAGTACTTCAGTCTGAAGTTACTGCAACGCTTTTATAATAATTACCATAAATTACTGTGATGTAATATATAATGTTTTGGTGACATTCAATTTCCAGGGGGGGGGGCTCTTCCCCTTCCGGACGTCCATGCCGACTAATCAGAACTGGTCCTACATGTATTAAAGGGAAATGGCTACTAATGGCATGTGCATACTAGAAATCGAACCTTAGATATGCGACAACTTTGTTCAAATTTGGGGCTGGTCGCCCAGCACACGCTTTCTTTCAGCGGACAAGGAAGTTTGTTTACGTGCATTTCTATCGGCCATTTCTTACCTCCGCGGACAGCACGACTTATTTTGGTAATGTATCTCTTTTATTTTAATTCATCGCATCTAATACCAGCTTTTATTTGTTTCTACCCATTCATCTCTGCCACAATCTTGCATTTATTCCAAGAAGTTCGGTGCGAGAATGATACAATTGAAGATGAAATATGTAATGTGTGCGCTTCAAACTTGAACCCCACAGAACAACATTGGCAGGGAGGAAGCAGTGAGAACGGAGCCTTGTCCCGCGGCTTCTGCGACAGAACGAACTGCGCATGACCGTTGGTTGGAGACATAGGTTCGGCAGTATCCTATTCCATGTATTTAGCCCTATTCTCTCCTCGAGCTTCTGCTCCCGCACGAAGCTTTCACAATGGCACGAGCTGTCGTGTGGGGGTTCAATTGAGGGTCTGCTCCAGGGCTGTGGACTCGCGGTTTCTTCTTCTCAGCAAAAGATTTCGCTGTGTTACGGACACAAATACATGACTCATTGTGTAAAAATTTTAGCGAAATAATGTGAAAATGTAAAGACATTGTTTATTGTTCATTTTCGAGGTGATTATCGTATATTACTGGGGGTTCACTGATCCTGTGTGCTATAGGGCCAACCGCGCCTGAAACATTGAAATACTTCAATTTTACAACATTAAAATGTATAATTTCGACATTGTGTACTCAAACACAGCCACTTAATTTTATCATATGGCTTACAGAGAACGTCGTCAGACATTTTTGTAGTGGGTAAAGACCAGTAATAAATGTAGAATAGTAGAAATAATAATAATTACAACGGTTATAAATGTTATTATAATATAAAAAAATACTAAACTAGTTAAATAAACAAATTTTATTCGAGATTTATTATTATTTATTTATTAATGCTATTCGATCTACAAGCCGAGTGCATATCCAGCACAACAGTTACAATACTGATATGCACAGTTATTGCATTTTATTATTAACTTTTGCAAGTGTCGTCCAAGAAAAAACTTTAGAAGTTAGTAAAAATTTTACTAATAAAGTTTACATTGAATTCCATTAAATTAACTTAAAATTATAATTCTTGCAATTCTGAAAGGTTACAAACAGTTCCCATTTTTAAATATAGTCAACACATGTGCGTTAGACAATTATAATTTTCGAAACACGTAAAATATTTTCATTTGATTTACTCCAGTGATTTACTCGTGTGCGTGTCCAGTCTTTTCGCTTTACAGCTTGAATCCACTGATTTTTCCTTATGGATCTGTTTGAAAACTATGCATAGATACCCGAGAAGGAATATTTGTTCCCATCCTCGTGTTGAAACCAACTGTCATGCAAGGATTGTCGCCTTTTCTGTGAGACATTACCTTTACACCTTTGAAATTCATGTTATTTTTTCAAAACCGGAAGTAGCGCCCCCGCCTGCGCCGAACACGAACGAAAATGTAAACATCCGGTGAATAGCCCCCATTAATCGGTTGACGTAACACCCACTTTAGACGAAAGCATTTTCCTTAGCATTTTTCTTAACATTTATGCCAGGACCTATATGCTACCGTGTAAAGCGAGAAATCTTATGGCATATTTCATGGCATTTCTCAAGGATAGGATCCGTCCTATTTCCGTAGCATTTTTCGTAGCATAACCAATCAGAAGCGACCTCTACTTTTTCCACTTTGACATGAAAAACGTTTTAAATCCATTCATTTTACAGATAATGACACAAATATGAGATGTGCAAAATATCTCGGCGATATTTGTTTCGGTTCTCGAGAAACACGCCTTCAAACACCGCTAAAATTCACCTACTACGTCACGGATTTGAAAACGTCCTCTCCACAGACAAGAGGTCCTCTGACGTCATCACTTAGAAATGCGTGCAGGCGGGGCTTCTGCACGTCCCGTCAACTTAGCATGAGCCGCGAAAGCGACTGGAAAGTCACTTGTTAATGTGTAAAACAAGTATCTTGTAACTTCCATTGCAAAAATCTGTGCTCCATTTCTTGGAGATGAATTATGCCCTAGCAGTATAGTAGTATTTACTATAATTCAACCACTCGGTAGAGGGTTTTCCCATTAGGGTGACAAAGCAAACCTTGTAACAGTCAATGGCTGAACACGTGAACAGCCTTGTTCATTGCGAATACATAAGTTAGTTCTGACTGGCAAGAATTTAATGTTATAGGAATGCCTTTTCTGAAATTACAATTATTTTCGTCATAATATTTTCTTCACAAATTTTAAGATAATACTTTTAGAACACACTGGTTTACACGCCAGTTTCTGCAATATAAGAGGTGATACGGTATAAAAAGGTACGGTGAGTTTTTAAATTTCCTGCAGTAAATGACAGTTTTCTTCAGTTAATATATATATTGCAACTTTTTGTATTTAGCCTACTTTTACGTAGCTTTTCCGTTCACTTTGTTTAACCGCAACGATGAGAACGCATGGTTAATTTATTATATATCATCTCTTACATCACATTTCTTCCCATTTTTGGCTAATCGCTACAATGAAGATGAATAACTACAAGCAGTATTCGAAGTCGGGGTGCAGGAGTACACCCTCCCACACACACACTACCACCAACTGCACAAGTATCACTGAACCTGCCATGATAAGAGACGAACTTTCTCTTCTGTCCCATCTCATTTCGAAAACATTCACTTGTCCCATCTCCTTTTATGAGATGAGACGGAAAATGTTTGCTGGAGACTTTGGGGACAGCTAGGGGGACGCTTCTATTGTTAATGTTAGTGTTGCTCACGAGACGGAAAATGTCTCGTCTTGTGAGCAACACTAACATTAACAATAGAAGCATCCCCCTAGCTGTCCCCAAAGTCTCGAGGAAACATCCTCCCATGTAACAATTTCCAATGAAATGTCACTCACAAGGAAACAGTCATGCCCAGGTCGAGAGTCAAACCTGGAACATGCGACTTCCTCTGATAAATCATGAATTTTGTGTATAATAATTACAACGCCAGTCCATTCCTGGTAATTCTGAATCTGCAATTTGGTTTGCAGGATAATATTTAGTTTTCGAGGGCTGTACCGTCGAAACGAGGAGTGAAAAAAAAATATTAAGAAAGTTTTTTTTTGTATTTATAATGATAAGCCTTTCCATACGTTGTTAATTCTATATTTTTCTAGACTTGAGACGAGAACGAGAATTGCCCTCCCAAAGCGAGACGGATGTTTATAAATTTAGACGAGACTGTCAATGAGACATTTACAAATAAACACGAGACAGGCATACAACTCTCAACGAGAACGAGACCAAGGCTGCTATGTCTCGTCTCGATAGGATCCTTAGTGGTGAAGTTGTGAACCAACCAATGAATGCGTTCGGGGTAACGAGATGAGGCGGCTTTTTTCGCAGTACAAAATTCAAAATAATTATATCGTACCATTTCAGTATGGGATATTGTTATACACATGGGCGTATATATAGTTCACGGGGGGTGGGGGGGGATGGATCAACTTTTGGTATGATTAGGGTTGCTTTATTTCGTAAGTGAAAATCCAGGGCACTGCTGGCCGGAAGGTTGTTGGGGAGCATGGGGGGGGGGGATGTTGGACCCGACAAAGTTGTGTGTTTGTATTCACGAAATCACGCTACTTAGTATTGGTACTTTTCTGTTCATCTTGTGTCACTACGTTTTTAAGAACCAAATTTCTTTAATATGATTCGAGGGGGGGAAAATAGCTGATTTGACAGTCTCCATGCAGTTTCTTATCGCAGAAATTCCGAAACTATCAGGAAATTGCAGACATTTGGTCTGCAGCACCATCTGGTGTGTGGAATTACGTAATTTCCTTCCCATCCGTATCCCGTCCTATACGTCTCTAATTTAAGAGAATGAAATAAGTCGGAAGGAATTTTTTATGAACAAGCGGATAGAACAAGGAAACTGGTAATTTTAGTGAACCAAAAAAAGAGGGGGTTGAACCCGTTGAATTCTCCTTAAATACGCCCATGGTTATACACATTATTTCCTTGTAATAATTATACATAAACGAAGTATAGATATGTACTGTGCAACTAATGTAATCTTCTCAGTGTATTTTCTCTTATCTGCACAAAAATATTTGATCATAATTTGCTCAACAGAAATGTAACACAAACTGAAATTGCTTTATGGAAAAGAAAGTTAAATAGGCTTTATAAATAAAGTGAAGAATGTGAAAATTCCTATTTTGCACTACATAGGTTACGGTAAATATCGATAAATATAAGTTTAAAAAATATTTTTGAGTGTCTGGTCAGCAACCAATTTTATAAGCAATATTTTTCGCATGGCCTGAGAACACACACGCAGCAGAACCCTTTCATTTATCTTGCACGTGAGCAGCACAGATATTTCATAGAAGAATGATCATTACAAAGCATAGCTTTCCTTTCTCCTATCGCTCCTTCTTCCATTATTTAAATCGGTGCAGATTTGTAAAACTGCTGCACGTGTTCGCTCACCGTGGGCTACCCATCCGGAACTGGACGCTCGAAACAAACGACAAACGAGCTCTCCCTAAGTAGTGACGTAGTAACATGGCGGCGGCGTGTTTTCAGCGCAACGCTAGCCTCGCAACTTTGGAAGTCTCGTTTCTGCCTTAAACTGGACGCAGATAAACGCGAGAACTTGCAGGGGTAATTTTTCCAGGGTGTAGTTTTTAAAATTGTTGTAAAAAAAATTGAGTGGAAATGTCCATTGTAATGGCGGCCACGTGAGATGTAAACAACGTGTGCATTCCAAGAGTCTTAAGGAAACGAACGCATTCAACGAAAATAACTGGGCTCGTGAATCTGGTGAAAACAGTTATTTTACAGACTATTGGGACACTCTAGGCGAAAGCGTAGGCGCAGCGTTTTCTTTAGAGAAAGTTTCCACATGGCGTCCAGCGGAAGGAATGTCCTTATGTCAAAAATAAACTCTACTGTGGACACTGTTACTCATTTTAATCACATTCTAAGAACGGTTAAGGCATACACATCTCGTGCATGTTGCTTCATATCGCTATCTGTTAAAATTATAATACATTTTCCGAACTAGTGCAGTTTGAATCCATCAGTATGCGCGTTGTCTGTAGGCAGCAGAGGATTCTCACCGAACAAACCAGCGGTGAATCTCGTTCTTACACGAAACGCACGGAATGCGACTTTTGGGACAGCATAATAAAACTCACGAAACGCACGGAAGCACTTATGGAACGACCAGTTGCCATAACTCGTTTAACGCGTAAAACTCGTGCGACTTTCGGAACGGGCCCAACGTATCACTTCACATTTTTAAAACACAATAATTATTCAACCGAGTGGAATTGCGCATCGTATTAAATGGTTTTAGGTAGAGAAGCATGGCACAGATGAAATATATACTTTACAACGTTTACTGTGCACGTATGGAATAATATTTTAGTTTTTTCAATTGTAAACACCGCACACTTGCCATATATGGTGTAACTCGACGTAATCGCAAAAGCTGGCCGAAAAGTTGCATGAAATCGTATCGTACCCAAGGTATTGGGTAAGAAGTATAAAGTCTTAGCATAGCAGGTAACAGAGATAGGAATGCTGAATAAGTAATCAGGCAAAGGTCGGGTGATTGACTTGGAAGGGTATGTGGCATGAGTGTTGGAATTGTCAGGAGGTGTGATCAGTTGGCGAGGATAGGAGAGAGAGTAAGGTCTGCGGATTGTGAGAGAGGAGCAAAGTGGAGAACGATTATTGGACGATGGTGTGTGATTGGATCGATGTCTGACGGGGAGGTCAGACAGTGACATTTGAGAGGACAAGCGTGGGAACTATCTTCATATATTTGTAAGGCAAGTAATATCCTTTTCTTAACCAATTCATATCGGTTCAGTCATGGAGAGTATAAAACCCATATCTAATCTAAGCTAATTTCTATCGCCATTCCTTTAAAAGGTAACCTCTTGCATTTATCACATTTAGGCCAAGCGAGTGATAACCATCCGAGAGATGAATAACAAATAACTACATCACCCAATTAAATCTAGAGGTTCGATCCCAAACGCAGCATGGGAGTTGCGTTACGTGGTGGACGTGCTTTGGGCTTCTCATCAATTTTTTTGCAAATGTGATGAGAAAACACTGCAGTACGTGAAATACTGCGATTTTCATCTATTTCATTCCGAAATATGATGAAAATAATAGAGCCTTCTAGCTTTTCAAATTACGTACGTGCGATATGGCGCCGGAATTTTCACTTGTTAGCGCTTCACGTTGTGTTAATAATCAATTATTACCAAATATCAAGAAAAGAAAGCAAAAGGTAGGCCTAGCAATATGCTACGCGGTAAGGCGCAAATAAATAAGAGTAGAGTTTTAACTAGGTTATTCGGCGATTGGCTTGTGAAAAGATGAGAATTAACATTAGGATGTTGCATAAAGGTTGGTTAAATATTTTAAAGATGTGTTCGGTACTGTCGTCACTCTGTTACGCGATTGTTGAACCTAACTTATCAAATTTCCGGGAGAGTAAACAATTGAATTGCTGATAATGTCCTGTCAAAGCCACGGGGGGATGAGAAAAGAAAACAAGCAACTTAGTGCTAATTTGAAGCTAATCAAGCATTTTTCCTGCGCATAGGCTAATCATAGAATCATGGCGCAATCTAGATTTATCCACCCCAACATTCTCGAAACTATCCAGTTTCATGGTAACATTCACGAGGATGTATTAAAATTCATTGACAAATTTGAAAGTTTAGCTATTCTTAATGAGTGGAATGACTTAAAGAAAAGGCAATTGCTACCGGCATTTTTGGCTGATTCAGCATTGGAATGGTTCAATACTTGGAGTCGAACTCAGGAAGCACAGGATATAGATTTTGTAACTTTAAAAACTAAAATTGTGTAGGAATTTACGGAACCGGGGGACACTTTTCAATTAGAAGAACAAATCAGATTACGCTTCCATCAGGAAAATGAACCTGTTTCAAAGTATGTGAGAGAAAAACAGTTATTGTTATTAAAATTAGATCCTGGCATGGACATTAGTGAACAAATTAAGCAAATAAGCGGCGGTTTACAACCTAACTTTATGAAAGAAGTTTATAACAGGGAATATGCAGTGCATGAAATGTTACGAGACCTGAAACATGTTGAACAATTCAAATATCTCGTGCAAAAACGTAAAATTCTAGAAACTGAATGTGAGACAATGAAAGCTCTGTCGTGTTCTGAATCGAGTCGAGCCTACATGCCGACTCAGCAAGCTATCACGTTGCAGCGCGCGGTCAATGGTCATGTTGACATAAGTTATTCTCAGGCTAATCGGGAGATCGAGGAAAGATTAAATGCACTGCAACAAGACCTTGATCAATTACAGTCGAACGCGGGACTCCAGTCTCATGAGTCAGATTTAGTTTTGCAATTTCAGAATCTTGAGGCTAAAGTAAATGCACTTGCAGAACATCGGAAAAAAACATTCATTCACTGAGTCATCATTCTCATATACAGTTAGAGAAAATGAACATAGAGATAGAAACAATAGGAGAACCTATTATCATAATAGTAATCATAGAGCTCAGAATAGAAATACTTGGCATAATAACCACAATAATAATCTCGACACACAGTCGCAAAGCTCGCATAGGGGGCGATGGCGCAATGGCGGTAACCCTCGATTTCAGCGTTCGCATTTTTCATCTTCATCGCAGCTAACATTTTTGGAGCAACAACAGGGACGCGAAGATCCAAATAACCATACTAATCAGGTTGTAAATACAAATCATTCTACTTTTCGTAAGAACAGAAGCAATTTTAAACGAGTAAGACCTGCATATGACGGGGACCTAGGTGTAGGACCTACGGGGAAAACTAACGGTCTCTACTTTTCCTTCTGAAGATCTGATTTACATCAATGTGAAAGTAGATGGGGAAATTCGACAGTTCATCCTGGATAGTGGAAGTCAAATTTCGGTAACTGGAGATAAGAACATACCAGTCGATGCCAAGCGATTTAATATAAATACTGCGATTAGGGGGGTCACTAATAGTCAACTGACGGTTAAAGAAATTGTGTTACTACCATTTTCTATACATAACAAAACATTTGTTCATCCATTTAGAATCGTTAAGGATTTTAATCAAGTTACCATATTAGGAAATGATTTCTTGAAGGGACAAAAGGCTAAGTTAGATTTTGAGGAAAATAAGCTTACCTTGCATAGATTTGGCACACCTCCTAGAAACCAAATTAAAAATGAGAATAAGAAAGCTTTTGACGTGTCAATCAAAGTTTCCCATTTATTACAGCATGTTTTGCAACCAGAATTTGTAGCTGCTAAAAAGATAAAAGTGAAACCCAGGACACATTTGTGCATTCCACTGAAATTGGCTAATTCATATGACACAGATAGGACACTCTTGGAACCGGACCTACAGTTTCAAGAGAAAACGGGATTGATGGTTGCCAGAGCAATTATTAATCCGGATTCGAATCTCATTTGGATCACAAATCCTTTAAATTATAATGTTACAATTAAGAAAGGCACTATTATCGGGAAAGCTGAAACATGGGATAGGCCAATCATGAGTAACAATAATGATGAGAATAAGGATGAAATTGGTGAACAGGCACAGGTTTTTGCGACGGAAGAGTCAGGGAACGTCAGTGACGCACGGGCGGACCCTAATCGGTTTGATGTGAATCCGAATTTAGAACCCCAGCAAAAGGAGCAACTTTTGGCTGTTTTAATGAAATATCCACATGTTTTTGCGTGGTCAAAGGATGATATAGGTAGAGCCACGAATTATAAACATAGAATTCAACTAAAAGATGACACAGAATTTCACTTAAAATCCTACCCAATTCCAGTTCACATTCGTGATGAAATTAAAGATCAGATTGAGACTTTATTAAAGCAAGGTGTTATTTCTCCTACAAAATCACCCTTTAACTCTCCAGTTATCCCTGTAAAGAAGGCAAAGGGGAATTATGGATTATGCCAGGATTATCGCAGATTGAATGTTTCGTCTGTATTTGACGCTCTGGGTGTGAATAACATCAATGAAATATTATACAATATGGGGGCAAGAAATAATACTGTACGGCGGACTTGAAGAGCGGATTCTTTAATATTCCTCTCACCGAGGACAGTAAGAAATATACAGCATTTACAATACCAGGAATGTCTCAGTATCAAATGAACGTCGTGCCACAGGGCCACGTCAGTTCATCAAGTGCGATGACTCGTTGCATTCACCTTGCTTGCTCAAATTTTGATCCCAATCACTTTGCCCATTATGTGGATGATTTATTTTGCTTCGGAAATACCTTTGAAGAAATGATCGTAACTCTGGAGAAAATGTTAGAATGTTTACAGGCCGCGGGATTGAAGCTTGCAATAGAAAAATGTCACTTCGGCTACACTGAGATTATTGCTTTAGGACATAAAATTTCAAAATTTGGCTATCGGATCAATGATAAAATCATTGATTCTATCAAAAAATATAAGACCCCGACAACTGTGAAACAAGTTCGCACATTTCTCGGATTAACATCTTATGTCAGGAAGTTTTTAAAATCATATTCCGAGATTGCACTTCCCTTGCAAAAATTGATAGGAAAAAAGAAGAAATTTCTCTGGGGGGAAGAACAGCAAACTGCGTTTGAGAGGTTGAAAGAGGCTTTACTTACAGCTCCTGTATTAATGGCATATGATCCATCCAAAGAAGTAAGGGTATATACGGATGCAAGCAGTAAGGCTATTGGCGCGGTGATTTTACAACCGAATGCGAACGGTGATTTTCAACCTATTTCCTACTGCAGTAGAGTGTTAAAAGACCATGAAACTCGACTTTCAACCATCGAGCAAGAATTGTTGGCAATCATATACGCATTTAAGTCATTCAGATTCTTTTTACTTGGGAGACATTTCGAATTATTTACCGACAACCAAGCAATCACATTCATTTGCTCCTCAACGCAACTTTCAAACAAATTATTTAGATGGTACACGTTGATGGCCGAGTTCGATTTTACGCCAATTCACTGCAAAACTACACAAAATATGGCGGATGCTATCAGCAGAGAAACAGAACATGATCCACAGGGAGAAGACGAGGAGCTTCCAGAGCCACGTACATTGTTATTGTTAGATGAGACAATTGATGTTGCTATACACCAACGAGAGGATTCTTTTTTTTGGAAATATCATTAATATTTTGGAAGGAAAAGAAGACGAGGGGGGCAACAACCCACCCAGCCCCTCCCTGCAGAGGCAAGCTTGCTATTATGTTATGGAAAATGGACTTCTTTATAGACAACATAAACTGGGAGCTACGACTAAAAGATTATTATGCATACCGAAGTCACTTCGCAACACTGTTATTGAGACATTACATAGTCTATCAGCTGGAGGAGCGCATTACGGCTTCACAAAAACATACAAAAATGCACTGGATAGGATTTACTTTCCATTTATGAAGAACCATATTCAGAAAATGGTCAAGGAGTGTGTAATTTGTCAGCAGAATAAGCGCATAAAAGGAGCGCCATATGGAGAACTTTTAACGTTCAACTCACAGAAACCATTCGATAGAATCGCTTTAGATTTTAGCGGACCGTATCCACCAAGTGGTTTGTTTCGCCATAAATATATACTATGTGCAATCGATCATGGTACTCGATTTTTAATTGCTCAATGAGTAGGAGATACTTCAAGTGAGACAGCAGCTAACTTTCTTTTTGAAAATGTAATTTTACGCTATGGATGTCCTTCTCATTTAGATACAGACAGAGGTACTTCATTCACAGCTAGTTTATTTAAAGAACTATCGGAGAAATGTGGAATCCATCTGAAATTCGCTCCAGCAGCTAATCACAATTTAATTGGATTATTGGAACGATCACATGCTATTTTACAGGGACTTATGAAAAACTTCGTGAACTCAAAACACACAGACTGGCTTTTATACTTGCAATCGGCCGTGTGGTCGTACAATGTTAATTACCAGGAGAATTTGAAGAACAGTCCATTTTTTCTTCTTCATGGATTTACGCCTAGATTAGTCTGGGAGAGCGGACTACATTTAACGCCCAGTGTGAATGTAAACAACGAGATGAGATTCAAGATTCTCGAAAAAGCACGAGAAGCAGCTTATGAGTCTCTACAGAAACGCCACCGATAAGCAAAAAAGTACTACGATAAACGTCACCAGTCCATTGAATTTACGCCAGGAGAATTGGTTCTAGTATACGATGGCAGTCATCGTGTACACACCGCTAAATGCTTTTCGGGAGTATATAAAGGACCTTGTAAAATTATAGCAAAAGAAAATCCCAATGTTTACAAGGTGGAATATAAGACAAAACGGGGACAGACAGTCATAGACTGAATGTCGGTCCAGAGATTGAAGAAATACTATGCTTCGGAACACGGTAGCGGCGATGAGAATGTAAATGGTGATGATGAGACTGAAGAACAGGAACAGTCAGGAGTGAATGAGTGAGAACATACCTTTTACCCTGTACGTAACTTACTTTTCAGTACTCTGATGCACTAAATAAATTTTACATCTTGCAAATATTTTTTTTAAACTAACAAACACTAAAATTATGTGAAATATTATTGTTTAGCCCTTAATAATTGCACGGAAGTGTAAAACTAGTTATTACCACACTAAAATCATTAGTTATAACACGTAGACATCGAGGTTTCATAATAATGAACAACAAGTACAGTAACGCGCAAAAATAATAATAATTAATATTATTGTATTCACGGATAGTGAACAAAGGGAATGGTGATGAATATAAATTGGGCGCAAGGAATTTTCCTCAGATTTCTGTAGGCCTGCAGAGAACTGATGGAAATAATCTTTTGTGAACTACAAAAGATAAATAGTGTAAGTCAATAATAGACTTTAGTATTTTTTATGAATAAAATGTGTTAAACACATTAGGTAAGGAAAATGAGAATTAAAATTCTCTATGATTTAGCGTGGTTAGTCAAAATAGGGTTTAACGAATTACACATTTTAATATTTCAATTATTAAATTTAAATAATAATTACAATTATAATTTTAAAAACTAAATAAAAGACAGAAATATGAGATTATCAGTTTTATAAGATTTAAATAACGTTAAATAAAGAGAACAGTTAAAATAAGAGCTGACTAGGCATACAGCCAGTAAATTATTCAATTAAACAAGCTACAGATCAATAATAACTAAATAAGAATTGCGATAATAAGAACTATAATATAGATAATAATAATAACGAAGAGGATAGTGAACATATTGAGTTCTTTGATATTTATAATAAAATGCATCACGTAGAAATAATATAAATATTAAGATTACCTTTATAATTATACGCATTTTACATTGAGATTTAATTATTTTGTATATTTTTCTTACATAACTTTACATAAAAGCTAGATTTGAAATCTAATATGAAGAGTAATAAGTCAATTAAGAGCATAGAAGAAATAAGTAGT
This sequence comes from Lepisma saccharinum, assembly GCF_977018435.1. Lineage (NCBI taxonomy): Eukaryota > Metazoa > Arthropoda > Insecta > Zygentoma > Lepismatidae > Lepisma > Lepisma saccharinum. The sequence goes on along the minus strand of NC_139241.1, from coordinate 10,185,916 downwards.
ATTTTCAACATACAGCTACGATCATGTGTTATCAGCAGCCACTTGTCACATTTTGTTAACAATTTAACGACACAGTCATGAGATGAATTACGACAGTCTTGAAGAAGTAAAATATATTTTATTACACATGTACATTACATTGATCCATATAATTTGGGATAATTCACTCCAAATACAACTCAATTAGTTTATTGAATGTTATAATGAAGTTACTTAGCGTACTTCCTAATTTTTTTTCTTCCTCATGGTAGAAATTTCCCATCTTGTAAAATTCCCACTTAAAATTTCCCTCACATGTATTTCACATTCTGAAAACGATATCGAAAATCAGCTTCGAACGTCTTCATGATAAATTATATGTCGTCAGCAAAAGGATAAAGTTCAACCAGGGTACAACGGAAATGTCCTTCCTCTTTAAGCAATGGGGAAACTTGAGTTACATTCAGAAAGACAGAAGAACTGAATAAATATGCAAGTGAGACATTCTATTCGTTTCTTGCGGCAACGATATCTACCTACATCGGCAGGAGCAAAATTCTCTCTTGACATGAAGTAACCAACACGTTGCAAATTAAACAGCAGATATCTCACATTCCACATTAGCCGCGGAACTGAATAAACTGCCGATAGAGCATTCTTTCAACTCAGGCTATCGACTTCAAGGATACAAAAGAACATGCAACCTTATGTCCGTTCAGAACGATATTCCTTCATCTGACAACATTTGGAATATAAATTGCAATTAAGTTTTCGTTTTTATGTCATTTAATTTTAGGTGATTATATATATAGTTAAACACTACCAATTGTCAACTTTCATTTTTTTCTCTCCATATTTTTTTGTATACACAATTGTATATTATTTTCCTTGAATATTCTTAGGCTAATTGCAATATCATTAGGGGAGAAAGAGTCAATAATGGACAACGAAATTTCGGATTCTTAGAATATTATCTGATGTATTTCAATTTATGTGGACAATATTAGCAAGTGCAAAGGAAATTTTACAATTACTCTTTATTAATGACGATATTTTATCAATATTATACTAACAGAAGGACGATTGATCAACACATTATTTTTAGTAATATTTAAAGTATTTTATTCAATTCAATGGTTATTGATAAATATTTTCAGACATCAATTATAATTTAAATTTTGCAGTAGTATACAGTATACACTCATAAAATCTTCAAGAGTATTTACATTATTACATTTAATTCATATGTAAAGTTCAATTTGCTTTTAGTAATTATTAGTAGTTATATTTATTTTTTTCTCTTCTCAAGATTCTAATTATATTTGGTGTGTAAAGGATGGCATTAATTAGAATTTGGGTAATTTATAGTAAGAGTAAATGTTATGACCGAATCGGTAATCCTTTTCAAATTCCATTTCCTAAAATATAACAACCCTCAACTACAAGATTTTTCATACTCGTAATATTTACAAGTACTACTTTCTTAAAATAAGGGTGACTTAGAGGCGCCCTTGTCTCAACAAAACCTCTACACATACCGACATATTAAGTTCTCTCACAAACAACATTACACTAACGATCAGGAGGAAATGCCTGTTCGGTATATGAAGCAAATTTCCTTTCCAAAACCTACCTGAATTGCCTCACAGATAATTCAAATTTTAACGGTGAAATGAACATTTTAACAATATTATGAAACCATGTTAACAGTCCTCAGTTCAACTTTTTCACAGATGTCAACGTCAAGAGATGGTCACCAGCTAAAACCTTGGAGAAATAAGAAGTCAATTTACACCTGAAGGACGCAGAGGAATTATTTGTCCTACGATTTTTTTTGAGAATTTCTCAAGATTTTTATTTCTGAGATTTTTCTTTTATTTTTTCGACACGTGGAAACAGGAATTACAATTAGACCTTTCATCAATTTTAATTACGCAGTTCAGCGAAATCAGTTGATAAGCACCAAATCGTTTAACACGGATCTCCTTCATTCTATTCTAATTAACTCCTACTGAAGTCAAGTAGTAGTGAGACCTGATATTCAACGCTGATAATACATACATTGATTTGAAGGAATATTTACATACAACTAAATACTTCACATTCACAATTCGAAGATATGCAGTTCTCTACTATACATTTTTCTTCAATGACAATATTTGTAGCTGCAAAGTTAATGCATCAAAGTGAAAAACATTTTTCACGGCCACAAGGAACTAATATATACATATATACGTGGTTTAGTTCAAGAAGAAACTTCATTGCTATGCGCAAAGACTATTAAGTGATGATAACAAGAGTAAAATTATGGTATTTTACATGAACTTTTTGTGAGAATCAGGATAAGTCAAGGATTATTTTATGGACAAATGTTAGTGCTGTGATTTTATCTATCGAACACTATTATATTTTTATTTTCAAATACATAAATTCATGTACATATATTATTATTCAAGGACAGTTTTGATACAGTGTATATATTTTGATTAACTTCAAATTTTCTAATTAAATATTTATTGTGATAGTTGACATATATTATAAATAAAAACGACAGCGATATTTAAATGATACACTAAAGTAAGAGACGGTGAAATTTACATCGATAATGACATATGTGTGCAAGTGTAACTCGGATGAGTATCACAAACGTTGCTGATTTTGTAAATATTAACTTCCAAATACATAACAGTGTTGTACAGTGTCAGTGCTTGCAGGATCGATTACACTACTTCGCTAGTGTGTCATTGAGACATAAATTTTGACAAGATCCATTCTTGTGGAACAATGCTTTTATAATTTTCTCACGTGGTGTCAGACTGTTGCATGCTTATGCACGGACTTCGCTACGTCATCATGTAGTATTAGAACTCAGATGTGTAGCGTAAGCCTCTCAATGAATACGCGCACGAGCAGATTGTCAAGTTAGCATAACAAACTCACGTGCCAGTGTTTACCTTTTATATGCTTTACGCAGACATGTATTTTTTTTCTTCTCTTTGTTTCTATCGGGACTTGTGATATATCTATATTTTCAGGACCTATATTATTCCATTTACATATATTCTGGGTAATGGTATGTTATTACAATATTTTTAGTATATTATATTTTATAATAAAAAAAAATCTCTCCATGGAATGGATCGATATGGAATACAACTTTAAATTTTTCAACTTTAGGTGAAAATCAAAAGATTTTCATTGGGGGGTAGAGGAGCGTATCGTACCCAAGGTATTGGGTAAGACGTATAAAGTCTTAGCATAGCAGGTAGCAGAGATAGGAATGCTGAATAAGTAATCAGACAAAGGTCGGGTGATTGACTTGGAAGGGTATGTGGCATGAGTGTTGGAATTGTCAGGAGGTGTGATCAGTTGGCGAGGATAGGAGAGAGAGTAAGGTCTGCGGATTGTGAGAGAGGAGCAAAGTGGAGAACGATTATTGGACAATGGTGTGTGATTGGATCGATGTCTGACGGGGAGGTCAGACAGTGACATTTGAGAGGACAAGCGTGGGAACAATCTTCATATATTTGTAAGGCAAGTAATATCCTTTTCTTAACCAATCCATATCGGTTTAGTCATGGAGAGTATAAAACCCATATCTAATCTAAGCTAATTTCTATCGCCATTCCTTTAAAAGGTAACCTCTTGCATTTATCACATTTAGGCCAAGCGAGTGATAACCATCCGAGAGATGAATTAGTAGTGCAGGTGGACGGGTTCACAAACCGAAAATGAGGCTCGGTGAGGCTCGCCTTAATGGATTTCTCTCGTAAGGCATGAGCCTCATTTTCTGGCAGTGTTGCCAGCTGCTTACTCGAAAAAATCACCAAGGTTTTTTTTGGGTCTAACCTAGCCTAAAGCAAGGAGCTGGCAATCTTGCTTAAAACTCGCCTTAATGGTTTGCTCTTGTAAGGCATAAGCTCTATTTTCTCGCAGTGTTGCCAATATTTTACTCGAAAAAATCACCAAGGTTTTTTTTTGGGTCTAACCTAGCCTAAAGCAAGGAGCTGGCAATCTTGCTTAAAACTCGTCTTAATGGTTTGCTCTTGTAAGGCATAAGCTCTATTTTCTCGCAGTGTTGCCAATATTTTACTCGAAAAAATCACCAAGGTTTTTTTTCTTGGTCTAACCTAACCTAAAACAAGGAGCTGGCAATCTTGCTTGAGGCTTGCCTTACAGTGCATAAAGCAAGAAGCTGGCAACCTTGCTTGAGGCTTGCCTTACAGTACATAAAGCAAAGTTGCCAACCTACTAGTACTTTTGCCATAGCTTTTTACAAAAAAAGAGAGAGGAGAGAGAGAGGGAAGAGTTAAACAATCGACAGCTGCCAACACTCACCTACAGCTTTTTTTTTTTTCTTGGTCTAACCTAGCCTCAAGCAAGGAGCTGGCAACTTTGCTTGAGGCTTGCCTTACAGTACATAAAGCAAAGTTGTCAACCTACTGGTATTTTTGCCATAACTTTTTACAAAAAAAAAGAGAGAGGAGAGAGAGAGGGAAGAGTTAAACAACCGACAGCTGCCAACACTCACCTACAGCTTGGTCTAACCTAGCCTCAAGCAAGGAGCTGGCAACTTTGCTTGAGGCTTGCTTTACAGTGCATAAAGCAATTTTTGCCAACCTACACACACTAAACAAGGAGAGCCGGCAACAAACACGCACTGCCGTAAAAGAGAGAGAGAGATGGGTGGATGGCAATATAGTATGTGTGTGCGTGTGTGCGTATAATATGTAGCATTATTAACTAGAGTGTGTTGGCAATTTACTTACAACTAAAAAAAAATAGAGATGCCAACGTTGCTGTAAGATGAAAAGAGAGAGAGAGAGATTTATGGCCGGCAACAGTGGTGAGCGATGTCCTCTCTCTTCTGTGCAATATGACACACGCTATTGTAAGAGAGATGGATGACTGGGAGGGGCAGCATTTCTGGCTATTCACAGTGGCGGATGTACTTCCTGTTTTTTTTTTAAAAGCTAACAATAATGATGGAATTTCATGCTGACAGAGCGGATTTCTACTAGTCCACGTTGTTAACCTACATATTACTCCTCGACTAATAAAACTAGAAGCTCGAGGGCATTAACATTAGACCGTCACAGACTTTCACATTACCCATCACTGATGCCGCCAGAACCAAGTTTCCTGCTTCTATTCATAAACAAAAAAAAAAAGACGGGGAGAAGAGAGACATGTACACGCTTTCGTTGCCATTTTATATCAACTAGGGGGAGTGGGGCAGGAGGCGGACATGTAACGGGAGATCACACAAGCAAGCTTCCTCTATTCTGACTAATAAAGCATCATTCTACTCTGTGAGCTGCAAGGAGAACATTGTGAGCTGCAAGGAGAACATTGTGAGCTGCAAGAAGAATATTGTGATTGTGATTGAAATTAACTAACGTGAGTAAATTTGTTTGTTAGCTTGCATGAGTTGGCTTTGTGTTATATAAATAGGTAGTGTTGCTTCTGTGAGTTGATTCTGTAATAACCAAACAAATGTAAAGGAATTGTAGATAAAAGGTAAAACTCTCTACAAAAAGCCAAAACAATTCTTAAGCATATTGTGGAAGGAATATATACTCGCAAAGCACGCAAAAAGAAGAGAGAGAAAGTATACAAGTTTTAAGTGTGTTGCATGTATCTCTCTTTTTTTTTCTTGCTTTTTTTATATATATATTTATTACATATTACTATATACATCAGGCATATGCAAAATAGCAATATGCAGGGTGTAAGAGGACGACTTTCTGGTAAGACGCCCAACAGTTAACCTCACTTCCACGTAGTACACCCTGGACTGTAGAGTAACGAGGCTCTGGCGTCTGGCAGACCAGTATAATTTTGCGTGCGTTAGCCTGTTTTTTTTTTGTGCGTTTGATATTTAGTGGAGGTACATAGTGTTTCGAATTTTATTATTATTTAGTTTTATACACAACAAGCATTCACAAAAAAATAACAATAATGTGGTTTAAAGTTTTTTTAACGTAATTGCTACGTAAACAAAATGGCCGACTTGCAATGAGTGTGTCAAAGTTTTTTTAAGCCTAATTGCTACGTAAACAAAATGGCCGACTTGCAATGACCGTGTCAAATATGAATAGATTGAGAGATGGAAAGAGAAGTTAAATATGCTTAAATAAAGTGCTCCTCCGTGCATAGCACCATACCATAAAAGCATATAGGAAAACTGCCATGTTTATGCATGGAACTTAAATATACATATAAAATTAAAATATTTGGTGCTGACCACATCACACATTGCTGACTTTGCATTGTATTTTCCTATATTCACATATGCACAGTAAGGCTAATCGGGACTAGGCCTACAGTTTTTTAAAATAGGATCCGAACCACTATGTACTTTTATCGGGTTCGAACCTAGGACCTCTTGATTACAAGGCAACAACACAACCACCGCACTTTTGAGCCCTAGTGAATATGAATATGTAGGAAAAAACAACGGTATATACATAATCCAAAGTTGCGTGGTTCTAGGCCCCATAGGAACCAAGAAAATCAATGTCTTGGAAAAACATCTTAAGATATTTGTCTTAATCTTTAAGAAAGTCGACTTCCGGTCTGTCAAGATGTTACTTCCGGTCTGTCAAGAAAATTTTCTTAAGATATTTGTCTTAAGATGTTTTCCAAGACATTGATTTTCTTGGTTCCTAATTGACCTAGGATGATGATTTTAGGTTTGTTGGATAGGATTTGACGAAAACTATACGACTAGCAAATAAAATCGATTCCACCCCCTCAAGTTTCGAAAATATAGACAATTTTTTTTATTTTTTGAGAAACTTGATTTGCTGGCTTAGTTTTTACCCTATTTCGAAAATTTTAATGGCATTTGATAAAAAATTGAATGTACTCTACAACCTATTGGAAACATAATGATTAGTGCTTACTGTTTTCGAGTTATTTTAAATTTAAATTTCAAGATGTGATTTCTAAGTTGTTTTGTAACTCGTAAACTGGGGGTCGTAGAAAACCTATTTTTGTTTTATCTGCTATTGCCCGACAAATACTATAAACACAAATAATGTTTATTGTTTGATTTAAAAAAAATCGAAAATAACTTTGTTTTCTGAAAATAAAAAATGTGTGTATGGAAAAAAAATACGATTGTGTAATTTTTTATGATGTATGTTTGCATGTAAAAATAAGTATACCTGAAAGTTTTAGAATTTCAAAATAGCTATATATATATATATTTGCTATAATATCAGCAGAAACAATAGAATATATATAAACAAGTACATTTTCATAGTTTCATACCTCTACTAGATTGGTAGAAAAATATACTAATGGGCAATAAAATCTGAAGAAGATTCGTGTCTAGCAAAAAATAAACTAAATAGAATTACACATGCATACAATATTTATTGTGCTTTTTTCTATCTACAATCATATTTTTCTTATATATTTTTTTAAATTTTTTTACAGGGTTTATTAAAGCACATATTTGAGGAAAACAACGCCACCCATATATAAATAAACCCCCCCAAACTAACACTAATTAGAATTAGCCTACAAAATTTTTCTCGTAAGGCATTTTTTGTAAACACTCTACCACCAACAGATCACATATAAATAAACATACCCCCCCAAAAAAAATGCGCTCCATGAAAAGTTGTCCTGTGTGCAAGATAACCATATCAAGCAGAAATTTTGCAAGACATTGTCGTACCTGCGTGCCAGGCAAGCATTTGGCTGCCACTGAACTATGTTCCGGATGCAATAAACAGTTCACAATTGCGTATGTCAAGAAGCATAAGCTTAATTGTCTAAGCAAAAATACATCTGGGGCCCAGCCTTCGACCTCTACCAAGAGGAAGGCAGAAGCAGCCTCCATCAATGCACCATCCGCCAAACGTGTCAAGCCTGTGGCGAAAGCGAACCAGACTGCTTTCGAGCGGTTGTTAGAGGACTTTGTCCTCACTTCGGAGGGCTCATGCGACGTGCGTAGCTTTTTGGAGAACGTGCAAGCCAAAATCATTTCCATCCTCGGTGATGCGCTTGCAACGCACTCCACCAAATTCTACGCATCGCTACGTTGCCAGTACAAGAAGCCGTCTGATGAAATTTACAGCTTCTGCCACAACACCAAGGCGAAGACGCTGCATCTGGCGGATGTCGACAACCTCGAGGTCATCTACAACCAGTTTGCCGATGAGCTGGTGGCAAAACAAGAAGAACATCAAGCTAAAGGCTCGGGGGGTTCGCTGTGCGGTGAACCCCACGAACTGTGCGTCAAACTTTGCAAGTTCGTGCCTCTCTCCGCCTCCAGCTACGTCCCTTACCACCTACTATTGCGGCAAAGAAGGCTGTCCTGAACATTCAGAACAGTGACGCCAAGTGCTTCGTATGGTGTGTTCTGGCAGCGTTGCACCCTGTCCACTGGAAAAACCAACCACGCCGAGTTAACCACTACCTACCCTACGAGTCAGAGCTGGAAGATGCGATGGTTGGGATCGACTATCCCGTAGAGGTCCCGGACATTCGAAAGTTCGAAGCTCGTGCGCGGTTGGCTATCAACGTTTACGGCCTCACTGACAAAAATGCGGTGTACCCCATCCAGGTGAGCGACGTAGAGGACGATGGTGCGCAGGAAATTCATCTCCTACTTATCAAGAACGAGACCCATCACCACTACACCCTTATCCGTTCCCTCTCCCGGTTGGTGTCGAGCCAAAAAAGCAAACAAAAACAACACATAGAAGTTTGTCGAAGGTGTCTGTTCACTTTTGACAATCGAGAACAGCAGGATTATCAGCGCATCAGAGGCCCCAACATCGCTGCCGAGAAGCTCGCTCGCCACAAGTTCTACTGTAGTAACAACGAGCCGGGTGTGGCAGTCTTGCCCAAACCTGGCACCGTGGAGCGTTTCCACATGCACGGTGCTATGGTGGAGCACCCCGCTATCATCATCGCAGATTTCGAGGCCTTCCTCAAACCCCTGTCTACTTGCGATCCCGATCCCGAAGTTTCCTCTACCACCCCTTACCAACTCCACGAGGCATCCAGTTTCGCATACGTTGTGGTACGACGAGACCAGCACATCGCCCCCGAGCCCTACGTGTACCGTGGTCCCGACGCAGCCAAACACTTCCTCGAGAAGATGGTTGTCGAGGCCAACGAGATAGGGAAGATACTGTTGGACCCCAAGTCTATGCTCCCACTGTCTCCCGACGATCAACGTAGACACGACGAGGCCATCGCTTGCCCTGTCTGCGTCAAGGAGTACACCGCCAACAACCGTAAAGTCCAACACCATGATCACTTTAACGGTAGGTATGTTGGTCCATGGTGCAACGGATGCAACCTCATGGCTCGGGACCCGCACTTCATCCCTGTGTTTTTTCATAATGGCTCGGGATACGACTTCCACCATCTGGTGCCTCACTTTGGGTACGACGACATGCGAATCAACGTCCTGGCGCAGAACGAGGAGCGTTACATTAGCTTGAGCAAGTGGGTGCGAATCTCAGGATCACACTCTACCGTCGAGCTTCGCTTCCTCGACTCCCTGAGGTTTCTCCCGGCCAGCCTCGATGCTGTCGCAGGGAAGCTTAGCGACGAGCAAATGCTCATTACCTCCGGAAACTTTCCGAACTTGGACGCCGGCCTCTTCAAGCGTAAGGGGGTCTATCCCTACGAATACATCACAGACCCTTCCAAGTTCGCAGAGACGTCGCTACCTCCTCGAGCAAACTTCTATAGCAAGCTGCGAGGCTCGAACATCACCGACGAGGAATATCACCACGCCCAGTCCATGTGGCGCGAGCTGGGCTGTCGAACTCTCGGGGACTACCACAACGCCTACCTCAGACTTGATGTGACGCTCCTCGCCGACGTGTTCCAGACGTTCCGTGCGACCGCAATGAAGATCTACCAGCTGGACCCTGCCTACTTCTACAGTCTTCCCGGACTGGCGTGGTCAGCCATGTTTCTGGTGACGAAGATCGAGCTGGAGCTTCTTTCCGATTATGACATGGTGCTGTTTGTGGAACGTGCCGTGCGGGGTGGAATGGTCCAGGTGTCGCAGCGACACTCGCGCGCCAACAATCACCACATGGCCACCGGTTACGACCCCTCACAACGTCCAGCTACATCATGTACACGGACGTCAATAACCTCTACGGACACTCCATGATGCAGCCACTCCCCTTTAGAGGGTTCGAGTGGGCACCCTTCCAACTTCGACATCGAAAGCTTCGACGATTCAGAACATGGGTTCTTCGCCGAGGTTGATCTGCAATTCTCCGAGAAGCTGCAGGATTTGTTCAGCGATCTTCCCCCTGCACCCGAGTTCAAGTGTCCACCCGATTCCAACCAGAAGAAGCTCGTCATGGATTTCGAGCCCAAAGAGCGTTACGTCCTGCACTACCAGAATCTCCGGTGGTTGATGCAGCGAGGGGTCGCGGTCCACGCAGTTCACCGCATCCTCAAGTTCGAGCATTCTCCGTGGTTGCGTCCATATATTGAAGTCAACACCAAACACCGCACCGCAGCCACGTCCGAGCTTGATAAGGATTTCTTCAAGCTTATGAACAATGCGGTGTTCGGGAAAACCATGGAGAATGTACGGAATCGTGTAGATGTGAGGCTAATATCAAACAAAGCACAATGTCGCAGGCTCGTAGCAAACCCGTTATTCAAATCGAGGACCATTTATAACGAACAGCTTGCTCTGGTGCATATGAGGAAGAGCGAGGTGAAGCTCAACAAGCCAAATTATGTTGGCGCCTCAGTATTAGACCTGAGCAAGCTGCACATGTTTCAAATATATTATGGGAAACTACGCCAGCACTATAACGACAATATTAGCCTACTCTACACGGACACGGACAGCTTGGTGTACCACGTTCGCACGGACGACGCGTACGGGGATATAGCCGCAGTTCCATCTTTGGTTAACCTTTTCGACACCTCGGGCTATGCCCAGCAAAACAAGTACGGTATCCTGCCCCGCAACAAGAAGGTGCCTGGCAAACTCAAAGACGAGAAGGACGGTGATGTAATTCTCGAGTTTGCAGGTCCTCGCGCCAAGGCCTATGCCATCAAAGCCGAGGGCAGCGTTACCAAGAAGGCCAAGGGTGTCGGCAGACAGGTGGTTCGGGAGCATCTCACATTCGAGGACTTCGTCGATTGCCTCAAGACCAGGTCGTCGGTTCTAAGAGCAGAACAGCGCATCCAGAGCGTCGACCATGTGTTGACCACAAACAAAGTTAGAAAAATTGCGCTGGATCCCGATGACGATAAGAGGTGCGTCCTCGAGTGTGGTATTCACACATTGCCGTGGGGGCACTATCGCTTAGCAGAAAGCAAAACCTGCAACATATGTCCATCTTCAACAGAAGATTCATAAAAACAAAACAAAACAAAAAAAAACACTTTGACTGTCATTACAAAAAAAACTTTGACCGTATTCTTAAATAACCAGCATGCCTATGAATTTGTTCGGTTTCAAAAAACAGATCATTATGGAAACCATACCAGATCATGAAGTCTTACCTTCCGTGTTACCTAAACTCAACGGTCTGTTGATCTTTCACCTCAACAGCATTTGGACGAAACTGAATGACGATGTGGGCAAGATGTTTTATGTTTTTAATAACAATTTACATTTCTACGAAATTCCGATCGACGGGAAACTTCAAATCACCGTGAATCCGGAGAACGGAGGCGAAATCAAAATTTCTACCGGCAAGAACATTTTTCGAATCAAGCACGACAAAATGCTTTCTAACATTACGTACGATGTGTCTGCAGGAGATTATCTTTACATGGAACTCCTCGGAGATTACGACAAATTTATTCCTCTCTTCGTAGAATTACGAATCGTCTATCCTATTATAAATAACCGTTAACCAAAAATGCCTAACGACATTTTCGGCAACACCAAGCGTGTAGACCACGCAGAAGAGATTCTCATGTTGGACATTCGAGTTAAGAAGTTGAGGACCGATTTGATCGCTTTGCAGGAGACCTTAAACAAAAGTTTAGAGTCGGAAATCGCTACGCTCCAAACGCAATGTCTCGACCCCATTCTGAAAATCGATTCCAAACTGAAGACGCTGATAAAAAATTATGTCGACGTACCTTCTTACGATGGCGTTCAAAATATACAGTTGAGCGTGGATTCGCTTCAAAATGATTTGGCCAAATTACAGCAATTTCAATCGAAAAATGAAGATTTGGAAAAATTGAAACTCGAAATCGAAGAACGAACTTCCGCAATCGAAAAGAATTTCTCCGAACTTCAAACCGTGGTGAACGATATTGATGCGGAACGCTTGCATGTCGTCGTTTCCAAATTACAAGAAGAATTTACCAGCACGTTGGAAGAAATTAAATCCAAGTTACAGACTTTGGAAGATACCATAACGAACCTACCATCGTCGGACGAACTGCAGGTCATCGGTAAAAGCGTCGCGAACATAAAAATTCAATCGGAGGCCTATCAAGATTTCGAACACATTCAAACCACCATCGCTACGCTTCAGGCGTCCTTGGAATTGATCAACGAAGAAATTAAAAATATTCACGCCGAAGCGAGAGCGTTGACGAGCATTCAAGACACGTTGAGCACGGTTCAGCATAAAATCGAATATTTAGAAAATTTAAACGTCGAATCCAATCTTGCTCATTTTCATCACGTACTCGACAACATACAGGGTGACTTGGAATCGTTACGGACGAGCGTGCCTTCGAGCGAAGATTTGGAAAAATTGAAAACGGCGGTGACGGCACTATCCGAATCGAGCGACATCAAAAGTTCATTGAGCGATCTCGAGAGTAGGGTGGCCAATCTCCCCACCTCCAAAGAATTGCACGCTTTGAAAAGAAACATATCACGTATGCTGAAACGACTAGAAACGGAAACGGCGAACGTGGAACAGATTCGAGACGAAATTAGTTCGCTGGTGTCGACGCTGCCCACTTCGCAGAGCGTCGCCGACCTTCACACGCAGTTTACAGAGATGCGAAGCATCGTGAACGATCTTACCGAGAAGAGCTCGAAATTGAATCAAGTCGAGAACCTTCAGAATATTGTCGTCAACATCAGAGATCAAGTTGGAGTGCTGGAATCCACGCAGGAATCGACGCTGGCCTCTTTCGGTGCCAAGTTGCAAGAACTCAACGAAAACTACAAGCAGTTGAACGTGGAAGTGAAAATCAAACCGTCGTTTTCTGCCGTAACAGATACCATAGTCGAGCATTTGCTGCCCATCGAAAATAAACTCGGACAAGTTCACAGTAATCTGCTCGGCGTCGACACTAAATTCGCTAAACTGCATTCTCTGCAAGCCATCGAAATCAACAGCGTACCCAATCAACAGAGAATCTCCACGTTCGTCGAAGGTAACAAACTGTACATGTTGCATCCTTATCATCCGTACTACAAGTTTCTCCTCGATGGCACGATTCAGATAAACGAATTTTCGTACTGGTCTCACGGCAGAAAAGCTAGCGTTCCTACCATGACTTTGATATCGAATCGTGGTGTCCAGAAAGCAGGAAACATTCCTCTGGCACGTTGGAACGAAACGCGCAACATATATGAAATACACGAAGACGAAGATCTCACCGTTTTCGACGTGAGTGCCGGCGATAAGCTGATCATTCAAAACACGAGCGAGGTGCCACCCTCTTTGAATCCCATCACGCTTGTGCTTCTCTTGAAACGTAATCTCTAAAAAAAATGTCTAGGCAAGCCATCGTCGAAGAATTGCATAAACCTGCACGCCGTAACTACGAACGTTTGGCTGTGGTAACCAAGGGCATCGACGACCTCTGGCAAAGCGACCTCGTGGAGATGAGTAGCGGCAATTTGAAAAACGTACATAAATTGAACAAGGGCAACAAGTACCTCCTCACCGTCATAGACACGTTTTCGAAATTCGCATGGGCTCTACCTTTGAAAGCCAAAACGGGAACATGCGTCACGGAAGCATTCAAATTAATTTTTCGCGAAAGCGGCGGCAGACAACCACGGTTTCTGCAAACGGACAACGGTAAAGAATTTTACAACGCCGTATTCCAAAAGTTTATTCAAAAACACAAGATTCGACATTATTCGACCTTCAGTCACATCAAAGCCTGCATCGTGGAAAGATTCAATCGAACCTTGAAAACACACATGTGGAAACGATTCACGCTTCGGGGAAATTACAAATGGGTCGACATCCTGCCGGAACTCGTCGACACCTATAATGATACGGTACACAGAACGATAGGCATGAAGCCAGCCGACGTTACCAAGTCCGACGAGCAGCGTTTAATTTCTACAGTTTACTGTCCAAAGTACACACCCACGACAAAAAAAGCTAAATACAAAATTGGAGACCAGGTGAGGATCAGCAAATTCAAACGCACCTTCGAGAAGGGATTCACAAAAAATTGGAGCACGGAACTCTTTACGGTGGTTCGAGTTTTAGCCGGAAACCGACACACGTATATAATAAAAGATAGTAGCGGCGAGATTTTGAAAGGAAGATTTTACGAAGAGGAACTCTCTAAAACGAAACACCCCGACACGTACCTCATCGAGAAAGTATTGCGTAGGAAAGGTGACAAACTGTTTGTCAAATGGCTGGGACTTCCGGAAAAGAGTTGGATCGACGCGAACGAAGTGATCTTGTGAGTACGTGGAACGTGGTGAAGCGTCTACCGGATCCGGAAAGTCAAACGAGAAAAAAAAAGAACGGCGAGTTGCTTCCCGACAGCATCCGCTGTCTGATCGTAGGTCCTTCGGGGTGTGGGAAAACGACACTGCTCGTGGACAATTTTCTCCTCGCACCGAATTGGTTAGATTGGAAGAACAGGCACCTGTACGTGTTCTCGAAAAGTTTGGAGCAATCCAAATACCAGCAACTGATGAAACTGTACGATGGTCTGGACATTGCAACGTTCGCCTCGGAAATAAAACCACTCGACGATTGTCGTGAAAATTCAGTTGTTGTGTTCGACGACGCCATCCTGGAAAATCAAAATGAAATTCGCAACTTTTTCACGCAAGGTCGTCACAAAGGAATGGATTGTTTTTACCTAGCTCAAACGTTTTCCAAAATTCCAAAACAGTTAGTGCGCGACAACGCTAATTTCATATGTTTGTTTCGTCAAGATCACACCAACCTCAAGCACGCGGACGATGACTACGTAGGCGGAGACATGAACTACAATCAATTTTCGGAAGGCTGCTGCTCTACTTGCTGGAACGGTGACGATTTCGGATTCGCGACGATCGACATGACGAGGAAACCCAACGACGGAAAATACAGAAACAAAATCAACGACTTTCTAAACGTTGCAACGTTGTGAGAAACGACGTGTATAAATAACGTCATGACGAAACGAAAAATCGAAGACGAAAATCTCAAGCTTCGCGATTACCTCGCGAAACGCTTCAAAGGTTGGAAATCCGAGAATCGCGGATTCTACGAAGAGAAGAAACGTCAGGATCAACCCGTGATCGATGCCATCAGCAGTCTAGGTAAAGAAATTAAAAGTGTCACGGAACAAAATAAAAATTTGATCAACGAACTCGTACCGCTCGCAGCTAAAAGTTACGCCGTACCCACGCCCATTTCGAGCATTCCTTCGACACCGTTCGAACTGAAGGATGCACCGGCACGACGTCGAGCCATAGGCAGCACGTCTTCGGATAAAATCGAGTTGGGACCTTTGGCACGAGACTACCTGAGCACGGGGAAATTCGACAAGGATGAAGTGTTCGGATTGTATCCCAGCATGGAAACCAGCGAAGGCGGCGGTGTGGTGTGGAAGATTGGGAAATCGAGGGTGACCTTCGAAGGCAACGACATTAAAGTCAATTTAGGCGAGAAGGATAGTTGGAACAGGTATCCGGGTACGGTGGGACTGTGGGAACTCGTTGCCAAAAAGCAGCCGAAAGATTACACCGACGAAGATTACCAAAGTTACAAGGAAATTCTGATCATGACGGATGCGTTGTACCAGAACAA
This sequence comes from Lepisma saccharinum, assembly GCF_977018435.1. Lineage (NCBI taxonomy): Eukaryota > Metazoa > Arthropoda > Insecta > Zygentoma > Lepismatidae > Lepisma > Lepisma saccharinum. The sequence goes on along the minus strand of NC_139241.1, from coordinate 10,169,948 downwards.
CGACGCCTCGCAGAATAGGGTGAAATCGAGCAGCGGCGAGAAGTACAGGAATCTCATCAAACCGATTTGGAACCAGGTCAAAACAGGCAGCGGCGTCAAACGCTACAACACGTTACCCAAAGAATTCGTTTGGGTGGACGACGTGAGGAAGCTCGTGGACCGATTGTTGGTGATAGCCGGCGAAGAGAATGCAGGCAATCGTAATTTCTACAACAAGAAGGTTGGCATCGTGGACATGATCAGCACGAAACTTTCCAACTTCATCGTGAACGACGACAAGGGCATAGGTTACCTGATCAAAATCATCAACACGCTGCCTCCGAAATTTTGGAACGTGGCCGAAGGAAAGGGGCTCGTGAACGACATCATCAACAAGTTACCTTTCGAGATGCATCTACCTGGCTACCAGTACTGCGGACCGGGTACCAAACTCGAGAAAAGATTGGAGAGAGGAGACAAGGGTGTGAATCCGTTGGACGCGGCATGCAAAGATCACGACATCGCCTACAACACCACGCAGACGGATCTGGACGCACGTCACGAAGCAGACAAAAAATTGGAACATGCAGCTTTCGAAAGGTTCGTGAGCAGAGACGCATCGCTGGGTGAACGGGTCGCCGCACTGGGTACCACCATCGCCATGAACACGAAACAAAAATTGGGGTGGGGTATATAAATAACATAGAGTAAAAAACAACATAGCTTGCATAACTGATTTGCCGCCAGAGCTACTATGTAAAATATTTAAACATACAGTAAACGGCGATTGTGAGGATGTAGGCGCAAGTCTAAGCAGGAGACGGAAGATATCATTACGCGCATCATCACGGATTTTCTTCCTCTGTTAAAAATAATAATATATATATACGTGTCAAAAAAACTTGATATATAAATAACACACATCATAAAAAAATAATTTTTGGTATATATAAATAACACACATCGTGAAAAACAATTAAATTTCTCTCTAACACTCTGACAACTGAAAAAATGAGCGATCTCCAAGCATTAAAACAAATGCTAAATTTGTCAGTCGAGTATGTAAAAATTCAGGAATTGGAAGTCGACAAACCTTACACGATAACTTCCGGTTCAATCGTTTCTACCCAGTATGGTCCCAAGGTACGCCTGTTGCTCAACGCACAATACAGTCTATTTTTACCAGATCGATACGCTAACATGTTATCCGACGAGAAGCTATCTATTTTAATCGAGAACAAAACTCGAATCGTGTACAAGGGGACAAAGGAACTTCTTGGCAAGAAAACGAAGCACGTAATAGAATTTGTGTAACGACTGCGAGGCCGTAAAAAAAAAATCTCAGAACATTTATATATAAATAACATACCGTAAAAAAACTACACGAGAAAAATCTCAGAATATATATATAAATAACATACCGTAAAAATAACACATAGAGCATCAACATGAAGCCCAAGGGTGTCGTGTACCAGATACCATACTCCAATCTTAAAAATCTAGGTGCCCTCGATGGGTTACTCACCAAGAAACAACGCGAGAAGAAACGTTCTTGCTTGTCGAAAGGACACGGAATGAAATTACTTCTCAGCACACCTCAATTGAAAAAATTGCAGCGTTCGCGGAAACAGCAAAAGGTCGGAGGTTTCATATTCAGCATCCCGGCCATCCTGGCAGCATTGGGGGCCGTTGGAAGTTTGGCCGGCGGAAGTGCCGCCATCGCGAAAACCGTCATCGACTCGAAGAAGAACAAGGCGGAATTGGAAGAACAGAAACGTCACAACCTGGCCATGGAGAAAAAAGGAGGCAAGGGCGTGATGAGAAAGTTTAAAAAAAAGAAACAACAGCACTCACCAACCGAGACATTGAATCTCTGATCGAACCGTTACGAATCAAACACTTCAGAGGAGTTTTCATGTCCGACTCGTTACCTTCAAGCGTTAAAAGAAGAGAATGCGGAGTAGTCAACTTGGACGGTCAAGAAAATCCAGGCACGCATTGGATATGTTACCACAAAAATAATAATAAAGCATTCGTTTTCGATTCTTTCGGAGGTGTTCCACCTATAAATTTAATTCATTATCTGAAAACGAACAAAACCTCTATATACTACAACGACGAACGCATTCAAAATTTCGGAGACGTGAACTGCGGTCATCTCTGCCTCTCCGTGCTCGCGTTTCTCTCTAAAATAAATAACCCTACGATCGAGGATTTCCAGAAAGCATTGTGGAACCTCAAACAGCATCACTAGGATGGGCGTGTTCCATCTCACGAGCGAATCTTCAATCTTGAAACTCACGCTGCACGACGACATCGTCTATCCTAAATCCGTGGCTCTGCGTGCATTCTACAGCATGTACCTCATACCTAACGTCACGCAGCACAACAACAAAATTAGCGTCGGAAGCGAACACATCGTCGTCACGCCAGGACAATACAATCTTTCCACTTTGCAAGCTCAATTACCCAAAGGCACGTACCTTTCTCAAAATTCGGTCACGCACAGAGTGGAAATCTTATCCGCGACGGAGACCGTGGACCTGGGCACCATGGGAGAACTTTTAGGTTTCGAGAACAACCACCCAAAACTCGAAGCTGGCATCAAGCACGTAGCAACCAACATTCCTAAATTCTTGGCCATAGAAACTCTGAACGTACACTGCAACGTGGCGGAAGGTATGATCACGAAATCTTCGGACGGATTGTTAGGAAGTCACAAGCAGACGGGAATCATAGCCACTTTCAAACCAAGTTCCGAGTTCATGGAACCGATCATCTACACGCCCTCTTCGCCGATCTATTTTCCAGTATGTCGCAACCGCATAGACGACATAGAGTTGGTGGTGACGAACGAGAAAGGAGACGTGGTGGATTTCGCAGGTGCCACTACGACGGCCATCGTGGAGATCAACATATAATAAATAACCATACATGTAAAATGGAGCAAATCGAAAGTTACGAATTGCAATCTTTCCCTCCCAACCGTCGCACGTTCGCCAATCTCAACGAGGCGAACAGGGAGATCGAATACGACGTGGACGTAGGCGATGGGTTTGTTCATCCTCACAGAGCGGACCTCTACCTTCAATTCGACGTGGTGAAGAAAGAAAGCGGAGACGCGTTTCCCGCAGCAGCAAACTTGATACTCGTGGACAACTTCGTGCCTCACCTGTTCTCGCAGGTGGAGGTGAGGAAACACAACACCGTCATCGACAGAATAGATTATCCAGGCATCACGTCGACGGCGGTGGGAACGTTGAAATTATCCAAAACAGACGCAGCGTACTACCAGGCCGGGGGATTCGAAGCCGGGACCAAAATATCGACGAGAAGTCACACGGTGCTCTTTCCCATGCGTCTGCTGCCTGGTTTCTTCTCGGACTACAAGAAGATCATGTGGAAGGAAGGACTGAGGATCACGTTTCGAAGAGCGGCCAACGACAACGACGCACTGATGCGATACGCTACTTTGGGTCCGGACGGCACCACGCCGATAGCCAACACTTTACCCGAAGCAGCCAAGTGCGTCATCCGGAGCATGGAGTTGAGAATGCCGGTGGTGGAATACGAAACAAACTACGCCCTCAAGTAGAAAGCGGAGATCTTGAAAAGTCCGCAGGTGCCGATTCACTTTCACGGTTACCAGTGCGTGCAGAAAATGGCGTCGGGAAGTCACATGGAATTCGACGTGACGACGCAGTTCAACAACATACAGTTCGACATGCCAGATTTCGTCGTAGTGCTTTTTCAGACCGGGAGGGACAAGAATCAGGAAAAAGATTCCAGCAAGTTCGACGACTGCAAAATCAAGAACGTTTATCTGAAGAACGGTAGGAACGAAGTGTTCCCGCGCGAGAATTACAACCTCGACGTGACCAAAAACGATTACCTCAAACTTTACGAAGCGTTCTCGGCTTACAAACGCTGACCGAGGGAAGCGTGGACATGTACTACACGCCCAGCGAGTTCAAAGCACGGAGACCCATGACCGTCATCAACACATCTAAGAGAAAGAAGGTTGTGGTCAACAATCGAACCAACATCAAGGTCGTCTGCGAGTTCCACGATCCCTTGCCCGAGGATACCCTATGCAGTGTCATTCTGATTGCAGAGAAGTCCTTCGCCTACGACGTGAAGAACGAGAGGATCACAGAGCAGTTTTAACAAGTTTTTAACATCTTTTCTTGCACAAATAAGAAATTTTTTGTACTAGCACAATCAGTTACAATAGCACAATACGAATTTCACTAGTTCAGATCAGTTACAAATGTCAATTTCATTAGTTATCAGTTACAATATCTTTTTTTGCACTATAGCACGAAACAATCAGAAAATTTGCACAAAATTTGTTGTTGTTTTTACACGTGAAAATTAACAATAAAATTTCTTTTTTTATCGTTTCAGATGCTGTCGAAACATCAAAAACACATACACACACTAGAAAAAAAAGCATGCAACTTTATTTGTAACACACACATATTCTCCATCTTCATCAAGAAAATATTATAATAAACATAATTATTTTTATCTATATCTCACAATAAAACTCTATATCCAAAAATATCACAACATCAAATAACACTAGAGTCGTTAGTACACGTTGCATGCATTACGGAGGTCCTCTGTAGAGTTTCATGGAAGTTTGAGAAAAAAAAAAAAACACGTGAAACTCTACAGAGGTGCGGTTATCTAGAACCGCAGCCGTTAGAAAACCTTTACTTTTTTGGCTGGGCACCACGCACCCTGGCGAGGTTATAGGGGCCAGGTATCCTAAAAAACAAAAATTATTATTTTGTTTGTTTGTTTGCGTCACAATACATACGCGCGCGCGCGTGTGTGGCACATCGTTCCCCCGAGAGAGGTTTACAAAAGTCACGATATATAAACATTGGCCTCTCTCTTTTTTTTTTGGGACTTGGAAAAAATTTACAATAAGAGGACATCGCTCACCACTGTTGCCGGCCATAAATCTCTCTCTCTCTCTTTTCATCTTACAGCAACGTTGGCATCTCTATTTTTTTTAGTTGTAAGTAAATTGCCAACACACTCTAGTTAATAATGCTACATATTATACGCACACACGCACACACATACTATATTGCCATCCACCCATCTCTCTCTCTCTTTTACGGCAGTGCGTGTTTGTTGCCGGCTCTCCTTGTTTAGTGTGTGTAGGTTGGCAAAAATTGCTTTATGCACTGTAAAGCAAGCCTCAAGCAAAGTTGCCAGCTCCTTGCTTGAGGCTAGGTTAGACCAAGCTGTAGGTGAGTGTTGGCAGCTGTCGGTTGTTTAACTCTTCCCTCTCTCTCTCCTCTCTATTTTTTTTTGTAAAAAGTTATGGCAAAAATACCAGTAGGTTGGCAACCTTGCTTTATGTACTGTAAGGCAAGCCTCAAGCAAAGTTGCCAGCTCCTTGCTTGAGGCTAGGTTAGACCAAGAAAAAAAAGCTGTAGGTGAGTGTTGGCAGCTGTCGATTGTTTAACTCTTCCCTCTCTCTCTCCTCTCTCTTTTTTTGTAAAAAGCTATGGCAAAAGTAGGTTAGGTTAGACCAAGAAAAAAAACCTTGGTGATTTTTTCGAGTAAAATATTGGCAACACTGCGAGAAAATAGAGCTTATGCCTTACAAGAGCAAACCATTAAGACGAGTTTTAAGCAAGATTGCCAGCTCCTTGCTTTAGGCTAGGTTAGACCCAAAAAAAAAACCTTGGTGATTTTTTCGAGTAAAATATTGGCAACACTGCGAGAAAATAGAGCTTATGCCTTACAAGAGCAAACCATTAAGGCGAGTTTTAAGCAAGATTGCCAGCTCCTTGCTTTAGGCTAGGTTAGACCCAAAAAAAACCTTGGTGATTTTTTCGAGTAAGCAGCTGGCAACACTGCCAGAAAATGAGGCTCATGCCTTACGAGAGAAATCCATTAAGGCGAGCCTCACCGAGCCTCATTTTCGGTTTGTGAACCCGTCCACCTGCACTACTTGAATAACAAATAACTACATCACCCAATTAAATCTAGAGGTTCTTGGTTCGATCCCAATCGCAGCATGGGAGTTGCGTTACGAAATGCTTCCGTGCAAAGTACTATCTGTTGTAAGATTTTTGGAAGCTTTTACATAGCATTTATGCTAGCAAAAATGCTAATGGAAATGCTTTCGTCTAAAGCCGACCTAAGGCCGTGTCCGAAAGGTGCAAGACCGTACTTGAACCGAGCATACTTCGAGAATGGTCTTGCAGTGCGGTCTTGAAGTTGCGAACTGGAAGTGAAAATCTTTCGAACTGCACTTCGACTGCAGCACCTAATACGATCAGTAGATATAACCATAGAATAGTTAGGTTATAGAAGGGGAACCTATATTTAAACCTCGCTGCGTTTTGGAATTGCAGTTCCATCGGCGGTCAATAGATGGCGCGGCCGTCTTCTTTTGCTGCTCGCAGTAAATAGGGAGGGAGATTCATTAACCCACTGGAGTTCCCTTCACCACAGAAAGGACGGGAGTGGTTGTGAAACCGGTTTTCTAAAAACGAGGGGGAAATATATTTCGTTTTCTGATTTCATGCAGTTCGTGAATTTACGGAGTGAGGACTTTGCCAGGCAGCTACATACCCTACCAGGGTGCGAAATCATTGAAGATTGTTTTTTTGGGGGGGGGGGCAAGAAGATTGTGGTCTACACAAACACACACAAACTATATATAATGTTATTAAATATAAAAGTAAATGACTAAATATGTAAAAATATATTAGTATTAAATACATATAAGGGAATTAATTTGATATTTTTTTATGTATCAGATATTTATAATTGCCTTCTCGATTGCGTAGTGAATACGTTTTCGCCTTGTAATCAAGGAGTCCCGGGTTCGATACCTGGTGGAGGCTTATAGTGGTTCGGATCCCACTTTAAACTATCGTTTCATTGACTTGTTATTGATTTTTAGTTTTGGTTATCATGTATAATTTTTCTACCTACCTGTGGGTGATCGCGGCGATAGCGTTGAAATAAAACATTACCTCTTATGCCTTTAGAATCGGTTTGGATGGAAGGGGGGAGGGTGCGTGGTATTCGCATTAATACAAGGTTAGTCGAGCAACTGTGCAGAATAAGGTTGACTAACAATGGCAGTGAGCCTTAAGTAAACATATATTGCTTAAATATGTCTATTATACAGGGTGGCTCAATAAGTCACTTAACACTCCCAGTACAAGGCCACTGCAGCGCGCAACATGGAAATCGTGATGACCAATCGTTATCAGACCAAGGGGGAACCACATTGACATCACCCACACGGTTGGCGGCCATCTTGATGTCCGCCATCTTGAATTCAACTTCAGAATTTTAAATGGGAAGGGGGTCGTGTGACATATCAAAATGGGCTAGAATTTCACGAGAAATGCAATGGTGAAGGTTTTTCGACGTTTCTTTAACCAGTAAAAAGTTATGACTGAATTCTTGTACCAATTTGCTCCTTTTCGAGGTGTTAGAAAAATGCCTTCAAATTTGTTTAGCGCATCGGTAATGCATCGAGATCAAAGTGACGTCTAGGGAGAGAAGTTCACATGCCATTGCACACGATTTTAATCGGATACATCCATGAAGAGCTGCGCATTATGAATGGTTGTCGCGAACAATTTACAGTGTGACGCTTCCATTGAATTAAAAGTCCTTCACAGTGACAAGGCTAATGTTTATGTTCAGAAGGAAGTTTATAAACAGAATATGCAACCCTTGTCTCCTGATAACTAACTTTGGACAGAAACTGCTTCACAACGTTCCGATAGTGTTCTGGTGTTCCTCCCTATTGAAAAAACTGTGTAAAAAGTAAGTAGTGAGTTTTAGACAGTTGACAGCCATCAATTGGGGTTCACCAAAACCTCAAAAACTCACTTTCTCTCCACGTTCCGCGCCTCATTTATTGCGCTGACGATGTTTCACAGCGAAGAAAACAGCACCAAAACCTCAAAAACTCACTTCGATCAATTGGGGCTCACCAAAACCTCAAAAACTCACTTACTCTCATTTATTGCGCTGACGATGTTTCACAGCGAAGAAAACAGCACCAAAAAACCTCAAAAAAACTCACTTTTTCTTATTTATTGCGCTGACACAGCGTGATGAGTAAATGCACTTTCTCATCCTTGAAGGATGAATGCACCTTATCGTAATTTTCCAAGTCCGGCCAAATGTTTATATATCGTGATCTTTGTAAACCTCTCTCTCGGGAACGATGTGCCACACACACATATGCGCGTGCCTCTCATTATTTCTGTATTGTGACGCAAGCAAACAAACAAATAATAATTGTTTTTTTTAGGATTCCTGGCCCCTATAACCCCGCCAGGAGTGCGTGGTGCCCAACCAAAAAAAAGAGGTTCTAACGGCTGCGGTTATAGATAACCACACCTCTGTAGAGTTTCACGTGTTTTTTTTTTCTCTCAAACTTCCATGAAACTCTACAGAGGACCTCCGTAATGCATGCAACGTGTACTAACGACTCTAGTGTTATTTGATGTTGTAATTTTGGATATAGAGTTTTAATGTGAGATAGATAAAAAATTATGTTTATTATAATATTTTCTTGATGAAGGTGGAGAATATGTGTGTGTTACAAATAAAATTGCATGCTTTTTTTTTCTTGTGTGTGTATGTGTTTTTGATGTTCGACAGCATCTGAAACGATAAAAAAAAGAATTTTATTGTTAATTTTCCCATGTAAAGAAAACAACAACAAATTTTGTACAAATTCTGATTGTCTCGTGCTATAGTGCAAAAACTGATGAAAAAAAAGACATTGTAACTGATAACTGATGAAATTGACATTGTAACTGATTGTGCTAGTACAAAATTCTTATTGTAACTGATTGTGCAAGAAAAAAATGTTAAACCTGTTAAAACTGCTCCGTGACCCTCTCGTTCTTCACGTCGTAGGCGAAAGACTTCTCTGCGACCAGGATGACGCTGCATAGAGTATCGGCAGGCAAGGCTTCGTGGAACTCGCAGACGACCTTGATGTTGGTGCGATCATTGACCACCACCTGCTTCCTCTTCGTCGTGTTGATGACGGTCATGGGTCTGTGGGTTTTGAATTCGCTGAGCGTGTAGTACATGTCCACGCTTCCCTCGGTCACGCGCTTTTAAGCAGAAAGCGCTTCGTAAAGTTTGAGATAATCATCTTTGGTCATGTCGAGGTTGTAATTTTCGCGCGGGAACACTTCGTTGCGTCCATTCTTGAGATAAACGTTTTTGATCTTGCAGTCGTCGAATTTGCTGGAATCTTTTTACTGATTCTTGTCGCGTCCGGTCTGAAAGAGCACAATGACGAAATCTGGCATGTCGAACTGTATGTTGTTGAACTGCGTCGTCACGTCGAATTCCATGTGACTTCCCGACGCCAATTTCTGCACGCACTGGTAACCGTGAAAGTGAATCGGCACCTGCGGACTTTTCAAGATCTCCGCTTTGTACTTGAGGGCGTAGTTTGTTTCGTATTCCACGATCGGCATTCTCAACTCCATGCTCCGGATGACGCACTTGGCTGCTTCGGGTAAAGTGTTGGGCAGCGACGTGCCGTCTGCGTTCAAGTTGCTGTATCGCATCAGTGCGTCGTTGTCGTTGGCAGCTCTTCGAAACGTGATTCTCAGTCCTCCCTTCCACATGATCTCCTTGTAGGCCGAGAAGAATCCCGGAAGCAGACGCATGGGAAAGAGCACCGTGTGACTTCTCGTCGATATTTTCGTCCCCCGCTTCGAATCCTCCAGCCTGATAGTATGCTGCGTCCGTTTTGGATAATTTCAATGTTCCCACTGCCGTCGACGTGATGCCTGGATAATCTATTCTGTCGATGACGGTGTTGTGTTTCCTCACCTCCACCTGCGAGAACAGGTGAGGCACGAAGTTGTCCTCGAGTATCAAATTTGCTGCTGCGGGGAACGCGTCTCCGCTTTCTTTCTTCACCACGTCGAATTGAAGGTAAAGGTCCGCTCTGTGAGGATGAACGAACCCGTCGCCTACGTCCACGTCGTATTCGATCTCCCGGTTCGCTTCGTTCAAATTGGCGAACATAGGTTCTATTCATACTTTTTCTCACGTATAGGCGTACGTGATGAATCCGCAAACAGATTTTTTCTAAGTCTACTGTTTCCAAGATAACCCTACTTCCGGTCGCCATTTTCGATTTCCGAACATAGGTTCTATTCATACTTTTACTCACGTATAGGTGTACGTGATGAATCAGCAAACAGATTTTTCCTAAGTCTTACCGTTTCCAAGATAACCCCACTTCCGGTCGCCATTTTGGATTTCCGAACATAGGTTCTATTCATACTTTTTCTCACGTATAGGTGTACGTGATGAATCAGCAAACAGATTTTTTCTAAGTCTACTGTTTCCAAGATAACCCTACTTCCGGTCGCCATTTTCGATTTCCGAACATAGGTTCTATTCATACTTTTTCTCACGTATAGGTGTACATGATGAATCCCCAAACAGATTTTTTCTAAGTCTTACCGTTTCCAAGATAACCCTACTTCCGGTCTCCATTTTGGATTTCCGAACATAGATTCTATTCATACTTTTTCTCACGTATAGGCGTACGTGATGAATCCGCAAACAAATTTTTCTCAAGTCTTACTGTTTCCAAGATAACCCCACTTCCGGTCGCCATTTTGGATTTCCGAACATAGGTTCTATTCATACTTTTACTCACGTATAGGTGTACGTGATGAATCAGCAAACAGATTTTTCCTAAGTCTTACCGTTTCCAAGATAACCCCACTTCCGGTCGCCATTTTGGATTTCCGAACATAGGTTCTATTCATACTTTTTCTCACGTATAGGTGTACGTGATGAATCAGCAAACAGATTTTTCCTTAGTCTTACCGTTTCCAAGATAACCCCACTTCCGGTCGCCATTTTGGATTTCCGAGCATAGATTCTATTCATACTTTTTCTCACGTATAGGCGTACGTGATGAATCCGCAAAACAGATTTTTCCTAAGTCTTACCGTTTCCTAGATAACCCCACTTCCGGTCGCCATCGCTTCTTCGAAAAGATGATCGAGGAGGTTGGGAAAATTGGATGCATGCTAAAATGTATATATAAATACCGAGAAACTTCTATTTAAATAACATCTTGTAAAAATGACAACTTGTATAACTGACTTACCACTTGAACTGCTGTACAAGATTTTTGAGTACACAGTCGACGGAGGTGAGGATGTTGCGAGGCTTGTTGAGTTAAGCAAAAATAGTTCCTGAATTTCGTCCACCGTGCGAGATGATTTTTATGGACAATCTTCGCAAAATAAGCTGTATTAAAAGTTTGCAGAATCCAGAGTCTTTTTTTCGGGCTGCAGGCAAAAAGTTAGCCGATAGGATGGACGAGCTTTATGAGGCGAGAGAAGGAAGGCGACGATATACAGATGATTGGTATGAGTCAAATGCGGAAACAGGCAACATCATTACACAACTTATCGCATTGACTGAGGCGCGAACTTTCTTTCTAACCTGACATGATATATAAATAAAATACTATTACTATGAAACCCAAAGGTGTTGTCCATAGGCGGACTTGGCTAAGGGAAATTCTTTCTATTCTAAAATATTCCTATGTGTGTATTAATTAATTAATTAATTCTCTAGCACTCTTGATTCTTAAAATTCGTGGTTACAGTTCAATTTGTACTTATCCTGAGCAAAATTTATATATATTCTATTGCAATCTTTACAGATTTCTTTACAGCGGCCGCGGTGGCTCAGTCGGTAACGCGTCTGGCTACCATGCTGAAGGTCCCGGGTTCGATCCCCGGCCGGTTCAAACTTTTCTAACGGTGGAAGCGGCCCCGGCGCCCACCCAGCGTCGAATAACATGGGTACCTGGGGGAAACCCTGGGGGGTAAAGGCGGTCAGGAGCGTGATGCTGATCACATCACCCCCACTCACGATCGGATCAAGAAAGTGTGGGGCGTTACCCCCACACCCCCTATACGCCTTCATGGCGTGGTGCTATGCACAGGGGAATACTTTACCTTTACCTTTTACAGATTTCTTTTAGATCCATCTCCATCTTCGTTTTGGTCCTTTACCATCAGGTTTCCCAACAAGATTCCTGTAAAATCTCTTTTATTCCTTTCTCATTCGTGCCCACCTAAGTATTCGTGATTTAATCATCAATCTAATAATACTTGGAAACTAACATAAATTATGTATTTCTAAATTATGTAACCTTCACCATTCACTTGTTTCTTCATCCCTTTTAGGCTAAAATATTTTCCTAAGAATATTATTTTCAAATACACCTCAATTTATCTTCAAGGGGTCAATTTTTCGCATCGACAGGCGCAATTACTGTTATTGTATTGCATTTTAAATCTCTTTTGACCGAATCATATGCATTTATTAAAAAAAAATAAGTGAATAGCTGATAGGACATTTTAATTATATTCCCACTTTTCTCAAGTGTCTGCCTGATGTGAAAAAAAAATAATAATCTGTTACGTTTAAATCCACATCGATAACCACATATATTATTTCATTAGTATATGGGGGTTAGTCTTGTAAAAAAAAATGTTATATAATATTTTATATGTTGTTGAGAGTAGAGAAATTCCACGATAATTATGGCAGTTCATTTTATCACTGGAAGAATTGTGGATTCTTTCCACTGTTGAGGAATTTCTTCTTTATTCCATATTAAACAAATTAATTTATGAATTTGACACGTTATTGAATTCCCATCATATTTAATTAACTCAGCTGGTATGCGCTTTCTTATTTTTTTAGTTTTTTTTTAATAGCATCTTTAACTTCAATCAAATTAGGTTCTGCTGTGTGTACTTCATTTACTTCCGATTTATCTCCTACATGAACATTTAAGTAGTTCTTCCATCTGTTTAAAATATCGCTTGGATTCAATTTCTTGAAGGGGTTGGGTTTTTCGGGAATATCATGCATTGCACGTTTATAAGTAATTATATTTTCGATAGAAAGCACATCCTTTATCGATGTTTCATGAGATTTGGTCACCTGCAAAAGTTAATCTGTTTATCTCCTTGTTCTATCAAGATAAGAAACTCAAAATATAGAATTTTCCTTATCCTCTGCTTACACATTTTCTCTTTTCACATAATCTCTATCTCAATCAATTATATCCCTACCTCTTAGAAACATGTTCCCTACCTTCTTTAAATGTTCAACAGTCGCAGCAAGAGCGAAGTAAAATAAAGCAATTTAATCAATAGAACACTACAAGAATAAATTTACGCTGTGTGTGTGTTAGCTTCTTTTGAAAAATAATTGCAATTAAGAAATTATTAACCCCGTCTAGTTCGCTGCACTTTTAGAAATATAGTGGAGTGCAGGTAGAGCAAAACTGTATTCAACCAAATAGGCGAACAGCTGTATTCAAGTTCAAAAAAATTCAACAATTGCCTCTGGTTTAAACATTGTTTAGTTAGCTTGCACCATACACCACACCTCCAAGACATAATACTACACATACTAACACCAAATACTCTACTTAACACCAAATCAATAAAAATAGACGAATTAAATGTTGCACTGTGTAACCGTTTATCTGTGGTGTAAGAAACTAGACGCACATAAGTAGTAAGAATATATTATATTTATAACCTCAATTTACTAATCAGGGAATTCCGATCAACACAATTCACGTAACTTTGTTACAGGGGTCATGACATTCCCGAGCCAGTATTATTGATGTGACATTCTTAACAAGTTAATGCCCACACATAATTGTAAGTACAAACATTCTTAACAGGTCAATGCCTTAATATTTACACATACATAAGTGCATCAATCTTTACACACACACACTCACACACACATAGGAATATTTTAGAATAGAAAGAATTTCCCTTAGCCAAGTCCGCCTATGGACAACACCTTTGGGTTTCATAGTAATAGTATTTTATTTATATATCATGTCAGGTTAGAAAGAAAGTTCGCGCCTCAGTCAATGCGATAAGTTGTGTAATGATGTTGCCTGTTTCCGCATTTGACTCATACCAATCATCTGTATATCGTCGCCTTCCTTCTCTCGCCTCATAAAGCTCGTCCATCCTATCGGCTAACTTTTTGCCTGCAGCCCGAAAAAAAGACTCTGGATTCTGCAAACTTTTAATACAGCTTATTTTGCGAAGATTGTCCATAAAAATCATCTCGCACGGTGGACGAAATTCAGGAACTATTTTTGCTTAACTCAACAAGCCTCGCAACATCCTCACCTCCGTCGACTGTGTACTCAAAAATCTTGTACAGCAGTTCAAGTGGTAAGTCAGTTATACAAGTTGTCATTTTTACAAGATGTTATTTAAATAGAAGTTTCTCGGTATTTATATATACATTTTAGCATGCATCCAATTTTCCCAACCTCCTCGATCATCTTTTCGAAGAAGCGATGGCGACCGGAAGTGGGGTTATCTAGGAAACGGTAAGACTTAGGAAAAATCTGTTTTGCGGATTCATCACGTACGCCTATACGTGAGAAAAAGTATGAATAGAATCTATGCTCGGAAATCCAAAATGGCGACCGGAAGTGGGGTTATCTTGGAAACGGTAAGACTAAGGAAAAATCTGTTTGCTGATTCATCACGTACACCTATACGTGAGAAAAAGTATGAATAGAACCTATGTTCGGAAATCCAAAATGGCGACCGGAAGTGGGGTTATCTTGGAAACGGTAAGACTTAGGAAAAATCTGTTTGCTGATTCATCACGTACACCTATACGTGAGTAAAAGTATGAATAGAACCTATGTTCGGAAATCCAAAATGGCGACCGGAAGTGGGGTTATCTTGGAAACAGTAAGACTTGAGAAAAATTTGTTTGCGGATTCATCACGTACGCCTATACGTGAGAAAAAGTATGAATAGAATCTATGTTCGGAAATCCAAAATGGAGACCGGAAGTAGGGTTATCTTGGAAACGGTAAGACTTAGAAAAAATCTGTTTGGGGATTCATCATGTACACCTATACGTGAGAAAAAGTATGAATAGAACCTATGTTCGGAAATCGAAAATGGCGACCGGAAGTAGGGTTATCTTGGAAACAGTAGACTTAGAAAAAATCTGTTTGCTGATTCATCACGTACACCTATACGTGAGAAAAAGTATGAATAGAACCTATGTTCGGAAATCCAAAATGGCGACCGGAAGTGGGGTTATCTTGGAAACGGTAAGACTTAGGAAAAATCTGTTTGCTGATTCATCACGTACACCTATACGTGAGTAAAAGTATGAATAGAACCTATGTTCGGAAATCCAAAATGGCGACCGGAAGTGGGGTTATCTTGGAAACAGTAAGACTTGAGAAAAATTTGTTTGCGGATTCATCACGTACGCCTATACGTGAGAAAAAGTATGAATAGAATCTATGTTCGGAAATCCAAAATGGCGACCGGAAGTAGGGTTATCTTGGAAACGGTAAGACTTAAAAAAAATCTGTTTGGGGATTCATCATGTACACCTATACGTGAGAAAAAGTATGAATAGAACCTATGTTCGGAAATCGAAAATGGCGACCGGAAGTAGGGTTATCTTGGAAACAGTAGACTTAGAAAAAATCTGTTTGCGGATTCATCACGTACGCCTATACGTGAGAAAAAGTATGAATAGAACCTATGTTCGCCAATTTGAACGAAGCGAACCGGGAGATCGAATACGACGTGGACGTAGGCGACGGGTTCGTTCATCCTCACAGAGCGGACCTTTACCTTCAATTCGACGTGGTGAAGAAAGAAAGCGGAGACGCGTTCCCCGCAGCAGCAAATTTGATACTCGAGGACAACTTCGTGCCTCACCTGTTCTCGCAGGTGGAGGTGAGGAAACACAACACCGTCATCGACAGAATAGATTATCCAGGCATCACGTCGACGGCAGTGGGAACATTGAAATTATCCAAAACGGACGCAGCATACTATCAGGCTGGAGGATTCGAAGCGGGGACGAAAATATCGACGAGAAGTCACACGGTGCTCTTTCCCATGCGTCTGCTTCCGGGATTCTTCTCGGCCTACAAGGAGATCATGTGGAAGGGAGGACTGAGAATCACGTTTCGAAGAGCTGCCAACGACAACGACGCACTGATGCGATACAGCAACTTGAACGCAGACGGCACGTCGCTGCCCAACACTTTACCCGAAGCAGCCAAGTGCGTCATCCGGAGCATGGAGTTGAGAATGCCGATCGTGGAATACGAAACAAACTACGCCCTCAAGTACAAAGCGGAGATCTTGAAAAGTCCGCAGGTGCCGATTCACTTTCACGGTTACCAGTGCGTGCAGAAATTGGCGTCGGGAAGTCACATGGAATTCGACGTGACGACGCAGTTCAACAACATACAGTTCGACATGCCAGATTTCGTCATTGTGCTCTTTCAGACCGGACGCGACAAGAATCAGTAAAAAGATTCCAGCAAATTCGACGACTGCAAGATCAAAAACGTTTATCTCAAGAATGGACGCAACGAAGTGTTCCCGCGCGAAAATTACAACCTCGACATGACCAAAGATGATTATCTCAAACTTTACGAAGCGCTTTCTGCTTAAAAGCGCGTGACCGAGGGAAGCGTGGACATGTACTACACGCCCAGCGAATTCAAAACCCACAGACCCATGACCGTCATCAACACGACGAAGAGGAAGCAGGTGGTGGTCAATGATCGCACCAACATCAAGGTCGTCTGCGAGTTCCACGAAGCCTTGCCTGCCGATACTCTATGCAGCGTCATCCTGGTCGCAGAGAAGTCTTTCGCCTACGACGTGAAGAACGAGAGGGTCACGGAGCAGTTTTAACAGGTTTAACATTTTTTTCTTGCACAATCAGTTACAATAAGAATTTTGTACTAGCACAATCAGTTACAATGGCACAATACGAATTTCACTAGTTCAGATCAGTTACAATGTCAATTTCATCAGTTATCAGTTACAATGTATTTTTTTTTCATCAGTTTTTGCACTATAGCACGAGACAATCAGAATTTGTACAAAATTTGTTGTTGTTTTGTTTACATGGGAAAATTAACAATAAAATTATTTTTTTTTATCGTTTCAGATGCTGTCGAATATCAAAAACACCTACATACACTAGAAAAAAAAACATGCAATTTTATTTGTAACACACACATATTCTCCATCTTCATCAAGAAAATATTATAATAAACATAATTTTTTATCTATCTCACAATAAAACTCTATATCCAAAATTACAACATCAAATAACACTAGAGTCGTTAGTACACGTTGCATGCATTACGGAGGTCCTCTGTAGAGTTTCATGGAGGTTTGAGAGAAAAAAAAAACACGTGAAACTCTACAGAGGTGTGGTTATCTATAACCGCAGCCGTTAGAACCTTTTTTTTTTGGTTGGGCACCACGCACTCCTGGCGGGGTTATAGGGGCCAGGAATCCTAAAAAAAAACCAATTATTATTTGTTTGTTTGTTTGCGTCACAATACAGAAATAATGAGAGGCACGCGCATATGTGTGTGGCACATCGTTCCCGAGAGAGAGGTTTACAAAGGTCACGATATATAAACATTTGGCCGGACTTGGAAAATTACGATAAGGTGCATTCATCCTTCAAGGATGAGAAAGTGCATTTACTCATCACGCTGTGTCAGCGCAATAAATAAGAAAAAGTGAGTTTTTTTGAGGTTTTTTGGTGCTGTTTTCTTCGCTGTGAAACATCGTCAGCGCAATAAATGAGAGTAAGTGAGTTTTTGAGGTTTTGGTGAACCCCAATTGATCGAAGTGAGTTTTTGAGGTTTTGGTGCTGTTTTCTTCGCTGTGAAACATCGTCAGCGCAATAAATGAGGCGCGGAACGTGGAGAGAAAGTGAGTTTTTGAGGTTTTGGTGAACCCCAATTGATGGCTGTCAACTGTCTAAAACTCACTACTAAAGTACCATCTTCCATAAGCAAGGATGAAAAAACCTGTTTATTTAACAAATCCAAGTAGCCCTAAGCATTTAAGGTTCCGTTGACGGAAAATTGACTAACCAATCGTGTTCCACACAGCACGCCACACCATTAACTTACCAGCACTAACCATTCAGCTTTGATCTGTCGAAAATGGGTTATCAGATAAAAAGCATAGAATATTGTGTTTATGAACTTCCTTATGAACATAAACATTAGCCTTGTCACTGTGAAGGACTTTTAA
Source organism: Lepisma saccharinum (assembly GCF_977018435.1). NCBI lineage: Eukaryota > Metazoa > Arthropoda > Insecta > Zygentoma > Lepismatidae > Lepisma > Lepisma saccharinum. The sequence goes on along the minus strand of NC_139241.1, from coordinate 10,151,793 downwards.
TTCAATGGAAGCGTCATACTGCAAATTGTTCGCGACAACCATTCATAATACACAGCTCTTCATGGATGTATCCGATTAAAATCGTGTGCAATGGCATGTGAACTTCTCTCCCTAAACGTCACTTTGATCTCGATGCATTACCGATGCGCTAAACAAATTTGAAGGCATTTTTCTAACACCTCGAAAAGGAGCAAATTGGTACAAGAATTCAGTCATAACTTTTTACTGGTTAAAGAAACGTCGAAAAAACCTTCACCATTGCATTTCTCGTGAAATTCTAGCCCATTTTGATATGTCACACGACCCCCTTCCCATTTAAAATTCTGAAGTTGAATTCAAGATGGCGGACATCAAGATGGCCGCCAACCGTGTGGGTGATGTCAGTGTGGTTCCCCCTTGGCCTGATAACGATTGGTCATCACCATTTCCATGTTGCGCGCTGCAGTGGCCTTGTACTGGGGGTGTTAAGTGACTTATTGAGCCACCCTGTACAGTGACGCAACTACAAGGAGGGCAGGGGATCATTGCGAGCAATTACCCTTTCGATTTCAAATTTTATGCAAATAAAGATTCATTTTGTAAAATTTTCTTGCTTGCTTCGCTCGCATTATCTGCTTTACTTGTTTTCGTCAAGTTCAGAGCTGTAGCTAGGGGCGGCGGGAGTCAGCCATTGGCGCCGAATGATCTATAAAAAAGTTGTAAAAGATCGAATGCAATGGCGTCCAGTGAAATCAATTGCGCCCTATTAAATCAATATTGTTTTCTTGCTCGCTTCGCTTGCATTCTGCTTGTTTCTTGTAATGCAATGTACTTATAAATAATATGGGTTTTGTATTGAATAAGCTTTGAATACGTACACAATTTAGTGTTAGCTTGTTGGCTATGTATTTTCTACTTTATGTCGCTCCATGTTGCATATGTGTGAAACATATGTTGTACATGAAAGTTACACATGTATCTTCGGAATGCATTTATCATTCATTTTCTGCCATTCAAAAATACAGTTTGTGTGCTAATTATTAGCTAATGTGAAATTAACGGTGTTGAAAAAATATTTCAAATTGTTTGTTCCAAATGAGGATAATAACGTAGTAGTAGTAATAATAATAAAGCCATTATTAATAGTATTATTATTATTGGTATACGTTTACCCTGGTACCTCTGGTATTATATTTTTCCGCAAATTTTTTTTGAAAAAAAAATTTGAGTAATTAATTCGGCATAAAGGGGGGAGAATGTTCTACCTTTTTTGGGGGGCATGGACACCCCTGACTGAAGGTCAGTGGCGTACTGCCCGCACCCGCAAGCAGTGTTGTTCTCTCTCTGATGCTGAAATTTTGATTAATTCTAGTAATTCAACAAAAAATGTCAAAAAAAGATACGAAACGCATGTAAGACAACAATAACGCAATTCAAACTCTTTGAGATGGACACTGACTGCAAGAATCCGATTTTTTTTCTGTCGGTAAAGTTAGAACATGTTCGTTGTAACGTACGAGACGGCACCACAAATAACTTGACGACTCCTTGTTCATCATTATTATTTTTAAAATTCTAGAAAGTGATCGACTGGGTTCTCAGTAGAATTTAGTAATACGATGACTGCGATGATAAGCAGATGCGCCGAGCGACTTCACATGTACGTCCCCTCCGAAATGATAAATGAATTTACTTGCTAGCAGATGGTCATCAATAAGGGAGTGGGGGGGGGGGGAGATCTCATCTAATACATTTATACATTGTTTGTCGCAGCGCAGGCTTTTGACCTTTACTCGGCCAATGGGTCACATGTGATCCATAGAAAATATAGGCGTAGTCGGCCGATGGGTCACTGGTGACCCATCGTGCTGATTAAAAAGTTCATGTACTTTTAGCACCTTCATACTTGTATGTGAGGTTGTAAATGCTGACAGATGTTCAAATAAAACTTTGAAATGTCATGTGAAAGAAACCCCACCCACCCAGGACCCCCTTCCCCCCGACTCCAAAGTTACGTATGGAAGCTGGCGCGAATTTTAAATTTGTACACTTATTTGACAAAAAATGTTTTAACTCGTAGACTATTTGTCCAATCTACTTCGGGTAACTTTTGTGTTTCAGCTAAAACATCAGAGCAAAAAAAGCTTTGGAGTCAAAGCGCCAAAGCCAATAATAGGGGTTGGGTGGGCCGCGGCCCCCAACTTTCAATGAAAAAATCATAAAAAATGTGTAGTTTGCCCCCTCTTCCCCCGCTATTTTTGGAAGGGGACGCAAAATTTAGCCTTATTTTCAAAGAATGGTCCTTTCTCAACCGAATGAAAGTCATTTCATGTTCCTGGGTGCATTACATTATAGAATATGTGAAAAAACTCCCCATTTTTATATTTTTTTCATTGAAAGTTGGGGACCGCGGCCCACCTAACCCCTCTTATTGGCTTTGGCGTTTTGATTTCTGCACGTTGCATGCCCTGTTGGTCTAGCTGCAAAACAAAAGTTACCCGAAGTAGATTGGTCAAATAGTCGACGAGCTATAACATTTTTTGTCAAATAAGTGTACGAATTTAAAATTCGCGCCAAAAGGCCTCGGCGAAACCGAAAAAATGTTATAACTCGTAGACTATTTGACCAATCTACTTCGGGTAACTTCTGTCTTTCAGATAAAACATCAGGGCATGCCTGTGCAGGAATCGAAACGCCAAAGCTAATAAGAGGGGTTGGGTGGGCCTCGGCCTCCGAAATATAACTTTTTTTCTGAAATAAGAGTAAAAATTTAAAAATCGCGCGCAAAGGCGGCGGCCAGAGAGAGAGAGAGAGAGGTTACTTTCGAAAACCCGCTCGGAGTGTAAATGGCATAATTAGAATTATGATTCAGGAACAGTCAGTTGCTCAACTTTTGCCATTCGTGTTATTAGTTTTGGGTGTGGTATTTAGAATGGAGCTTCTCACCAAATATTTCCAAGAGCACCCAAGATTTTTAATATTCAAGTAAAAGGATCCTCTCTTAATCCACACCTAACGCACGTTACACGTCATACTAAATTTTTTGCTATACTGTGAAAATGTAGTTGATTTTTCTTGTAAATGTTAAACTCTTCAGGGGCTCAATAACCCAGTAGGAAGTGGTACACAGAGGGCAGTTATTATCTTGCCCTGAGGGCCAGTACCCCCTCTTCTGTCGCACAGAGTACATTATTTTGGGGGATTTTGTGAAATCCATTTTCTCCAATATTGAAACTTTTGTGAACATTTCTGTCGAACCGAATATTATCCAGTGTGTTATGATCAGTAGCGAAGCGTAGTCTTACGAAGGAGGCAAGCAATGTTTCAGTACAACAAAACATGTAGTACAACGACATGCCGAGGGGAAAGATTCAAGGTTTATAGCCTCATTTACCCAGTCGCTGGATTTGTCAAAATATCGTAATAAAGTGACTGTACTAAAAATAAACCATATGATCCGCAAACGTCACATTTACTTTTTTAAAAAAATCCAGGTAACGTTATTCATATGATATTAAACGTTTTTCATATGCGAACTTTCCGCATACGACTAAAGGGAGACGGAATTTCTTACTTACTTATTAGTACCTTTATTTGTTCATTATTATTTAATATGGTCAAACGGTGACCAAACCGATTTAGATTAAAAAAAATGGGAATCATTTGTTTATTTTAAGCTGCATGATGTAATTTAGTATTTTTGGGCACCCTAAAAACCGCATTGGAGTAACTTAAACACTAAATAAAAAGTTAAACACAAACAATAAAAAAATCATTTCAAAGCAAAGAAACACATGCATAGACGATGTACTCACCACAATAAATTTCAAACTCTTGGTCCATTGGATGCCACCCTTTGGAAATGTCGCACAAAGCCCCTTGGGCTAACTTGTTTTTAAGTCCGGTAAATGCGGTGTTGGTATCTCTCTCGAGCTAAACGAAGCAATTTTCAATTGCTCAATAATACACCCGCACTTCACATCAACCGTTCCTAAATACGCGTTCATTCCGATAAATTCACAGCACAAAACACGAAGCAACAAACACTCACACTATCCCACGCGCTTTCCACAACTGCAAGCATCCACACAAGATCACTTTGAAAATCTCTGAAACAACAGAAAGTGATACCAACCTATTTCCTTAATTTTTTTTATCCGTCACAAAAGATATATCAGTTTGGAGATAAAAATTACGCGGAGGAATCAGAATCATTTCAGCAGAACGAATATGTACATTAATATTTAAGTAATAAAGTGTCATTCAATGGCGTGCCCGGGGCGAAGGGGGGGGGGTGGATGGTAGACATAACCCCCTTTTGGCCCAGTATATCTAAGAAAAAACGTCAAAGGAAGGAAAAGATGACAAAATGTGGACCGTAAAAAGACCCTGGGAAAACCACTTGCGTCATAATAATAGAACTTAAAACATATTCGGGCCTCCCCGATGGCGCAGTGGTAATGTCGTCGCCTTGTAATCAAGGGGTTCCGGGTTCGATACCCGGTGGAGGCACAAGTGTTTCAGATCCCATTTTAAACTGTAGGTCCAGTTCCGATTAGCTTTACTGTGCATAAAGTGGACTTAAAACAACAAATCAATCAATCAATCATTAAAACATATTCTTGTGCTCATAATATGCAGAATGTATACGATTTACTTCTATGCCATGTACAAATATCAGTAGATAGTTCTTTCTCAGATAGCTTTATTTTCACCCCAAGTTTTATTCAAAAGCAGTCAATTTATTGATTGTAAAATTTGTGAAAGAGCTCACTTGAATTACTGCGTAAATAATTTGGCAGTTGCAAACACTGGTAGCGGTCAACACTTCTGGCGTAATTTGAGCTGGACCGACCAGGAAGCAGGGTACAGGACCAAGGTCCGTCCAATCTTCCCTCCCTCCCTGAGAAAACTCTTCACGGGGGTGCAGAAATTCCACTGCCCCAACTCCCAATGTCAACTTTTTTTACGCGTTTTACATTTCGCGAAATCTAAAATAATTTGTAATATAATATGATATATATGGAATTTAGAACAGTGATAATAACTTCTTTTAGTTATTTTATGACTAACAATTATTATTATATTTGCGATCTTGTTTACGTGTTCATGAAGACAAATATTCGTTACTAGTTTTTGCTGGCTACGTACCTATAGATGAATCCTTCTGCTTTCGGTTGAACTCGGCTATTTTCGGGAATCACGCAAGCTCGGAAAGCACAGCTTTTTGTAGAAGCTTTGTGGACGGGTTCCACCAGAATTTAACGCTTCGCCATGTGACTCCTTCGGAGGCCTTATTTTCCCGCAGAACGGCTGCAAGCATTGAGGCTGGTGCTTGCTACAGAGCTGCTGGGGGAGTTTGCGGCCGCATTTTTTCGCGAAATCGAGTGCGATGGAAACTAAATACGGTTAGAACATTAAGTACATTAAATGATATTCGAATTATGCAAGCAGTGCTTGCATTGCTTGTACTATATCTTCGCCTCTGGTTATGATTATATTATGATCTACGATGCTCATATGAAAGCTTTTAACTGGGGATAGCGTCTTCCCATTTTAAGCATTGCACTGCCCTTCCGCTAGGCTTTTCACTGAATAACCTTGTGATGCCGACTGAGAGATGCCGACGTTGAGCTGGCGAAGTCAAGGATAGCTTTTGGGGTTGAAGTCCTACCCATCTCAAAATCCAAAATAGAAGTATTAACTATCAAATCAACAATTCCCCAAAACAACATTTTTAAAAAATATCTGAGCATGTAATAGCCTATTTGTTTTGTTAATTAGCAAGCAAAAAATACATACAATAGTTGATGCACTAAACATTTGGCCGCATAAAGTCCTTCCTCCTCCAAGAAAGAATCCTGTCTGCGCCACCGTGTGGAAGTAAAAGCAAATGTTTTCAATATTCTTCCCCAGTTATTATCAGAGATTCATATTCTAATTTTGTATCCAGAATCTACTACACTTATGTATATATCTGTAACATAAATTGGGAAGGATGGGTATTTGTAGAAAAAAATCACCTGACGGCAAGAGAAACAATAAATAAAGTGTCCATCATTATTTTCATTCAGTTTGTTTTGCACACCGTGATGATAATGAATTGAAATAAGAAAGTCAATAAGTTGAGGTCATCACCTGCTTCGAATCAACAGAATTCCATTCCTTCTAGCGTTGTCAATACGTTTAGTATTCTCGTTAGTTTTCCACTTGCGGGGGGCCACAGAAGGCTGCGATACGCCACTACTCTAGGTCCAGTCACAATTAGCCTTACTGTGCATAAAGTGGACTTAAAACACCAACTCAAACAAGATATTTATAACTCCTTTACTAACTGGTTCAAGGTGCCAATAAATTACAAAAATAGTTAAAATTGTTTTATTGTGAACAAGCTTTTCTTTAGTTTTTGGTTTCTATTAGAGTAAATCAATTGAATATCATATATTGCATTCTCGTTTCACTTTTACTGTGCATATTTTGTTGGTGTAGATCTGTTAATGATCTCTTGAAGGAGAGAGAGAGAGAGAGAGAGAGAGAGAGAGGAATAATCCAACACTCATAACCACAATACTTTGTGTGTGTTTTCGATATTTTCCTTAGTAAAGTATATTTGAAGTCAAAACTAATTGCGTATGTTTTGTTATAACTAGAGTGCGGATTTTGCATATTTGCATATTTTATTCCGGTCCTCTAATTAATATGCAACTGGGTTTTAAAGTTGTTTCAGAGCATTCCGAACCGAAGTAGGGGGGTTTTAAAGTGCATATAAATGCATATTTAAGATGTTCGTGCATATTTACTTCGTAAGCGCATATAAATGCATATTACGTGAAAAAATCATTAAATTGATAGTTTTTTTTAAAATATATTTGTTTACTTGGTTAATGTTTCGTCTGTGGAATATGTTTCTGAGAGTAAAATTTTCAAGCACAGGTGTTCGAAAACCTCTGTTTATGCGCTGCAGGGCAAAGCCAATTGGCTTCGTAAATGCACACTTTGGATCCCTCCCTTCGATTGTGACGCACCTGGAGACAGAGGGAATGTCTTTGTTTTCTGCTCTCACTCTTTGGGAAAATGTCAAGAAAGAAATTGTATCCCTTCCAACATCAGTGGGGAGAATTATTACAGAAAAGGTAGATAAAGTTCCAAGAACCCAGGTTTGAATTTTTTGTGCAAAGTGAAAGCACTGCTACAAGGTGAATCAACAGAACTATTACAAGATCTCACGCCAGAGGACATAGCTGCATTGAAATATTGTCCAGTGACAAGTTGTAGTGTGGAGCGCACCTTTACTTCATACAAGGATATACTAACTGATAAACGGAAAAATTTCAATCTAACTAATTTAGAGAGATATGTTGTAGTGCACTGCAATTTACATAAATTCAAAACTACTTAACGATTTTCGTTATATTTTGTTTAACAACTGGAAATAGTAAATTCAATTTAATACAAGATTTTGCAACCTTACTTGACATGGGAGCTGTTGTTAATTCGTCTTTACCTTCAATGGTCACTATGTGTCTGTAGTACTTTTAAAAAATATGTATTTCGAGGAATTTTTTTGTGCCTATATTTTTCCTTTAGTGCATAATTTGCATATTTGAGTACATATTTTACTTGTTTTTAGTGCATAGATGCATGCATATTTTCCACTTTCTTAGTGCATATTTATCCGCACTTTAGTTATAACTAAAACTATCCCCCCCGGAAATTTTTGGTGAGGGATTTTTGAGGCCAAGGTTGCTGGTGGGGAAAACCCTCCCTGTGCCCCCAACACCAGGATTTCGAACCCTGTATCGTACCCTACCCTTGTTTTCAATCTAGTGAACTGCGTTAGACTAGCAGAGTGGTAGAGCAGTCATTTTTATTAGTATATTCTAAATTCTAAACGCCTTTAGAATCTGCTGAACCATATAAAATTCGATGGTAACCCATTAAAACATATACATGATTTCTTCAGTGTTGGTGGAAATAACGAAGTCATAACAGCACTGAACTGGATCTCATTCCAGTGTGTTGGACGTTGGACACGGCACTGATACATACCAATTTCATTAAGCGTTCTTAATTTCATTAGCGGGGAGAGAGGGGGGGTTTCACAAAAGCTATTAAAATTATTACATTGCATGAAAGAGCTACAAAGAGAGCGCTTGTTGTGCGTTGCTAAGGAGCTTTCAGACCCAAGTTACGAGATATACGCGACAAGCAAGGAACGACACCTGTCGCTTGGTAATGAACCCTTAGTAATAAATGCAACCTTTCAAAACGAAGGAGAATAGTGTCGCTTGTCGCTCGGCTTGGGCCGTTTTCTCAGTATCGTGTATCGTGTCGCCTCGGTTTGTTGGTAGTACATACGTGACGAATACTTGCTTATATATAGGGGCTCTCGTCGCTTGAAAGATGGGATTTATTTCACAGCCTCTTGGGTGCAAACGTCCCGTGTGGCTTGTCACTCGTCACGTGTTGCTTCGGTCTGAATGCTCCCACAGTGTAGGATGGATAAACAGGGGATGGAAGCCACAAAAACAACAAGGTAGATTCCTTAAACTACAGAGCTAATGGTAATTAACAAACTGTATTTTAATTATTAATTGCCTTATGACTAAGGAACCTTATTTATTCTCACTATACAGTGAGCAAATTGTTTTCAAATTGAAATCATTTTCGGGAATAACATTTTGTGATATCTCCCACTTTTAACTTCCCTTGGCGTGGTATTCTGTATTACTTCTACGAGACGAGGCATCTCGTCTTGTTTCTAGACGAGACACGAGGTGAGACGAAACAGACCAAAGTCTTGTCTGGTCTCGTTTTGTGGTCAACACTACTTTTCTGCCACTTAAGGGTAATCGCGAAGATGAAGATGAGTGATGATAATTATGAAGATGATGCCGACCTCCGAGCAGGGTTTCGGAGCGGAGCGTACTAAAGGAGCGCTCCGGAGCGACTTCGAAGCGTCAGTTCTACTCCGCTCCTCGCTCCGGAGCGGAGCGTGGTACGACAGCACTCCGATCCGGAGCGGAGTGGTTCGAATTCTTGAGAGACACGCTCCGCTCAGGAGCGGAGTGGTTCGACTTTTTGAGTCGCACGCTCCGATCCGGAGCGGAGCGTGATACAGGAGTACTCCGCTCCGGAGCGGAGTGGTTCAGATTTTTTAGACACACGCTCCGATCCGGAGCGGAGCGTGAGACAACAGCACTCCGCTCCGGAGCGTGGTGCTTTTGACAGCACACTCCGATCCGGTTACACGAATGCTGTAATGCAACTATGAATAATGGGAATGTGCACATTAAAGCCGACTTCCGTGACGGAGTGGTTATAGTAGAACCACATGGAAAAGAGCCTGCAGTCCTGTTTCCACGTACTCTAGTTGTTTGTCTGTATGATCGCCCCCGCTTGGAGGGGAGGGACAGAGTGGATTATGCTTCCTTATGGCCCTAGTCGAACGGGTGAAGGGGGAGGTGCGCGGGGACTTTTGGCCGAAGCTTTTTTGTTTGTGGTCGCTCTACAGCACAGCACCCTATGACGTCAGGGATCCTTGGGGTGGTTCAAATCCCGGCATGGGATTGTACAGGGTCAATGAAGTTAGTAATAAGTTTGATTTATACACTTGTATGTTGAATTGTATCTTCTGCAAATATGCTGTATAAAGAAACAAACTGCCGGAGTACTAAGTGAGGCGAGTGTACAATCTTTGTGTGTATCGTTCATCAATTTAATCATAACATCGATCATCCCCATCTTCGCGATTAGTCAAAAGCGACAAAGAAGAGAAGTAAAATGAACTAAATCAATCAATCAATCATGCACATTAAACATTGGTAAAACAATACAAGAATGTTGTTTTGGCTCAATAAAGAGAGAGAGAGAGAGAGAGAGATTGATTGATTGATTTGGTGTTTTAAGTCCACTTTATGCACAGTAAGGCTAATTGGGACTGGACCTACAGTTTAAAGTGGGATCCGAACCACTATGTGCCTCCACCGGTTATCGAACCCGGGACCCCTTGATTACAAGGCAACGACGCTACCACTGCGCCATCAGGGAGGCCCTAGAGAGAGAGAGAGAGAGATAGTACATAAATTGTTCATTTGATGTAAGTTGAAATATGAATTACGTAAATAGTATTTCTGTATTGAGATGTACTATTTTGTATTGTGACTCTTAGATATAAGAGTTTGACTGTTATGTGTTGAATGGGTTACGAATAATTTCAAGCAATCAGTTTTTCTGCTTTGCGGATTTGTCCGACCCACCTCCTCCATACAACAGACAGCTTCGTTTTGTGCCGTATTCCGTGTTCCTTGCAGGTGAATCAGTGCAATCGGCTATCGCATTGATCTTGTGCCCGTTTCAAGAGGGAAGGAGAGTGAAACTGGCGCATAGCTTGTTTGTGTGTGCTTTTTCGGGGTTGACAACTTCGTTCGCTGCGCTGTACGTTGCGTTCGACTTATCCGTACATGGTAGAGACATCGCATTTGCCAGACAGATCCGGTGTTGCCAGTTATATTGGAATTATGCTACACCAATTCTGGCTAGATTGTTCTCTTTTAAAAGTATTACTTGCGCGCGTTGTTCTTCTCTTCACTGTCATAAAAAGAAGCTTTTAAAAGCTGTGTTCTCTTGTATCATTACATGCATATTACGTGTGCTTGTCAACGATGATGTATGGACATTTAATGAAATTTTTAACGCCACTGATACATGGACGTCTTCAGGATCTTTTCCAGGAAGGGACAAGCAAGATATTTTTCCAAGGGAAGGGGGCAGAATGAGGCAGAATTTCCCCAAAATAGTATTACTCCCTTTAAAAAAAATCTACAGTTTGAAGTTATCATGTTCCTGCAACGCCCTTGCAATAGTTAATATATATTACTGTGACTGAAATGAAATTATATGAAATACATACTTTTTGATTGACTTTCATTTCCGGGTGGCGTGGACCCCTCCCTTCCGGACATCCATGCGAATGGAGAAATCATTCCAACCAGTCTCGGTTAATGGAATTATAAGGTGACTAGATTTGTTAAATCAATACACAAGAACAAAAAAGAAAAATCCGTAATTGTTAATTCTATCCATAATAAGCCACGAGAATCATGGAAGATCTATACTGTAATAATGAATTGAAGGAAACCATGCCGAGGTTTTATTTATAGTCTACCTGTTCAAGTAGGAATGGAAAGGTGCACAAAAAGAATTACAAAAATGTATGTAAAAGAAAACCAAGTATTTCGATCAAGCTATTTCTATAATTGTAATCAACAATGACCAATTGTCCTTTCAACTAAGTATAAGTTTCAATTTGTTTTTTCCGGACTATTATCTTTGCCTTGTCGGTAAAAAAATAGGACACCGAAACTATGGAAAAGAAATATAGTGTGATAGAGAAACAAACACAAAGGAAACACCAATGACATTAAGGCGGGTAAAACCAACACCATTTGTCGTTGAGAGCTGAACTCACATCCACGAACTCGCAGAAATATTCCCATGGAATTCGTTATTCGTCTGATATTGAATACCCAATGATGCTTTCTGTTATGTAATAGACACTTATGAAGTGAATACATTATTAGAACTTTGTCAGATTTCAGAAAACACACACACACACACACGTAAAAGATATGAATAAGAGGTTGTTCATTTGGAAATTAATTTCCAAGTTGTATTTTTATGCTCTTGTGAATAGATGTAAAGGTAAGTGAAGTCTCTTGTTGTTAAACAGAATTACAAATGTATATTTGCTTAAGGATTAATTTATCACAATATACATTGCAATTATACATTCAACATACGTTGAAACAATGCCTTTTGTTATGAACTTTTGGTGGATTTAAGACTCAACAATACGCTATCGAGAATAGACCTACAGTTTAAATCCTACCTAAAGTGGGATTCGAGCCACTATATCCCTCCACCGGGTATCGATCCCAGTGCCCCTTCATTACCAGGCGACGTTGTTACTACTATGTTATCGGGGTACAGCGCGCTACTTTTTTTCAGTACACATTTATCAATTCTCTCATTATCATTGTCGTGATTAGCCAAAATTCAAAGCTAAGTAAATAAAATCAAATCAAATGCCATCAGTGAGGAAGGCACGTATTGCTCGCAGCCCTGTTTTTCAAAATGAAACCATAAAATTCAGGACATGCCCTTCTCCAAGAAGATAATATTACATTTTGTGTTTATCACGGTTATTAAGGTTTATACATCTTGTTTCGACTTATCTGCTGACTACACATTGTTAATTACTGAAAATGTGCTTTCAGTTTGCTGTGTACAACGTACTTAATACAAAAAATATTAATTTTATACGTATACGTTTTCTGGCTTTCTAGACGCAGAAAGTTAAATATAGCAACATTCCATTCGTTGTTTTTCCAATTTTTTTGCAATTTTCTTATGACCACCATGCCTTTTTCCAGGTTACTGCTTACAAACTTGAAATGTTAGATATGGCAACCAGACATTTTGTAATTTTTTCAGTAGTATAAGTATGTAACCATTAAATACCTATTTCAACTTCCTGCCTTTAAAATTGGGGAAAAGAATGGATATGACAACCCTGTATTTCATACTATTTAAATTCCCCGGTTCGGCTGTATACAAACAGCATTCCGATTTTCAACTTTATACCTTCATAAAATTAAACCAAATGTGGAAACTTACATTTTTGGTTAAGCCGGTTTCAACTTTCTAGTGTCAGGATTTTTAAAAAGTTAGATATGAAAATTCTGTATTTCAAATTAAAACGTTTCCTAATTGGCCGTGTTTACGGTAACATTAATAAGCATGATTCCGATTTTCAACTTCATACATTCAAAAATCGAAAAGTTAAAATTAGCAACCTGAATTTCCAATTACTTTACTCTTTTCCCTTTCGCTACATTCAAAGTATCATACATAACCAGCGTAAAAGAAAGTTAGATATGGCAATCATACACCAGCGAGTGTTTTGCATGAACACCTGTCTGCCTTTTAACTTCCTCCGTACATGTTGCTTCGAATTTCCTCTGCGCGCTTTTGGCTTTTAGAAGGTCGAATGGATTCTCTACAGTAGTTTCGCCAGTGTTACTCGAACCAATATCCCGGAATAACTCACTTCTCCCGCGGCGTGGACTGTAACGTCGGGCCGATAGGCCGAAGTGCTTAGCCCGAACCAGAAGTTGAACCGAAATGAGTTTCAGTCGCGATCCCTGATGGCAGGAAATGAGAGAGTGGTTTCATTCTCTCAACTTATAAAACCACAGGTGCCACACCTGCTATTGAAATATATTGTCCCCAGAAGTAGTAGTAGAGTAGTAAAAGTGATAATGAAAATGTAATAATAATAATAATATTGCTCTCTTCACGAAAACAGTCCAGTGAAGATCGAAGCTTCCCCTTGCCTTCTCCACACCCCTGGCCCTCCAGGTGTGCCACACTTCTTCTACGCTTCACAGTTGACACATTTCGCGTTGTACGTATGCAGTTGATTGTTCCTTCCCTGGTGTCTTGTGCAGGGTTTCGGAGCGGAGCGGATCAACGCTCCGACTGTTGCCCACGCTCCGGAGCGAGGAGCGAGATTCTATGAAATGGTTCGCTCCGCTCCGGAGCGGAGCGATGTCTTAGCCCGCTCCGCTCCGGAGCGGAGCAGCGGAAATCGGAAAATTTGTCGCTCCGCTCCGGAGCGAAGTTTTAGAAAATGGTTCACTCCGCTCCGGAGCGGAGCGCCACCTTGACACGCTCCGCTCCGGATCGGAGCAGAGGAAGTTGGAAAGTTTCTCGCTCCGCTCCGGAGCGAGGAGCGAAATTTTAGGAAACGGTTCACTCCGCTCCGGAGCGAGGAGCGATATTCAAAGAACTTGCCCACTCCGCTCCGGAGCGACTCCGGAGCGCTCCGAGGCTGGATAATACGAGTGTATACAGAAAATTAACGATCAAAGGTTCCGAGTACCTTAGTAATTTTGATTGTGGAATTTGTACGGCATTTGAAAATCACCCGTTATTGTTGTTATAAAACTGATTATTACTAAAGCTAACGCCACGGAAACAGTCCAGAAAAGATTACGTCACTCACCTACAGTGTTGCCAATAAGCAAGGAATAATCCTTACACAATACAACAGGGAAGGCACAATCAACCGCATACGTACGGTCACGGACACTGCCGGCTTGTAATGAATACATTGACGTTCAATGGAATCGTTACAAGCCGGCAGTGTCCGTGACGTAGAACGCGCAATGTGTCAACTGTGAAGCGTAGAAGAAGTGTGGCAAACCTGGAGTGCCAGGGGTGTGGAGGAGGCAAGGGGAAGCTTCGATCTTCACTGGACTGTTTTCGTGAAGAGAGCGATATTATTATTATTATTATTATTATTATTATTATTATTATTATTATATTCTCATTATCACTTTTACTACTCTACTACTACTTCTGGGGACAATATATTTCAATAGCAGGTGTGGCACCTGTTGTTTTATAAGTTGAGAGAATGGAACCACTCTCTCATTTCCTGCCACCAGCGATCGCGACTGAAACTCATTTCGGTTCAACTTCTGGTTCGGGCTAAGCACTTCGGCCTATCGGCCCGACGTTACAGTCCACGCAGGGGGAGAAGTGAGTTATTCCGGAATATTGGTTCGAGTAACACTGGCGAAACTACTGCAGAAAATCCATTCGACCTTCTAAAAGGCCAGGAGCGCGCAGGGGAAAGCCGAAGCAACTTGTATGGAGGAAGATAAAAGGCAGACAGGTGTTCATTCAAAATACTCCCTGGTGCATGATTGCCATATCTTACTTTATTTTACGCTGGTTATGTATGATACTTTGAATGTAGCGAAAGGGAAAAGTTTAAAGTAATTGGAAATTCAGGTTGCTAATTTTAACTTTTCGATTTTTGAATGTATGAAGTTGAAAATCGGAATCATGCTTATTAATGTTACCGTCGGCCAATAAGGAAACGTTTTAATTTGAAATAGCTACAGAGTTTTCATATCTAACTTTTTAAAAATCCTGACATTAGAAAGTTGAAAACCGGCTTAACCAAAAATGTAAGTCGCCACATTTGGTTTACTTTTATGAAGGTATAAAGTCGAAAATCGGAATGCTGTTTTTATACAGCCGAACCGGGGAATTTAAATAGTATGAAATACAGGGTTGTCATATCGATTCTTTTTCTCAATTTTAAAGGCAGGAAGTTGAAATAGGTATTTAATGGTTACATACGTATACTACTGCAAAAATTACAAAATGTCTGTTTGCCATATCTAACATTTCAAGTTTGTAAGCAGTAACCTGGAAATAGGCATGGTGGTTATAAGAAAATTGCAAACATTTTGGAAAAACAACGAATAGAATGTTGCTATATTTAACTTTCTGAGTCTAGAAAGCCAGAAAACGTATGTATACGTATAAAATAAATATTTTTTGTATTGTGTACATTGTACACAGCAAACTGAAAGCAAGTTTTCAGTAATGAACAATGTGTAGTCAGCAGATAAGTCGAAACAAGATGTATAAACCTTAATAACCGTGATAAACACAAAATGTAATATTATCTACTTGGATAGGGGCATGTCCTGAATTTTATGGTTTCATTTTGAAAAACAGGGCTGCGAGCAATACGTGCCTTCCTCACTGATGGCATTTGATTTTATTTTTGTTACTTAGCTTTGAATTTTGGCTAATCGCGACAATGATAATGAGAGAATTGATAAATGTGTACTGAAAAAAAGTAGCGCGCTGTACCCCGATAACATAGTAGTAACAACGTCGCCTGGTAATGAAGGGGCACTGGGATCGATACCCGGTGGAGGGATATAGTGGCTCGAATCCCACTTTAGGTAGGATTTAAACTGTAGGTCTATTCTCGATAGCGTATTGTTGAGTCTTAAATCCACCAAAAGTTCATAACAAAAGGCATTGTTTCAACGTATGTTGAATGTATAATTGCAATGTATATTGTGATAAATTAATCCTTAAGCAAATATACATTTGTAAATCTGTTTAACAATAAGAGACTTTACTTTCCTTTACATCTATTCACAAGAGCATAAAAATAAAACTTGGAAATTCATTTCCAAACGAACAACCTCTTATGCATATATTTTAGGTGTGTGTGTGTGTGTGTGTATGTGTGTGTGTGTGTGTGTGTGTGTGTGTGTGTGTGTGTTTTCTGAAATCTGGCAAAGTTTTAATAATGTATTCACTTCATAAATGTCTATTAAATAACAGAAAGCATCATTGGGTATTCAATATCAGACGAATAACGAATTCCATGGGAATATTTCAGCGTGTTCGTGGATGTGAGTTCAGCTCTCAACGACAAATGGTGTTGGTTTGACTCGCCTTAATGTCATTGGTGTTTCCTTTGTGTTTGTTTCTCTATCACACTATATTTCTTTTCCATAGTTTCGGTGTCCTATTTTTTTACCGACAAGGCAAAGATAATAGTCCGGAAAAAACAAATTGAAACTTATACTTAGTTGAATGGACAATTGGTCATTGTTTATTACAATTATAGAAATAACTTGATCGAAATACTTGGTTTTCTCTTACATACATTTTTGTAATTCTTTTTGTGCACCTTTCCATTCCTACTTGAACAGGTAGACTATAAATAAAAACTCGGCATGGTTTCCTTCAATTCATTATTACAGTATAGATCTTCCATGATTCTCGTGGCTTATTATGGATAGAATTAACAATTACGGATTTTTCTTTTTTGTTCTTGTGTATTGATTTAACAAATCTAGTCACCTTATAATTCCATTAACCGAGACTGGTTGGAATGATTTCTCCATTCGCATGGATGTCCGGAAGGGAGGGGTCCACGCCACCCGGAAATGAAAGTCAATCAAAAAGTATGTATTTCATATAATTTCATTTCAGTCACAGTAATATATATTAACTATTGCAAGGGCGTTGCAGGAACATGATAACTTCAAACTGTAGATTTTTTTTAAAGGGAGTAATACTATTTTGGGGAAATTCTGCCTCATTCTGCCCCCCTCCCTTGGAAAAATATCTTGCTTGTCCCTTCCTGGAAAAGATCCTGAAGACGTCCATGTATCAGCGGCGTTAAAAATTTCATTAAATGTCCATACATCACCGTTGACAAGCACACATAATATGCATGTAATGATACAGGAGAACACAGCTTTTAAAGGCTTCTTTTTATGACAGTGAAGAGAAGAACAACGCGCGCAAGTAATACTTTTAAAAGAGAACAATCTAGCCAGAATTGGTGTAGCATAATTCTCATACAACTGGCAACACTGGATCTGTCTGGCAATGGCGATGTCTCTATTATACGGATACTTCGAACGCAATGTACAGCGCAGCGAACGAAGTTATCAACCCCGAAAAAGCACACACAAACAAGCTATGCGCCAGTTTCACTCTCCTTCCCTCTTGAAACGGGCACAAGATCAATGCGATAGCCGATTGCACTGAGTCACCTGCAAGGAACACGGAATACGGCACAAAACGAAGCTGTCTGTTGTATGGGGGAGGTGAGTCGGACAAATCCGCAAAGCAGAAAAACTGATTGCTTGAAATTATTCGTAACCCATTCAACACATAACATTCAAACTCTTATATCTAAGAGTCACAATACAAAATAGTTCATCTCCATACAGAAATACTATTTACGTAATTCATATTTCAACTTATATCAAATGAACAATTTACGTACTATAGCTCTCTCTCTCTCTCTCTCTCTCTCTCTCTCTCTCTCTCTCTCTCTCTATTGAGCCAAAACAACATTCTTGTATTGTTTTACCAATGTTTAATTTGCATGATTGATTGATTGATTTAGTTCATTTTACTTCTCTTCTTTGTCGCTTTTGGCTTTTAGTTTGATGAACTAACCTAATTGTAATTAAATAATGGCGGAACATTTAAATTTGTATATTTCCAAAATGTAAGATTTTATCAACGTTAAAGAAATAATTGTTAACTCAAATGAATATGTAAACTTTCTTTGTAAATTATTAATTGCCAAACTATGTATTTTTCAAATATCTTTCTGTTGTAATTTAGAGTATTGTAATAAGAAATTACCTAAAGATAGGTGTTCGAGGCTGGAACTTTGGGTATAAATACGAAGGAATTTGGTCCGTAAAGAGGTCTGTTCTGGTGTCAGTCTAGGTAGAAGTGAATAGGTGCAAGCCGCTCTTCTTTAAAGACCTAGACTGGCCAAATAGGAACGGTCTAATCTAGGAAGAAGTGAATAGGTGTATGCCGCTCTTCTGTAAAACCTAGGTTAGCCGAATGGGATATAAGTTCCAATTTAGGAAGAAGTGAATAGGTGCAAGCCGCTCTTCTGTAAAAACCTAAATTGGCAATCTCGGGTGAAAACTCCAAGTCTAGGAAGAAGTGAATAGGTGTATGCCGCTCTTCTGTAAAACCCTAGGTTTGGGCCACCCTAGTCTGACCTTTCTAGTAAGTTCGAAATTATCTATTAACCATTGATCTCCAAGTTCCAGTTGCGAGTTACCTAACCACTGGCTGTAAACACTCAAGCAGTAAATAAACTTTTCATTAAAACTTCACGACGTTGGTTGGATTTGTTCTGCACCTACCCTGAAGATAGGTTTCAGTGTAGACCCTTAGAGACTCCATGCTCCCGACTATAGGAGTAAAGGGTGAGGAAAGTTGCTAGGAACGTAACAGATCCTTTTTGGCGCCCATCGTGATGGCCACGACAGTTTAGAACTTCAACCACCGACGTTGGATACTGGGCATACAACGTAGAGGTTCGACAAATGAAGAATCCTGCCAGACGACTATTACGGAAGAGGTCCTCGTTAGAAGCGAAGTTGCAGTAGCGCCGTAGAAGCTGAAGAATCCTGACCGCTGCAGTTGAAGAAGATGACCAACGACGAGTAGAAGATTACTATAAGAAGCAATAACTTAAAGATTTCATTAGTTTGGAAAATATTCTTCAAGAAAAAGGACTTACATTTTAAAAGTGTGAAAACTCAAATATTAGTATTTAGTCATTTCTAAAAGGTATTTAAGGGGGGAACAAAGAAAATTAAACATGGCGACCTTTAAGTGCTGCACTGATGACTCCAAGTCCGAAAAAGGAACTGTCAAATGTCAAGAATGCGAGTGTTTGTTCCACTTGAGTTGTTTGAATATGGATGCCACGAAGGAAGATGTTGATAGAACTAGTTTTAAATGCCAAGGTTGTCAAAACAAATCTGAATCTGCGAACCAAATGATAGATTTATTGAAAACGTGGAGACAAGAAGATGAAGAAAAGAGACAGAAAGAGAGACAAGAAGATGAAGAGAAAAGACAGAAAGATGAAGAGAAGAGACAGAAAGAAAGACAAGAAGATGAAGAGAAGAGACAAAAAGAAAGAGAAGAAGATAGTAAAAAGATGAGAGAATTAATAGAGGAAGTAAGATTAGAGTGTAAGATCAATAAGAATGAGTTGCAAAAAACTGTAGAAGAATGCCAAAAGGGAATGAGGGCCGAAATGGAAGAATTTAAACAAGTAATGAGTCAAGAAGTGAAAGATCAGATGGAAGCAACCCAGAAAGCCTTATTGGAAGAAATAGATGAAGAAAAAAGTCAGAGGAAAACAAAAGAAACGGAATTAACAAGCTTATTTGAAAGTTTAAGGCTTGAAACTACCAAGAGCTTGATGGAAGAAAAACAGCGAAGAAGAAAGGAAATGGAAGACGAAATAAAGGAAGTACAATGGCAATTTCACAAAACTTCTAGTGAAATAGATTCTTTGGCCATGAAATTAGAACGTCTACCTTTGAGTGCTAATTCAGTAGACCAAAGTCAGAGGATTCACTCTGCCAATTTGGCCACTCCTATCGCTAGTGTATCTAAGAGGAGGTATACTGAAAGAAGTGACCTCTCATCCTCGAGTGCTACGTCCGACGAAGGTTCGGAGTTGACGCTCAAAGAAAATGAAACAGTCACAAGAATTCTTAAATCACCTTTCGGAAGAAGAGACTAACAACAGAGTTAGGAAATCCAAGTGTCGGAATTTTAGACTGGCAGATATAAAAGCTTTAGAGAAGTTTTCTGGAGAAATAAATTCAGTCTCGGCCGAACGATACATCGAAAGTTTAAAGACCTATCTGGATATAATGGAAGTTTCAGAATTTTACAGGTTGAAAATTTTACCTTCCTTAATGACAGGAAAGGCCAAATCCTGGTTTATAGCAAATGAAAGGAAGTGGAAGAGTTTTGATCAGTTCTGTTATGCATTTCGAAAGCAGTATGCTTCCTTAGAGGTTAAACAACGAGAAATGCAGCTGTTAAGGAATAAGAAATTTCAGAGGTCCCTTGGATTAACGTTAGAAGAATACTGCTGGGAAGTCTATGGAAACTACTGCAATCTGGTGGAAGTAGTAAATCAGGGTGAAGTCTTGCATTTGATAATCAGCCAACTTCCGGTGAAAGTTCGACAACTAGTATTGACTCGAGATCCTAAAACCATGGAACAACTAGCAAATTATCTTAGTCGATATGAAGCTTCCGAACAACTGGAGATAAGTAGGGGAGATAACCCCAAG
This sequence comes from Lepisma saccharinum, assembly GCF_977018435.1. Taxonomy (NCBI): domain Eukaryota; kingdom Metazoa; phylum Arthropoda; class Insecta; order Zygentoma; family Lepismatidae; genus Lepisma; species Lepisma saccharinum. Next base: position 10,131,277 of record NC_139241.1, on the reverse strand, counting down.
GTGGAAGACAGAAGGCAGTTTCAACCCAGAGTTAGGCAGACTAATATAGTCTCGTCTAGGTTTAACAACGAAAGTGAAGGAGCGACCAGAACACCTCAGAATCCTAATAGGAACAATAATAGAAACCAGAGGGGTTACCAAGGGCGGAATTTCTATAGCAACGGCAATAGAAGTCAACCGAATAGACGACCATGGAATCAATCCCGTTTCCCCAACAACCACTTCAATAGAAATTCCAATACAAAGGAAATATCCTGCCAAACTGAAGAAGTCCAGACTGAGTTAAATCCTGTCGCTCCAGCTTGGGAAGGTTCAATGCTCCCAAATCAAAATTTAAACCAACCTTCGTTGTAAATGAATCTCTCTCATTTACAACGGAAGGGAAAACTGCATCGGAGAAAAATGAGAGTACCGACAATTTCCTCACCGAAGATTTTTTAGAAGTATTGCATTTAGAATTAGAAATCGAAAATGAGGAATGGGAAAAAATAGAAAAACCTGAACATAGGGGAATATTGTTGTCCAAGAAACCAGAAATTATCGCCCAAATTTTATGATTAAAAATTAAGTGCACTATAGATACAGGGAGTGAATGCACTATAATGAAATATAAAGTTTGGCTTAAGTTACGGGACAGGTTACCCGGACTTAAACTTCAGAAATGTTCGGGAGTGAAACTACGAGATTTTACTGGAAACGAAAGTTCTAGAATAGTAGGATGTAGAAGAATTCACTTTGAAATTGGGGGATGTGTATTTGAAGATTTGGTCTATGTAAGTCGGAATTTAGATGCTGACTTATTGATGGGCTACCCATTTTTGGAGAAATATTAGATACAAAAAACCAAAGACTGTATTTAATGAAAGAAGGACTGCTGGTGGAAGAAGAATTATTAGGAAGAAATACCTTGACGGGAAAAAATACGTCGGACTTTGAAAACAGTATTAGTCAAGTAATCATTGATGCCTGGATGGCCAATGAAGAAGAAATAAGACAGAAAACCTATTCTCCTGAGATACTCAGCTTTGAAAGGAGAGAAGAATTGATGCAGTTATTATTGGAATACCAGGAGATTTTTTCCTACAAACCGGGACTTGCAAAAAATGCTAAATGTACAATACCTCTGACGTCCCAGGAACCAGTATATTCTAGTCCGTATCCCATTCCGTTGGCAAAAGAGAGAAGTTGGAAGAAGAATTGGAACTATGGAAGGAGTGGGGTGTAATTCGGCAATGTCAGTCTCCATATCTAAACCCTTTGCTGGTGGTCAATAAACCTGATGGTTCGGTGAGACCGTGTATTGATTTCCGAAAGTTGAACAAGTTGATAATAACTCCAAAAAACACGGTACCAGTTTTACAGGAAGCCTTACAAAAATTCAGAGGAAAAAAGTATTTTAGTTGCCTAGACTTAGCTTCCGGATATCTGCAAATCCCTATAGACGATAAACATCAAGAATATACAGCTTTCTCATATAAAGGACGTTCCTGGTGTTTTACGAGAATGCCTTTTGGATTATCGAACGCTGTGGCTGTATTTATGCATGGCATGCAATCTTTGTTTGAACCTCACACTGAAGAGTTCCTAACCATCTACATAGATGACCTGCTGATCTTTGATGAAACTCTGGAAAATCATTTCAGCACATAAAGTGGGTTTTATCCAAGCTAAAGGCCGAAGGATTTACAGTAAAACTGAAAAAATGCCAATGGGTGAAATCAGAGATTAAGTATCTTGGCCATATTATATCTGGAAGTTGGGTTCGAGTCGACCCTAAAAAGGATGAAGCTATCTTAAAATTTCCTAGACCTCGAAGTAAAAAGGATCTTCAACAGTTCTTAGGGTTATTAAACTGGAGAAGAAGGTTCGTAAAGGATCTGTCTCGAAAGACAGCAAACTTGGAGAAATTATTAGTAAAAAATGTCAAATGGGAATGGACTAACGAAAATGAAGCTAGTTTTCGAATTCTGAAGAAGGAGTTAGTCCAATTACCTGCCCTAGCGCAGCCTGATTTCACCAAGCCTTTCTGCCTGCTATGTGACGCGTCCCTGACTGGATTAGGAGCGGTGTTGTTCCAAGGGAAAGTAGAACAAACTCCGGACTTAGAAGACATGCCATTGTACAGTATGCCAGTCGGAAACTAAAGGGATATGAACGAAACTATACCGTGCAAGAATTAGAATGTTTAGCAGTACTTTTCGGAATAGACCATTTCAAAGTCTACTTGTATGGCACCAAGTTCTACGTTTATACTGACCATAAAAATTTGATATGGCTAGAGAATAGCCGTGACTGGAGTGCTAGGTTAACCCGTTGGGCCTTAAAACTTCAGCAATTTAACTTCTCCATTTTTCATATTAGTGGAAAGCAAAATTGGATAGCCGACGTCCTAAGTAGATATCCTCAAGCAGAAAATTTCCTGAATAACGATCCTGAAAATGAAGTCACTTACTCAGTGGGATTGACGAGAACACCCAGTTTAGCAGGAGGAGAACTGCGAGAGTGGAGGAACGCCCAACTTCAAGATGAATGGTGCCGTAACATCTCTGAAAACGTTCTATTGCAACCTGATTCCGGTTACCTGCTACATGAAGGCTTGTTGTTTTACAAGGATCAGAAGGGACGAGGAACTTACCGATTACTAGTTCCAGACATTTTAGTTCCTAAGGTAATGGTCGCCGAGCACGACGAAGCGGGACATTTCGGGTTCACCAAAACGTATAAAAGACTAAGACTTCATTTCATCTGGCCAAAAATGAAAGAGAAGATTGCGCAATATGTGCGGGAATGTTTGGTATGCTCCCGAAACAAACCAGACAGGAAAGGAATCTGTAGACAACAATTTAGCATTATGAACAAACTTCCCCATGAAGTATTGTCTATTGACATAGTGGGAAAGCTACCTAGATCCGGAAGTTTTAACTTTATCCTCACCATGGTGGATGGAGGCAGTCGATACGCTATAGCTTACCCTTTAAGGACTGCTAAAACTGAAGAAGTAAAAAATAAACTTGAACAAGGATATATGGCTCATTATCCTAAACCCAAATATGTTTTATCAGACAGAGGGACTCAATTTACTTCCCATAAGTGGGCTAATTTCTTGAAGAAACATGGGATAATTCCGTGGTTCACCACTCCCTATCATCCTGCAAAGTAATCCCGTAGAAAGGGTAAACCAAGAAATCGTAAGGTTGCTGAGGACTTTCTGCTCGAAGCAACATGATTCTTGGCACAAATACGTAAATAAAGTATGCTGGCTGATTAATTATTCGGTATCCGAAGCTACAGGATACGCCCCAGCTGAACTATTTTATAACAAGCCAGTACCTTCTAATTTATTGAAGCATTTAGAATGGCCCGAAGGAGACGAAGGAAAGATCAAATGGGAAACCATATTGTTCCTGGCCTCATATAAACCAAGAACTCAGAAAAAGAAAGGCGAGCAAAGCGGATATATTTTGAACATCGGAGATTTAGTGTTAAAAAGAAATCGTAAACTGAGTTCGGCACCAAACAAAGAAATCGCCAAATTTTTCAAATATTTCCTAGGTCCCTATGAAATAATAGAAATAGGGAATAATGTGGCTTTGCTAAGGGATCCCTGGACGAAGGAAGTTTTAGGAAAGGAGAACTTCCACAACCTTAAAAAAATTAATTGTTCAGCCGAACGTAGAAAGGAATTGCTGGAGAAGTGGAGCTCGAGCCGAGGAGTACTGGAACCTAGAAAAACAGAAATTTAATAATAGTGCAGAACCTGAATGAAAAGAAAGACCTTATAAACTGATCACAGGGAACCGAGGATGTTTCCATAAGCCGAGTAAGCGTTATTGCTTGGTAAGCCAAGGAAGGGCTACCAGGGGAAAAGGTTGATTCCCTTACTCTTCGAGGATAGAAGAGAAATTGCTGTAACAATTTAAAGGAAGAAATTGTTATTTTAAGAGGCTGAGTCCTCATAGCGTTAGCAAAAATGGCTTAAATTGTAAACGTTTATACGAGAGGTCAAATAATAAGGAAGAGTGAGAAACTCTAGAATTAAAAGGTTCTACTGAGAAAAAGAGAGATCAATTATTATTACATAAAGGTCTAGGTCTGGCTCGAAATTCTTTAAAAAGCGAGATTATGATAAACGGTCAAGCATTACGTATGAAGATTGTTAGAGAACTAACATGGCTGAACGACAGAGCTCTGCTATTCAGATACCCAAAGAGTTAAGCTTAGCACAAACAGTGGTTTCAACAATCCAACGCTTGGACTTCTGACAATGAAAGATTAGAGGGATATTTAGAGGATCTTACCAAAAGTTTTACCTCAATATTGATCCAAACTAGGCGAAAGGAAAACGAACGACTACAGGATACCTTTAGGAAGATCGAAGCTGAGCAGAGGCAGCATAGGGCTGAACTAAGAGACATACTAAACACATTTTCCTCTAGTATTGAGGCAGTCTCTAAGGAAGTTGGGAACGACAAAAACGTTAACAAACTAACCTGTGATGAGCTAGTGGACGACCTTCCTGTTGAAGCTTTGATAACCCTAGTGCGCAAGGAGTTAGTAAACGTCCCTGAACTAATTAATGACCATTTTTATGACGATCAACCTGCCCCGCTAGTTACTAGTCCCCTGAAGGAAGACAAGGTTCCTAAAAAGGATGTCCCTGATTGGCAAGGATGGTTCCTGGAGCTAAGCCCGGAAGTGAAAATGAACAAGAAGATTTTCCTCCAACTCTTGGCAAAGAAACTAAAGTTAAGTCGGAATGGTGCCAAGCGAGAATTGAAGAAATTGTTTAGTTGAAATGGGATGCGGTTTATTTTAAAGAAAACCTAATTAAAGAAAAAATGGTGATTAGTGAAATAGCTTATAACTAAACATCACCTTTACAAGAAATAATTAATCAAGCAACAAATTCTTGTTTAACTAAATGTGTGTAACCTTGATATGTTGTATTTGTTTGTTAATTCTTTAAAAAACTGTTGTGTTGAATTGAATATATATATATATATATATATATATATATATATATATATATATATATATATATAAAGAAAGCCGTTTAAAAAGTTGTGATCAAATATTATCGTTTGAGAATTGTATGATATGTTGATTTAACAGTTTAAAATTTGAATATGAAATTGTATTTAAGACATGTACTTAATTGAAATCTAACCATATAATTTCTAGCGTTGTGTTATAAATGTTGATAAAGCATTAATATTTGGGAAACAATATGATTATTAGTTGTACTGAACTAATCATTTAATTTGAAATAATAAATGCAATTGGTGTATATATATAAAAAAAATGTATAAGAAAGGCAAAGAGTTTAGAGAAAGAAAAATTTGTTTCACTTTCGTTTCTCAAATTTTCCTTTAAACTGCAGAGGGGGAACCTGTTACGACCTTACTTATTTTGTAACTTTGCAATGCCGTGTTAAAAAGAAAAATTGATATAGTGTTACCTCAAGTCATTGTTAATGTCCGTGATACTACATGTTGTGACGCAAATATGAACGCGCCAATCAAGGCGTTGTTGAACTAATGTATTCACCTTTCTGTAACTATCAAATGAAGACAGCTCGCTTAAGACAACGAGCATTTATTATGATGTAAATATAGATTTGCCAATCAAAGATTATCCATGTTTGATGAACTAACCTAATTGTAATTAAATAATGGCGGAACATTTAAATTTGTATATTTCCAAAATGTAAGATTTTATCAACGTTAAAGAAATAATTGTTAACTCAAATGAATATGTAAACTTTCTTTGTAAATTATTAATTGCCAAACTATGTATTTTTCAAATATCTTTCTGTTGTAATTTAGAGTATTGTAATAAGAAATTACCTAAAGACAGGTGTTCGAGGCTGGAACTTTGGGTATAAATACGAAGGAATTTGGTCCGTAAAGAGGTCTGTTCTGGTGTCAGTCTAGGTAGAAGTGAATAGGTGCAAGCCGCTCTTCTTTAAAGACCTAGACTGGCCAAATAGGAACGGTCTAATCTAGGAAGAAGTGAATAGGTGTATGCCGCTCTTCTGTAAAACCTAGGTTAGCCGAATGGGATATAAGTTCCAATTTAGGAAGAAGTGAATAGGTGCAAGCCGCTCTTCTGTAAACCTAAATTGGCAATCTCGGGTGATAACTCCAAGTCTAGGAAGAAGTGAATAGGTGTATGCCACTCTTCTGTAAAACCCTAGGTTTGGGCCACCCTAGTCTGACCTTTCTAGTAAGTTCGAAATTATCTATTAACCATTGATCTCCAAGTTCCAGTTGCGAGTTACCTAACCACTGGCTGTAAACACTCAAGCAGTAAATAAACTTTTCATTAAAACTTCACGACGTTGGTTGGATTTGTTCTGCACCTACCCTGAAGATAGGTTTCAGTGTAGACCCTTAGAGACTCCATGCTCCCGACTATAGGAGTAAAGGGTGAGGAAAGTTTCTAGGAACGTAACAAGTACGTGGAAACAGGACTGCAGGCTCTTTTCCATATGGTTCCACTATAACCACTCCGTCACGGAAGTCGGTTTTAATGCGCACATTCCATTATTTATAGTTGCATTACAGCATTCGTGTAAAAAAAAAACCTCCTAACCGGATCGGACCGTGCTGTTAAAAGCACCACGCTCCGGAGCGGAGTGCTGTTGTTTCACGCTCCGCTCCGGATCGGAGCGTGCGTCTAAAAAATCTGCTCCACTCCGCTCCGGAGCGGAGTACTGCTGTATCACGCTCCGCTCCGGATCGGAGCGTGTGTCCCTGAAATCCGAACCACTCCGCTCCGGAGCGGAGTGCTGTTGTATCACGCTCCGCTCCGGATCGGAGCGTACGTCTCAAAAAGCTGAACCACTCCGCTCCGGATCGGAACGTACGTCTCAAAAAACTGAACCACTTCGCTCCGGAGCGGAGTGCTGTTATATCACGCTCCGCTCCGGATCGGAGCGTGCTACTCAAAAAGTCGAAACACTCCGCTCCGGAGCGGAGCGTGTCTATCAAGAAATCGAACCACTCCGCTCCGGATCGGAGTTCTGTCGTACCACGCTCCGCTCCGGAGCGAGGAGCGGAGTAGAAATGACGCTTCGAAGTCGCTCCGGAGCGCTCCTTTAGTACGCTCCGCACTCCGCTCCGAAACCCTGGTCTTGTGTAAGGATTATTCCTTGCTTATTGGCAACACTGTAGGTGAGTGACGTAAGCTTGTCTGGAGTGTTTCTGTTGCGTTAGCTTTAGTAATAATCAGTTTTATAACAACAATAACAGGCGATTTTCAAATGCCGCACAAATTCGACAAACAAAATTACTAATGTACTCGGAACCTTTGATCGTTAGTTTACTGTATACACTCGTATTATCCAACCTCGGAGCGCTCCGGAGTGGAGTGGGCAAGTTCTTAGAATATCGCTCCTCGCTCCGGAGCGGAGCGTCACAAGGTATTGCTCCGCTCCGGAGCGGAGTGAACCATTCCCTAAAATTTCGCTCCTCGCCCTGGAGCGGAGTGAGAAATTTTCCGATTCCCGCGAACCATTTCTTGAAATCTCGCTCCTCGCTCCGGAGCGTGGGCAACAGCCGGAGCGTTGATCCGCTCCGCTCCGAAACCCTGCCTCCGAGGCGGAATGATTATCAGACAGTGACGTGCACTGAGGAGTAGCTAGTCTAGCAGAGATAGATCAATCAATCTCAAATCTCTTATTATTTTAAATCACAATATTTATTGTTTTGTTGAAGACACAGTTCTTATGCAACACTTTTTTTCACGCGCTTCTCGTCCCTCGGTGCGTTCAGCGGCCTAGCTCGCTCTTTCTCCGCCTCACAGTTCCAGGTAGAAACGGGTTTTTGAAAAGAAAGGGAAGATTTCGGCCTCTACCTCCCTTGTCCCCTCGCCCCCGCCCCAATGGTTGAAAGCCCGTGGTTTCAGGTCCTCCAGTCTATCTCCTATAGGACAGATAGGGGATTGGATTTCCTTCGCTTCCTTTGTAAATCCTCTAAAGAACTAAGGGGAATTTTTTCTGCAGTACTTCTGTTCTCTGTATTTACACTACTTTTTACGCGTTGTACAATATGTATGTATAATATGGGATGTAATTTTATTATTTATGCAATTGGAACGTCTTATGTGCAGACAAAAATTGTATGCTTTTTTTAAAATATGGAATATATAATGATTAAATAACAAATAATTGCTCACGCCCTCTCTTGCTCTCGTTTTAGTAGTGTTTTATTTAAATATACTAATCTCTTGGCCTCCAATCAAAAAAAGATAAGCTAAACAATCATAAATGCGGATGTATATATTTAGGCAAGTGAACGCGCATTCTAATTCTTGTTGTTGGTTTGATTCATTTTACTTCGCTTATCTGCCGCATTTGGTTATCGCGAAAATGAGGATGAGTGATGATATCGTATCGTACCCAAGGTATTGGGTAAGCAGTATAAAGTCTTAGCATAGCAGGTAGCAGAGAAAGGAATGCTGAATAAGTAATAAGGCAAAGGTCAGGTGATTGACTTGGAAGGTGTATATGGCATGAGTGTTGGAATGTCAGGAGGTGTGATCAGTTGGCGAGAATACGAGAGAGAGTAAGGACTGCTGATTGTGAGAGAGAAGCAAGGTGGAGAACGATTATTGGACGATGGTGTGTGATTGAATCGATGTCTGACAGATAGGTCAGAGAGTGACATTTGAGAGGACAAGTGTAGGAACAATCTTCATCTATTTGTAAGGCAAGTAATATCCTTTTCTAAACCAATCCATATCGGTTCAGTCATGGAGAGTATAAAACCCATATCTAACCTAAGTTAATTTATATCGCCATTCCTTTAAATGTAACCTCTTGCATTTATCACATTAGGGCCAACCGAGTGATAACCATCTCAGAGATGAATGAGAAATAACTACATCACCCAATTCAATCTAGAGGTTCTTGGTTCGATCCCAAACGCAGCATGGGAGTTGCGTTACGTGGTGGACGTGCTTTGGGCTTCTCATCCATTTTTCGCAAATGCGATGAGAAAACATTGCAGTACGTGAAATACTGCGATTTTCATCTATTTCATCCCGAAATATGATGAAAATAATAGAGCCTTCTAGCTTTTCAAATTACGTACGTGCGATATGGCACCGGAATTTTCACTAGTTAGCGCTTCACGTAGTGTTAATTATCAATTATTACCAAATATCAAGAAATAAAAGCGAAAGGTAGACCAAGCAATATGCTACGCGGTAAGGCACAAATAAATAAGAGTAGAGTTTCAACTAGGTTATTCGACGATTGGGTTGTGTGAAAGGAGAATTAACATTAGGATGTTGCATTAAGGTTGGTTAACTATTTCAAAGATGTGTTCGGTGCTGTCGTCACTCTGTTACGCGATTGTTGAACCTAACTTATCAAATTTCCGGGATAGTAAACAATTGCTAATAATGTCCTGTCAAAGCCACGGGGGATGAGAAATGTAAATAAGCAACTTAGTGCTAATTTTAAGCTAATGAAGCATTTTTCCTGCGCATAGGCTAATCATAGAATCATGGCGCAATCTAGATTTATCCACCCCAACACTCTCGAAACTATCCAGTTTCAAGGTAACATTCACGAGAATGTATTAAAATTCAATGACAAATTTGAAAGTTTAGCTATTCTTAATGAGTGGAATGACTTAAAGAAAAGGCAAATGCTACCGGTATTTTTGGGTGATTCAGCATTGGAATGGTTCAATACTTGGAGTCAAACTCAGGAAGCACATTTTGTAACTTTAAAGACTAAAATTGTGGAAGAATTTTACGGAACCGGGGGACACTTTTCAATTAGAAGGAACAAATCAGATTACGCTTCCATCAGGAAAATGAACCTGTTCAAAATATGTGAGAGAAAAACAGTTACTGTTATTAAAATTAGATCCTGCCATGGACATTAGTGAACAAATTAAGCAAATAAGCGGGAGTTTACAACCTAACTTTATGAAAGAAGTTTATAACAGGGAATATGATTCAGTGCATGAAATGTTACGAGACCTGAAAAATGTTGAACAATTCAAATATCTTGTGCAAAAACCTAAAATTCTAGAAATTGAATGTGAGACAATGAAAGCTCTGTCATGTTCTGAATCGAGTCGAGCAATGCCGACTCAGCAAGCTATCACGTTGCAGCGCACGGTCAATGGTCATGTTGACGTAACATTTTCTCAGGCTAATCGGGAGATCGAGGAACGATTAAATGCACTGCAACAAGACCTTGATCAATTACAGTCGAACACGGGACTCCAGTCTCATAAGTCAGATTTAGTTTTGCAATTTCAGAATCTTGAGGCTAAAGTAAATGCACTTGCAGAACATCGGAAAAAAAACATTCATTTACTGAGTCATCATTCTCATATACAGTTACAGAAAATGAACATAGAGATAGAAACAATAGGAGAACCTATTATCATAATAGTAATCATAGAGCTCAGAATAGAAATACTTGGCATAATAACCACAATGATAATCTCGACACACAGTCGCAAAGCTCGCATAGGGGGCGATGGCGCAATGGCGGTAACCCTCGATTTCAGCGTTCGCACTTTTCATCTTCATCGCAGCGAACATTTTTGGAGCAACAACAGGGGCGCGAAGATCCAAATAACCATACTAATCAGGTTGTTAATGCAAGTCACTCTACTTTTCGTAAGAACAGAAGCAATTTTAAACGAGTAAGACTTGCATATGACGGGGACCTAGGTGCAGGGCCTTTGGGGAAAACTAACGGTCTCTACTTTTCCTTCTGAAGATCTGATTTACATCAATGTGAAAGTAGATGGGGAAATTCGACAGTTCATCCTGGATAGTGGAAGTCAAATTTTGGTAACGGGAGAAAAGAACATACTAGTCAATGCCAAGCGATTTAATATAAATACTGTGATTAGAGGGGTCACTAATAGTCAACTGACGGTTAAGGAAATTGTGTTACTACCATTTTCTATACATAACCAAACATTTGTTCATCCATTTAGAATCGTTAAGGATTTTAATCAAGTTACCATATTAGGAAATGATTTCTTGAAGGGACAAAAGGCCAAGTTAGATTTTGAGGAAAATAAGCTTACATTGCATAGATTCGGCACACCTCCTAGAAACCAAATTAAAAATGAGAATAAGAAAGCTTTTGACGTGTCAATCAAAGTTTCCCATTTATTACAGCAGGTTTTGCAACCAGAATTTGTAGCTGCTAAAAAGATAAAAGTGAAACCCAGGACACATTTGTGCATTCCATTGAAATTGGCTAATTCATATGACAAAGATAGGACTCTCTTGGAACCGGACCTACAGTTTCAAAAGAAAACGGGATTGATGGTTGCCAGAGCAATTATTAATCCGGATTCGAATCTTATTTGGATCACAAATCCTTTAAATTATAATGTTACAATTAAGAAAGGCACTATTATCGGGAAAGCTGAAACATGGGATAGGCCAATCATGATTAACAATAATGATGAGAATAAGGATGAGATTTGTGAACAGGCACAGGTTTTCGCGACGGAAGAGTCAGGGAACGTCAGTGACGCACGGGCGGACCCTAGTTTGATGTGAATCCGAATTTAGAACCCCAGCAAAAGGAGCAACTTTTGGCTGTTTTAATGAAATATCCACATGTTTTTGCATGGTCAAAGGATGATATAGGTAGAGCCACGAATTATAAACATAGAATTCAACTAAAAGATGACACAGAATTTCACTTAAAATCCTACCCAATTCCAGTTCACCTTAGTGATGAAATTAAAGATCAGATTGAGACTTTATTAAAGCAAGGTGTTATTTCTCCTACAAAATCACCCTTTAACTCTCCAGTTATCCCTGTAAAGAAGGCAAAGGGGAATTATGGATTATGCCAGGATTATCGCAGATTGAATGTTTCGTCTGTATTTGACGCTCTGGGTGTGAATTACATCAATGAAATATTATACAATATGGGGGGCAAGAAATACTACTGTACGGCGGACTTGAAGAGCGGATTCTTTAATATTCCTCTCACCGAGGACAGTAAGAAATATACAGCATTTACAATACCAGGAATGTCACAGTATCAAATGAACGTCGTGCCACAGGGCCACGTCAGTCCACCAAGTGCAATGACTGGCTGCATTCACTTATCGTGCACAAATTTGGATCCTAATCACTTTGCCCATTATGTGGATGATTTATTTTGCTTTGGAAATACCTTTGAAGAAATGCTCGTAACTCTGGAGAAAATGTTACAATGTTTACAGGCCGCGGGATTGAAACTTGCAATAGAAAAATGTCACCTCGGCTTCACTGAGATTATTGCTTTAGGACATAAAATTTCCAAATTTGGCTATCGGATCAATGACAAAATCATTGATTCTATCAAGAAATATAAGACACCGACAACTGTGAAACAAGTTCGCACATTTCTCGGATTAACATCCTATGTCAGGAAGTTTTTAAAATCATATTCCGAGATTGCACTTCCCTTGCAAAAATTGATAGGAAAAAAGAAGAAATTTCTCTGGGGGGAAGAACAGCAAACTGCGTTTGAGAGGTTGAAAGAAGCTTTACTTACAGCTCCTGTATTGATGGCATATGATCAATCAAAAGAAGTAAGGGTATATACGGATGCAAGCAGTAAGGCTATTGGCGCGGTGATTTTACAACCGAATGCGAACGGTGATTTTCAGCCTATTTCCTATTGCAGTAGAGTGTTAAAAGACCATGAAACTCGACTTTCAACCATCGAGCAAGAATTGTTGGCAATCATATACGCATTTAAGTCATTCAGATTCTTTATACTGGGCCGAAATTTCGAATTATTTACAGACAACCAAGCAATCATATTCATTCGCTCCTCAACGCAACTTTCAAAAAATTATTTAGATGGTACACGTTGATGGCCGAGTTCGATTTTACACCAATTCACTGTAAAACTACACAAAATATGGCGGATGCTATAAGCAGAGAGACAGAACATGATCCACAGGATGAAGACGAGGAGCTTCCAGAGCCACGTACATTGTTATTGTTAGATGAGACAATTGATGTTACTATACACCAACGAGAGGATTCCTTTTTTGGAAATATCATTAATATTTTGGAAGGAAAAGAAGACGAGGGGGCAACAACCCACCCAACCCCTCCCTGCAGAGACAAGCTTGCTATTATGTTATGGAAAATGGACTTCTTTATAGACAACATAAACTGGGAGCTACGACTAAAAGATTATTATGCATACCGAAGTCACTTCGCAACACTGTTATTGAGACATTACATAGTCTACCAGCTGGAGGAGCGCATTACGGCTTCACTAAAACATACAAAAATGCACTGGATAGGATTTACTTTCCATTTATGAAGAACCTTATTCAGAAATTGGTTAAGGAGTGTGTAATTTGTCAGCAGAATAAGCGCATAAAAGGAGCGCCATATGGAGAACTTTTAACATTCAACTCACAGAAACCATTCGATAGAATCGCTTTAGATTTTAGCGGACCGTATCCACCTAGTGGTTTGCTTCGCCATAAATACAGGGTGCTCGGAAATTCCCCTTACAAACTCCTAGGGCAAGTAGAGGGGACTGAGTAGACAATATTTGGGATAGGAACCCATGTCCGGAAACGTACCGTTTCTGTGCTACAACCATGACAATGTGTCGGATGTGCCTGTGTTGGTATGCAACCGGGTAGGCAGTACATGACGTCAGAAGATCACCTGATAACCTAAAGTGACATCATTTATTACAACCATGTCAAATGAGGTGTTACGTAAGGTACAAAATTGAATGACGTGTGACTCAGTACACAATACAAACAAATTTATTTGGTAACAATGTCAAGGGAACAAAAAGAAACGTACTATTCATTGATCACAATAACACTTGTGTCGACAGTGGAAGGCAACAATTTGTTTCTGTCTTCTGCATTGGATGTGTCGCATACGGCACTGCTCAACTACAACAGTGGCTCGATGTGAAGACCACCAACGTCGTTGCACAAATTGTACCGACGAATCATGTTCCGGTGCACACGCTCCATCACACCTGGTGCCTCGTCAATGTCTTGTGCAGCAACCCCTCTGTCTTTACAGGAGTCTAGTACACCATACTCTTCATACGACCCCGCAAGAAATAGTCCAATGGCGTTAAATCCGGCGATCGTGTGGGCCACGCGGTTGGACCACCTCGGCCTATTCACAAACAGGCACGTGAATGGGGCTCCAGGCAGAATACCGCGGCAGGGTAGACGTCACGTGCCATCAGGTGATCTTCTGACGTCATGTACTGCCTACCAGGTTGCATATCAACCCACGCACATCTGACACATTGCCATGGTTGTAGCACGGAAACGGTACGTTTCCGGACATGGGTTCCTATTCCAGATATTATCTACTCAGTCCCCTCTACTTGCCCTAGGAGTTTGTAAGGGGAATTTCCGAGCACCCTGTATATACTAAGTGCAATCGATCATGGTACTCGATTTTTAATTGCTCAATCAGTAGCAGATACTTCAACTGAGACAGCTGCTAACCGCTAAATGCTTTTCGGGAGTATTTAAAGGACCTTGTAAAATTATAGCAAAGGAAAATCCCAATGTTTACAAAGTGGAATATAAGGCAAAACGGGGACAGACAGTCGTGGACTCAATTTCGGTTCAGAGATTGAAGAAATACTATGCTTCGGAACACGGTAGCAGCGATGAGAATGTAAATGGTGATGATGAGAATGAAGAACAGGAACAGTCAAGAGTGAATGAGTGAGAACATACCTTTTACCCTGTACGTAACTTCCTTTTCAGTACTCTGATGCACTAAATACATTTTACATCTTGCAAATATTTCTTTAAATGATAAAACACTAAAATTATGTGAAATATTATTGTTTTGCCCTTAATAATTGCACGGCAGTGTAAAACTAGTTAATACCACACTAAAATCATTAGTTATAACTCGTAGACATCGAGGTTTCATAATAATGAACAATAAGTACAGGAACGCGCGAAAATGATAATAATAATAATTAATATTATTGTATTCACGAATAGTGAACAAAGGGAATGGTGATGAATATAAATTGCGCGCAAGGAATTTTCCTCAGATTTCTGTAGGCCTGCAGAGAACTGATGAGAATAATCTTTTGTGAACTACAAAAGATAAATAGTGTAAGTCAATAATATACTTTAGTATTTTTTATGAATAAAATGTGTTAAGCACATTCGGTAAGGAAAAATGAGAATAAAATTCTCTATGATTTAGCGTGGTTAGTCAAAATATGGTTTAAACAAGTACACATTTTAATATTTCAATTGTTAAATTTAAGTAATACTTACATTTATAATTTTAATAACTAAATAAATTACAGAAATATGAGATTATCAGTTTTATAAGATTTAAAAAAACGTTAGAATAAAGAGAACAGTTATGATAAGACCTGAATATGCGTACAGCCAGTAAATTAGTCAATTAAACGAGCTACAGATCAATAATAGCTAAATAAGAATTAAGATAATAAGAATTATAATATAGATAATAATAATACGCAGAGAATAGTGAATATTTTGGTTCTTGGATAATTATAAAGCTCAAATTAAATGTATCACATGGAAATAATATAAATATTAAGATTACTTTTATAATTATACGCATTTTACATTGAGATTTAATTATTTTGTATATCTTTCTTACATAACTTTACATAAAAGCTAGATTTGAAATCTAATATGAAGAATAATAAGTCAATTAAGAGCATAGGAGAAATAAGTAGTATTTTACACATACAGCTACGATCATGAGTTATCAGCAACCACTTGTCACATCTCATTAACAATTTAACGGCACAGTCATGAGATGAATTACGACAGTCTTAAAGAAGTAAAATATCTTTCATTAAACATGTAACTTACATTGATCCATCTAGTTTGGGATATTTCATTCCAAATACAACTCAATTAGTTTATTGAATGTTATAATCAAGTTACTTAGAGCCCTTCCTAATTTTTTTTCTTCCGCATGGTAGAAATTTCCCATCTTGTAAAATTCCCACTTAAACTTTCCCTCACATGTCTTTCACACTTCTCGAAGCGATATCCAAAGTCAATTTCAAATGCCTTCATGGTCCAATGTCTTTCGTGAGCAAAAGGATAAAGTTCAACTCGTATGCAACGGAAATCCTTCCTCTTTAAGCAATGGGAAAACTTGGGTTACATTCAGAAAGACAGAACAACTGAAGAAATATGCAAGTTAGGCATTCTATTCGTTTCTTGCGGCAACGATATCTACCTATATCGGCAGGGTCAAAATTCTCTCTTGACATGAAGTAACCAACACGTTGCAAATTATACAGCAGATATCTCACATTCCACATTAGCCGGGGAACTGAATAAACTGCCGACAGAGCATTCTTTCAACTCAGGCTATCGGCTTCAAGGATACAAAAGAACATGCAACCTTATGTCCGTTCAGAACGATATTTCTTCATCTGGCAACATTTGGAATATAAATTGTAATTAAGTTTTCATTTTTATGTTATTTAATATTAGGTGATTATATATATATAGTTAAACACTACCAATTGTCAACTTTCATTTTTTTCTCTCCATGTTTTTTGTATACACAATTGTATATTATTTTTTTAATATTATGGGAGAAAGAGTCAATAATGGACAACGAGATTTCGGATTCTTAGAATATTATTTTACGTATTCCAATTGTCATGGACACTATCAGCAAGTTGTGTATTTTACAATTAATCTTTATTAATGACGTTATTTTTAACAAAATTATACTAACAGAAGGACGATCGTTCGACACATTATTTCTATAATATTTAAAGTATTTCATTTCATTCAATTGTTATTTATATTGATTTCAGTAAAATTAAGCTTTCATATATTTTCACAAATCAATTATGATTTAAATTTTGCAGTAGCATACACTCATAAATTCTCAAGAGTATTTACAATATTACATTCTATTCATATATAAAGTTCACTTTGCTTTTAGTAATTATTAGTAGTTATATTTTTTCTCTTCTCAAGATTCTATTTATATTTGGGTGTGTAAAGGATGGCATTAATTAGAATTTGGGTAATTTATAGTAAGAGTAAATGTTATGACTGAATCGGTACTCCTTTTCAAATTCCATTTCCTAAAATATAACAACCCTCAACTACAAGATTTTTCATACTTGAAATATTTACAAGTACTACTTTCTTAAAATAAGGGTGACTTAGAGGCGCCCTTGTCTCAACAAAACCTCTACACATACCGACATATTAAGTTCTCTCACAAACAACATTACACTAACGATCAGGAGGAAATGCCTGTTCGGTATATGATGCAAATTTCCTTTTCAAAACCTACCTGAATTGCCTCACAGATAGTTAAAATGTTAACGGTAAAATGAACATTTTAACAATATTATGAAACCATGTTAACAGTCCTCAGTTCAGATTTTTATACCTGAGATTTCTTTTCATTTTTCGACACGTGGAAACATGAATTACAATTAGACCTTTCATCAATTTTAATTATGCAGTTCAGCGAAATTAGTTGATAATCACCAAATCGTTTAAAACTGATCTCCTTCATTCTATTTGTAACGTTTTTATATCCACATATCACAAACGCTACATAATTGGAAAATCTCACGTAAAATATTAGTTTAATTTTCCGCCATCAGAGGCCGTTGTCCTCGATAGCTCAATGACCAGTGCTGCCTCTTGCGGCAGACTTGGTACAAGCGCGCAGGGCGTAAAACACCTCCGCAGTGCTTCAACGACTTTTGAACCGACGGGAACGAGAAGGTCAACTCCTTTCGCACAACATAGCCAGCGAGAGACGTGCCCAGCGTGCTGCCTTGACGGACGGAAGTTTCCTCGTTTGCCATTTGTGGAATGGGCCAATATCAAAGAGGACAAGGGCATAAATAGGGCAACGGCACTACAAGGACTTTGAGGCCGAAGTTTGTTTGGCGTAGGTACGTAAATTCTCTCTGCTGTGATAATGAACTTAACATCTTTGTGCCGAAGTTCCACGTCGTATTCCCTTTAATCATGCATAAGCATTGCGCGTAAAACTTTTGTTGCACTCTGGTTTCGTCCTCCCTTTTTTTCCCCTTGTTGCGTGCCACCTTTTGGGCGCCTTGAACGCTTTAAGTGAACTAACGAAAGATAATTATACGTCAAAATTAGTGGGAACAAAACAAATTAATTCTTACTTGATATGATATTTGGCTAAAAAAAAAAAACTATATTTTTTTTGTCGCTAAAGATTCTGGTTTTCGTAAGTGATTCCTAACAAGTGAACCTTTTGTGCAGCGAACGAGTATTGCAGTTTTTGCCTATCTTGTGATGCGTTCCTTAGGCTGGTATTTGATGATTTGAGCTGGTAGTCAAAAAAGGACGTCGAGTTGAAGTCCTCGTCGCAAAAGCAAAATTTACGAACCTTCATTTCCCCTTTATTAATCGTTTCGGGACGTTTGTTCCATTTGCGCCTTTCCACCTTTTTCCACGGTAGCATTAAGAATCAGGAGAATTGGGGGTAATATTGTTTAAATGCAAAACTTGTTAATGTAAAAGTAAATCAGCGTGATGCAAAAGAAAACTTGCTTGTAGTAAACGCATGAGCTGTAGTGTATCGTTAATTGTTAAACCTTTATGTTTGAATGGGTCGAGGGAAAGATCAATACACTGAATACGTATTGTTAATGGAGTGAATGGTTGAAGTCAGTTAAATTTATACACGCAGGACGTGTTTTTTGGAATTTTGACGTGGACGCACGTCTCTTGTGAAATTGGTATTGGACTTATGTCGACCCTATTGATATTGGGCTATTTTTACGTGTTGATTGTTGTTTATGAAATACATGATATTTGTGCAATGCAATACGCTGTTGATGATTGAACATAGTAAATTGTAATTTTACCTTACTTGAAATCTATCGCGCGCCAGCTAATAAAAACGCGCATGAGATATGCGTCACGTGGTAACCATAGACTGATATCAAAGGTACTACTGAGCAATATTGTATTTACGTGAGTGCAAGACCAAACAATAAGAGTGGATGATATAGTAATTGAGAGTGTGAATGAACTCAACGGAGAAGGCACAGAGTGCTATTCGTTGACGGACCCTTTAATTTTGTGTGTGCATTATATACATATATATATAGGGTGTACATTTATTACAGGGCTTTGTCTCGCGCTTCTCGTCGACGTTGCTTGTAGACTCCTGCATAGTCGTGCGAGAAGGGCGACACAAAAATTGTATTTGTGATATATAGTGTGGGTATTTACTCTAACCTTGAAGTTGCGATCGCTGCACAGCCGCTTCCTCATAAACATCTCGCGCGATCGTGGCTTAACCCCACTATACCATTACATATTCTAATTAATTCCTAATGAAGTCAAGTAGTAGTGAGACCTGACATTCAACGCTGATAATACATACATCGATTTGAAGGAATATTTACATACAACTAAATACTTCACATTTACAATTCGACGATATGCAGTTCTCTACTGTACGTTTTTCATCAATGACAATATTTGTAGCTGCAAAGTTAAGGCATCAAAGTGAACAACATTTTTCACGGCCACAATTAACTAATATACATATATACGTGGTTTGGTTCAAGAAGAAACTTCATTGCTATACGCAGAGCCTATTAAGTGATGTTAACAAGAGTAAAATTATGGTATTTTACTTGAACTCTTTGTGAGAATCAGGATCACTCAAGGATCATTTTATGGACAAATGCTAGTGATATTCATATATCGAACACTATTATATTCTTATTTTCAAACACATAAATTCATGTACATATATTGCTCAAGGACAGTTACTGATATGGTGTATATATTTTGAGGAACTTCAAGTTTTATATTATTTGTGATAATCGTGACTGTGCATAATTAATAATTCTTTCCTTTCAGGAAGGGGGGAACTCTGTATGTGCTGGTCTATGTTACAGTGTTTCATATTGAGGGAATTGTTAATTCCACTGCTATCATAATAAATTAATTGTCATACAATTAGTTTACTTCGATTTAGGGAAAACGATTTTATGTTGTGTAACTTAACATTGATAGTCCACAATATCATGAAAATAGCTCGTTGCATGTTCCAAAATGTATGTTTGTTAGTGGTAGGAGTAAGGCGGTGTTCTCAGGCGAAATCAGTATATGATGTATGGTGCCATTTAATTCAATACATTCATATATTTATATCTAATATTCCTCAGTACAAATTGGGTTAATCGTGGGAACACATGAATAAATTATCACTTTGACAAAAAATATTTATTGATTGGTGTGCTCAATCTACAATAATATTCGGTTGTTGATAGTGCACATTTTGTAGTCTGGGAATTAATTTATTTTGACTGTGGCAACCTAAGGTATAGAATTTAACATTTCGCAGAACACCTGGAAGCGTTACCGGTGTTACCAGGCAAGTCGTCCTGGAATAAGGAATGAAGAAAGGGTACAGTCATGTTCAAAAAATTTGTCGCATGGATTTTTTCTAAGTCCAACATCTTACGAAATTATGTTGGTAGCTCTGAAACAAGGAAGTGTTGTGAAATATACGATCCTCCAATCAGAGTGAAGTTCGATTCGGAGGAGCAGGAGGCGTGACTCACGGTCTTCTCCACAGGAAGTTCAACCAATGCAGCATTTCCAAATATGAAATAACGTCCCCATTGGTTAAATATTGTTTCAATAATGCGAATCGGCAGAAAGATTGCGCAAAAGTTTACTTTGTCGTTTTAATTGCCTTTAATCGTTTCAAATTAGTATTAAATTGTCCCAATTATAGTTCACGAGCTTAATATAATGTATTCATGTATGTGTTTGACAATCATATATCACTCATTAGAACAATTTTCACATTGTTTTCACTACGTGAGATGACATTTCATTTACATTTACGATAAAATAGTGGTTTGGGTGTAATTACAGTTTTCATTAATTAATTTAGAGATGCATTTTTATTTATTGAGTTAATGATTAGGTTAATTCGTTATTTCTCGCGAAAAGAGGGAACCACAGCTGAAAGAAAATACACAACTTGTATTATTGAGGTCAAGAGTTCGTTTTAACATCACTTTTTGCACACATACGCTAATCACGACTCGGGATACATTTAAATTGGAATCTGAAACATTATGCGACCTGACTGGAACTCGGAAAAGGACACACTGATTACAAGACGTCGATACATTACCACTTGGTCTGGCGAACGCCAATAATAATGAGGGGTTGTGGGAGTGGGAGACGGGTGACGGAAAGTAGAAAATAAAAAGTATTTTGGGGGGTATTTAATGTTATGTTTATACACATACAAACCTAAGAAAATATTTATTTTGATACATGTGTGTGGGGGGGGGGGTGGGGAAGGGGGAAAAGAGAGGGACAGAAAGATATTGGGAGAGATGGGACGAAGAGGTGATTGTGGAAAATGTTTTATTTGACGTTCAGTAATAAAAACAATCAAATCAATGATGATTATCTTATAAATACCATATTTAATGTAAATTTGTTTTAAAAATGGGGGCGGGGAGCTGTTTGTTTTACGTTCAGTGCAGGATAAGAAGTGGAGACACATAGTGGTTCGTATCTCACTTTAAACTGTAGGTCCAGGCCCAATTAGCCTATCTGTGTATAACGTGGATTTAGAATTCAGTAGAAAATAACGTCGATCTAGTATTTTGGATTTTAGATGCCTTGAGACCACTAAAATTTCCAATTCTTATAATAAGAAACCTGTCCTCATATTACCATTTTGAAAGACAGAGAGTTAGTTGTATAATCTTTCGTTGTTAGTTTCAAAGAAGACTAATTCAAATAGTAACAATGGGAACGAATCAAGATTACGAAAAGTTTTTGCCACCGTGGGGATTTGAACCTACGACCATTAGAGTGACAACCCAGTGCGATAACCACTACCCCACGAGTTCGTTCCTTCTTACGGCATGATTATGAGTTAAGACCAATTCGTTCAATATGCATTAGAAATATAATCCCCACCCGCCTCTTTCTAAACAACACACCCAAACGCTCCTTTGTAGCAAATGAAATAAAGGTGGTATGAATGTCACAAAACATTTAAGCAAAATCTACTATATTTACGACGCAATCGTTTTACATGGAGAGGCTACAGCTTTGAGAATTGAGGTTGTGGTTTGACTGTAATTGTAGGATACCCCATAGGTATCGCCAAGCCAAGGCTCTAGTGCACTAGTTTGGTTCATTTGTAGTGACGTGCTCAGGAATTTATAAAGAGGTATGTGAATATAAAAATGTGTTAATGCTTATTTTTTAAACAGTGAACTCATAATTTAATATCTCTCTGTCCATCTCATTATTCTACTTAGGAACTAATTAGTATTGCAGGAGTCATACAGAAAAGAAATCTCACCTGACAATGACGAGAAATTAGATTTACGGAAGGAATAGTTTCCATATTTTAAAACCTCGAAGGGCCATGGGCTATCTCCCGACTGTCAGTCTCCCCTCCACAATCCTACCTAGAGTTATCTTCAACTGGCAACGAGGTGACGTTGGTCAGCACGTCGAACCCTCAGCCGTTATAGAAGATATCTGAAACCAGGTTACACCAGTTACTCGTAGCTCCCCAATTTCCTCACGATGGTGGGTTGCCACCGGTCCTATACACATAACAGGCCGAGAACCCAGGACGACTCGAATCCATGCCGTCCCGCTGCAGTCAGAGTCCAAAGCACAGAGTCTTAGACCGCACCGTTACGGAGGAGGAGAGTTTTCATATTTTGTTTCTTATAAATGTTGACAATACATTAAATATATTATGCACCAAAAATTAGTGTAAAAAAATAGCCGGTTCTATAAGAGATTCGAACCTTCGATCTTCACTCAACTAGGCCGCTATTTTTAACAATTTCCCATTTTCTCACTCAATAACCTTCGTTGAACGTTTGTCTTAAGAGTCGTTAGCAATCTTGTAAACCTTATTAACCTATTTGCTGTCTATCACAAATGTATTTTACAACCTGGAGTAGATTTTGATGTCTGCAATTTAGAACTTGACTTTCGTGGTAAGTAATTCTCTACCGTCTACTATAATAAATAAATCAAAGTCTACATATCTCATATTTTGTAAATGCGAAATGTCATTGTTAAATGTTACAAACTATTTCTTATTCCACCGTTAGTTCCAGATTTAGCCACAGCATTCTGGAAACCAGCGTGAAACGTGTTTCCCCACACTTCGAAGGTCAGGTGGACCCTTATCAGTTGTATTGGATGCGTGTGAACATGTTACTTCATGGTACTGTGGTGGATTTCTTCCCCTTCCCCTTTTACCTTGAACGGAAGTAATCCCCGACTGGGCACGACAAATCAATCACAGAAAAGCAGACTGTCTAGTAAATCGCATGCCATGTATTATTTCGAGCTCCTAGGTTTTGGAAAGTGAAATAAAAACAAGTATGTAACATTAATTCATAATGGTTGACTTCTTTGGGTATTATTTCATGACTCTTTTCTACTTACTCCAATGAAACTTTTGTCTACTGTTTACAGTAGATCAATAGGTGTTTTGAAACATCTACTGTGTTCAGATTTTCAAAAAAAATATACATACAAAAAATAATAAGGGGGTATGAAATTAATATTTACAGCCAAAATATTAAACTTAACATATTATACACTATACTGAATAAATTAATTTCACTTGCAGTTTCTCTACTGTACTGGTTTCAGTAGATCAATAGGTGTTTTGAAACATATGTTAAGATTTTTAAAATTTGAATTACAATTTGTGTGCTTAAAAACGTAGGGTATTTTACACCCGTCACGCTATACGGGGTCCAGCCCCTTATCATGACAAAAATAAAAGCGTGTCTGAAAACTAAAATATCCTTACCTGGCTTAAAAGCTGAGCCTGTAAAGCGACAGACAGTCAGCACAAACAAGGACAACACACACGCAGTCCTACAAAGATTATACTAACAGTAGGTCCAGTCACCAGAGCCTCGTTAGTCTGCAAAATGCAGTTCAGTGTGTACTACTTAGAAGTGAGGTTGGTTTAAATTTTAAATAGATATAAAAACAAATTGTTAGTGAGGAGGAATAAAAAGTTATATTAACAGCTAACATGCTGAGCTAAACACACTACAAGGGTGTAAGGGATGACCTTCCACGAAGTATGTACACCCAATTGTTGCTTCCACGTAGTACACCCTGGACTTCAGTTTGCAGACGAACGAGGCTCTGGCGACTGGCCCCGTGGCCAGTATTATTTTCGGTGTTGTCCTGTGTTTTGTCCTTGTGGGTGCTGAGTGCCTCTTTACAGCCTCAGCTTTTAACCGAATTCAGAATATTTTGATATGTTAGTTACAACACGACGTTACAGTTATGTTATTTTAGTTCTGGTAAGGGCGGTGGAGGCACAAGTGGTTCGGATCCCACTTTAAACTGTAGGTCCAGTCCCGATTAGCCTTACTGTGCATAAAGTGGACTTAAAACAACAAATCAACCAACCAACCAGTTCTGGTAAGGGGCTGGACCCCGTATAAAGTGACAGGTGCAAAATAGCTTAAGTGCTGACGCACCCAAAATTTTGAATTCAAATTCAAATACACTACATGCAATATTACATGTAGTACTGAAGAGAATATTTCACTTGTAGTTCCTCAACTGTAATTACACATTTGGCCTACTGAAAGTGTTCAGTAGGAAATCATTGATTTTGATTAGATTTCCGAGAGACACAGTAGAGTACTACAATTGATAACAGTAGATTCTGTCTACTGTAAACAGTAGAAATTACGTATGTTTATAACGACGATGAGAATGAAACAGAGGTAAAAACAATGATAATGAAATGCAGAAGCGACCTGGAGCAAACAGGAACGTAGAATGTCTGGCAGCGAGACGCAAGAGTTGATCAAGCGATTGTAGCGTCAAATTTAGCTTAGAGCTCATAATTGATATTTCTACATGAGCTCAACATACAAGTTACATACAATGAGAGAATTGAATTGAGTTTACATCTCACATGATATGAGTCGAAACTATTGTTGCACATTGAACTGTGAAGTGAATCAATATTCAATTCGTATAACTAGTGAATGGTGATGTGCTGAGATTTTGTAACGAGATGTGCCAAATGTGAAACGATTGCATCGTAAATATTTTGCTTAAATGTTTTGTGACATTCATACCACCTTTATTTCATTTGCTACAAAGGAGCGTTTGGGTGTGTTGTTTAGAAAGAGGCGGGTGGGGATTATATTTCTAATGCATATTGAACGAATTGGTCTTAACTCATAATCATGCCGTAAGAAGGAACGAACTCGTGGGGTAGTGGTTATCGCACTGGGTTGTCACTCTAATGGTCGTAGGTTCAAATCCCCACGGTGGCAAAAACTTTTCGTAATCTTGATTCGTTCCCATTGTTACTATTTGAATTAGTCTTCTTTGAAACTAACAACGAAAGATTATACAACTAACTCTCTGTCTTTCAAAATGGTAATATGAGGACAGGTTTCTTATTATAAGAATTGGAAATTTTAGTGGTCTCAAGGCATCTAAAATCCAAAATACTAGATCGACGTTATTTTCTACTGAATTCTAAATCCACGTTATACACAGATAGGCTAATGGGGCCTGGACCTACAGTTTAAAGTGAGATACGAACCACTATGTGTCTCCACTTCTTATCCTGCACTGAACGTAAAACAAACAGCTCCCCGCCCCCATTTTTAAAACAAATTTACATTAAATATGGTATTTATAAGATAATCATCATTGATTTGATTGTTTTTATTACTGAACGTCAAATAAAACATTTTCCACAATCACCTCTTCGTCCCATCTCTCCCAATATCTTTCTGTCCCTCTCTTTTCCCCCTTCCCCCCCCCCCCACACACATGTATCAAAATAAATATTTTCTTAGGTTTGTATGTGTATAAACATAACATTAAATACCCCCCAAAATACTTTTTATTTTCTACTTTCCGTCACCCGTCTCCCACTCCCACAACCCCTCATTATTATTGGCGTTCGCCAGACCAAGTGGTAATGTATCGACGTCTTGTAATCAGTGTGTCCTTTTCCGAGTTCCAGTCAGGTCGCATAATGTTTCAGATTCCAATTTAAATGTATCCCGAGTCGTGATTAGCGTATGTGTGCAAAAAGTGATGTTAAAACGAACTCTTGACCTCAATAATACAAGTTGTGTATTTTCTTTCAGCTGTGGTTCCCTCTTTTCGCGAGAAATAACGAATTAACCTAATCATTAACTCAATAAATAAAAATGCATCTCTAAATTAATTAATGAAAACTGTAATTACACCCAAACCACTATTTTATCGTAAATGTAAATGAAATGTCATCTCACGTAGTGAAAACAATGTGAAAATTGTTCTAATGAGTGATATATGATTGTCAAACACATACATGAATACATTATATTAAGCTCGTGAACTATAATTGGGACAATTTAATACTAATTTGAAACGATTAAAGGCAATTAAAACGACAAAGTAAACTTTTGCGCAATCTTTCTGCCGATTCGCATTATTGAAACAATATTTAACCAATGGGGACGTTATTTCATATTTGGAAATGCTGCATTGGTTGAACTTCCTGTGGAGAAGACCGTGAGTCACGCCTCCTGCTCCTCCGAATCGAACTTCACTCTGATTGGAGGATCGTATATTTCACAACACTTCCTTGTTTCAGAGCTACCAACATAATTTCGTAAGATGTTGGACTTAGAAAAAATCCATGCGACAAATTTTTTGAACATGACTGTATATCGGAAATTGTGGTGTCAGGCAAACTTGTTTCTTGAAGGATTCTAGTTTGTGTCTTGAATAACCATTTGAATCTTTTTGCTAAGTTTTCAGGAGCCAGTGTCGCAAGATTGTTGAAACTCAATTGTTGAGTCGTTGCTGCCGCGGAATATCCTGGTTTAAACCAATAAGTTTGAACAGATTTTCTTTTGAACAAATAAGTTTGAACGAATGTTATTTAACCTGTCGCAGACGAACGTGTTTGAAACGTACTCTCTGTCGATTTCCCTTCCTCCAAGTCCATGGTGATTTTTCAAAGCTTTAAACAAAGCAAAATTTCTGGTTCCACTGTTACCTGTCAAATACAAAGTAGTCTAATCTGTGTGGTCTTGCTCACTTTTGCGTCACTTCCATGCTTTGTGGCATTAACGCCTTGCAAACTAACATTTCAGCATTGAAGTTTGCACCACGACTATGTTTTTGTTGAAATATATTCAGAATATAAGATGATCCTCACAGACAAAATTGCGGAGTTTGACTGTGGATAACATGAAAACAGATTGGTGCCTAACGATACGGCGAAGATTGGATTTTAATAGCAAATTTCCAATGTTAAGTTGTGCCGTCGCCGTAGGGTTAGACAACACACATAACGTTATGCAAGATAGTGCGTATTTCAGGATATAGGTGTCCTTTTCATTGCCGGTGACTATACCTAATCAGCAGTATTCAGAAATTTTGAACTATTTAAAGTTTTTTTTAACCTACTTGAGGATTTTTAGGACTTATTTCAGGATTTTTAGAACCTATTTTAGGTTTTTTCGGACCCATTTTAGGATTTTTAGAGCCTATTTTAGGAACCTAAAAGCACAATTTTTAGAACTAAAAATCCGAGGTCTACTTAAGAGATAAGGTATTTTTTCCTATAGATGTCCTTCTGCGAGCAAGGAAGTTAAATTTGCATTTCGGAGGGGACACATATATCAAATTACCCGGGCCCCTCTGGTAGAACCAGAACGCCCCTGCTTATTATAGAAGATGTCGTATGATATGTTACTGGGAAACAGATTTCTGTCTCGCAAATTAAATTATTTCATAAGCGACACTGCCTGTTGAATTTCTAAGGTTTATAAAATTTCAGAAGCATAGAGAGAGAGAAAGAACATTGCGAGGCTGGTTCTACACCTCGCCAAACCCTGCATTGTCGGGCGGCCACTACGCCACTGGCCCTAATTATCATGATCAATTGTGCTTTCGTGGCTCACTTCAGTAGTTGTTATGTCAATCCTTGCAGGTTTCAGTTCCAAATCTTCTGTGGAAAAATACCGACGCATTGGCTTCGAGGAGGAGGGGGTTACCTTGAGTTAGGACTCTATCACTGTCATAATGTTCCCAAGTTTACGACCGCAACCATTACCCCGATGCCCAAACTGCACGCGGGTCTGATTCAGGTTTCGCCCGCTTTTAAAGGTCCTGTCATAACAGGCCTATTTTTTCAGCACACGTGTTTACAACCCCGCCAGAGTCTCTGTGATGTCACCTACGTAGGTGAAACTTCTTCCGAGGGTCGCCATTTCAGCACTGAAAAGCATGTTAGGGCCAGGGAGTCGTAACGTAACGAAATGAAGCGGTATTTTCAATTACGGTTTCCGGTACGTTACAACCAGAAACGAATAACTTTTTTCGTGAACACGTTACCTCAGGTATATGGAACATTACGTTACAGGTGTGCATAACGGTATCGAACCATAACTGATCTGTAAATCAGTAGGTCGTTAGGTGACGCTTTAACGTTACATCCATTGCCGGCAACCAGTAACGTTACAGGGTAAGAGAGAGGTTCGTCACGTATTGACTAGTAACTTAAGTGTGTGTGGAAAGTGATAGTAACGTTACAATTAACCAGTAACTTAATTGAGGTCACGACTGTAAAAACGTTACACTCCTTGCTTCAAAGCAACAGCGTTATTGATAGCTAGTATCATACAGACGTTCCGATGTGCAATACCGTGTCCTATGCCGTGTTCCGGAGAGAATAACATAGGTCTCTCGTATAATTGTGCTCGTTACTTTTGTAACGTTACAGTTCTTTTCCTCCACAAAAGTCTGTTTCGAAAAAGTGATACACATATCCGTTTCGAATAGCAAATACCGTTATCGAAGGCGTGTTCGAAAAATCCTCATAATTGTGATCGGCAGCATAGTGACATTACAGTATTTTGACATCTTGAAAGTCATTAAGTTATAGGCTAATACGTATTTTCGTTTTGGATGTCAGTGAAAACATTAAATTGTAAAACAAAACGTTTGAAAACATCCGTAAACAAGATTCAGCGTGACAGAAGTTCTGGTTATCGGAATTTACTGATTAACTATGTATTTATCACAAATATATTTCTTTTCTGCATACTTAATCACTTTACGTGGATTTGTTCTAATTTGATTATCTATGCAAGATGAACTTTTACATGTGTGTTCACTTTATACGATAGGAAATCAAACGTTTCTCTCTCTCTCTCTCTCTCTCTCTCTCTCTCTTTCTCTCTCTCTCTTCTCTCTCTCTCTCTCTCTCTCTCTCTCTCTCTCTCTCTCTCTCTCTCTCTCTCTCTCTTTCAGTTTACATGTGTTACATCAATTTTAAAAAAAATACAGTATGTTTGACGATGAGAATGATTCGTGCTTAGATTAAGTTGCTGAAGGACGAAACATAAAGGACCAACCAAAGAATCATCCGTGCCACGCGTTCGTCCACCTAAGCAAGAGGCAAGCTTTTTCCTGTCGGAAGACTAAAAAAAAATTCCTTTCTGCGCGACCTTGAGAATGCGAACTGAACCACAAGGAAAGAAATCTGTGCAGACCCGCGACTCCTGTGCACCTTACTGCCGCCTGGAGGGGAGGGGGAGAGTTGACCGTGCTTCCTTATGGGCCGAGCTGAAGGGTAGAAGGGAAAGCTGCGCGGGGACTTTTCGTCCAAGGATTTTTTCCTTGTGTTGGCTCATAGCAGCAGCACCACGCAAAATCGGAAAATGTGAATCCTCAAACTTTGTACACGTGACTTTTGGTCACGAAGCATCCGAGTAGACAACGCCCTGGGGCGATATGAAAGGCTCTTTTATCAAGTAGAAAATACGTAGAAACGAAATGTTATATGGAATTGTTGTACGAAACAAGCGAAACCGCGTTTGTGTAACTGGTCTGTAGCTAGACAGGGCCATTGGACTCTCAAGAAGTCAACAATTTTATGGAAAGTGATTCTCAAAACTAAGCGAATAAAAGGACTGTATATTTTATAATTTACAAGGCCCCGCATCTGCTTACAATTTTGAAAATTACTTTCAGTAATTCTTGTCTTCTTGGACAGGAGGGGCATTAAACTTAGGGTAACCAGACGTCCTCTTTTATCCGGAAATGTCCTCCTTTTTACGTGTCTGTCCGGTGTCCGGGCGGATTTTTTAGAAATCGGTGAATGTCCTCCTTTTTTGGAAAGAGTATAGCATCGACCATAGCAAATGTGCTGCATAGAGAATGCTTCCACACTGGGTACATCAATGCTCGCCTAGCATCTGGGAGCTGAACACGATCACTTTGCCAGACTGAGTCATTAGTAGGGTGCGGATTTATAGGCACTAAAAACCTCTGAAATAGGCACCAAAATGATGAAAATAGGCACTTAAAAAGGCACGAAAATAGGCACTAAAAGGCACCCTAAATTTTTAAAAAAAGACATTAGAATAGGCAATGAATGTGAACTTATTTCAATTTTCTTCTTACAATGCATAGTTATACTGTATTAAAAAGTTCGCTAACGATTAACAAATTATTAATACTCTTTAGATCGAAATTCACATTTGCTGGGAATCTTCAGTTAATTAATTCTCAGAAAAAGAGCTTGTGCTAACGACTGTGCGAATTTGAACAAATCATGGAAAACAATCTGTACCATTGCAACAAAAAAAATATAGTTTAATCAATGTTTCAATTGAGACCCTCAAATCTGGCGAATACCAGATATCAGTCAGTACAACATGAACAAAGCCTTCTTCAATGTAGGGAAAGCCAAATGCACGTAAAAAAAGATTAAGTATACAAAACTGCAGAACAGCCATTTTTTGGCACGATTAAGCAAAATAGGCATTTATAGGCACTATAAAAATGCGTTTTGGACTACAAATACCATGAAACGAACTTTAAACATGAAAGTCTATGGTTTACTACAAAGGAATTAAAAAGACAAATAGGCAAAATTCCACACCCTAGTCATTACTATTATTCTAAGTTCTAACTCGTTGCTTCGCCCTCTGAGACTGCTGGAATGCATGTTGTCTGTGCAGTTCCTCTTCGATTGATTGATTTGGTTTATTTTACTTCGCTTTTCTTCCACTTTTGGCTAATCGCAATGATGGGTATGATATGATGATTTCGATGAAGGGACACTCACAAAGAACACCCATTTATATTGCTAAAATTATGAGGAATAGCAAAGGTGTTGCAATTTTTAGCGGTGTCCTCTTTTTTATGACTTTGTCCTCCTTTTTCGCCTGCTGTGTCCTCTTTTTTGAATGTATGTGTCTGGTCACCCTAATTAAACTTTTTGGTGTAGAAACAGACAGAGCGCGCGCCTACCACGTTTGAAAGAAGAGCAGAGGCAGAC
Organism: Lepisma saccharinum; assembly: GCF_977018435.1. Taxonomy (NCBI): domain Eukaryota; kingdom Metazoa; phylum Arthropoda; class Insecta; order Zygentoma; family Lepismatidae; genus Lepisma; species Lepisma saccharinum. The sequence continues at coordinate 10,099,879 of NC_139241.1, read as the reverse complement.
ATAAAAGTAATTTTCAAGAACGGCAGTCGACGTGGACATTGAGCAACGTGTGACTGAGAAATACAATCGTAACAAAGGACAGGATTCTTCAAGAAACAGTAATTTTAAAGAACTTCTTATCATTAACTCAGTTCATCCTTTTATCCTCTTTTGTTTGTTATAATTTTGTATTATTCTTGTTTTATATCGCTTTTCTGCCACTTGTAGATAATCGCGTCTATGAAGATGAATGATGATCATATTAAATCTATGAAGGGATGCTTACAAAAAAAACAGCCATGCCCAGGTGTCTACTCGAACTTGAAATGTTTGGTACCGAATGTATGAGTGGATCACTCAACGACTTCGGCCTTCGAGGCTACGGTTTCAGTTGGAACATGCAGTAAAATTACGTTTCTAATACTCTGAATTGACCAAAGCATGTGGTATGTGTCCTTCATTTTACTTCAAAGCCCCCTTGATACATGAGATACTACAAATAATTTCAGGCATACCCTGGAATTTTGATTGCTGCACTTTTTTAAACTAAGTAATGAAGTGACGTTTATATTCATATTAGGCCTACGACTAGCTCGAACTAAAAACTCTTGTGAAATACCTCGTATATGTTATCCTTGAGAAGTGAGAAACTTCATACTTTGTTAAGAAAATATGTATGAAAAATTATATTTGTAGCTGCTACTTGAAGAATTCAAATTATAATGATGAAATTTCAACTTACGTATACTCTGCATATAACATGGTATGTAGTTATCGCAGAGGAGTTTTTGTCTTGCAGTCAATTTATTTTTAGTTTAGGAACTCGAGAGTAAGTTGGAAATATTTAATGACCCACGTTGTGGTGTGCTGTTCGATTAATCAGAATTGGAGTGAGAGAAATCTGTAGCTAAGGTCATTCAACACGTCAATTTGTAACTGTTAATGGAAGTTTTCTTTGATTTAGCAGGAAATCAGTCTGCTACTGTTGTAAGTAATAAATTGAAACATATATATTTTCTGCTCGAGTTAGAATCCATAGCCGTTATCCAATCAATCAGTTTCTGTGTTTGAAACTTCTGTCTAGGAAAGCTACATACAATTTGCTTTTAATAACAGCAGCTTCAATATAACATATCCATTCTTGTCATGCCAAGTAATGTTTGATTTGATTTGTTATATTTAACTTTGGTTTTCTGCCACTTTTGGCTAATCGCGAAGACGAGGATGGGTGATGCAATGACAAAATTGATGAAAGGACATCACAAAGAAATAATGAAAACAATACACAGGCTGGGATCCGAACTCGGGACCTGTGGCGTCGCATTGCGCTGTGCTAATCACTCCGCCACGGAGGTCTGGAAAGTAATGTTTGACCATACATTGTTCATGAAATAAAAACATAACATATACAGTGGCTCAAATTAGTAATCGAATACGTAGCATTTTGCTGCATTTCTTCACAATATTTCAAAATTAACAACATGTAGGAAGACCAAGACGAAGATGGAGGGACAACGTTGAGATGGACCTAAAGGAAATCGGTAAGGATGGAAAAGAGTTTATAGAACTTGCTCAAGATAGGGACAGATGGAAGGCCTGTGTTGCTGCAGCCATGAACCTTCGGGTTTAAGTTGAGTTGGGTTGGTGTTGAGTTGGTGTTTTAAGTCCACTTTATGCACAGTAAGGCTAATCGGGACTGGACCTACAGTTTAAAGTGGGATCCGAACCACTTGTGCCTCCACCGGGTATTGAACCCTTCGGGTTTAAGAAGGCTAGGGAGTTAGTTAGTTAGTTAGTTAGTTAGTACATAAATATAAACGATGGTGAAATATTTATACGCATTTATTAAAGCTATATTCCATGTTACATTTTTTCTTTTTTTAATTTTGGGTGCGTCAGCACTTAGACTATTTTCCACCCGCCACGTTATACGGGATCCAACCCCTTACCATAACAAAATTAAAATATTCTGACTTACGTTAAAAGCTGAGGCTGTAAAGCGGCACTCAGCACACACAATGACAAAAAGATAGGACAAAACACAGAATTATACTGACCATAGGGCCAGTCGCCAGAGCCTCGTTAGTCTGCAAAATGCAGTCCAGGGTGTACTACATGGAAGTGAGGTTGACAATTGGGTGAACTACATGGAAGTTCACCCCTAACACCCCTGTTACGTTTTCAAATCTGAAAATAGTTATTTATGTTTGGGTGTGAAAAAAGAGATCACTTTAATATTCAGACAAATCGTGAAAGCCTTCTGTTTCTGTTAAGCTACTTTTCCATTCTGACAAGTTCCCGACTCATGACGCGCAACATATGCCGGCGCATGTTGCGCGTCATTTAGTGCACCGTTTCCAATTCAAAACTACTTCTGCAAAATACGCCCGCAACAACACTGGAGTGCAGGACCGTAGTGTAGCGTTGTGCAGTGCTTTAGAGTAGTCAATGTTTCTTCTCTTGTATTGTAATAATTTGGTGGTAATTTAACTTGTGAAAAGATGAACAATACAGCTATGGCGGGTTTTGTGGTTCTGGCAGGCGCGTACCATGAACTTCTAAAAAAAAGAGGCGAAAACGACCTAGATGGTGGATTAGAAGTTTGCTAGCGAAAAACAACTCGTTGATGAGAGACTTACGTCTTCAAAGTGGATACGAAAACATTGTAAGAATGACTGCAAGTGATTTTATATTGTTATTAAATCTTGTTGGACCACAGATTGTAGTCTCGTCGTCTGTTTCTACCAAGGTCCGTAGACCGCTAGTCTAGACCAGCGGCAAAGAAGTCAACGGACTTTGGTTTCTACTCTAGTGCGTATGCCCGTGCCCCAGGATCTTGCTGCAGGCTGTTTCCATTGTCCCCGGTACATGTTGTGCGTCTTAATCGTTTGGGGCAATTACTTGGCACATGCCGCGTCGCGTGCCGCGCGTCATGTTGCGCGGCAAATTTGTGGTAATAGAAACGAGGCTTTACATACTTTTTTACCGGTCAACTACAGTGCGGGGAAGGAACAATTCATGCTACTTCCTGACTACATCTGTTACCAGTAGCTGCATTGCTCCCTGACTGAAGTACGAGAAAAGTGGGTAACAAAAACAAAAATACAACATTTGACGAACGGCAGCTATTTATTTTTACCGTACCTAACCAAAGGGTGCAGGTACAGGGAAATTGAAAATGTTAAGTACATGTAAGCGTACCGTGGGTGACGCAATAAAACGTAATGAAAAGGAAAATGAGGTAGATTCCGTATCTCAGAAAATTCAACCAAGAGAAATAGGAGAACGAAATGAACGAGCTTCAGTATGAAAAATCAAGACCCTTTCCTCACCCCCCACCCCCTTCTCGAACCAAGGGCTCCGAAAGCAGCTGTTCAACTTGGAGCAGGCATTGGGACTGCTGTACGGTTCAGTAGCGTTTCGTCCGAGTTACAGTTCGTCCGAAAGGGAAATTCCTAGAAAAATGCTACAGTTCGTCCGCGACAGTTTAATGAGTTGCGTTTCGTCCGAGCCTGGCTGATGATGAGTCACACCTTGACTAACCTGTGGCAGCGGTGGAATTGGTTACTAGGATACCTCAGTTTACAACTTTTAAAACTACATTGCACAGACAGCGGAGTGTAGCGCAGGGAGTGCAGACTCAGCCAAATCGTCGAAAGAGGGGTACCAGGTTCGATACCCGGTGGAGGCACAAGTGGTTCGAATTCCACTTTAAACTGTAGGTCCAGTCCCGATTAGCCTTACTGTGCATAAAGTGGACAAAACAACAAATCAAATCAAATTGTCGAGAGGAAGTGAACTTGTATCCAGAAATTTTAGTCATGGCAGATGGCAACGCTTCTGACAACTGTGAAGGTGAGATTTGCGAGTTCCAGGGGGAAATAAATATTAAAACAACAAAAAAATATTTTCTTGGATGGAGCATTTAAGATTGTTTAGCAAGCAGTTTGCTTCATTAAACACTATTAGGATGGTAGCCCTCGGACGAAACGCTACTCGGTCAAGTAACCGTAAGCTGCCTATTCCTGGAATTCGGACGAAACGCTACGCCACGTGCTGTCCATCCGAAATGGTAATCTGGCGGTTCAGAAAGCGAAGATGAGTATGAGCGACGAAATGGTGAAACTGATGAAGGAACACTCACAGAGAACACTCATGTACATGTCGGGATTCGAAACCGGGACCCCTGGCGTCGTAGCGCGCTGTGCTAACCACTCTGCCACTAGTGTTGCCCACGAGACGAGACTTTGGCCTGTCTCGTCTCGTGGAGTCTCATGGAAATGCTGTCTCGTTTCGAAAATATTCGTTTGTCTTATGGCACATGGTCAATCTCGTCTCGTCTCGAATTTTTAAAAGCCTGTCCCGTCTCGTCCCGTGGGCAACACTATCTGCCACGTAATATTTTTTATTTACTCATTTTTAGCTGCATCCTTTTACCTACGCTAAAAAAGAAATAAAAACATTGAAAATTAGTCTTTCTTTCAACATGTCCATTGAGAATGTAAATGATCTGTTCATTTTTCAATTTGTCAGGCAATCTTTAAAGTTTGACGTTATAGTTATTGGACCTTTGTCGCCATTGCACTGAAAGTTTCTATCATTGCAAAGGCTGATATATCTATCTACCAGATAGAACACTGGAATTGAATGAGATTAGGTAGTTGTTCTGTAATGGAGATAACACAATTCCATTATAACTTTGACATTCGGTAGCAAAGTAAAATAATCGATTACTTTGATTTCACAATTATTCGAAATGTATCTATCTGTTAAAAGCAAAAGTAAGAACCGAAGTCCACCATGCCAGCAACACTACTACTTCTAAGCAGCTCCCACAAGTGACTGAGGTTAGGATGAAAATTTGTCTTGTTTTAAGTTCACTGGTATGCACAGATAGGCTAATTGGGAGTGGACCTACAGTTTAAAGTGGAATTCGAACCACTGTGCCTCCACCAGGAATCGAACCCGGCTAGAATGCAAGTAGTTTCTCATACTCAGATGGCAATTGTAGGCTGCAATTAATTGCTTCATCTCTTATCGTCTGATGTCTACATACAAGCAATTTTGGTATATTGAGTGAGTTTTTCGTTCATCTACACAATATGGCAGCAGCCACGAGAATGCAAGCTCAAGACAGGCACACAAATTTGGAAGTAGTAAATACTGTATAGATGAATGAACAGGGCAAAATTTAAATTAACACACAAGTATTGCTTTCGAAGATCTTAGCATGCTGTGGAGCAAATTGTGGTTTTGCATTACAGGGAAGACACGCGAATACCACTACTCTCACTCGTGCATGCAGTGATCGAAGTGGTAGTTTGTAGATAGGGTGGACGTTGGAACGAGCCTTGGAAAATCGGTGGGGAAGTTGTTTATGTTATTGTTTCACATAATTAGTCGGTAGTCACACGTGGTCTGTGAAACAGAAAAGTCACACATATAATTCTCTCGAGGCAGTTTGTTGCAAGAACCTTTTTTGCAGGCCACGGATGCATGGGTAAAAAAGTGTAGCTTTCCTGGCGAAGTGTTCTCGGCTTGCGAGCCAGCTTAAATCGGCGTTAGCGTCCAATGTTTCGAGCGCATACATTGCTCCCATCATAACAAAGAGAGCATCCTGCTTGGAGCAATGTATGCGCTCCAAACGTTGGACGCTAACGCCGATATAACCTGGCTCGCAAGCCGAGGAAACTGTTCGAATCTTCACAGGCATATAATAAGAATGTATCATACCCAAATGACATATCTGGCGTAATACCTAACGTGCCAAATTTTGGAAAATAGGGGCTGAGCGTGTGTGAGAACCAGAGGGACTTAACTCGAATTTATCAAATTTATAGGAGAGGAAATAATGTATTCTTAGGAATATGACTCTTAAACGTGACTCCGCCTTACAGATAAGAATTAGAAGTGGAAAAATGTCGATTAACTCCAAATACTCTTCAGAGGATTTTTTCTAACAAAACTGAAAACAGCATTATTGTAGTTACGTTCCTCCGATTCCCGTAGGACGATAGGTGAAATACATTTCATGAGTGATGTTTGAAAGAAGTTGTGTTAAGATGTCAAACATATAGCCCACAGCCATGCTGTATGAAGAAAGCATAGAGGATAAGCTCCAATCACACTTAATCTAGGCTCACAACAAAGATGGCGGCTGAGTGACCTAGCGTAATGAAAGGCAAAGAAAACAGTTAATCATTGGAAGAAACAATGAGTTTCATGTTTAAGATCATTCTATAAATTAATGCAGTTGCTTATAAAAATAAAAAATGGTCCAAAATGATTCAAAATAATTGAAAATATGAGGTGTTGCGGATACGAAGGGCGAACTCAACAATACCAAGTTTTTGTGGAGCTTGAACTGTGCCTGACAACTTGAAACTCAATTCCCTCACAATGTATGTTTGTTGAGTTTGCCCTTCGTATCCGCAATGCCTCATATCGTCTCTAGGAAAAACCAAAAAAAGGAATGCGCTCATTCAAACTACAAACTTCGATTTGCATACTAAATAGAAGACATTTTTACCACATACTTGAAATTAGTGTGAAAAAATCTAAAATAAGAGGAATTCCTATCCCTGTTCTTGTGTTGATATTTCCTGGCAAATACTCTGTCAGAGGCTGTCGCGGTCTATTGCCGCGCTATACATTGACGAAACAATGTTTTATACTCCGAAGTCGATACCAAAGGTTCATGGACGTCTGCGGGGTTTTTTCCAGGGAGGGGCAAGCAAGGTAGTTTTTTCCAGCGGGGACAAACAAGGTGCATGTCCCCCCATAACAGTGTTGACTACTCAAAAAACATTGCTTTAATTTGAAGTTATCATGTTCATGCAATAATTAACATATATTAATGCAGCTGAAATGAAATTGTGTGATATATATAATTTTTGGTTGACTTTCATTTTCCAGGTGGGTCGTGCCCCCCCCCC